>NC_089240.1:85715449-86318305 GCF_963924675.1 Phocoena phocoena | reverse complement strand
GTTGGGTGTCTTTGAGTCATTTACTTTAACTCAGAAACTCGATTTCTTTTTGTGTAAAATTTGGAAGAAAAAAATAATAAAGCAAACAACAATAACAAAAAAGTACACTGCCCTTTGAGACTTCAAAAAATAAACTATCTGGCATCACTTTATTTTAAAACTTCTTCAGCTGAGAAGAGAGGAATGGTGCTCAGTGCTTTGGGCAAATTACCTAACCTCTGTGTGCCTCAGTTTACACTTGTGTAAATGGGGAAAACAAGTGTACCTCCTCTACAGTATTGTTTTTGTGAGGATTGAATGAGACACAATCCATCTAAAGTTTTGAACAATAGTAGGCTCTTGTAAACACTCAAAAGAATGTGACCTATCATAATTACAATTTGAATTTATATAGCCTGAATATAACAGATCTAAGAAGACAGTGATATTACAGAATATAACACACACCCACGCCTCTTGATCAAGGGGACAGGATTTCATTTCCACCATTTTCATCCTCATCATCAATAGGATTGTTGACTTAGTAAGGGCTACATCTTGGATTTGAACTCAGTAGGCATGATTGTAGAGTCAGGACTCTTGACCACTGCACTACAGAATCTCTCTCTCAGAGAGTTCTTCATCATCACCAGAATGAATAAGCATCTGTGCAGTCATTCTTAACACTCCTGTGGCCTACCAACTGTGAAACATCAAGATAATCATTGAACAAAGTCTAGGTCTAGTTATGGTGAACTCTGTAAAACTACATTAACATATAAAGAGAAAGGAAGCCTCACTGGAGTTGTCAGTGAGGAGCTAGGCCTGGCACATTGGGTAGGACTTATGGGGGCTGAGTGGGAGGGAGGGGTTGGGGAGTCCAACATGACTGAGTAAAGAGTAGGAGCTCCTAGGTGAGCAGACAGGGCTCAGAGATAACTGATTGGACACTCCAGGGGTGTGAGCTTGTCCAGCTTTAGGACCATTTGCTTCCAGGGTTTGATACATAGCCCTTTTATACACTGAAATGACACAAATGTTGGTAAGAAGGAAAGTGCTCACACATCCGTCACTTGTCCACAGGAGCAGAGAAGAACCAGGAGCACTGACAGCGATGAAGATAAGTGGATGTTCAGTTCCCTAAACCTTCATTAGTTATAGGAAGCCAACTTCGAAGGAAATGGCTTACAATGAATCGAATCCACCACTCTGTTTGGAAATCATACTCCCCCTTAAGAGTCCTCTGACTCCAGGTCCCATAGACTTCCATCTACCAGAGAGTTTCTGCCTGCCTCCTTGAGTCACCTTTTTTTTTTTTAACCCATTATGATTTATTCTTTTTTTTTTTTTTTTGGTGGTACGCGGGCCTCTCACTGTTGTGGCCTCTCCCGTTGTGGAGCACAGGCTCCGGATGCGCAGGCTCAGCGGCCATGGCTCACGGGCCCAGCTGCTCCGCGGCATGTGGGATCTTCCTGGACCGGGGCACGAACCCATGTCCCCTGCATCAGCAGGTGGACTCTCAACCACTGCACCACCAGGGAAGCCCTATGATTTATTCTTTACCATACTTCATTAACGAGTTCAATGATTTACACTCAGAAGTTATATAGACAAGAGGCAGCCATGTGTAACACAAAGAATTGTTCTGAAGTCTTTGCACTGAAGGCCATACAAAGTCTCTTGCTTCAGGGAAATAAGAGTGAAAATAAGTAAAAACTCATAGCCCCCTAGGCTCCAGGGTCTCAATAGAAAATAAACTCAACAATTAGTGAAATTGTAGGTGTTAACGTATAATGGAAAAAATCTTGTGTGAATATTAAAATTAATGCCCAGGACTTTTGTATAACAATAAAACTTTTATTGTTTTTTATAAACAATAAAATATATGTAATGTCTCAACTATAAACCCTTTCATGTTGAAAAGATCTGTAACATGAGTTGCTTTAATATTTTGAAGTGAAAAAGTTTAAGAATGTCACAGGGGAAACAATCTAACACTGACAAACTCTAGTGATCAAAGACATTCTCTTTTAGTTAGTGTAAAACAATTCATAATTACAAAGAATGTCCTAGCTGTGGATATTATGAGAAAAGCCACCTTTCCAGACCAAAAGGCACACAAGGCTAGGGATGAAATGAACTCTGATCCATCCAGCCAAGTGGAGCTTGTTCCTTTAAAACAGTGGTTACCTACTGTTCAGCCTGAGCATCCCAAGGAAGAAGGAAAGCAGAAAACATTTCCTTCCCTTTAAATGTACCATTCACACCACATGTACTGGCCACAAGTGCATGGAAGGCAGCTCAGTTCCAGTTCAGAGCCACCATCTCCCCATGCAAAGCTGCCACGTGGATGATCCAGACTTAGCATTTTTCCTGAGAGCCACCTGCCACACATCTTCATGAGGTGACCACAACTGTATACTTTCAAACTGCTTCCTGACTAGGCTCCATTCAGGATAGACACGGACAGTGTCATTCTTCATGGGGCCAAATAGTTTTCCTTGGTCAACTCCTGAGTCCCCATGACAAGGCAAGAGGAACTCGAGTATCTTCATTGCTGGACTTATATGGGAGCATGAGAGAATATGCAGGGAGTACATTTTCTTCACTCCAAAAACCACTGAGTCCACTTCAGTGTGGTGCTGGGCTTAACTAGCCCGACTCTTGTGCACTAGTTTATTTCCTGCTTTTTTTTCAATTTTTTTCTTCATTTTGTTAAATGGCAAGTATACTACCCTACCCCCAATGGAATAAAAAAAATACTGTACACTGAGGAATACGACAAGGGTGCCCACTCTCACTGCTATTATTCAACATAGTTCTGGAAGTCCTAGCCACAGCAATCAGAGAAGAAAAGAAACAAAAGTAATCCAAATTGGCAAAGAAGAAGTAAAACAGTCACTGTTTGCAGATGACATGATACTATACATCTAAAATCCTAAAGACGCCACCAGGAAACTATTAGTGCTAATCAATGAATTTAGTTATATCAAAGGATACAAAATTAATACACAGATATCTCTTGCATTCCTATACACTAACAAAAAAAATCAGAAAGAGAAATTAAGGAAACAATCCCATTTAAAATTGCAACAAAAAGAATAAAATGGGGGGACCTTGAAGATGGCGGAAGAGTAAGACGCGGAGATCGCCTTCCTCCCCACGGATACACCAGAAATACATCCACACGTGGAACAACTCCTACAGAACTACTGAAGGCTGGCAGAAGACCTCAGACCTCCCAAAAGGCAAGAAACTCCCCACGTACCTGGGTAGGGCAAAAGAAAAAAAGAAAAAACAGAGACAAAAGAATAAGAACGGCACCTGCAACAGTGGGAGGGAGCTGTGAAGAAGGAAAAGTTTCCACACACTAGGCAGCCCCTCCGCGGGCGGAGACTGCGGGAGGTGGAGGGGGGAGTTTCGGGACCGCGGAGTAGTGCACAGCGACGGGTGCGGAGGGCAAAGCGGGGAGATTCCTGCACAGACGATCGGTGCCGACCGGCACCCACCAACCCGAGAGGCCTGTCTGCTCACCCGCCGGGGCGGGCGGGGCTGCGAGCTGAGGCTCGGGTTTTGGTTTTGGACGGAGCTCAGGGAGAGGACTGGGGTTGGCGGCTTGAACATAGCCTGAAGGGGTTAGTGCACCACGACTAGCCGGGAGGGAGTTCGGGGAAAAGCCTGCACCTGCCGAAGAGGCAAGAGACTTTTTCTTCCCTCTTTGTTTCCTGGTGCGCGAGGAGAGGGGTTTAAGAGCGCTGCTTAAAGGATCTCCAGAGACAGGCGCGAGCTGGGTTAAAAGCGCGAACCCCAGAGACGGGCGCGAGCCGCGGCTAAAAGCGCGAACCCCAGAGACGGGCGCGAGCCGCGGCTAAAAGCACGAACGCCAGAGACGGGCGCGAGCCGTGGCTGAAAGCGCAAACCCCAGAGACGGGCGCGAGCCGCGGCTAAAACCACGGACCCCAGAGACGGGCGGGAGACGCTAAGGCTGCTGCTGCCACCACCAAGGGGCCTGTGTGCGAGCACAGGTCACTCTCCACACCCCTCTTCCACGGGGCCTGTGCAGCCCGCCACTGCCAGGCTCCCGGGATCCGGGGACAACTTCCCCGGGACAACGCACACCGGGCCTCAGGCTGGTGCAACGTCACGCCGGCCTCTGCTGCAACGTCACGCTGCCTCTGCCGCCGCAGGCCCGCCCCGCACGCAGTGCCCCTCCTTCCCCCATCCCCCAACCCCCGGCCTGAGTGAGCCGGTGGCCCCGAATCAGCGGCTCCTTTAACCCCGTCCTGTCTGAGCGAAAAAACAGACGCCCTCCAGCGACCTACAGGCAGAGGCAGGGCCAAATCCAAAGCTGAGCTCCTGTGAGCTGTGAGAACAAAGAAGAGAAAGGGAAATCTCTCCCAGCAGCCACAGAAGCAGCGGATTAAAGCTCCACAATCAACTTGATATACCCTGCATCTGTGGAATACCTGAATAGACAAGGAATGATCCCAAATTGAAGAGGTGGAATTTAGGAGCGAGATTAATGATTTTTTTTCCCTTTTCCTCTTTTTGTGAATGTGTACGTGTATGCTTCTGTGTGAGATCTTGTCTGTATACTCTTGCTTCCACCATTTGTCCTAGGGCTCTATCCGTCCATAATTTTTTTAAAAAATTCTTTTTCTTAATAATTAAGTTTAATTGTAATAACTTTATTATACTTTACCTTCGTTCTTTCTTTCTTTCCTTCCTTCCTTCCCTCCTTAAGACAACGAATCACCCCAAATTGAGGAGGTGGTCTCTGAGAGCAAGATTTATGATTTTTCCCCCTTTACCTCTTTTTGGGAACGTGTATGTGTATGCTTCTGTGTAAGATTTTCTCTGTATAGCTTTGCTTCCAACATTTGTCCTAAGGTTCTATCCGTCCCTTTTTTTTTTCTAAATATTTTTTAATTCAATAACTATATTATACTTTATTTTATTTTTACTGTATCTTCTTTCTTTCTGTCCTTTTTCCTTCTTTCCCTCCTTCCTTCCTTCCTTCCTCCCTCCCTCCTTTCTTTCCTTCTTTGCTTCTTTCTTCCTTCCTTCCTTTCCTCCTTTCCCTCTGTCTTTCCTCATATTTCTACTAATTCTCTCTACTTTTTCTCCCTTTTATTCTGAGCCGTGTGGATGAAAGGCTCTTGGTGCTCCAGCACAGGAGTCAGGGCTCTGCCTCTGAGGTACGAGAGCCAACTTCAGGACACTGGTCAACAAGAGACCTCCCAGCTCCACATAATATTAAACGGTGGAAATCTCCCAGAGACCTCCATCTTAACACCAGCACCCAGCTTCACTCAACGACCAGCAAGCCACAGTGCTGGACAACCTATGCCAAACAACTAGCAAAACAGGAACACAACCCCACCCATTAGCAGAGAGGCTGCCTAAAATCATAATAAGGCCACAGACACCCCAAAACACACCACCAGACGTGAACCTGCCCACTAGAGAGACAAGATCCAGCCGCATCCAGCACAACACAGGCACTAGTCCCCTCCACCAGGAAGCCTACACAACCCACTGAAACAACCTTAGCCACTGGAGACAGACATCAAAAACAACGGGAACTACGAACGTGCAGCCTGCAAAAAGGAGACCCCAAGCACAGTAAGATAAGCAAAATGAGAAGACAGAAAAACACACAGCAGATGAAGGAGCAAGATAAAAACCCACCAGACCTAACAAATGAAGAGGAAATAGGCAATCTACCTGAGAAAGAATTCAGAATAATGATAGTAAGGATGATCCGAAATCTTGGAAGTAGAATGGACAAAATGCAAGAAACAGTTAACAAGGACCTACAAGAAATAAAGATGAAACAAGCAACGATGAACAACGCAATAAATGAAAGTAAAAGCACTCTAGATAGGATCAATAGCAGAATAACTGAGGCAGAAGAACGGATAAGTGACCTGGAAGATAAAGTAGTGGAAATAACTACTGCAGAGCAGAATAAAGAAAAAAGAATGAAAAGAACCGAGGACAGTCTCAGAGACCTCTGGGACAACATGAAACGCACCAACATTCGAATTATAGGGGTTCCAGAAGAAGAAGAAAGAAAGAAAGGGACTGAGAAAATATTTGAAGAGATTATAGTTGAAAACTTCCCTAATACGGGAAAGGAAATAGTTAATCAAGTCCAGGAAGCACAGAGAGTCCCATACAGGATAAATACAAGGAGAAATACGCCAAGACACATATTAATCAAACTGTCAAAAATTAAATACAAAGAAAGCATATTAAAAGCAGCAAGGGAAAAACAACAAATAACACACAAGGGAATCCCCATAAGGTTAACAGCTGATCTCTCAGCAGAAACCCTACAAGCCAGAAGGGAGTGGCAGGACATACTGAAAGTGATGAAGGAGAAAAGCCTGCAACCAAGACTACTCTACCCAGCAAGGATCTCATTCACATTTGATGGAGAAATTAAAACCTTTACAGACAAGCAAAAGCTGAGAGAGTTAAGCACCACCAAACCAGCTTTACAACAAATGCTAAAGGAACTTCTCTAGACAAGCAACACAAGAGAAGGAAACGACCTATAGTAGCGAACCCAAAACAATATAGAAAATGGGAATAGGGAAATACATATCGATAATTACCTTAAATGTAAATGGACTAAATGCTCCCACCAAAAGACACAGATTGGCTGAATGGATACAAAAACAAGACCCTTATATATGCTGTCTACAAGAGACCCACTTCAGACCTAGAGACACATACAGACTGAAAGTAAGGGGATGGAAAAAGATATTCCATGCAAATGGAAACCAAAAGAAAGCTGGAGTAGCAATTCTCATATCAGACAAAATAGACTTTAAAATAAGGACTATTAAAAGGGACAAAGAAGGACACTACATAATGATCAAGGGATCGATCCAAGAAGAAGATATAACAGTTGTAAATATTTATGCACCCAACATAGGAGCACCTCAATACATAAGGCAAATACTAACAACCATAAAAGGGGAGATCAACAGTAACACATTCATAGTAGGGGACTTTAACACCCCACTTCCACCCATGGACAGATCATCCAAAATGAAAATAAATAAGGAGACAAAAGCTTTAAATGATACATTAAACAAGATGGACTTAATTGATATTTATAGGACACTCCATCCAAAAACAACAGAATACACATTTTTCTCAAGTGCTCATGGAACATTCTCCAGGATAGATCATATCTTGGGTCACAAATCAAGCCTTGGTAAATTTAAGAAAACTGAAATTGTATCAAGTATCTTTTCTGACCACAACGCCATGAGACTAGATATCAATTACAGGAAAAGATTTGTAAAAAATACAAACACATGGAGGCTAAACAATACACTACTTAATAATGAAGTGATCATTGAAGAAATCAAAGAGGAAATAAAAAACTACCTAGAAACAAATGACAATGGAGACACAACGACCCAAAACCTATGGGATGCAGCAAAAGCAGTTCTAAGGGGGAAGTTTATAGCAATACAAGCCCACCTTAAGAAGCAGGAAACATCTCGAATAAACAACCTAACCTTGCACCTCAAGCAATTAGAGAAAGAAGAACAAAAAAACCCCAAAGCCAGCAGAAGGAAAGAAATCATAAAAATCAGTTCAGAAATAAATGAAAAAGAAATGAAGGAGACGATAGCAAAGATCAATAAAACTAAAAGCTGGTTCTTTGAGAAGATAAACAAAATAGATAAACCACTAGCCAGACTCATCAAGAAAAAAAGGGAGAAGACTCAAATCAATAGAATTAGAAATGAAAAAGGAGAAGTAACAACTGACACTGCAGAAATAAAAAAAATCATGAGAGATTACTACAAGCAACTCTATGCCAATAAAATGGACAATCTGGAAGAAATGGACAAATTCTTAGAAACGCACAACCTGCCAAGACTGAATCAGGAAGAAATAGAAAATATGAACAGACCAATCACAAGCACTGAAATTGAAACTGTGATTAAAAACCTTCCAACAAACAAAAGCCCAGGACCAGATGGCTTCACAGGTGAATTCTATCAAACGTTTAGAGAAGAGCTAACACCTATCCTTCTTGAACTCTTCCAAAATATAGCAGAGGGAGGAACACTCCCAAATTCCTTCTACGAGGCCACCATCACCTTGATACCAAAACCAGACAAGGATGTCACAAAGAAAGAAAACTACAGGCCAATATCACTGATGAACATAGATGCAAAAATCCTCAACAAAATACTAGCAAACAGAATCCAACAGCACATTAAAAGGATCATACCCCATGATCAAGTGGGGTTTATTCCAGAAATGCAAGGATTCTTCAATATACGCAAATCTATCAATGTGATAAACCATATTAACAAATTGAAGGAGAAAAACCATATGATCATCTCAATAGATGCAGAGAAAGCTTTCGACAAAATTCAACACCCATTTATGATAAAAACCCTCCAGAAAGTAGGCATAGAGGGAACTTTCCTCAACATAATAAAGGCCATATATGACAAGCCCACAGCAAACATCATCCTCAATGGTGAAAAACTGAAAGCATTTGCACTAACATCAGGAACAAGACAAGGTTGCCCACTCTCACCACTCTTATTCAACATAGTTTTGGAAGTTTTAGCCACAGCAATCAGAGAAGAAAAGGACATAAAAGGAATCCAAATCGGAAAAGAAGAAGTAAAGCTGTCACTGTTTGCAGATGACATGATACTATACATAGAGAATCCTAAAGATGCTACCAGAAAACTAGTAGAGCTAATCAATGAATTTGGTAAAGTAGCAGGATACAAAATTAATGCACAAAAATCTCTGGCATTCCTATATGCTAATGATGAAAAATCTGAAAGTGAAATCAAGAAAACACTCCCATTTACCATTGCAACAAAAAGAATAAAATATCTAGGAATAAACCTACCTAAGGATATGAAAGACCTGTATGCAGAAAATTATAAGACACTGATGAAAGAAATTAAAGATGATACAAATAGATGGAGAGATATACCATGTTCTTGGATGGGAAGAATCAACATTGTGAAAATGACTCTACTACCCAAAGCAATCTACAGATTCAATGCAATCCCTATCAAACTACCACTGGCATTTTTCACAGAACTAGAATAAAAAATTTCGCAATTTGTATGGAAACACAAAAGACCCCGAATAGCCAAAGCAGTCTTGAGAACGAAAAAAGGAGCTGGAGGAATCAGGCTCCCTGACTTCAGACTATATTACAAAGCAACAGTAATCAAGACAGTATGGTACTGGCACAAAAACAGAAAGATAGATCAGTGGAACAGGATAGAAAGCCCAGAGATAAACCCATGCACATATGGACACCTTATCTTTGATAAAGGAGGCAGGAATGTACAGTGGAGAAAGGACAGCCTCTTCAATGAATGGTGCTGGGAAAACTGGACAGGTACATGTAAAAGTATGAGATTAGGTCACTCCCTAACACCATACACAAAAATAAGCTCAAAATGGATTAAAGACCTAAATGTAAGGCCAGAAACTCTCAAACTCTTAGAAGAAAACATAGGCAGAACACTCTATGACATAAATCACAGCAAGATCCTTTCTGACCCACCTCCTAGAGTAATGGAAATAAAAACAAAAATAAACAAATGGGACCTAATGAAACTTCAAAGCTTTTGCACATCAAAGGAAACCATAACCAAGACCAAAAGACAACCCTCAGAATGGGAGAAAACATTTGCAAATGAAGCAACTGACAAAGGATTAATCTCCAAAATTTACAAGCAGCTCATGCAGCTCAATAACAAAAAAACAAACAACCCCATCCAAAAATGGGCAGAAGACCTAAATAGACATTTCTCCAAAGAAGAGATACAGAATGCCAACAAACACATGAAAGAATGCTCAACATCATTAATCATTAGAGAAATGCAAATCAAAACTACAATGAGATATCATCTCACACCGGTCAGAATGGCCATCATCAAAAAATCTAGAAACAATAAATGCTGGAGAGGGTGTGGAGAAAAGGGGACACTCTTGCACGGCTGGTGGGAATGTGAATTGGTTCAGCCACTACGGAGAACTGTATGGAGGTTCCTTAAAAAACTACAAATAGAATTACCATATGACCCAGCAATCCCACTACTGGGCATATACCCTGAGAAAACCAAAATTCAAAAAGAGTCATGTACCAAAATGTTCATTGCAGCTCTATTTACAATAGCCTGGAGATGGAAACAACCTAAGCGCCCATCATCGGATGAATGGATAAAGAAGATGTGGCACATATACACAATGGAATATTACTCAGCCTTAAAAAGAAATGAAATTGAGCTATTTGTAATGAGATGGATAGACCTAGAGTCTGTCATACAGAGTGAAGTAAGTCAGAAAGAAAAAGACAAATACCGTATGCTAACACATATATATGGAATTTAAGGGAAAAAAAATGTCATGAAGAACCTAGGGGTAAGACAGGAATAAAGACGCAGACCTACTGGAGAACGGACTTGAGGATATGGGGAGGGGGAAGGGTGAGTTTTGACAGGGCGAGAGAGAGTCATGGACATATACACACTAACAAACGTAGTAAGGTAGATAGCTGGGGGGAAGCAGCCGCAAGGCACAGGGATATTAGCTCGGTGCTTTGTGACAGCCTGGAAGGGTGGGATGGGGAGAGTGGGAGGGAGGGAGACGCAAGAGGGAAGACATATGGGAACATATGTATATGTATAGCTGATTCACTTTGTTATAAAGCAGAAACTAACACAACATTGTAAAGCAATTATACCCCAATAAAGATGTTTAAAAAAAAAAACAAAAAAACCTTTACATGAAGTTCATCACAGTTTTACTCACAATAGTTAAAAAGTGGAAATAGCCCAGATGTCTTTCAACGGGGGAATGGGTAAGCAAACTGTGGTACATTCACACCGTGGAATCCTATTCAGCAATAAAAAGGAACAGACGATAGACACACGTTACAACTTGGATGGATCTCAGGAGAATTATGCTGAGTGAAAGAAATCCATTCCTAAATGTAGTGTACTATATGATTCCATTTCTATGACATTTAGGAAATTATAATAGTGTTTGACAGAGTTTAGGGATGTGGGATCAGGAAGAAGGTGGGTGTGGCTATAAAGGCTAACATGAGGGAAACGTGTGGTGATGAAACAGTTTTTGATCTTGTTTGTGGTGATAGTTAGAACACCTACACTGCTGGTAAAAGTGCATGGAATTATTAAATATATAAGTATTATACACAAGTGTTCTAACACACAAATGAGTGCATGTAAAATGGCGAAACTGTGGTAAGCTCAGTGGATTGTACCAATGTCCATTTCTTAGTTTCGATACTGTACTAAAGTAATACAAGGTGTTATCATTAGGAGAAGGTGAGTGATGGGTATACATGACCTCTCTACACAATTTTTTGCAACTTTTGGTAAATCAATAATTATTTCAAAATATAGAAGTTAAAAAAAACAACACTGGAGTTGTGGGGAAAATAGTCTTAGGTACAGAACCTAAGAAACTAATAAATATGTCAACACAGTTTTAGACCTGTTAAATAATTAAGAAATCCATAATTAATGGAGTAAATATGGTACTTTACTTGCTAAATACGTTATATTTGTTTATAGAAGTGAACATCAGAACGGTCACAACTTGTGAGTACTGAAGTGGTGGAGAGAAGGTTATCGGGAGGCAAAGCGTGGATTTTAGTGTTGTCCAGGAATGGAGTCCTTACTCTATAATTTTCAAGCACTGTGTACGTCGTATATAACTGCTAGAGACTGCCAGGGATGATGTGGGAGATGGGACCTTTTGGTCCTGGCCCCACTAACTCATGGTTGGGTCAGGGGAAAAGCAATCCAAGACACACAGCATACAATGTGCAATGTTACTCTTTAATAAAAAGATGAACAAGGATCATGCGTTGGAAAAATAAAAAAACAATGGGCAGGCCTACACGGTAAACTTTGGCTTCCTGATTAGCTGGACTGCAAGCTTAGTCATGGATATGGCTTCAGTTAAGAGAAGAGAGGTGACAAATATGATGAGGATGAAACTGACATCTAAAGGCTCATTTGCAGAGATTTGTTCTCAAGATCCCAGGTCAGTGGATGAGGGTCACATCTGGAATTTTGCCCTTGGACTGAAGAAAGTAAAGAGAAAGAATTGGGATGTCAGCAGAGCCAGCAGCCGTGAGTGTCAACCCCAGGGCACCTGACTTCTGTCCACCTTCACCTTCCTGAAATCCTAGAGGTCTATTTCTTCTTATCTCTGAATTCTCAGAATTCACTTTTTGATGAGTAAAGAAATTTTTAGCTCTGGTATAGTCTAGTCATTGTACTGAAAGCACCTCTAGTGGGGGAGGATAGATGACCTCCCTTAGGACCAAACTGGAGACACTTGACCACACAACTTCACTGCTACATCTATGCTACAAGAGCAAGCCTTCAAGTTTACCAACATGTATGTACCAGAATGAGCAGATGCCACTGCATGTAATGCTGAAGAAGAGGTGAAAAGCTAAATGCCTATCAATAACAGCTTATGGCTTCCTGGAATTCAATTGTTTAATATATTGATCTTAGAAAGAATAATGTAGCTTCACATATACTGAAAGAAACTATGCTGGCACTAATAATAAAAGAAGTTACAAAACAGTATATAAGATAGGATACCTGTATTTTACAATACATGGAAATGTATTAGTATGAAATTAGGGTATTTCTCACAAGTAAACGTTTGTAAGGAAAAATAGATTTAAAATAATTACCTGAAAATTCCCATTAATCACCCCTCTACTCCTCCCAGCTCCCTCCTATCCCCATGCAACCCCAGCACTCACTTCTGAGACCACTAGCGGTTCATCTCAGATGGGGTGGAGGATGCCTGCATGATGTCCTGCTGCTGCTGGGAGAGGGGGTGCATGGAGCTGGAGGTGGGTGTAGGCAGTGGGATGGAGAACACACTCTGGGTCTCACTGGGGTCGGCATCCCTCACAAACAGCTCGTCATTCATGATGCACAGACTGAAGGAAAAATGGGCCCTCAGACAACTGGTGGATGGACACCCACACCCCCAGTACTGACTCTGCTCCCACTGGCACTCAGCAACCGGATTCCTTCCACGTCCCTCCTGTGTCTGTCTCCCAGGTTCCTTGACTGGTACCTCTGCCCCTCCCTACAGAGCCCACCTTTGGAAAGACTGTCTACCACCTTCACTTGATTTATAGGTTCATCCCCAAACCAGGGGCAATTTCGCATTTACCGTTTACCACAGTGCAAGGGGTGGACAGTCTGATCCCCATTCTCAGAAGACACTGAGTCACACAGAGGTCATGTGAATTGACCAAGGTCACACAGCGAGTGAGTGTTGGGTCAAGGAAAGAACCCATAGGCCGATCCCAGAGCCCATGTTCTTCTTAACCACTAGGCTACACTGCTCCTGGGATCCCCCTGCTGGCTTTCCACAATACTGAGTAAACCTAAGGTCTTTGCCACCACATTCCCACGCCGCTGAGCCCAGGCGGGGATGGGCATTCCCGCCCACAACAGGGCTCTCACCTGCAGGAGCCGGCAGGGGTAGCGATGAAGGTCCGGGTGAAGGCACGCACACAGCCCTGAGAACGTCCTTCCACTTCAACAACAAACAAATTACAGCACCCCTTACAGCTGCATGTGTTGTACACGCTCACACGGCGGTCCCCAGTCAGGGTGTGACTGGACACTCATGCTGAGAGGGCAGTTGTTCACGGGGGCCAGGGTGTCGGGAATGGGGAGGGCAACTGTAGGAGCAGTCTGCGCCCAGTGACAGGGCCCCTGACGACCACTGCACAAGTTCACGGGATGCATTTTTCACAGCCGCCCAAGAGGTGGATACTACTACCCCATTTTGCAAATGAGGAAACCGAGAGGTTGAGTAATGGCCCAAGTTCTCAGAGTAAGAATCTGGGATGAGAGCCACCAAAATCCACAGCCTGTGTCACCAATGCCCAGGGTGTGCAGGGCAGACAGGCATGGACACAGCTCAGACCGGGGTTGTCTGTGGGAAGCCTGAGGGCAGGAGAACACAGTGGGGAAGGGGAGGGGAGCGGTAGGGGAGGGGAGGGGAGGGAAGGGAATGGAAGGGGAAAGAAAGCGAAGGGAAGGAAAGGGGTCAGGGAAGCTGAGTGGTTCTGGGTGTGAGCCTGGCCAGGGGGAGGCAGCAGTGGGGCATCTGCGCTGGGGGTCTACACACACTCACCTGCCTTGAACACCCCGCTGACGGAGAAGCAGAGCATTGTTTCCTGAAAGGGAAGAGCCCAGGCGCCCAGTCACCACCTCCACCTCCCACCCACCTGCGGCTTCCTGGGCCCACCCTAGGGAAGAAGCAGGCGCTCACCGTCTGGAACCACGTGTCCACCACGAAGGAGCTGAAGTCATGCTGAGTCTTGGGCAACACACAGAGAGTGTGCACAATGACACGTTTTGTGTGCTTCAGCAGCTGGACCCGCAGGTCTGTGAGGGGAGGGGAAGCGAGCGAAGGTCAGGGGCTGCCACGCCCTGGGCCCTATGATTGACTCCTTCACCGCCCTTTCCCACCCAGTCTTCCCATCACACACTCACGGGGGTCCTTGAGCTTCTTCATATTCCTGCTGTCCTTGAAATACTCGCACAAGCTGCTTCTAGGAGACAAAGAGCAACAGTGGGTGGTGGGTGTTTGCAGCAGCTGGCCTGTGTCTGCTGGGGAGCCACACGGCCCGGGAGCACAGCCTGTGCCGTGATACTCACAGGGCTGGGTCCTCGGGGTGGAAGGGAATCGTCAGGGAGAAGCAGGCCTCCTCGTGATAAGCACCCGCGAGAACCTGTCTGTCTCCATAGTCATGGATCAAGTAGTACCTAAGGAGGAGCAATGAAGACAGTCTATCTCTGTGGTCTGGACCTCAAATGAGACTTGAAAACTCCCCTGAGCAGACCTGTGCTTAGGTGGCCTCACCTGTCCTAGCCCTTCCCCCCTTGCTCAGCTTCCCTGAGGTACTTACTGCTTCAGGAATTGCAGGACTAGGCTTTTCAGCTCATCAGAACCAAAGTAGCTCCCCTGGAATCAAAACAGTCCTCAGGACCATGGCTGACACCCCCTTCTCAGGCACCACTTAAAACCCGGCTTGATCCTCCGTCCTCACCTTGCAGGTTGGTAAGCGCTTGCAGGCTTCAATACCACACTTAGCCAGTGGGGATGTCTCCTGGTCATCCTGGGGAAGAGAAGAGGATGTTAGCAGTGCAGACCAGGAGGTGGTGCTGGATGATCAGGGAAAAGGATGGGCCCAAGAGAGGGTGAGGGTCAGAGGTCAGTGGTGAAAGAGCCCTGGAAATTCCATGGGCAGGACTACAGTTTGGATCATCACCATGGATTCCCCAAAGCCTATGAAGAATGTGCTTGTAGAAGATCCAGAGCGTTTGTCAGGTTCCCACAGGGACTGTACCATCCCCTTCCGCCCAGGACTTTGAAGGGTCAGTTTCAAAACTGTAACTGGGGCAAGACCTAATGGGGTTCAGAGTAGTTTGTGGGTGCTGTCAGTGCCAGTTAGAGGAGTCAGTGAACAAGGAATACACTTACCAAGGTTAGTAACTTGGGGAACAATTCCAGGATGGAGCTGCCAAAATCAAGACAAAACAGAAAAGTCAGTGAAACTGTGGAGGTGACCCTCCTCCTCATGGGAGCAAGTACACCCACACCACAGCGTCCCAGGCTTCCAGGGCCCTGAACACGTCCCCCATTGACTGACACAGAGGGAGAGCAGGCCCTACCTCCCTCCCCGCCTCCCTCCCTCCCTTCCTCTCCTTCTCCTGGGTAGCTCCCCCACAGACTGCCTGGACTCTCTTCTCCAGTGCCACTGGGACCAGCATTTCAAACCCATGCTTCAGGGCTTCCTTCCCCTCCCTTCCTTCCTCCAGGGCCCCACTGAAGGCTGTGGAGAGAAGAGGGAATGGGGTGTGTGCCCGAGGCTCTGCTACCTCACTGGCGGTCCAGCACTCTGCCAAGACCTGGACCAAGACCTGGACTCCCCCCTTGGATGGCCCAGGTTGCTGGGGCAGGGAGGTGAGTGAGGTGGGGCTCAGGGAGGGAGATGGAGGGGGATGAAGACAGAAAGGGAGTGAAGGTACGAGGGGATAGATGAGAGAGACATATGGGCCTAGACACAAGGGAGAGAGAGAAAACAAAGGGAAGGGAAAGAAGCTCTCCCGTGGTGGGGGTAAGGGAAGAAGAGAGGAGAAAGGGGAAATGGCACCCCATTTGCAGCTCTTCACCTGCCCCAGAATGGCTCAGACACAGCACGTAAGAATGTAAAATATGCACATGTTGGGCTGGGGGCCCACTGGGTGCTGGTTGAAACTTTGGCAGCTTTGTGATGCAGAGAGGAGAGCATAGGGCCTGTAGTCCTCCCTGAGGTCCACGTCAGCTGCCCCTTGCAAACGGGCACTTTCGGGAGTAGCTCAGGCTGCCACCGGGTAACAGAGGATGCATCTGACCTTATGTTGGTTGACATATCAGGGAAGGTGGTGCACAGGGGGTTTCTGTCTGCACACATCCCTTCTGGCTCCAGCCGCTCACCCTTGTCCATCTCCCCTGCAGACTTTACCTGTGATTATGAGGAGGAACCACATGGGCCAGAGAAACAGAGCCAGGATGGCCGTGCACCCCTAGTCGCTTCCTTTTCCTACAAATCCATTTCCCTTCCTCTGTCACCACCACATGAGCTTTCCCACCTTCCCTTCAAAGACGGATCTGGGTACCACACCTCACCTCAGTGTTGGAGAGGTTCAAGTTCTTGGTGTTGGAAGCATTCGGCATAGTGTTGGACAGGCTGTGCAGCTGGTAGGGTTTCTTATTGCTCAGGTCCAAGGCCAAAAGCTATGATGAGGAAAGAGTTAGAGTGAGGACCCCAGCAGGGGATACCTGAGACAAATCTGCCTCTTCTACCTAATCTCTCCCACCATCACCACCTGCTCCAACATCGGGTCTAAGGTCCTCACCTTGGGCATATTCCCTGGACGGATCTGCAGGGAGGCGGCCATGCCAGTTCTAGGGTTTCGTGCCATTCCAGTATCAGGGGTCATCAAGTCTCCAGGAAGACAGGAGGAGGGAAACGGGGGCTGAGAGGCTCCTGGCTGGTACAGCTCCAGCACCAACCCCTCCCCGAGTTACCATTCCTGAGTATCCTTTCCAGCCAGACCCCTCTGCCCTCACCTGCTCTACAATTACTGCTGTAGCCATACCAGGGTCAGAGCGGACTCTCTGGATGTCAAGAGATTGCTGGGAGGCATCATATTGTTCCTTCACGGGCAGCTGCAGAGTTAGGGATGGGGTTCAGGGGCCTGAGGCTGAGGTGGTGATCGGGGGCAATAGGTGGGTCTGGCTGTGAGTGCACAGGTTGTGTTGAGTCTGCATTACCTTTATCTGCTCCACCTTTTCTGACCTCAGCTCCTTCAGCACAGAGTGGGGTGCATCACAGGGATCAACAAAGATAGATATCTGTTGAGAACACAAGAGGGGCTGGGTAAGCTCCAGGAAATCTGAGCCCTGGGATCAAGCAAGACCATGCCCCTGTCCTGCCCTCTTGCCCCCAGCTAGCCCTGCTCATGCCCTTGATACATACCCTTTCATTAGCCTCATTGTAAATCTTGCCGTTGACATTCTTCAGTGCGAAGGCAATGTTGGCATTCTCAACGAAGAACTGGGCCTGCATTTTCTCATAGTGAAACTGTAGGGAGAGTGACAAGAGAAGCATAATATGAGACCAGAGCCATTTCTCATCTGGGCCTGCCATCTACCCCGTTTCCTCTCATCGGCCTCAATGTCCTCTCTTACTTCGACTGGGGTGAAGGGGACACTGCATTGCTTCTGAATCAAATTCAGCAGCCACTTCTCATCATATTTAATACCGAAGGGAATCTAGGAGCCAAAGAAATAATTGGGGAAAGAAAAGTGATACAATGGAATCCAAGGTTAAGATAAGACCCAGCTGTGTCTTGCTTTAGGACCTTTTTTCAGGCTTTACGTAATTTCTTAAGATAGGACAATATCTGTTATCGCTAACTTTTACACCAGACATGGACTTCCTAAATACCCTTTCTTTCCATTTAAATACTTTTCCTGAAATAATCGACTTCATATCTTTCACATGTACTTACTTTTATAAAGTTCTAAGAGATCTTACCTAAGGCAGACCTGGCCCGCCCCTCTGACGAGGACCCCAGAGACTCAACCTCCTCCCACACTCAGCTTGAGCCAAACTGCGTCTTCTGGTGTGGAGTTGCTCCATCTCCTTGGCAGTAGTTTCCTCCTTTGCTTTTAGACAGCCTCTCCCATGCTCCCTGCAGTCAGTCTGCTCCCTTTATATTGCTTCTCTGAACCTGCCCTCACATGATCTAGGAAGTTAACTCCTAGTAATAACAAGACAGATTACCAACTCCACTGCCACGAGAGAAAAGTTCCCAGCATCTCTACACGCGCCCAACATGACTCTCTCTGTCATCTTCTTCTACATGTTAGGTCCATTTAGCCAGCACACTCACTCTGATCTTGAACCAGCTCCCCAAGGTCTCATCCTGCCTGTTTCTCTCCATTCTTCTCTCTGGAGGCTTTTGCTCTGTCTCCTTGTTAACATGGGTTTCGTCTTGTTCCTGAAAATTGCCTCTCCGATGACAGGATGGAATGGCATAGGGAGCACTGTGGGGAAGTGGAGAGAAGAAAGTGGTCCGTATAGTCTTGGGAAGTCTTCTCTACATTTTCCCCAATGATAGCAGAGCTACAATAAAGACTGCTCAACCGTTAACCTGATCCCATCATTCCTCACTCTTCCAGGTTAGAGAGAAGAATGACATATTTCACCACAAGGTTTTGTTTTTCACTGGTTGATACTGGTCAGCCATGCTGCCTCGTCACTTACTATCTTGCTTGGGTGTCCACGTGAGCATCACTTCTTAGTGATTCTCTATCTTGCTGCTGCTGGGAAGTGGCCTGTTGAGACCAATAGTTGTGTCTCCTTCGGTAAATACCCCGGCATCTTGCTTTTCTTTGTAAATTGTTCACTTGATCAATGTTCTCTGAAATTAAGAACAACACATCAATGGGCCCAGTACCAGAAAAATTCCTGGGAAAGTTCTCATTGCTAATGAAGAAATATCACTGGCTTTATAATCTAAAGAGAAATGTATCACAGTGCTAAAAAAAGGCTTAGAAACTTCATTGTGTTTCTGCTTCTCAGGAAATGAGAGGTAGGCAGCATTCACAGCCAAGAAGAAAACAAGCACAGAGGAAAGGGTCTGGACCCAGGGTTTAGTCTGTGATGTTAGTCCCTGCTCTGCTTGGATCAGGTTATGTGACCTGGGACAAGTGGCTTTTCATCTCTAACTCTCTCTTCTCTGCTCGGCTCTTGGGACACAATAAAACCTACCCTGAAATCTACCCTGGTGTGATGGTTCAAGGGTCAAAGGTGACCTCCCTGCCTGACGGAAGAATTAGAGATATGAAGGATAGGTCCAATGAAAAGATCCAGAATGGAACCTGGAGAGACATAACATGGAGAATACCAAAAGCGAGGGGGAGATAATTAAAGGAGATGCAGTGAACATACCTAACACATGGTTAATGTGAGTCCCGGAAAGAACGGGAGGGAACAGTGGAGAAGTGGTATTTGAAGAGATCTTGGTTGAGAAGTTTCCAAAAGTAACAAGATATCAACTCAGTGTAACAGTATTATTGTAATAGGAGAAAAAGTATGCTTTAAGGAAAAACAGTCCTAAAATATGCATTCATTTCATCATCATGTAAGAAAAACTCGGAAAATATGTGACCAGAAGACTCAAACTCAAAGAAATGTTACAGGCTCTTCTTTGGGCAGAAGAAATATCCTCCCAGGTGGAGGCACGTAGATACAGGAAAGAAAGTCTAATGACATTTGTGAATATGTAGGCAAATTTAAATGAGTGTTGACTATATAACACAATGATAGTAATTTCTTCTGGGGATTTAAATATATAGAGAAGGAAAATGCATGACAATAAATTTGGAGGGTATATGGAATCAAAGTGTCTCAAGGTCCCCTAATTGTCTGAGGAGTTTTAAAGAACTAATTAACTAACATTAGACTGAAAGGGCAAAAATGTACATTGTAATCTGAAGGGTAAACACTACAAGAATGGCAAAAGAATGTTTACCTAGCCACATGAGGTAACAATTTAATAGTTATAAAATGTTAATCATTTCAAAGGAGAGGAAAGGCAAAAGAACTGAGAAGGGGCAAAAATAAACATACAATAAGATAGTATATATAAACCAAATTACATCTACTTTTACATTAAAAATTTCAGATTAGTATTCCAAATAGAAAGACAGCTATTATCAGACTGGACAAGAAACCTTCCATCAAATGCTCCTGAAAAGAGACACATGCAAATTTTAATCATCTAGAAAAGTTGAAAATAAAAAAAATGGCAAAATGTATACCTTTTCCACAGTAACCTACAGAAAGCTTATATAACCCTATTAGTAAAAGAAAAGGTACACTTTAAAGAAAAAAGCATCACTAGAGAAAGAAGGAGATTTCTTTGTGATAACAGGTTCAATGCAATAAGGAGATATTAATATAAAATTCTAAATTTGTATGCATGTCCTAAAATAGAGCCAAAATATGCAAAGCAAAATCTAACAGAAATAGAGCATGGTCAAATTCACAGTCACAGTGGGAAATTTTAACACAGCTCACTGAGTGATGCACAAAATGGCAGACAAAAACCCAGCTAGAGGGAGAAGGTTTCAAAATGTTACTTAAGTTAACAAATGTATTTAATTGACATAGAACAATGCACATAACAACTACTCATCGAACATTCCAGAATAGATCATATGCTGGGCAACAAAGCAAGCCTCAGTAAGCTTCTATGGACTAATACAATTTACCCTGACCAGTTAATGTAATATTCAGTGGTAATGGTGGGTTTTCTCCCCCTCCCCCACCTCATATACATCCAAGGGATATTAGTTTACACAATCCCATGCCCCACCTAGGTGACCCTCCCTACTCTCCAAATCCTAGACCTGAGAAGATCACATGACTTGTGCCTTTTTCTCAGCCAGGGGAAATAATTCACCTCAGCCATGGCCATTTCCATAAGAGGGGAGGTTTTCCACATGGAATCAGGACGGGTGTGTCAGAGCCCACCTGGCCCATTTCCTCAAGAGAGTGGGAAATAGTGAGCCTGAGCCCTCCGCATGCCTTCTCTAAAGGGGGGTCGGCTTGTTGGGGTCCTGTGGGTTGGGGTTAGGGAGGGAACCCAGAACCCCTCCTGCCCTGTGGGGATCTGAGGACAAGGTCTCATGCTGACCAACTCACCCATGGGGTGGCCTGAAGGCAGTGATCTGTCACCACCCTCCTCACAGGCTGCTCGTGAAGAGAATCTGTGGGTCTGGAGCTGGAGGTTTGGAGAATATCAGGAAGGGCTTCCGAAGAAGGAGAGTGCAAGCCCCAAACCACTTTGTCAGAGCCACACAAACAAGATGGAGTCCTAACAGGAAGTCCCTTCCCCAAGGGCACAGAGGAGGGGAGCCCTGGGGGCCAGAGGAGACTTAACTTCCTGTAATTACTGCCCCCTGAGTTTGCTACCAGCCTAACACCCAGGGCACTCTCTCCAACTGTACCACCCTTGCAGAGGAGACCATCTGGAATCAGGAGGCTTAGGGGACCTTGATACTTCTGGTTACAAACACAGAGAGCTCTGTATGCCAGACTCTGGATCAGCTACACTACACTGTGTTCCTTCATTCTGCAAACCCAGATAACTCTGTGTGCCAGCTGTAGGCCAGACTCTGTACTTGCTACATTGCCTCTGTTCTTTCATGAATTCCTCACAAGGGGACTCTGATATCAGAATCACCAACTTTCCAAGGTTGCTGAGGCTTACTGAGGTGCTGGAGCTTGTCTAGGGTCATTCAGATGCTACCTGGGGAAACAGAAACTGAAATTGAGCTCCACGGAATGGAAGATGACTTCTCCAAGCATAGAGTTACTAAGTTATTGCTGTAGTGTGGGAGATTGTCTTAAGTTAGTACAAAGTAACAATTTTCTGAAAACAGTCAAATGGCTGGAATTAACCTCAGCCCACCTCAGAGAGATAATACCAAAAAAAAAAAAAATACAAGAACCAAACAACAAAGAACAGACCTGAAAACTATAATCGAAATAGCAAGCAGAGTTTTGTGGGTCACTGTAATGACAGTAAAAGAAAACAAATCATGTACTTTCCTTTTAAAAAAAAAAAAAAAGTCCTCAATGTAGATAGATACCCCTAGTGGTCAGAGCCGGAATTGTAGCTTTGAAAGTTCCAGACCAGAGAGGTTTCAAGGCAGAGGGAAGGAGAGAGGAGATTGGGCTCCAGTGCATCAGTTAGACGTTTCTGGAATTTTCCACTACTTTCTGGAATTTTCCACACCATGTCCACAATCCCTTCCTGGATCTCTATGCCCTGAGAAAAGTCCAGCCACTGAGAGAGGTGAAGAAAAATCTGCACATAAGTGTGTGAACATTTTGGGGTAAAAGAAGTGTAAGACAGAAATGCACATACCACACAGATAAACTGTCAAGTCAAAAATTGGAAATTTTGGGCTTCCCTGGTGGCGCAGTGGTTGAGAGTCCACCTGCTGATGAAGGAGACACGGGTTCGTGCCCCGGTCCGGGAAGATCCCACATGCCGTGGAGCGGCTGGGCCCGTGAGCCATGGCCGCTGAGCCTGCGCGTCCGGAGCCTGTGCTCCGCAACGGGAGAGGCCACAACAGTGAGAGGCCCGCGTACCGCAAAAAAAAAAAAAGAAGACATACAGATGGCAAAGAGCAAATGACGGTATCACCTCACACCAGTCAGAATGGCCATCATCAAAAAATCTACAAACAAGGCTTCCCTGGTGGTGCAGTGGTTGAGAGTCCGCCTGCTGATGCAGGGGACATGGGTTCGTGCCCCGGTCCGGGAAGATCCCACATGCCGCGGAGCGGCTGGGCCCATGAGCCATGGCCGCTAAGCCTGCGCATCCAGAGCCTGTGCTCCACAACCGGAGAGGCCACAACAGTGAGAGGCCTGCGTACCGAAAAAAAAAAAAATCCTTGAGAGTTTCAGGGCACAATGGAAAAGGGCTTTAGACCAAAATATTTGAACATATGTTTGCTTATAGGAGATACCATGTAAAGTGCTTCTGGCCTAAAATAATTCTGTAAGTCATCGTTTTGTGGCAAAAGAAGATTTTGTGGCAAATGAAGCGTTAAGGGCAGCCCACGTACATTAAAACTAGTGGCAAAAACATTTCTTCTGCCTCTCCCTCCCATGGAGGGGATCCCATGGAAGGGATCATTTTCTCCCCTCCATGGAGGTTAACTTTCCTCTGCTTCTACCTGGGCCCCACATGCCCAGCACATCCGCCCCCACACAGTTCAATCCCTGTGGCACTCCAGGCTTAAGGGAGTGTATTTTATCTCCATCATGAACTTCCAAGACCAAGACATGGATGAGAGGGTTGTTTGAGTACCCTATCTGCGTGGCATTGACACCAGGGGAATTCAAAACTGCATATGTGACCCAAAAAACCTTTTATCTGTTACAAATTTATTTGAGAAATTGAAGGGAAGTTAGAAAAAGAAAACCTTGTCAATCCCAAACAAAAATGTCACATAGAAAGGAACGCAAATTATAGGAAAAATATTTTATAGGCAAATGTTTAATATTCTCGTACATAAATAAATCTGATTAGTAGTAAGAGTGTCTTTCAAAGTCTGTTGAAAAAAATTAAGTAAGATCTATACATCACAAACATATAAAGATTAAACAAGTAAAAAAACAATTTAAAAATATGTCAGTGTGTACATATATTTACATATGCACATAAACATACATAACATGAGGAAAAGTGTATACATACTGTGAGAAAAATTTGGAAGAATATATATATCATGTAAGCCTGTTTATATAGTACTGTACACAGACAAATATATCTGGGGAATATAAACTAAACTATCAAGGATGTACATCTTGCTCTGTAACAAGATGAAAATAATATAGAAAAATATTTTCTAGAATACACATTCTTGCACTTCATTAGTTTATAAAGATAGCAGTTTGAAATCAGAAAAATAACTGATGTAAAATTTTATAGCATAGTAGTATATACCTGGTTGGGAATTTCACTACCAAAATAATAGGTGTGTGGATTAATGGTATATTTCTACATCTATATGCTTTTTCACATTACTTTTGTCTCTCAATTACACACATATAGGTTGCCCATCATAGTTGGGAGGGAGAGGCAGAAGAAATGTTTTTGCCACTAGTTTTAATGTACGTGGGCTACCCTTAATGCTTCATTTGCCACAAAATCTTCCAGAAATGTCACTCTGAATGAGAACTGGCTCCCTCCATCCTTCCAAAGATTCCTGCTGAGTGATGTCTAAGCTGCAATTCTAGATACGTGGACCATGGACAACAAAATGTGGTTACTTATGTCAAAGGGATTGAAAATGGAGCCAGGAGGCTAGTAAGGAAGTAGGACTTACATATTTCTACCCCCAAATGCAACATAAACCTTTGACCTGGCCAACCTGAGACCGACTGGAACTTGTTTTCGTTATTCCCTGGAGACCAGAGCATGGCAACCAATCTGGTGCCTCAAGTGACTGAATGCCTGCCAGCACCAATCATAGTTCTGTAAAGATAACCTATATAACTTCTCTGGAATGTCTTTATATGTCACCTTTATAAACTCTTGCCATTTTTGTTTCCCTATGAGCACATTTGAGTTGCTACTCAAATCAGTGCCTCACAAATTATAATTCATAAGACCCTAAGTAAAAACTATTTTTCTTATCTGCAGCCTTCTGCATTTCTTGGTTGACAATATGCTCACCAGTTATCATGGACCGCCAATTTCTGAATTTCCTCCAGTGGAAAATTTGGGAAGAGGAAAGAAAAATTTATTAAAAGTTGCTTTGCATGGTGAGTGGTGGAAGAACACGTAAAATAAAATCAGACTCAAAGTGTTTTGCCTAACGACTTTCTTCTTCTCTATGGTTTCACAGATAGAAATCATAGTAATAACATAGGACTCCTCTTAGAGGGCTGGTGGTCAGTAAAGGCCTGAGGTGGGAGCAAGGAGGGCAGAAGGGGTTCAGGTACTTTCTACAACTGTCCTGTTAAGTTTCACAAAGGTTTTCCCAGCGTGACAAACTTCTGGGTAAGGGATTGCCACTCTGGATTTTCCAAATGGATAAACCAGGTTACAGGGTATTTCCTTCCTGTTATATCTGGCTAGTCTCCACCCTCTCCTCTTCTGCTGGCTAAAGCCTCCTTAGGCTCAGATCTCAGTTTAAACTTCACTTCACGTGAGAAGTCTCAGACATACCCTACTGGTGTGATTACCACTAGGCATCTAGTAACTCCACCACCTTTACCATCGCCAGACACATGTTTCATGTGAAAGGGGACCAAAAACTGTGAGCTCACAATGTTTCATAGGCTGTAGCATCACACAGTGGACTTAAGACGCTGAAATTTTCAAATATCTTGTCTGAAGAGTTGCCTCAGATTCTCTCTGCCACTTTTGAGAGGGATGCTGGGGACACAGGTCAGTTCAGCAACGGAAATGCAGAGTTCTTCCACAGACAGCAATTGGAACGTGTAGTTCAGAGAAGCTGAGGAGGCTGTGGATTGATGCTCCTTCCCCTACAAGAGCCCATGAGAGTACTACAACGAGAGTCTGTGATTTTTAGCAGGCATAGTTTTGCATGGCAAAGACCAAATGAACCTTCCAGAGGTAAAATTCCAGGTTTGAAAGTTTTTGAATAATTTGCTGCATGGAATACTCTTAAATATATTTCAAAACATTTAAATGAATTTGGAAAATAGTAAAAGAAAAATTAAGGAAGGAAGCAAAATGTTCCATTAACCCAGGATGAGTTATCATCATTTTTATATTCTCATTAATTATGCACATAATAGGACACTGGCTTATCTTTTAATCTACACATAACACTTAATCCTTTTGACATAACTACAAACTCCATATTGTGACTCATTCTTTACTGATAAGGAAACCGAGTCTTAGATTTCAGGCCTGGCTGAGACGACAGCACTTTTGTGACCTACACAGTCTTGTGATTTCAATAAATCCCGACAAGGACACTATGAGGGGAAGAATCCTCACTCCCGGGATGGGGAACCTGAGGTTTGGGACCTTAATGTCCCACGCTGCCCCATGTCATGCTCCTACTCATTGGCTGATTCCAGACTGGAACCCACATCTTCTGAACCTGAGGCCTTTGCTCTTCCTACTGATTCACTCAGCCTTGCCTCAATTATAGATACGGGTATACTCTGGAAATATTGTGAGCTTGGTTGCAGACCACAGCAACGTAGCAAATATTGCAATAAAGTGAGTCAAACAAGTGCTTTGGTTTCCCACTTCTTATAAAAGTTATGGTTACACTATACTGTAGACTATTAAGTGTACAATAGCATGAAGTCTAAAAAACAATGTACATACCTTAATTAAAAAATACTTTATTGCTGAAAGTTGCTACCAATCATCTGAAACTTCAGTGAGCCATAATCTTTTTGCTGTTGGAGGGTCTTGTGTCAGTTTTGATGGCAGCTGACTGATTAGGGTGGTGGCTGTTGAAGGTTGGGGTGGCTGTGGCAGTTTCTTAAGATGAGACAACAGTGAAGTGTGCTGCATCGATGGACTCTCCTTCGCAGAAACGATTTCTATGCACTGTTGTTTGAAAGCATTTTACCCACAGTAGAACTTCTTTCAAAATTGGGGTCTGCTAAATAGACATTTCTCCAAAGAAGATAGACAGATTGCCAACAAACACATGAAAGGAGGCTCAACATCAATAATCATTAGAGAAATGCAAATCCAAACTACAGTGAGGTATCACCTCACACCAGTCAGAATGGCCATCATCAAACAATCTACAAACACTAAATGCTGGAGAGGGTGTGGAGGAAAGGGAAGCCTCTTGCTCTGCTGGTGGGAATGTAAATTGATACAGTCACTATGGAGAACAGTATGGACGTTCCTTAAGAAACTAAAAATAGAGCTACCATACGACCCAGCAATCCCACTACTGGGTATATACCCTGAGAAAACCATAATTCAAAAAGAGTCATGGACCACAGTGTTCATTGCAGCTCTATTTACAACAGCCAGGACATGGAAGCAACCTAAGTGTCCATCGACTGATGAATGGATAAAGTAGATGTGGCACATATATACAAGGGAATATTTACTCAGCCATAAAAAGAAACGAAATTGAGTTATTTGTAGTGAGGTGAATGGACCTAGAGTCTGTCCTACAGAGTGAAGTAAGTCAGAAAGAGAAAAACAAATGCCGTATGCTAACACATATATATGGAATCTAAAAGAAAAAAAAAAAAAAGGTCATGAAGACCCTAGGGGCAGGACAGGAATAAAGACGCAGATGTGGAGAATGGACTTGAGGACACAGGGAAGGGGAAGGGGAAGCTGGGCCGAAGTGAGAGAGTGGTATGGACATATATACACTCCCAAATGTAAGATAGATAGCTAGTGGGAAGCAGCCACATAGCACAGGGAGATCAGCTCGGGGCTTTGTGTCCACCAAGAGGGCTGGGATAGGGAGGGTGGGAGGGAGATGCACGTGGGAGGAGATATGGGGATATATGTATATGTATAGCTGATTCACTGTTACACAGCAGAAACTAACACACCATTGTAAAGCAATTATACTCCAATAAACATGTTTAAAAAAACATTGGGTCTGTCCTCTCAAAGCCTGCCACTTTCTTTATCAACTAAGTTTATGTAATACTCTAAATCCTTTGTTGTCATTTCAACAATCTTCACAGCATCTTCACCAGGGGTAGATTCCATCTCAAGAAACCACTTTCTTCTCTCATCCATAAGAAACAGCTCCTCGTCGGTTAAAGTTTCATCATGAGATTGCAGCAATTCAATCACGTATTCAGGCTCCTCTTCTAATTCTAATTCTCTTGCTCTTTCCACCACATCTGCAGTTACTTCTTCCACTAAAGTCCTGCATCCCTCAAAGTCATCCATCAACTTCTTTCAAACTCCTGTTAATGTGGATATTTTGACATCTTTCAATGAACCAGTAATGTTCTTAATGACATCTAGAATGGTAAATCCTTTCCAGAAGATTCTCAATTTACTTTGCCCAGATCCATCAAAGGAATCACTGTCTATGGCAGCTATAGCCTTATGAAATGTATTTCTTAAATAACAATACATGAGGGTTAAAACTACTCCTTGATCTATGGGTTGCAGCATGGATGTAATTTTAGCAGGCATGAAAACATTAGTCTCACTATACCTCTACATCAGAATTCTTGGGTGAGCATGTGAGTTGTCTATGAGCAGTAATATTTTGAAATAATTCTTTATTTTTCTGATCAGTAGGTCCCCAACAGTGGACATAAAATATTCAGTAAACCATGTTGTAAACAGATGTGCGGTCATTCAGTCTTTGTTGCTCCATTTATAGAGCACAGAGTAGATTTAGCATAATTCTTAAGGGCCCTAGGATTTTAAGAATGGTAAATGAGCGTTGACCTCTATTTAAAGTCACCAGTTGAATTAGCCCATTACAAGAGAGCCAGCCTGTCCTTTGAAGCTTTGAAGCCAGGCATTGACTTCTCCTCTCCAGCTATGAAAGTCCTAGATGGCATCCTCTTCCAATATAAGGCTGTTTTGTCTACATGGAAAATCTGTTGTTTAGTGTAGGCACCTTCATTAATTATCTTAGCTAGATCTTCTGGATAACTTGCTGCAGCTTTTACATCAGCACTTACTGCTGTACCTCACACTTTGATGTTATGGAGATGGCTCCTTTCCCTAAACCTCATGAACCAACCTATTCTAGCTTGAAACTTTTCTTCTGCAGCTTCCTCACCTCTCTCAGCCTTCATAGAATTGCAGAGAATTAAAGCCTCACTCTGGATTAGGCTTTGGTTTAAGGGAATGTTGTGACTGGCTTCATCTTCTCTCCTGAGTACTAAAACTCTCCTCACATCCGCAGTAAGGTTGGTTTCCTTTCTTGTCCTTTGTGTGTTCACTGGAGTAGCACTTTTAATTTCCCTCAAGAAGTTTTCGTCTTAATTCACAATTTGACTAACTGTGTGGTACAAAAGGCCTAGTTTTTGCCCTGTCTTGCCTTTTGACATGCCTTCCTTGCTAAGCTTAATCATTTCTCTTTGGGAACTTATACTTTGAAGGGGAAGAGGGAGAGAGAGAGAAGGACAGAGAGACACCTGTGTCTGCATAAGGATTAGGGGCCCTAAGAGGGTTTTTTATTTTGTTGTTGTTGTTGTTGAATCTTCAACGCCATGAAGTTTGAGCAAGTTTAAAGTTTAATATGAAGGAGTAATCTCATCTCAGATTTAACCCTTGAATTTTCCTACATGTTCATTTCCTTCCTTATCTTCTTAACTTCTTATTTCACAATAGAGTTAATGAAACACTTTCAATAAACATGATGGATTATAATATAAATTTTTAGTTATTAATAATTAAAGAATGGACAATTGTGTCCAAAAATGCTAGTACTTCTTGGATTTTTGCCTCTCAGGGAGGCAGCGGGTGGCTGAAATCCTGGGGTGACATGATCTGAGGACTCCTGTCCTGGTGGCTGTGGGTCGGATTCAGAATTTTCCTATAAACGTATTAACAGGCGGAGCAGTCCAGGAGCAGCAGTTAGACAAACACCGCAACTCGCTGCCCTGGTGCCATCTCTCACTGAGCTCACCAGGTGAATCAAAGGCAAGCCTGTCTTCCCAGCGTGGGGAACTGGGTTAGGGTCTGCTCAGAGGCACGAGGTTGAGCAGCTCTTAGGAGCTTCTGAGTCTCCCACGAAACTAGAGATCCTTCTGTCTTTAAAACTTTGAACTCAAGGCATACCAGAGAGAGATTTGCTTCCTTCATAAAGATATCTATATTCTCATTAGGAGAAACAATGAAAAACACCTTTCCACGGTGCCTGCCTTAGCCCTAAGGCTCAGCCAGCCCCTGCTACTGAGTCTTGACTTTTTTAAAGAGCCTTTGAAGTTCCACAGTATGCCATATACTTTGGGCAGGTTTTCTCATTCACCCCTCAGGACAGCTCTGTGACACAGGTATCGTGAGTCCCCTGTCACAGATGCCCAAGCTCAGGCTGACAGAGCCTAGGTCACCTGTCCAGTAAGTGGCAGGACGGGATGAGGCTCCTGCCCTCACCCGCCCTAGAGGACACAGAGCAGCCTCCCTTTTAGAAGATGGGCTTCCAGGGCTGGAGAAATGGTCGGATCACATTCCCTGCTATTGTGGCCCCGCGGGTACTCACTCAGCAACCCTTCTGGGTGAGGAAGATGACAGATGTCAGGTGGCATCATATCCACCTCCATTTTTGTTCTTTTTAAATGAAAAAGCGTGTATTTGGAAAGAGTAAAATATGAAACTGTTTACTATGATAGCAGTTCTATTTGGAGAATTTCTATTTATGTTGAAGCAGTTTCATCTGCTGTTGACTGCAAATCTATGTCACGTGCACTGATTTATCTCTTCCCTCATTAATGTCTGCTGATGTATTTTGTGGACCCTACAGAGGGTTCCTACCAGAGAACACGTGTTAACCCCCATAACCCTACAGGCTGTACAGGCTGCCTAGTCCTTGTCTCACACACTCTGTCATCCCCTGTCAGGACACAGAACACTACTGTACAGGCTGCCCACACCACGATCCAAAGCCCCATCCTCTCTCAGTCACCTCCTTCCTGCCCTTTGCCTGCCCACCAACTGACAAGTTTCGCTGCTGCCACTTGGTGTTCCATCGTGTGCAAGCTCTGGAGTATATGCTTTCACAATCTTCATTTACACCTACCAATGTTTTCAGACAGAATTAGAATCATTCTGTACATATATTCATAGGCTGAATGTTAAGGGAAGGTACTGTATTTTTCGTTGCTGTTTGAATAAACTTATTTGTAAGAAATTTGCAAATGGCGGTTCTTTAGTGCCACCTGGTGACAGAAGCCTGAACTGCAACTTGAACATTGCAGGACAGGAAAGTGGGAGGGAGGGGCTGTGGCAAAAAGCCACAACAAAGAGCCTTTTGGAAGTCTGGGTGTAAAGCGGGGAATTCCTTGGGTACAGCTATACTAATTGCCTTTTTCTGGACATTGCATATAGATAGAATCATATACTATGCGGTCTTTTGCATATTTGGCTTCCTTCGCTTGGCATAATGTTTTCAATGTTCATCTATGTTATGGCATGTATCAGTACTTCATTCCTTTTTATTACCAAATAGTACACCACATTTTATTTACCCATTCTTTAATTGGTGGACATTTGGATTGTTTCCACTTTTGGCTGCTGTGAATAATGATGCCACATACATTTGTGTACAGGTTTTTATGTAAAAATATGTTGTCATTGCTCTTAGCTGTGTACCTAGGAGTGGAATTGCTGGGTCATATGGTGACTCTCTGTTTAACCATCTGAGGAACTGCCACACTGTTTTCATGACCCTGACAGTCTTGAGGAGTACAGGCATAGTGTCTTATTTTTCTTGTGATTAGCCTGTGGTTGTGGGTTTTGAGAAAGAATACCACAGAGTTGAAGTGCCCTTCCCATCACATCATATCTGGGAGGACATGGTACACACGTGACATCACTGGGTCACTGGAGATGTCGACCTTCATCAGTGGGTTAAGGTGCTGTTTGCCCAGTTTCTCCAGTGTACAGTAACTGTTTTCCATTTTCCTCCTCTGTTCTTCAGAAGTGAGACACTAAGTCTGCCCTACCCTCAGAGGTGGAAGGCAGATTTCAGGTTCACTTCACAGAGGCAGGGTATCACCATGTATTATTTGGAATTATTTGATAAACACAGTTACTCTCATCACCCATTTCTTTATTAATTCAAACATTTATTGATATCAATATGGATTGATGTATATGGATTCTGTAGGTTGTTTTTTTTTCTTACTTAATGGATACATCCCAAAAGAAAGTCAAGCATCATAATTTCTACAATGCAGTAAGAGAATTTTTTTTTTTTTTTTTTTTTTTTTGCGCTATGCGGGCCTCTCACTGCTGTGGCCTCTCCCGTTGCGGAGCACAGGGTCCGGACGCGCAGGCTCAGCAGCCATGGGTCACAGGCCAGCCACTCCGCGGCATGTGGGATCTTCCCAGACCGGGGCACGAACCCGCGTCCCCTGCATCGGCAGGCGGACTCTCAACCACTGCGCCACCAGGGAAGCCCAGTAAGAGAATTTTGACTTAACAGTCAGGAAACTGCAAAAGAGTTCCCTATACCTACCAGTATATTGTCCAAATATGGTATATCACACAGTGCTTTCAGACAATATATTTTCATGGCAGAGCCTGGAACAACAATATAATTTCAGACAATTTTATTCCATACTTGGTAATCCCTTGAGAAAGAAATAAACAGATAAAACAAAGGTTATTGAAGTGACCATAAAAATAATTATTGCTAACTTTCACTTAACATATTTGCAAAATCCATTTCAATGAAGTAAAATTATGAGATATGTCCGAGAAAATGTGTGCGTCATTTGAAAGCCAATTGTCAAAAGCACAGCCTTCATGTTATCTAACTCTAACTCCATGGAAGGTATGTTACAGCTTGAGCTTTTCGGTAACTGATTGCCCTGTAATGTAATTCCTTGTCTGTACCCAAGTATTTGAATTCTGCCCTGTGGAAGGGAAATCCTTTCCTCTTGAGGAAATACCTATTTGTCTCTATTTGAAAAATTATTTCAACATTCTGGATCTACAGTATAAGTGTGACAAATAAGTGGTGGTTGAGTTGGCAAGTGTAATGTCAGTGGAAGCGTGGAAGAACACAGCCCTGTTAGATGAGGGATGAAGACAGAGTTGGAAGGGAGGTGCAGGGAGATGTGAACGGAGGGTGCAGAATTCTTGGTAGAACTTCGGTGCAAGGGGAGAATCTATGTAAAGAGGACAGTAACTAGAGATGTGGAGAGGGGGATAGGGCTTGAAGCATATTTTAAAATCATCAATTATAAGAAACTTGAGCAGGTTGAAATCTTAATGCGAAGGAGCCATCTCTTCCTAGATTTAACAACTGAGCTTACCACACCTGCCTTTTCACACTTTAATTCCTTGTTTCCATTCTGGAGAAGCCTAAAACTCAACCAAAGAGATCGTGTAAAGTTTGGTCTTAATGCCTGTTAACTGGATGAATAGATGGATGGATGAGGATGTGTCAAACATGTGCTGGGTATTCACAGAGTTTTATGTCCCAGTGCAGAGCTCCTCATGCAGATGACAGAACCCGTGGTGTTGTGTGGCTGAGAGGATGCAGCCTCTCAAGACTGCAAATGATGGCCACAACATAGGAGGCATTTCAGTGTGGAGGACAGGGCTGCGCATCGCAGTTGCTGTGGAAACCTAACGTCATGGCGGCAACCGTGACGACTTTTTAAGGGAGACAGACATAAACTGGGGAAAAGAGCAGCTCCCACCTTCAGGTGTTTGGGACTCAGCTGAGGGTGTGGGTCCCTGGTGGGGGCTGGACCACGCTGGTGTGTGGGGAGACAAAGGGATCCACATCCAGGTCACCTCTTTCCCGCTTTGGGGCTTGGTGCCTCCGCTGTCTCGTAGGTAAAGCCACTGCGGTCCCTCCTGGCCCCAGTGAGTGTGGTGTCCTGCTCCAGGGGTGTCCGGGAGCCACTTTCCTTCTAAAGTAGGGGCACAGGAGGTGAGACAGGTATCAACTTAAAAAAGGTGCACAACGTGAGAGTTGCAAGTTAAGTTTTATTTGGGGAAAAATGAGGACTATAGCCCGGGAGACAGCATTTCAGATAGCTCTGAGAAACTACTCTAAAGAGGTAGGCGGGGGGAAGGTCAGTATATATGTGATTTTGGTAAAGGGGGAGTACATGCAATAAAGCACATATTTGTTTTTTTGCAGGTCTCGAGAGGGTTACTGCTAGTCACGAGGAGCAGAGGTCACCATTAAGGAATTTAGTGCTTTTCTAGATATGAGGAGATGCAAGAATTGGGCTCATAAAATCAGCTCCTGAAAATACCTAACTATCTGAAGACCTGTTCTCCCAGTTTTTCTCAGAGCACAGAGTGCCTCGTTCCTGATCTCCACCCTGAATTCCTTTCAGGGGGTGTTGAAGGTAATCAGCTGCAGCGGCAACTGATTTAATCCTTATAGAGGTAGATGGCAAGTGACCATGGCAAGTGCCAATTTGTAGTTGACACAGGTAATAACTCTCTCTAAGCCTCAGCTTCCCCCCTCTGTAAAATGGGGAGAAGAATGCTTTACCCACAGGATTGCTCAGAACATTGAATGATAACATGTGAGTAAGCTGATGGCCTTATCATTATTCCAGGATCATGAATGTTTGCATGGATTCAGGTCACTTCTTATTCGTTTTCCACTTTGTTCTTAGGGTACAAACAAGGAAAGGAGAAGAAATGGGCCTTGTGAGAAGGACATTATAACATGTGCTGAATCTGTCTCTCCCCGTGCAGCTCCTCATGCCAGTGGCCGAGCTCATAGCAGGTGTCTGAAGGAGGCAGGTTCTGAGGATCTGTGTCCTGATGGCTGCTGGAGCTTCTACTCCAGGTTTAAAGGCAGCGGCTTCCAGGAGACCCCAACATTTACATTTTGGGTTTTCCTACACTGATACTGGTTCCCACGGAGGTCTCTGCTGATGAGTTTTTGCTCTGGTAGGTTGTATTCTCTGTATTCAATTTTGGAGACAAATTCGCCTTGTGACCTCACGTCTCTGATAGATCTGAGAAGAGTTGATTTTTCAGTTTGTTTGGCTTTTTACTTGTTAGGATGGAGTGCTGACTTTGAAGCTCCTTACACGTCAGGCTAGAAACTGGACACCTATTTATTTTTTGATTTATCTATTTTGTTGCATGTGTCAATAGTTTTTTTTTTTTTGCTGGGTAGTAATCCAGTATATGGATATGCCACATTTGCTTTATTCATTCACCTCTTGAGGGACATTTGGGTTGTTTCCACATTGGGTTTCTCTTAAATAAAGCTGCTGTGAACACTGGTGTGTAAGTCTTGGCATGGACATATGCCTTCTTCCTCTAGAATACATCCTTACCAGTGCAACAGCTGGATCATATGGTAGATGAAAGACTAACATTGTAAGAAACAAACTGTTTTCCAAGGTGGTCACACAATTTTCATTGCCACCATTAGTGTGTGAGAGTTCCATTCCCCACAGCCTTGCCAAAACTTGATTTGGTCAGTCTTTTTCCTCGTGACCATTCCCTGTCAGGTGTAGTGGTACCTAATTGTAGTTTTCAATTATAGTTCCTCAATGATGATAACAATGAGCATATTTTCATGTGTTTCTTTGCCATGACTATATCTTCTTTGATGAAGCATCTCTTGAAATCCTTTGTCAATTTATCTGTGAGTGTGTCTGTTTTCCTCTTATCGACTTTTGATTCTTTACTCTGTGTACAAGTCCTTTATCAGATACATGATTTACAAATATTTTCCTTCAGTCAGTGGCTTGCCTTTTCACAGGATGAGGTTTTGCATTTGATTTTCAGCAATCTCACCTTGTGGCTACAGGAAATAATGGTCGCCTTCAGGGCAAATATGGAAGCTTACAGATCATTTATGAAGTGCTTGAGCTGGGAGTTGCAATCCCTGAGCTCATCCTTTTCTTTCGCCATTTCGTCTAGTGACATTAGGAGCAATCAGCCAATCTCATTTGTTATTTTGCAAAACTTTTTGAAAGTATCATATACACAGTCACCCCACATCCTTTCTTCTTATAAGTGGTTGATTAGGTGTCTACAGTGGAGACACTTGGGTAAAATCTATTCCCAGATCACACCATGGACTATCAGAGCTCTCTTTACTACTGAAAATACAGTCCATAGCACCTTTAAATCTGATCAGATTAGAGAGCCAATTCCAGAAATCCAAGGTCAATTCACAAAACTCATGCTTAAATTTCTCTTCCTTTAGAACCACTTTTGGTACCAAAATCTGTATTAGCCAGAAACAGGACCAATAGAAGCCTGGGGGGAAGATGGCGGAAGAGTAAGATGAGGAGATCACCTTCCTCCCCACAGATACACCAGAAATACATCTACACGTGGAACAACTCCTACAGAACACCTACTGAATGCTGGCAGAAGACCTCAGACCTCCCAAAAGGCAAGAAACTCCCCACGTACCTGGGTAGGGCAAAATAAAAAAGAATAAACAGAGACAAAAGAATAGGGACGGGACCTGCACCAGTGGGAGGGAGCTGTGAAGGAGGAAAAGTTTCCACACACTAGGAAGCCCCTTCGTGGGCGGAGACTGTGGATGGCGGAGGGGGGAAACTTCGGAGCCGCGGAGGAGAGCACAGCAACAGGGGTGGGGAGGGCAAAGCGGAGAGATTCCCGCACAGAGGATCGGTGCCGACCGGCACTCACCAGTCAGAGAGGGCTGGGAACTGAGGCTCGGGCTTCGCTCGGAGCACAGGGAGAGGACTGGGGTTGGCGGCGTGAACACAGCCTGCAGGGGGTTAGTGTACCACGGCTAGGTGGGAGGGAGTCTGGGGAAATGTCTGGACCTGCCAAAGAGGCAAGAGACATTTTCTTCCCGCTTTGTTTCCTGGTGCAAAAGGAGAGGGGATTAAGAGCGCTGCTTAAAGGAGCTCCAGAGATGGGTGCGAGCCGCGGCTAACAGCGCGGACCCTAGAGACGGGCATGAGACGCTAAGGCTGCTGCTTCCGCCACCAAGAAGCCTGTGTGTGAGCACAGGTCACTATCCACACCTCCCTTCCGGGGAGCCTGTGCAGCCTGCCACTGCCAGGGTCCCGGGATCCAGGGACACCTTCCCTGGGAGAACGCATGGCGCACCTCAGGCTGGTGCAACGTCACGCCGGCCTCTGCCACCGCAGGCTCGCCCCACACTCTGTACCCCTCCCTCCCCCTGGCCTGAGTGAGCCAGAGCCCCCCAAGCAGCTACTCCTTTAACGCCGTCCTATCTGAGCCAAGAAGAGACGCCCTCCGGCGACCTACATGCAGAGGCAGGGCCAAATCCAAAGCTGAGCACCAGGAGTTGTGCGAACAAAGAAGAGAAAGGGAAATCTCTCCCAGCAGCCTCAGAAGCAGAGGATTGAATCTCCACAATCAACTTGATGTATCCTGCATCTGAGGAATACATGAATAGACAACGAATCATTGCAAATTGAGGAGGTAGACTTTGAGAGCAATATTTATTATTTTTTCCCTTTTCCTCTTTTTGTGAGTGTGTATGTGTATGCTTCTGTGTGAGATTTTGTCTGTATAGCTTTGTTTCCACCATTTGTCCTAGGGTTCTATCTGTCCGTTTTTTTTTTCTTAAAAAATTTTTTTTTCTTAATAATTTTTTGTTTTAATAACTTTATTTTATCTTATTTAACTTTATCCTCTTTCTTTCTTTCTCTCCCTCTCTTCCTTTCATTCATTCATTCTTTCTTTCTTTCTTTCTTTCTACTTTTTCTCCCTTTTATTCTGAGCTGTGTGGATGAAAGGCTCTTGGTGCTGCAGCCAGGAGTCAGTGCTGTGCCTCTGAGGTGGAGAGCCAACTTCAGGACACTGGTCCACAAGAGACCTCCCAGCTCCACATAATATCAAACGGCGAAAATCTCCCAGAGATCTCCATATCAACACCAGCCCCCAGCTTCACTCAACGACCAGCAAGCTACAGTGCTAGACACGCTATGCCAAACAACTAGAAAGACAGGAACACAACCCCACCCATTAGCAGAGAGGCTGCCTAAAATCATAATAAGCCAGAGACACCCCAAAACACACCACCAGACGTGGACCTGCCCACCAGAAAGACAAGATCCAGCCTCATCCACCAGAACACAGGCACAAGTCCCCTCCACCAGGAAGCCTACACAACCCACTGAAACAACTTTAGCCACTGGGGACAGACACCAAAAACAACGGGAAATATGAACCTGCAGCCTGCAAAAAGGAGACCACAAACACAGTAAGATAAGCAAAATGAGAAGACAGAAAAACACACAGCAGGTGAAGGAGCAAGATAAAAACACACCAGACCTAAAAAATGAAGAGGAAATAGGCAGTCTACCTGTAAAAGAATTCAGAATAATGATGGTAAAGATGATCCAAAATTATGGAAATAGAATAGAGAAAATGCAAGAAACATTTAACAAGGACCTAGAAGAAATAAAGATGAAAGAAGCATCAATGAACAACACAATAAATGAAATGAAAAATACTCTAGAAGGGATCAATAGCAGAATAACTGAGGCAGAAGAACGGATAAGTGACCTGGAAGATAAAATAGTGGAAATGGCTACTGCAGAGCAGAATAAAGAAAAAAGAATGAAAAGAACTGAGGACAGTCTCAGAGACTTCTGGGACAACAGTAAATGCACCAACATTCGAATTACAGGGGTTCCAGAAGAAGAAGAGAAAAAGAAAGGGACTGAGAAAATATTTGAAGAGATTATAGTTGATAACTTCTCTAATATGGGAAAGGAAATAGTTAATCAAGTCCAGGAATCACAGAGAGTCCCATACAGAATAAATCCGAGGAGAAACACACCAAGACACATATTAATCAAACTGTCAAAAATTAAATACAAAGGAAACATATTAAAAGCAGCAAGGGAAAAACAACAAATAACACACAAGTGATGCCCCATAAGGTTAACAGCTGATCTTTCAGCAGGAACTCTGCAAGCCAGAAGGGAGTGGCAGGACATTTTTAAAGTGATGAAGGAGAGAAACCTACAACCAAGATTCCTCTACCCAGCAAGGATCTCATTCAAATTTGATGGAGAAATTAAAACCTTTACAGACAAGCAAAAGCTGAGAGAGTTCAGCACCACCAAACCAGCTTTACAACAAATGCTAAAGGAACTTCTCTAGGCAAGAAACACAAGAGGAGGAAAAGACCTACAATAACAAACCCAAAACAACTAAGAAAATGGGAATAGGAACATACATATCGATAATTACCTTAAATGTAAATGGATTAAATGCTCCAACCAAAAGACACAGACTGGACGAATGGATACAAAAGCAAGACCCATATATATGCTGTATACAAGAGACCCACTTCAGACCTAGAGACACATACAGACTGAAAGTAAGGGGATGGAAATATATTCCATGCAAATGTAAACCAAAAGAAAGCTGGAGTAGCAATTCTCATATTAGATAAAGCAGACATTAAAATAAAAACCATTAGAAGAGACAAAGGGCACTACATAATGATCAAGGGATTGATTCAAGAAGAAGATATAACAATTGTAAATATTTATGCACCTAACATAGGAGGACCTCAATATATAAGGCAAATACCAACAGCCATGAAAGGGGAAATTGACAGTAACACATTCATAGTAGGTGACTTTAACATCCCACTTTCACCAATGGACAGATCAACCAAAATGAAAATAAATAAGGAAACACAAGCTTTAAATGATACATTAAACAAGATGGTCTTAATTGATATTTATAGGACATTCCATCCAAAAACCACAGAATACACATTTTTCTCAAGTGCTCATGGAACATTCTCCAGGATAGGTCATATCTTGGGTCACAAATCAAGCCTTGGTAAATTTAAGAAAACTGAAATTGTATCAAATATATTTCCCGGCCACAGCAGTATGAGACTAGATATCAAGTACAGGAAAGATCTGTTAAAAATACAAACACATGGAGGCTAAACAACACACTACTTAATAACTAAGTGATCACTGAAGAAATCAAAGAGGAAATAAAAAAATACCTAGAAACAAATGATAATGGAGACATGATGACCCAAAGCCTATGGGATGCAGCAAAAGCAGTTTTAAGAGGGAAGTTTATAGCAATACAATCCTACCTTAAGAAACAGGAAACATCACCAATAAACAGCCTAAACTTGCACCTAAAGCAATTAGAGAAAGAAGAACAAAAAAAACCCCAAAGTTAGCAGAAGGAAAGAAATCATAAAGATCAGATCAGAAATAAATGAAGGAAATGGTAGCAAAGATCAATAAAACTAAAAGCTGGTTCATTGAGAACATAAACAAAACTGATAAACCATTAGCCAGACTCATCAGGAAAAAGAGGGAAAAGACTCAAATCAATAGAATTAGAAATGAAAAAGGAGAAGTAACAACTGACACTGCAACAATACAAAAGATCATGAGAGATTACTACAAGCAACTCTATACCAATAAAATGGACAACCTGGAAGAAATGGAAAAATTCTTAGAAATGCACAACCTGTGAAGACTGAATCAGGAAGAAATAGAAAATATGAACAGACCAATCACAAGCACTAAAATTGAAACTGTTATTAAAAATCTTCCAACAAACAAAAGCCCAGGACCAGATGGCTTCACAGGCGAATTCTATCAAACATTTAGAGAAGATCTAACACCTATCCTTCTCAAACTCTCCCACTACATAGCAGAGGGAGGAACACTCCCCAACTTATTCTACGAGGCCACTATCACCCTGAACCAAAAGCAGACAAGGATGTCACAAAGAAAGAAAACTACAGGCCAATATCACTGACGAACATAGATGCAAAAATCCTCAACAAAATACTAGCAAAAAGAATCCAACAACACATTAAAAGGATCACACACCATAATCAAGTGGGGTTTATTCCAGAATGCAAGGATTCTTCAATATACACAAATCAATCAATGTGATACACCATATTAACAAACTGAAGGAGAAAAACCATATAGTCAGCTCAATAGATGCAGACAAAGCTTTCGACAAAATTCAACACCCATTTATGATAAAAAACCCTCCAGAAAGTAGGCATACAGGGAACCTTCCTCAACGCAATAAAGGCCATACATGACAAAGCCACAGCCAACATCGTCCTCAATGGTGAAAAACTGAAAGCATTTCCACTAAGATCAGGAACAAGACAAGGTTGCCCACTCTTACCACTCTTATTCAACATAGTTTTGGAAGTTTTAGCCAGAGCAATCAGAGAAGAAAAGGAAATAAAAGGAATCCAAATCAGAAAAGAAGAAGTAAAGCTGTCACTGTTTGCAGATGACATGATACTATACATAGAGAATCCTAAAGATGCTACCAGAAAACTACTAGAGCTAATCAATGAATTTGGTAAAGTTGCAGGATACAAAATGAATGCACGGAAATCTCTGGCATTCCTATACAGTAATGATGAAAACTCTGAAAGTGAAATCAAGAGAACACTCCCATTTACCACTGCAACAAAAAGAATAAAATATCTAGGAATAAACCTACCTAAGGAGACAAAAGACCTGTGTGCAGAAAATTATAAGAAACTGATGAAAGAAATTAAAAATGATACAAATAGATGGAGAGATATACCATGTTCTTGGATTGGAAGAATCAACATTGTGAAAATGACTCTACTACCCAAAGCAATCTACAGATTCAATGCAATCCCTATCAAACTACCACTGGCATTTTTCACAGAACTAGAACAAAAAATTTCACAATGTCTATGGAAACTCGAAAGACCCCAAATAGCCAGAGCAATCTTGAGAACGAAATACGGAGCTGGAGGAATCAGGTTCCCTGACTTCAGACTATACTACAGAGCTACAGTAATCAAGACAGTATGGTACTGGCACAAAAACAGAAATATAGATCAATGGAACAGTATAGAAAGCCCAGAGATACACCCACACACATATGGTCACCTTATCTTTGATAAAGGAGGCAGGAATGTACAGTGGAGAAAGGACAGCCTCTTCAATAAGTGGTCGTGGGAAAACTGGACAGGTACATGTAAAAGTCTGATATTAGATCACTCCCTAACACCATACACAAAAATAAGCTCAAAATCGATTAAAGACCTAAATGTAAGGGCAGAAACTATCAAACTCTTAGAGGAAACCATAGGCAGAACACTCTATTATATAAATCACAGCAAGATCCTTTTTGACCTACCTCCTAGAGAAATGAAAGTAAAAACAAAAATAAACAAATGGGACCTAATGAAACTTCAAAGCTTTTGCACAGCAAAGGAAACCATAAACAAAACCAAAAGACAACCCTCAGAATGGGAGAAAATATTTGCAAATGAAGCAACTGACAAAGGATTAATCTCCAAAATTTAAAAGCAGCTCATGCAGCTCAATTAAAAAAAACAAACAACCCAATCCATAAATGGGCAGAAGACCTAAATAGACATTTCTCCAAAGAAGATATACAGACTGCCAACAAACACATGACAGAATGCTCAACATCATTAATCATTAGAGAAATTCAAATCAAAACTACAATGAGATATCATCTCACACCAGTCAGAATGGCCATCATCAAAAAATCTAGAAACCATGAATGCTGGAGAGGGTGTGGAGTAAAGGGAACACTCTTGCACTGCTGCTGGGAATTTGAATTGGTACAGCCACTATGGAGAACAGTATGGAGGTTCCTTAAAAATCTACAAATAGAACTACCATATGACCCAGCAATCCCACTACTGGGCATATACCCTGAGAAAACCGTAATTCAAACAGAGTCATGTACCAAAATGTTCGTTGCAGCTCTATTTACAATAGCCAGGAGATGGAAACAACCTAAGTGTCCATCATCGGATGAATGGATAAAGAAGATGTGGCACATATATACAATGGAATATTTACTCAGCCATAAAAAGAAACGAAATTAAGCTATTTGTAATGAGGTGGATGGACCTAGAGTCTTTCATACAGAGTGAAGTAAGTCGGGAAGAGAAAGACAAATACCGTATGCTAACACATATATATGGAATTTAAGAAAGAAAAATGTCATGAAGAACCTAGGTGTAAGAGAGGAATAAAGACACAGACCTACTAGAGAATGGACTTGAGGATATGGGGTGGGGGAAGGGTAAGATGTGACAAAGTGAGAGAGTGACATGGACATATATACACTACCAAAAGTAAAATAGATAGCTAGTGGGAGGCAGCTGTATAGCACAGGGAGATCAGCTCGGTGCTTTTGGACCACCTAGAGGGGTGGGATAGGGAGGGTGGAAGGGAGGGAGATGGAAGAGTAAAGAGATGTGGGGACATATGTATATGTATAACTGATTCACTTTCTTGTAAAGCAGAAACTACCACACCATTGTAAAGCAATTATACTCCAATAAAGATGTAAAAAAAAATAATTAAAATATTCCAACCAGCAGTGTGTGAGAGTTCTTCTGCTCCATAGCCTTGCCAACACTTGCTATTTTCTCTTTCTCAGTTGTTTTTGTTCTTGTAGGCACGTGGTGGAATATTATGTGGTTTAAAGTTTAATTTCTCTAAAATCTTAAGTCTCTTTACATCCAAATACCCTCCTCTTCTTTTAATCTCCATTTATTTACTTCAACTGGATCTTTTTCATGTGAAAGTTTGCATTCTGAATTATGCTGATTGTATCTCTATTGTGCCATTTGTTCTGTTCCTCTGGCCCATCCTATTTCCTTTAAATTGGTAATTACTGTACATATAGAGGCTTGCTCGGATTCAGATTTGTGGAAAGAGTACCTGAGAAGTGGTGTACTTCTTATAGCCCTACGTCAGGAGCCTCATCATGTCAGGCTGTCTCTCCTCCTGTACCCTTGAGACTGATCACTGGGTCCAGGTGCTATCAGCCCGGTCCACCAATTATGAAATTTCCCATCTGCCTTTTAACTCATGGCTTTTGTAGCCCCCTAAAGATTATGGCCTAGATCTACATTTCATTAGTGGTTGTAAAGGATGATGTTTTAATTTTATAATTTATTAGCTAGAATTCTTCTATAAAACAAACTTCCCCTCCTTAACTACAAGGTTACCTTGAGGTCTGGTCCACACAGAAGCGAACAATGAATGTTTACTTCTTTTACAGTATTTCCACTTTCAAAAATAGTGATTTGTTTCCCTGGGATCCTCCAAAGGTGAACAGCGAGTTGGTTTTATTTGTTCTTTCATAGATGTTCATATATTTCATGTTTTAATACATTGCAGTCATTAATGTTTTTGGTGTTCAAATTTTTCCTTCCTCAGTCTCTGTAACCCCCATCGTTTGTGCCTTTTGTGTCCTTGACAAACTTTCTGGTAATGGAATCTGGTCTAGACTCATCTGGTACAATCCCTATCCAGACCTGGTATCAGCCATTTCTCTAAGGAAACCTGGTTCCTTTTAGTGGGAAATGTTTTTATAACATTCAGTCTGGGACAAGAGTTGTTCATTGCTACTGGGTTGTTCTTGTTTCTTGTCCTTTAAGTGCATGGAGCTGGTAAATATGTATTATATTTGTTATGAGACTATGTATCATGTCCTTCCATCCTGGGCTGCTCTTCTGTCACCTATAAGAAATCATTCATATCGGTTTTGTTTTAACCTTTCCAAAAAATATAATCAATTATAACATGTATATTAGTTTTCTCCCCTTTTCATACATAAAAGGTGGCATATTATACTCCAGTACTGTGCAATAGAAATTTCTGCAGAAATGAAAATGCTGTGTAACTGTGTGTCCCACACAGTAGCCACTGGCTACCTAAGAGGCTGAGCTCCTAAAATGTGTCTACTGTGACTGAGGAACTAATTTTTAAATTATTTAATTTAATCTAATTAAATTGTAAATAGTTAAGTATGGCTAGTGGCTACTGTATAGACAGCAGCAGCTCTACACAATTTTGTGCACCTTGGTTTTTCACTGAACAATATATCCTGGAGATGACTCTGTAGCAGTACAGAGAGGGAGTCCTCATTGCTTCTATAACTGCATAATCCACCAGATGTAGATGGACCATAGGTGATCATCCAGCCCTCTGTTGGTGGACATGTCAGGCATAAGAGCAACCCAGAGGGGAGGTCCATCTTGTGAGAAATCTGTGAAAACTATCCACTAAATCAGGAGACTTAGATGTGCAGATCAGGGTCCCGGTCTGGGCTTGTCTTTGAGAACTTGGTCTCTATGCTTTCTGTCTCCTGTGGATCTGGGTCCAGGCCCCCACCACTGGGAGACAAGGTCCTAAATGAAGCAGAAACTCCATGTCACCTCTGATGGGCCCCTCAGATAACTAAATGGGAGGGACCACCCTCCTAGAGATAAGACAGACACAAAATCACTCTCGAAATCTATCATGCAACCTGGCCAAGAGCTAAGAGAAAATAACCCTCTAGCTTGCACCCATGACAGAACCAAGACTGAAACCACACAGTGTTATTACCTTGACATTCACTGTCCTTCTGGGAGGGAAATCTCGTCAGAAGAAAGTAGTAGCCTCTTAGGGCTCTTCAAGAGAACAAAGGTGTGGGTTATGAGTTGCCTCGGTTTCCCAAGTACAACCTCTCCCCTCTCAACAGCATTATTTCCTGTTTAGATGCCAGGTTTCCTGGACTCAGGGTGAAGCTTGGACTAAACTTGTTTGGAATGGAGTCCCTTTGAGGTCATACCTCACCACCCCATGGTGTGCGCACTAGCATCCACCTTGCTGCCTGTGGATGTCTCCAGTTACCCAGGTCTACTGATCAGGAGGGGGAAGGTATGGGATACAGATGTGGAATTGGACTGACCATGCCTGGTACACAGTAGACACCTAATTCACATTTAATAAAGAAATGAGATGCAGATGCAGGAGTAAGCCGGAAGTGAAAGCTACCTATATGTCCTTTCATTCTTTTTATACACATGAATTCTTCAAGGAGCAGTGGGATTACACAACAGCCTCTAAGTAGATGTGTGTGACACTATAGTGGGTCATCTATAAAATGGTACATTGATACCTACCTCGCAGGTCTGTTGTGAGGAGAAATTAACAAACCAATAAGAAAAGGGAACCCTCATACACTGTTGCTGGGAATATAAATTGGTGTAGCCACTATGGTCGATAATATGGAAGTTCCTTAAAAACTAAAAATAGAACTACTATATGATACAGCAATTCTACTCCTAGATATATATCCAGAAAAAATAAAACACTAATTCGAAAAGATACATGTACCCCAATGTCCATAGTACATTGTTCATTATTTACAATAGGCAAGACCTAGAAACAACCCAGGGTGGAAGAAAGCACCCAAGATGGTGGAGTAGAAAGACCCTGAGCTCACCTCCTCTCATAAGCACACCAAAATCACAACTATCTGCAGAAAAAACATCAATGAAAAAGAAAATGGAACCTACCAGAAGAGATCTTCCACAGCTAAAGACATAAGGAACCACAACAAGATGGGTAGGAGGGGCGACCCACAAACTGGAGAATAATTATATTGCAGAGGTTCTCCCACAGGAGTGAGAGTTCTGAGCCCCACGTCTGGCTCCCCATCCTGTGGGTCTGGCACCAGGAAGACAAACCCCCAGAATTTGTCTTTGTAAGCCAATGGGACTTAATTGCAGGAGCCCCACAGGGCTGGCAGAAATCGAGGTTTCACTCTTAAAGGACGCACACAATCTCACACGTGCCAGGGCCAGGACAAAAGCATTGATTTGATAGGAACCTAGGCCAGACCTACCTGCTGGGCTTGGAGAGTCTCCTGTAGAGGTGGTGGGGGGAGTGGCTGTGGCTCACCCTGGGGACATGGACATGGTGTCAGACATACTGGGGAATATTCAACCCTGTGAACACTCCTGGCAGCTGATATATTGGCTCATTAGTTCCAAGACCTGGTGTCAACCAACAGCCTATAGGCTACAGTGCAGGGACACCTCAGGCCAAATATCCAACTGGGTCAGGGCACAGTGCCATCCATCAGCAGACAGGCTGCCTAAAGGATAAAGAGCCCATAGCCACCTCTGGACACACCCCTAGACACAGCCTAGCCCACCAGAGTGCCAAGATCAAGCTCCACTGAGCAGTGGACAGGCATCAGACCCTCCCATCAGGAAGCCTACACAAACCTCTAGACCATCCTCAACCACCAGTGGGTAGACAGCAGAAGCAAGAAAACTACAATTCCACCATGCAGGCCAGACCCTACCCCAGTACCAGCTGGGCCCTGACTCTGCATGCTAACAGGCCTACGCAACCTTCAGGACACCCGGACCCCATACCCAACTGTGTCAGGAACCACCCTCCCCCATCAATGATCTGAAACAAGTTCTGGGATCCCTGGGCCCTGCAGCCAGACTCCAGAAACCAGCTCTGCCTGTCACTAGTGTGGCACTAACCCCAGGATCTAGCTTCACCTGCCAATGGGTGAGCAATAGCTCCAGAGGCTTTGGGACACTGGCTTCACCCACCAGTGAGCCAGCACTAGCCCTGGGGCCCCCTAGGATTCCTCAATGAGCCACCTCATGATCGGACCCTGCTAAACAGCAGCCAGCAGCATCAGTACAAGGCAGGACCTGGCAACCAACCAGACTAGGGCCAACCAGGCCTACCAGGCCACCCACAAAGTCAGCGCACCACAACAAAAGGACCCATACAGCCCTCTTAGGGGGAACCCCTAGAGCATATACGTTGGGTGATGAGAGGGGAGTGCACTGCTGGGACACATAGGATGCCTCCTAGAGAGGGTGAATTCTCCAAGGCTGAGAAACATAACTAACCTACCAGATACATAAAAATACAAATAGCAACTTAGACAAAATGAGGCAGCAGAGGAATATGTTCCAGACAAAGGATAAAGTTAAAACCCTAGAAGAACTAAGCGAAGTGGAAATAGGCAATCTACCTGAGAAAGAGTTCAGAGTAATGATTGTAAAGATGATCAAAGAACTTGGGAGGAGAATGGATGCACAGAGTGAGAAGTTAGAAGGTTTTAATAAAGAGTTAGAAAATATAAAGAACAACCAAACAGAGATGAAGAATATAATAAATGAAATGAAAAATACACTAGAAGGACTCAAAAGTAGACTAAATGATTCAGAAAAACGGATCAGTGAGCAGGAAGACAGAGTTGTGGAAATCACTGCTGAAAAACATAAAAAAGAAAAGAGAATGAAAAGAAATGAGGACAGTTTAAGAGACCTCTGGGACAACATCAAGCACACTAATATTTACATTCTAGGGGTTTCAGAAGGAGAAGAGAAAGAGAAAGGTCCCAAGAAACTATTTGAAGAGATAATAGCCAAAAACCTCCCTAATCTGGGAAAGGAAATAGTCACCCAAGTCCTGGAAGCCCAAAGAGGCCCATACAGGATTAACCCAAAGAGGAACACAACAAGACACATTGTAATCAAAATGACGAAAATTGAAGATAAAGAGAGAAGACCAAAAGCAGCAAGGGAAAAGTCACAAGTAACATACAAGGGAACTCCCATAAGGCTATCAGCTGATTTTTCAGCAGAAACTCTGCAGGCCAGAAGGGAGTGGTGCAATATATTTAAAGTGATGAAAGGGAAAGCCTACAACCAAGAATACTCTACCCAGCAAGGCACTCATTCAGATTTAATGAAGAAATCAAAAGTTTTACAGATAAGCAAAAGCTAAAATAATTCAGTACCACCAAACCAGCTTTATAACAAATGTTAAAGGAACATCTCTAGGTGAAAAAGAAAAGGTCATGACTAGAAACAAGAAAATTATGGAATGGAAAAGCTCACTGGCAAAGGCAAACATACAGTAAAGGTAGGAAATCATCCACACACACAAAGTTAGTAGGGAGGTTAAGACAAAAGTATTAAAATCATCTGTATCCACAATAAGCAGTTAAGGGCTACACAAAACACTTAAGTGTAAAATATGGTATCAAAAACAGTAATCATGGGGCTTCCCTGGTGGCGCAGTGGTTGAGAGTCCGCCTGCCGATGCAGGGGACGCGGGTTCGTGCCCCGGTCTGGGAGGATCCCACATGCCGCGGAGCGGCTGGGCCCGTGAGCCATGGCCGCTGAGCCTGCGCGTCCGGAGCCTGTCCTCCGCAACGGGAGAGGCCACGACAGTGAGAGGCCCGCGTAACGCATAAAAAAAAAAAAAAAAAAAAAAAAAAAAAAAAAAACAGTAATCATGAAGGAAACCAAGATGGCAGAGGAGTAGGGGGATGTGGAGTTCATCTCTCCCCACAAATGCATCAAGAATACATCTACAGATTAAACATTTCTCACAGAACATCAGCTGAACACTAGCAAAAGACCTTGGACACTGGAAAGGACAAGAGAGATCCCTGATGAAAGATGAAAGAAAGAAGGGAAAAAGAAGAGGAGAGGAGGCAGGATGGGATCTGCACCCCTAGGCGGGTGGGAGCTAAAGCAGAGGAGAGGTTCCTGCATCTGAGGAAGCCCCCTCACCAATGGGGAAATCAGTTGGGACAGAAGGGGGAGCATCTGAGGCTGCTGGAGAAGGGTGACACAGCCGGTCTATGGAAGACAGGACAGAGTGAGACTTACACAGATGGTCCGTGCCACAGCCCTGTGCACCCCAGACTGGGATGTGTGTCCACCATACATGGGGTCTGAGAGCTGAAACCTGGGGATTGGAGAGCAAACTGTGGGGAGGACTGCTGTTGGCTGTGAGGAGACAGCCTGAGGGGATGGGAGGGAGGAAATCCACAACCAGGAATGCTTGTGGAGGAAACCCAGACTGCCATAGAAGCAAGGCTCCACTGCTGAATGACACGCAGGGGGTGCAGTCACCATTGCAGCCTCTTTCTCCACGCACCGACCCCTCCCCCCCAGGTGCTAGGAAAAGCTCCCACCAGGGCGGGCCTTCTCACACCTGCTGCCAGGCACTAGGAAAGGCTCCCACTAGGGCTGGATCTCTCGCACACTTGGCCGCTGGCTTTCTCACACAGCTGTCGCCACCGGGGCCCCTGCGACCCAGGCAGTTGTGCCATCTCCACACCCTGCCCTTGCCGGGGCAGACCTGAGTGCTCCAGGGAAGCCTCGGGAGCAGAATAATGTGGGTAGCCCACAGGCAGAGGTGGGGCAAAAAACACAGCTGAGCCCCAGGGGCAGGGTGATTAAGGAAGAGGAACAAAAATCTTTCCATGAAGCTGCACAAACCACAGATTAAATCCCCATGATCAGCTTGGTAAACCCTGCATCTATGGAATATCTGAATGGACAATGAATGTTCCCCAAACTGAAACCGGTCTAGTTCTAGCAGCTGTGGGCTTTGGGGACTAGTACACACAGGAGATGGGCCAGGTCAGAGTCTGAGCTGCCCCTACAGTGCCCACAGAGGGACCAGACACCTACCTAGAGGTTTTGGAGGGTCTCGTAGGGAGGTGGAGGGTGGCTGTGACTCATGGTAGGGGCAAGGATACTGACAGCTGAGACTCCAGGAAAATAAAATTATTACTAGTTTTTAATGTTTTGTTTGTTTTGTTGTTTTATTATTATTTGTTTTTATTTCCTTCTTGTCATGAAGAACCTAAGGGCAAGACGGGAATAAAGACACAGACCTACTAGAGAATGGACTTGAGGATATGGGGAAGGGGAAAGGGAAGCTGGGATGAAGTGAGAGAGTGGCACGGACATATATACACTACCAAACGTAAAACCGATAGCTAGTGGGAAGCAGGCTCATAGCACAGGGAGATCAGCTCAGTGCTTTGTGACCACCTAGTGGGGTGGGATAGGGAGTGTGGGAGGGAGACACAAGAGGGAGGTGATATGGGCATATATGTATATGTATAGCTGGTTCACTTTGTTATAAAGCAGAAACTAACACACCATTGTAGAGCAATTATAATCTAATAAAGGTGTTAAAAAATGTGGTATATATACAATGGAATACTACTCAGCCATAAAAAAGAATAAATTAACACCATTTACAGCAACATGGATGATCTAGAGATTATCATAGTAAGTGAAGTCAGACAAAGACAAATATCACATAACATCACTTATATGTGGAATCTAAAATATGACACAAATGAACTTATCTATGAAACAGAAACAGACTCACAGACATAGAGAACAGACTGGTGGTTACCAAAGGGGAAGTGGGGGGAGAAAGCAAGTAGGAGTTTGGCATTAACAGATACAGATACACACTACTCTATATAAAATAGATAAACAACAAAGACCTACTGTATAGCACAGGGAACTAAATTCAGTATCTTGTAATAACCTGTAAAGGAAAAGAATGTAAAGAAAAGGAATATATATATATATATATATATATATATATAAAACTGAATCACTTTGATGTACACCTGAAACTAACATAATAATGTAAATCAATTATACTTCAAAAAAAACCCAATAGATGATATCTAACACATACTAATGTAAAACTTCAACAAATGTATGTATGGTTTCTCCTGTGTTCTCCCCCAACAAAAGAGATGACTTACACATGAACAATTCATAGAGATCATTGGGATTTGCAGTAGCAGGAAAAGAAATGTATACATATTTATATGATTGATTAGCTTCTGTGCCATTTCGTTGTAGATGAGTTAGCTAATTATGGTGAGGAAGAAGCAAATCATCCCCTCATTATTTTGTGTGTATGTACAATATAATGATTCTATATATATATATATATATATATATATATATCGTGAAATGATCACAATGTAAGTCTAGTTAACATCCATCAACTTAACATAGTTACAATTTCTTTTCTTGTGATAGGGACTTTCAAGATCCATTCTCTTTAGCAACTTTCAAATATGCAATACAGTATTTTTAACTGTAGTCTTCATGTTGTACATTACATCCCCTGACTTACTTATTTCACAACTGAAAGTTTGTACCTTTTGACCCACTTCAACCATTTTGCCCATCCCTACCCCCAACCTCAGGCAACCACCAATCTGTTCTCTATATCCATGAGCTCAGGTTTGTTGGTTTGCTTGCTTTTTGTTTTCATTTTTTGTTTTTCACATTCCATATATAACAGAGTTCTTATGGTATCTGTATTTCTCTATCTGATTTATTTCATTCAGCATGATGCCCTCACGGTCTATCAGTTTTGTCCCAAATGGCAAGATTTCATCCTTTTTTAAAGCTGAGTAATTTTCCGTTGTATATAAACAGTTTCTTCATCCATTCACCCATCGATGGACACTTAGATTGTTTCTATGTCTTGGGTATTGTAAATAATACTGCAGGTTAACATGGTGGTGCAGATATGTTTTTAAGTCAGTGTGTTCATTCTCTTGGGATAAATATCCCAAGAAAGTGGAATTGCTGGAACATGTGATAATTCTATTTTTAATTTTTGGAGGAACTTCCATGATGTTTTCCATAGTATGTGCACCAATTAACATTCCCATCAACAGCGCCCAAGGGTTCCCTTTTCTCCCACCCTCGCCAGTACTTGTTATTACTTGTCTTTTTGATAATCGCCATTCTGACAGGTGTGAGGTGATATATCATTATGGTTTTGATTTGCATTTCCTTAATAATGAATGATGCTAAGCATCTTTTCATGTACTTGTTACCTTTTCTATGTCTTCTTTGGAAAATTTTCTTTCAGATCCTTTTTTTTAAAATCAGGTCGTTTGGGATTTTTTGCTGTTGAGTTGTATGAGTTGCTTAAATACTTTGGATATTAACCCCTTATCAGATATCATTGCTTTTTATTTGATGGGTGCTGATCTTTTTTACCTTTCATTTTGACATTGGAATAGCAGCCTCCCATTAATCCCCAGAAAGGAGAAAGGACAATAACAGAGTATAAGGATGGGTCTGCTGTACAATAGACTGAAAACAGGAGACTTGAGTCCCAAATATCAGATTGGTTTTTGCCTACAGGACCATGGGGAGTCATTTTCCCTGTCTGGTCTCAGCCCTAACACAGAAAAACATTGCATAGCCCAATGGTTAGAGTGGGGGGGGGAAACCTGGGCACATTTAATTACTGGTTTCATGATCTTTAGCAAATGTTGAGTCTCCAGATAGATGAGATCCAAATGTAATGTCTATGCATTACTTATGCATACATGGAAACTATAAGGAGAGAGTTATGGACTGAATTGTATCTCCCCAAAATTCATGTTGAAATCCTAACCCCTAGTACCTCAGAATGTGGCTGTTTGAGGAGATATGGCCTTTAAAAAGGTTATTAAGGTAAAATAAGTTCATATGGAAGGGCCCTAAACCAATATAACTGGTCTCCTTAAAGGAGGAGATTAGGACACAGAAAACACAGACCTGGGAATGACATTTCTATCCTCTTAAATGTGTTGAGGTTTGTTTTTTGACCTAGTATGTGGCCTCTCCTAGAGATCGTTCCTTGAATGCTTGAAGATAATGTGTATTCTGTTTATGGGGGTGATGTAGTGTCCTGTAGATATAAATTAAGTCCAAGTGGTCTACTGTGTCATTTAGGGCCTCTGTTGCCGTGTTGATTTTCTGTCTGGAAGATGTGTCCATTGATGTCAGTGAGGTGTTAAAGTCTCCTAGTATCATAGTATTCCTGTTAATTTCTCCCTTTACATTTGTAACTATTTGTTTTACATATTTAGGTGCTCCTATATTGGCTGTATATATGCCAACTAGTGTAATATCCTCTTCTCTATTGATCCCTTTATCATTATATAATGCCCTTCTTTGTCTTTATGGACTTTGTTTTAAGTCTATTTTGTCTGATATCTGTACTGCTAAGCCTGCTTTCTTGTTGTTTCCATTTGCATGAAATAGCCTTCCATCTGCTCCCTTTCAATCTGTCTGTGTCTTGTGCCCTGAAGTGAGTCTCTTATAGGCAGCATATTGTAGGTTCTTGGGTTTTTTTTCTTTTTTATCCATTCAGCCACTCTGTCTTTTGATGGGAGCATTTAATCCACTGATATTTAAAGTAATTATTGATAAGTATGTACTTACTGCCATTTTAAACCTTGTTTCCCAGTTGACTTTGCAGTTCTCTATAACTTTCCCTTTGGCCATTTTAATTATGCTACGTCTTGGTGTCACTCTATTTGGGTTCTTCTTGTGTGGGACCCTCTGTGCTTCCTGTGCCTGGATATCGGTTTTCTTCTTTAGGTTTGCGAAGTTTTCAGCCATAATTTCTTCAAATACATTTTCTATCCCCTTTGCTCTCTCCTCTTCTTCTGGTACCCCTATTATGCATATGACTGCACACATTATGCCTATGATTATGCATATTACGCATGCTTTCTATTATCCTATATAAAGGATAATATAATGTTTCATATATTTCTTATATAATGTCTCATATGTTTTCTTCATTTTTAAAAATTTGCCTTTCTGTCTGCGGTTCTGATTTGGTGATTTCCATTATTCTATCTTCCAGATCACTTATTTATTCTTCTGCTCTGGTTAGTCTGCTATTTATTGCTTTTAGTTTGTTTTTTGTCTTGGCAATTGAGCTGTCTAGTTTTGATTGATTTCTCTTTAGAGTTTCTAGTTCCTTGTTGCAGAGATCTGCATTTCTATCAATAATCTTTCTTAATTTCTTTAGCCTTTCTCTTACCTCCTTTCTGAATCTGGGGACAAGTAGACTGGTGAGGTCTCTTTCATTATTTGTTCCTTCAGGGGATTTCTCTTGTTCTTTTCGTTGGGAAGAGTTCCTCTGTTTTTCATTCCACTTAACTTTCTTTCTCTCTGAATTTAGGAGAAGCATGAATCTACTGTGTTCTTGAAGGGGTGTTTTTAGGTGGGAGGATCCCTGTGTAGACGGTATGAGTCCAATATTTTTCGTGCAAGGGCTGGTTTTGGTGTGGGTGCTTGCCATGTATTTCCTTAAAGTGTGCTGGCCCTTGTTCCCTTGATAGGGGTGTGTTTGAAGTTGTGTTGACCAGAGCCTGCACTGGTTGTTGGCTGGGGCCTCCTCTTTGATCGATGGGTGTCACAGCCCTGTTGGGGCTGGGGTCTGCTTCCCAGCTGTTGGAGTAGGAGCCCTGAGGGTCAGGTTCAGTCAGGTTCCATTGCCCCTGAGCACATGCCCAGATGCAAAGGAGGTGACCACTGAAGCTAATGAGGTCCGTGTGGTCACCACAAACCTATGTGCCTCCCGTGCAGGCATCTATGGTCCTGCCCAGAAGCAGCTCAAGGTTGCATCCCTTTCTCTGTTGTGTTTTCATCCCAGACCTAGTGCTGGGCTGTGGTGTGGAGTAGGCTGGTGCTGGGGGCCAGGGCCCTGTGGCTGCAGGAATTGAGGTTGTTGTGCCGCTGCCTGGAACCTGGGCTTCCTCTGTGGCAGACCTGTCCCAGGACCTGTCAGCCCCAGATCTGGCTCCAAGCTGTGGTGTAGAGTGAGTGGGAGCAGTGTGCTCCCACTGTGAAATGAACATCTGCATACTCCTGCACAGAGGCCGTCCAACCGAGATGCAGTGCCCAGCTGCTGTGCCTTCCCATGGTGCCATCTGGTGCATGTGCTGGCAAAGTCCACCACGGCCAGACCTGCCCCCACTGTGTGCACACTGACAATGGGCACTGTGGCAGGACATGCCCCCACTATGTGCGGGCTCACCATGGGCTCCTTGGTTTGGCCCAGACCATACCCAAGGACCTCTGGGCTATCTCAACACATCTAGATCAAGTCCTCTCCCTGGACCTGTATACCTAAGGTTCAATGCTCAGCTGCTGTGTGCATCTGAGGCCCCACCGCCTTGTGTGTGCTTTGGATTGGGAAGTGCAGCAAGGCAACAGCCACCAGTGCCAGTCTCTCTCTGCCCTGATTGTTAGCAAGCCAGCATGTATGCACTCCTTGTGAGTAGAATTTAGGCTTTTGCAGCCCCTCCAGCTATCCCAGGGCTTTTCTAGCAGGAAAAGGGGGATTCCCTGGGCAAGTGTCTGTCTATGTGTAACTTTCCTCCTTTACAGATCTCTCCCAAGGGTGCCAGGACCGTCCTCATGCCTTTAAATTTTTTTCTGTCCTTCCTGGATAGGTAGAGATATTCCTTGCAGCTTTGGTGGTGTAGGAGATCTTCTGCCAGTTTCCAGTTGGCTTTCTGTGAGAATTGCCTCACATGTAGGGGTATTTTTGATCTGTTTGTGGGGAGAGATGAGCTCCACATACTCCTACTCCACCATCTTGATACCCCTCCCTATTTGGGAGACTTTGAATTGCATCAGAGTGTCCCATATAAAAACAGATACACTAGACTAAATTAGAATTTCAGAATCCAGTGATAGTCAACTATTGCAAGTGCCTGCCAGTTTTTAGAGAGCACAGGATATGCCATGTTTTTCCAGATTTTGTGGGAATAAAAAAGTAGAGCATCAAGTACATTTTAGATTATCATTGGACCCAAAGAGGCTACATGAAGTAGATAATTAAAAATCATCTGGTGATGTTATGGAAATGCAATGTTCATTGATAGAACTTAGTCCTCAAAGCCTGCTTTTATTCTAAAGAAAACTGGCAAAGGTCACTCATTTACATCATATGGGAACATACCCACCAGCAGTAGATGGCAGAGTGATATCCTAACATGGAAACAATGTGGCTGTTTACGTAAAAACCAATCTCACAATACTTTCAAAGTCTATAGTTAGAATTATTTGTGGGGGTGTGGCAAAAAAATAGTTACAATGAGTGGATAACAAGAGCCAACCTAGGATCACTTCAATTCTCCCTGTCTGATAATTTTTGAAGCCTTGAAACACACTTATTTAATTGTTAAGTGGTTTTCACGCGGATGCGGTTTTCAAACTGTACCAGAGAATCATACCATCACAAATGACATAGTTTATGAGCAAAAACCCTGTAAGGAATCCCTGCCTTCTCGCCCCTTTCCATCCTTTGGCCTCAAAAGAAGTTTCCACGGTGGATGTAATTTTCTGTTTAGAGGCTGTGGTAGTCCCCAAGAATGGGCTCATCACCTAGAGCTGTTAAAATTTACACTGTGCTGGGGGAAGGGAGCACACTGAGTACTCTGACAGGGAGCACTATCTACAATTGTTTCTCTTCTTTCCCATTGCTTGACACTGACAGTAAAGTCATTTCTAGTTAATTAACGAGCTTCTTAAAGGAACAAAGAAAAACATGTTTCGATTACCAATTCTATAAAGGCACAGCAATATCTCATAAGTTCTCTTGGATAATGTTACCAGATGAAGTCAATTTTACTTTCTGAAAGTAAATTCACATAGGCTCTCTACTTGAGTTGTACATATTTGTGTTTGAACCAAAAGCATTTGAGTATTTGTGTTTAATTTAGCAGCATCACAAATGTCTGTTATTCTCCTTTCCCATTTCTCTGTGTTAAACAAAGCCACTAGCAATGACCTCCTAAACGTCCACCCCAAAACAGAAATATAAAAGAAGTAAAAGTTGTTCCCAGTAAACCTTGCCAAACAACATTCAAGAAAAATAGCTTATCAGCCTGCCTCACCTAAACAAACACAGCATCTGATACATGCAGTGCCTAAACTACCTAGCTCATATAAGCTGTGTTCATACAGGTGTTTACCCATAGCCTTAGCGTCCCTTCCCCAATGTATGTTACAAAGAGCTGACGGGCACCCACTGGTGTAACTAAATATATTTTTAAATCCTACAATAACTCCTGGTAATCATCGCAGGGAAAGAATAAATGATACGACCATTAGTTCTGACAGGAGAATATCTGACCCTTCCCAAGTAAAGTTATAATTAGAACTCCAGGGTTTGCCTTTTGGTGAAAGAAGTTGACCTCAATCACCATTAGTGGATTTGTCCATTACAGAAGCTACAGTTGGGACAGACATCAGGTCTTGGTGTTGGATTCCATCCAGTGATTGTATACAGCTCCTTCCTAAATCTATCCTGAGGTTTCATAATAGGCTCTATTGTAAACATGTGTCTCCGTTTTCATACACTGCATTTACATGTGTCCCATAAATAATTTTCCAAAATTATCCAAGTAACAGCAATGTGCCCAAATGGAGTCACTCCAAAAAAATCACTACTTCCTTCAACAGGCTTAGAACTACAAACACAGTCTGTTATCCTTACCAGTATATTCAAATTTAACCATGGTGCAAAATTTGGTCTGTTGTATTTTCTTCAGGTTATTTATGTAGCCATTCCACGTTGCAGGGTGCCGGCAAAATAATCCCACTGCTTGTATAGCATTAAGTTTACCTAAGCCAGCAAACGGGCAAGATCACATCAAATCTCTTTTGGATATACAGACAGATCTTCAGTTTTCCATACAAATCAGCAAAAGAGGTGTCTGTAAAACTACAATAAAAAAAAACAAAACTATATTGTATATTCTCCTTTCCCTTTCTCTGTCCTTTCTAGGAAGATGCAAACAAAATATAAATGCAGTAATATCTGGTTCAGTTTCTGCTCACTTTTAACTTTTGGAATTCCCTAAAGAGCCATAAAGTCTGCAATATTTCTGTTTAGAGAAAAAGAGCCATAAAGTCTGCAATATTTCTCTTTAGAGTGTTTAAAAATAAAAAAGGAAACGTTTTCAACTAACGTCTAGCATTTTATACCACATTTTATATACACAAATACTTTACTTATTAAGGATAAGTTTATATTTATACCTTAAAATGAATCCAAGGGCCTTACCTGGCTTCAGCTTGAATTAGTTCTAATTACTGGTAGTACTGGAAATTATTTAAATGGCACTTTAAAGAGGTCCTCTATGATCTCAACTTTTCAGTAACTGCGGATGGCTTTCCAGTTAGTCTGAATAAGGAAGGCTGAATTATTCTTAATTTTCTTTGGAGACTCTTGTGGATGATCAAAACACAAAGTCTGGAGCCAGGGTACCTGGGAGTAAACCCTGGTTTGGCACCTACAGGTTCAGTTACCTCTTAGGCAAGTGACTTAACACATCTGTGTTTCCACTTTCTCATCTTTGAAAACTGGAATAATAATCATAGTACCTAGTTTATAGAATTGTCAGTATTAAAGGAGTTGACATTTTAAATTGCCTGACACATAGTAATCATTATATACATTTGTTTTTCAAATTAACAGCTAAAATTCACTTATTGAGTTTGCTTTAATTTCTCTTAGACTTGCATGAAATTACGGCAACAAAGCTTACCTGTACCCACCGCTTAGGTTTTTGAAGTGGTCCCTAAAATATGGCAATGGTTATGGATTTAGGGAGGACCTAGTCCAGTGCTATGTGTTAATTTATGTGTTAAATTTCACATGTTATGGGCTTCCCTGGTGGCGCAGTGGTTGGGAGTCTGCCTGCCGATGCAGGCGACACGGGTTCGTGCCCCGGTCTGGGAAGATCCCACATGCTGCGGTGCAGCTGGTCCCGTGAGCCATGGCCGCTGAGCCTGCGCGTCTGGAGCCTGTGCTCCGCAACGGGAGAGGCCACAACAGTGAGAGGCCCGCATACTGAAAAAAAAAAATTTCACGTCTTATAAGGAAACAGAATTAGCACATGAAAGAAGCACATTAGCATATTAAAAAGGGGTTGGGGCAGGTGAAGCCAGCTTGTGTTCTGAGGAAGATCATCCGGAGGCACCACCATCAACGGGAAGCCCAGGAATGTGGGCAATCTCAGATCTCCAGGTCTCCTGAAGAGAATGGCCTTCTGAAACATGCAGCCGGGAGAACACTGCTGTCACTATCCTACACTCAGGAGGCTGACCCAGTTTTGAGCACCGTGGGCTCCTAAGGCTATGGTCACGTGGATGCAGCCATCAAGTGGCAGGCCCTGACAGTTATGTGGCAGGCCCAGACCTACTGGCCATGTCAGCACCATGAGCCCTTAAACCCTGAGCTCGTGTAGTCTCTCTGGACCTATTGCCACTACGATCATGTGGTAGATCCAGCTTTTCAAGTCGCTAGAGCATGGCAGACTCCTAAACCCTGCCCATCATGTGGATTCATCCTGTCATGTGGCCCTCACTAGCTAGTGGCATGTGGAAGCCTCAGCCCTTCAAGTCACAAAGGTGACCTGCTTCTGAGAGTCGTATGGATGCTATGGTCGGTCACATATCCCCCTTGGTCACACATCAGGCTCAGCCATCTCTATCTCGTGCAGATTGCTGGCTACCAGAATCTTCAGATCCCTGAGTCAACACGGATGTGGCCGCTACCATCACATGGCAGGCAAAGCACCTGCCGTCACGTGAACACCGCACCTACCCTTCGGCTGTTGGTTGTGTATATTCTACGGTCATGGGACATGCTGTTGTCTCCTGAGGCTCAGTTCTCTCCGTCACAGTTCACGATTGAGAGCTCCTGAACCCTAAGGTCACCTGCATCCTTCTACTCTGTGGCCTCCGCCAGCCAAGCCCCTAGAAGTCAGGTAGGGCCCCACAGCGGCGCGTTACGTTACGTTACGTTACGTAGGACGCGCAGTCACGTGACGCCATAAGGTTGTGACCGAGGGGGGCGCCCTTTCAGCGTGTGGAGAGCCTGCTAAACGGTGAGTAGCTCGGCTTAGCCTTCTGAGGAGTCAGACCGAGAGTTGTAGAAGACCTTTAGCATTAAGGTACTTGTCCTGGCTGAGGGGGAACTTTGATGAGGCTCTGGCTCCAATGCCAATCGTTCCACCGACTTTCATATTCTGCCACGGTAGGCGGTAGACGGTAGGTGGTAGTCGGGTAGGAGGGGCGCCCGCCGGTACTAGAGGTTTACTCAGAATTGGCGGGACAGCGGGCGGCAGGCGTTCGTGGGCTGCTCTCGGCAGCTAGGCTCGGGAAACTGGGTGGACCCCTCCCTTCCCCCTTCGTTCCCAACCCCCACATTAAAGCCCTACTCTTGCTTATCTCTTCCATATTCGTATTCACTGCCTGCCATGTGATGGCGTCCTCTGCGCTCCTCAGACCACGTTTGTTATTAGGAACACCAGAGAAATCCTAGATGCCAGTTCGTATTGATGATTTCAAATCTGATGTGAATTTCTGTCTCTTAATTTGTTCTGTAGGGAGAGGCAAGGAGAGAGACTTTGTTTAATTTGATATTTTTTCAGTAAAAGTGTGAACGTAGCCAGAACGTTAAGGTTCAGAATTTGTTTTCTGTATTTGCTTTGCCGATCAGTAGCTTTTCAAAGTGTGTGGGGGGTGGGATGCCATAAACATTTTCTGCTTGGACTCTCTAAACGGCTTAAATTAGTCCAGCCAGACACTATTGGCTTCTGATTTTCCTTCTGATTTTCTAACCATTCCTTGTTACATTCCTTGAAAGCTCTCCCCTTTCCTTCATGTGGGAAAAAACAGTGAATTTATTTAAGAAAACCATATTAAGTAAAATTATAGATGATACATTTCATAAAAATCACATAGATGGTACTTAATGAGTAAAATGCAGCAATTAAAAGATGGTGTTTACATGTGTGAGGGATTTAAATATTGTTTGAGAGATGGTTAAAGGGGTGATACATATATTTTTTATTATGTAATAGCCATTTCTTTCCTCCCATTTCAGCACTTTCAGGTTTGTTCTACAAGGTACTATGTCTGAGAGACAGCAACAACAAAAATGTTTTTATCCATCAAAGAAATATGGAATATACAAAAATGAAGGTAAAAAGGATTTCTATATTGTCATATTTTTAAGATAATATGCCACTTGAATCTCAAAGAATAGGGTAGTGTCTTAGCTTGTTCAGGCTGCTGTAGTAGAACACCATGGACCGGGTGGCTTACAAATTACAAAAATTTATTCTTCACGGTTCTGGAGTCTGTGAAATCCAAAATCAAGGCACCAGTAGGTTCAGTGTCTGGTGAGAGCCTGCTTCCCGGTTCATAAAGGGCTGTCTTCACGCTGTATCCTCACATGGCAGAAAGGGCAAGGGAGCTCTCTGGGTCCTCTTTTATAAAGGCACTAATCACATTCATGACGGCATCTCCCTCGTGACCTAATCACCTACCAAGACTCTACCTGCAAATACTGTCACCTTGGAGACTAGGTTGGTACATAAACATTCAGTCTGTAGCAGGTAGTTTCCTCAAGCTATATGGGAAAGGAACATTTTTCCACAGACCACTGGAAGTACTAGTGTTCCTCAGAAAACCTGTTGGGAAGTTCAAAGTAAATCTCTTCTGCCGCATTAATACCTTGTACCTTTGTTTACTAAGAAGAATGTATGCTTACTAATAATTATAATCTGTTCTTCTCATTAAGAAACCACTTATTGCTAACTCATGTTATCTTATGTCATTAGTCATTCTCTCTTTTGCTTAATCTTTCCAGTTTTTCACTCTTTACATATAACCTCAATTTATGTTTCTGATATCATGACGGCAAGCAATAAGTGCATATGTGCTAGTCATTAGGAAGTCTTAAAAATGAAATAAAATGCCCCACTCTTGAAGAGATGATACAACTTACCCGTAAGGATGAGTGGATGAAATAGCTCTCATTTTATACCAATTTTCCACTCTTTTTCAAAACTAGTTTGTTATTATTATTTAATCATTATAGCTGCCATTTTTTGAGTTCCTGTTTTATGTCAAGCACTGTGGCAACCTTGTCATACCAGTTTTCTCATTTAATCCTCAGAAAAATCCTGAGAGGATGTTAGTTTAATTTACAGATAAGATTCAAGAATCAAGATAGGCTAGATTATGCTGTGGTAATAGTCCCCGTATCTCAGGGGCTCATTCCTCACTTCGACTACATGTCCATGGCAGGTGCATGCCCCTCACAGGATGGTGGACTTTGGGGGTCTGAGCCATTCTTACTGGAATGACTTGGAGACCCAAACTGACAGAGCAGCCATCATCTAGAAAGTTGTCAGTCCCTGTGCCTGAGGGGAAGAGGACCCTGCAAAGTCTCAATCCAAGAACTATATGTTCTGGCCCAGAAATAGCACATGTCGCTCACAACCCATTAGCCAGAACCAGTCACATACACAGCCCTGTCCAAACAAAGGAGGTCAAGAAGTACAGCTCTTCCAGGTCGCCGGAACAGGGACCAATGGAAACACATGGCAAACAGCACTACCGCATGATGGAATTTAGGCTCAGAGAGGTAAAATACTTGCCTAAAATTACATTTGCAGTAAGTGACATAGCACATTCTGGATATATGATTTCAAAGTCCGTGCTCTTTCTGTTCCTATTCTTTTCTATTTTGTATGCTGTCCTCTTCAGTGAAGTTTATATGTACTTATCATAGAAGTTCCTTTGCTTCAATGCTGCAGTTCCATCACCCTTAATCATCTGATATTCCAACAATGGATTTAGTTAAACCCCCCACATTGGTAAGCCACAGGTATTTTCCAAGTAATTAAATGTGCTGGATATTTGGATATCCATGCTATTCAAGGATAGCAATTATAAAATAAAACGTGTTGGTAGATGGAAAGACTGTGGATTTGTCACATACTTGATAAAAATCATCTCATGCATTTCCATATTGGCAAGAAAAGAATAATAAAAATAAGAGCAAAAATTAATGAAATTGGTAACAGATATGGAAGAGTTGAATAAAAATGCTAGATGTTAGTGCTTTCAAAATGTAAAAAATAAGGAAACCTTTGGCAATATGGGTCAAAATTAGAAGGCACAGATAAGCCACTTTTGAAGAAGGTGTCTTGCTTGTCCTTACAGTAAAGATTTAAAAGATAATGTTATGAAAAAGATATGCTGATAATTTGGAAATTAATACTAAATGGGTAAATTCTAGAAAAAACCTTTATATTGGGGAAACAGAAAATATTAATATTAAGCTTATTCTTGACAAAGCATGCATGAGAAGGCAAAATTACTGGTGAATCTTAATTTGTTATAAAAACGCAAAAAATAGAAATAAGATAATGGCAAACTTAATCCAGCAATGGCTAAAACAGGTAATACAGCAGGGCAAAGTTGTGTTTATACCAAACTTGCAATGTTGGTTTAACATGAGGAGATTCATAATGTAGATCAACACATTAATAGGATAAGGGAGCAAGAAAAGGATGATTATCACAAAGATACCAGAAAAAATGCATGCAATAAAATTCAACAACCAATCAAGATTAAACAACAACAAAAATAACTCTTAGCTAACTGGGAATAGAAAGATATTTCTTTAAAATGATAATGTGTAATTTAAGAAAACTACAACAAACACCATACGTAATAGTGAGACATTAAAAGCATTCCATTCTAAATCAGAAGAGGCAAAGATGATTCATATAATCACTTCTGTTCAACATCTTACTGAGTCTCCTAGGCATTGCAGTAAGCCAAAATACATACATACATTAATTAATACATGTGTAAAAGTGAAAAGGAACAAAAATGTGAGTTTAATTGTCTTCATATAAAACTCAAGAGATCTATGGAAAATTATAGTGATTAACCAGTTTATTAGATGTAAGACTAATACACACAAAATAATTGCACAAAATAGAAAATAATACTTTCAATGTGAATATACCATTTATGATAGCAAAAACAACAGGTCCTGTGGAATATACTTCAAGTTGGCTCAGCTGGCAACTATTCTAACACTCATAAACACTCTTACATGTTTTCCTGTACTGTAGAGAACTGGAAAGCTAAAAACAAGAATGGAGACCTACGTTAGTGTGTGTGTGTGTGTGTGTGTGTGTGTATGTTTTCTAGACCCCTTTTGTCTAGGGTTCCAAAGGAGATCTCTATGCATCAAGCCTATGCACCATAGTGAAACTTGGAGGTAGAACTGAGTAATGTGGGAGCCACAAGCAGGATCAGCTACGTATGATGGGAGAGGTCTCTGGTTTTTATAGGCAGCCACAGCAGAGTGCCTGGAATTCAGTCTCTGTCATACATGTTGGTTAGCTCATAGGCACCAGGGGTGTTTCAGCTATACCTGTCCCATGACGTGAGGGGGCTTCTCCTGGCTGTGTGGCATCCAAGCCCACTTTTCTGGCCCTCACAGAATTTTTGTAAGCTGTGTGATATATTTTATTAAAGATGTCTTATTTTTATAAAATAGCTAGAATGAATATCTGGCATAAGGAAGTGGGGACTTTGATTAATAGAGTACTTGACACCAAAATTGTTTGCAAGCAAAGGGCTGTGAAGGAAGTGGGGATCGGGGATTCATTATCCGGTCTAGGTGGATCTGAAGATAGTAAGGACCCAGTTGGTAATAGAGGATGAATCATTAGTGTTCCATGGCACACAATGGTGAAAGAGGTGCAGTTGCATTACTGGACAGAACTTGGGTCCACTCGCCTGCTGCACAGCAAAGCCAATCTACTGACAGTGGGTTGTTGGTGAAGGAAAGTACCATGTTTATTTTCCGGGTGCCAAGCAAGGAGAACTGGCTGCTTGTGTTCAGAAGACTCTAACTCCCTGCTGACTTTCAGGGAAGGGTTTTAAAGGCGACATCTGGGGTGAGGGCTGCAGGGTGCATGACTTTCCTCTGATTGGTTGTTGGTGAGGAAACAGGGTGCTGTTTCAGGGATCTTAATCATCAGCATTCTGGTTCTAACCAGTCTGGGGTCTGTGTGCTTGCGGTCAGCATGGAGTCACCATCCTCCACCTGGGCAGGGGGGATCATAGTTTCTGCATAACAGCTCAAAGACATGTATCAAGTTGTTATCCCTTGGGGGGAAACTAGAACTCTGCTTTATCACTGCACTATTGTTTCTTCACTGCTTTTCTTTCTTTCTTTTTGTTTTTTTAGTATCTTAATTGGAGTATAATTGCTTTACAATGGTGTGTTATTTTCTGCTTTCTAACAAAGTGAATCAGTTATACATATACATATGTCCCCATATCTCTTCCCTCTTGCGTCTCCCTCCCTCCCACCCTCTCTATCCCACCCCTCTAGGTGGTCACCAGGCACCAAGCTGATCTCCCTGTGCTATGCGGCTGCTTCCCACTAGCTATCTGTTTTACCTTTGGTAGTGTATATATGTCCATGCCACTCTCTCACTTTGTCACAGCTTACCCTTCTCCCTCCCTGTGTCCTCAAGTCCATTCTCTAGTAGGTCTGTGTCTTTATTCCTGTCTTACCCCAGGTTCTTTATGACATTTTTTTTCTTAGATTCCATATATATGTGTTAGCATATGGTATTTGTTTTTCTCTTTCTGACTTCACTCTGTATGACAGACTCTAGGTCCATCCACCTCATTACAAATATCTCAATTTCATTTCTTTTTATGGCTGAGTAATACTCCGTTGTATATATGTGATACAATGTGAAAAAAATAAGTCAGGGTATAAAACTGTATATTACAGTATGGTTCCTCAGAAGAAGATATTAATGAATGCTTATGTTTTTATGTGTAATTATAAACATTAAGAAGTCAAGGCAAAGGAACGCGTGAGAGTGTCAACTATGTTTATAAATGGGTGATTGGAACGCATAATAGTTATTCGTTCAGATCTATGCTTTGCTTGTGTAAAAGGATGTTTGTGTCTGGGTCAGCGTCTTCCCAGGTGCTTAGGGTGAAGCACTATACCTGTTGGCTCCTTACGCAGCATAACAAGGACAATTAATCATTGATAAGCAGATATGAGTATCTCCTCACTGATTAATAAGCTGCAACACTTTACATGACTCACCCAACTTTTCCTGATCTGCAGTTCCTTACATGTAAAAATCAGGGGTTAGGGCTAACCGCCAGCTTAATCAAGATATAGAACACATACCACACTCCCTAAAGGTTCCCAGTTAATCTCTTCTTCTTGCCCTGGCCCCATGCAAACTTTGATCTGCTTTCCATTTCCATATATTAGCTTTTCCTGCTCTAGAATTCAGTATAAATGGAATCACACATCCTGTACTCCTTTGTGTCTGGCTTCTTTAACTTAGCATATTTTTTTTTCTTGAGATCCACCTGTGTTCTTGCCTTTTATTGCTGGGTAATATACCATTGTATTGATTTGTTTACCTTTAATGTTGTTTCAATCAAGATTCAGGAGGATGTGAAACTCCACCCTCGTGTTCAATCAGCCACCTTCCTGGTCAGTGTTCTGTTCTTGTACAATGGATATAATTTCAACCTTCACCACTCCATTATCTCTCTAGAGAAATACTATCTTTAGGTCTTTTCCAGTCTTTTCTATTTTTCCTATTCCCTCATTACCAATCACTCCATGTGTTGCGTTTGTTCTGTCCCTTCCACGCTTACCCTGTGTTGTGACCATCTCCTGAAGAGAAGACTTCACTGTCGAGTCAGCCCTGGACTCCTGGGTGCTTGGCTTTAACCCATACCTGGCTCTGGGCTCATCAGTGGTTTAGCCTTCCTCCCTGACCCTAGCACTGGGGGCCCCTGCCTTACCGCTGTGTTTTCCCATTCCTTCCCTCCCTCGCTCGCTCCCTCCCTCCCTCGCTCCTTCCCTTCCTTCTTTCCTTCCTTGAAGGAGAGCACTCTCCGTTTATTACATGGGAATTCTTATTTCATACTTTCCAGCACAGTTATGTATTTATTATGATTGGAATATTCTGTGTATTCATTATTGGAATATTATTTTTCCAAAACCACAATTATAAGATTTTTAAACTAAATATTGTAAAATACTTGCACCCTCATCATTTAAATTGTTCAGGCAGTTCTCAACATTGCTTACACACTAGAGTCACTTGGAAAGATTGAAAAAATCACTAGCACCAGCCTACACCCACAACAAATAAAACAGAGTTGGAGGCAGACCCAAGCAATCATATTTTTAAAACTCTTCATGTGATTGCAGTGTGCAACCAAGGTTGAAAACCACTATGTTAAAAGGCATCAGCTTTGGGGCTATGCTTGGCAGAAGACCTTAGGAATGCCTGCCACCTCACTTTGTTGACTTTCCACTCAGTGCTCTTTTTGGGGACCTAGTGATTCCATTAGCTTACAGTGGGGATTGGTAAACTGTGGTCCACGAGCCTGTTTCTGTATGACCTGCAAGCTAAGAATGTTTTTCCATAGTCAAATGGTTAAAAAAAATCCAGAGAAGAATCGTATTTCCCAGCATGTGAAAATTATTTGAAATTCACATGTCCCTGTCCATATATAAAGTTTTATAGGAAGACAGCCATGCTGTGTCTGTGGCAGCTTTTGTTCTACAGTGCAGATCTGAGTAGCTCCATCGGAAACTGAAAGGCCTGCAAAGCCTCAAATATTGGTCATCTGGGCCTTTCCAGGGAAAGTTTTTTGAGCTCTGGCTTAAGAGCATGTGTCCTTAAAGCAAATGCACAGTAACAGCAGTAAATGGCTGATGGTCCCTTTGGCTAAGCCTGGGAAGAAAATTTACTGTCGTTACTTGTGACTTCACTGTAGGGTCCTTCCTTAGTAGTCCACTCATTCATCGTGTTCTGGGTCAAGTGTGAGAATTGAGTAAGGGACTACCATTCGCCATCACGATAGCTCGAGTCACCAGATCTAGAGCTTGATTTATTTATTTTTATATTCTTATATTTTATTATAAATAAATACTTATTTATATTTTATTTATTTTTATACTGATCAAATGCAACTTTGGAGTATGTTCAGATATTTCAAGATCCAAGGGATCTGTTGATCAATTAGCCACCTTCAACGATTGCTGTAGGTCAAACCAATGTGACTACCCTTCCAGCCTTGCTGCTTATTAAGGTAAACAGCACTCACCTTGAGGCAGGAGGTTAAGTGCTCCTACTGGGCCTGCAGCTCCAGGACCACAACATCCCCACTGAAATGAGGGGATCTCCCATCTCATCTGTGGCCTACCCAAGTCAGCCACTTCAGAACACTTCGAAGATGAAGATGCCCTCCGCACTAATGTGTTTCTCAGTGCTGTGGGGAAGGGAGCGTCCTCTGAGTCCCTAACAGCATCTGTTTGGTCCACCGACACATTGACTTCAAAGGCATTTCATTCAAGTGACCACAGGCGACAACTCCTGCAACTGTTTCACCATTGTGTGCCGTGGAACACCAATATTTCATCCTCTAATGTCACTTGGATCCTTACTGTCTTCAGATCCACCTAAGCCAAATAACTTTCCTCAGATTCCCACTTCCTTCAGGGCCCTTGGCTTGCAACCACTTTTGGTGTCAAGTACTCTTTCAATCAAAGTTCCCACTTGCCTATGCCAGCTATTTGTTCTAATAGCTATTTTATAAAAATAAGACACTGTTAATAAAATATATTCCATAGCTGACAAAAACTCTGTGAGGGCCAGAAAAGCCGGCTTGGATGCTATGCATCCAGGGGAAGTCCACTCACGCTTTGGGACTGCTATAGCTGAAACACCACTGCTGCCTGTGTGCTAACTGACATGTATGCATTCCAGGCACTCTGCTGTGACTGCTCCATAAGAACCAGAGATCCCTCCCATCATACACAGTTGACCACGTCACTGAGCCATATGTGGCTCCCATGTCATTCAGTTACGCCTCCAAGTCTCAGGATGGTGCATATGCTTGATACCATCGATATCCCATTTAGAACCCGAGCTGTAAGGGGTTCTGGTTAATGTGTACACACACACACACACACACACACACACACACACACACACACACTGGTTTCATGTTTTTAGCTTTTTGGTCACTAAAGAACAGGAAAGCTCATGTGTGTTCATGTATGTCAAAGGAGTTGCCAATGGAATCCGATTCATAGTTGATTTTATAGAACGTTATAATTTTTGCTTCTGTAAATGGTATATTCCGAATGAAAATGGTACTCTCTATTTGTTACAATTATTTTGTGTATATTAGTCTTATACTCAACAAACTTATTAATCTCTATCATTAATCTTAGTTTCCTTAGCCTCTCTTGAATTTACATGAAGGTAACTATGTTATCTTGACAGCTTTATTTTCCCTTGTACACATTTATTAATTCACATGTGTATAGATGCATATGTACATTCTGGCTCACTGTACTGCCTAGGAGATGTAGTATGATGCTAAAACAAAGTGGTCATGTAAGTCATCTTTGTCTCTCTTCTGATTTTAAAGGGAATGCTTCCAACGTTTCGCTATTAAGTATGATGTTTGATGTAGTTTACCCTATTTTTAATATTTGTTGTCAGTCTAAAGAAACATCTTTCTATTTATGAATTGCTGAGAATTCCTGTTATTGTCAGTTTTACTGCTGATTGGTTGTTTCAATTTTTGTAGGCCTTTTTTTACTGAATAGTTTGTGATAATCCTCCTTCCTTTATTTCACTAATGGGCTAAATTAACTTCACAGATCTCCTAATGTTAAACCAATGTGGCATGCTTGGGATTAAACACGACTTTGTCATACTGTGTTTCCTGTCTTAGCCATGGCAGGATTTAGCTTGCTGTTAATTTATGTATACGTTTTGCATTTGTGTAACTAACTGAGATTGGCTAATAATTTTGCCTTCTCGTGTATTCTTTGTCAAGAATACGTTTAATAATATTAAGCTTTTCTGTTTCTTTCGCATGGAAAATCGTGTTTTTCTCTGGGATTGATCTGTTTTCTCTAAATTTTAAATTTATCAGCATATCTTTTCCATAACACTGTTGTATCTTTTGAATCTTTGCTGAAACTGAAAGTGTGGCAGCTTTTCTCATTTCACAGTGGCTTCTCCGTGCCATATCTCTAATTTTCTTGACTCTTGTTGCCAGATGTTTCCTTATTATCTCATCTCTCTAAAGTGCTTTCAGCTAGCATTTTTTTGTTGTTGTTGAACTCTGTCATATCTGTTATCAGTTCCATTAATTTCTGTTCTTATTTTTATTATTTTTCCTTGAGAAGAGTGGAAAGACATGAGATTAATTTTTATAAAGTAAATGAACAGGCTTTTCATCTACCACCATGCTTTATTTTCTAATTTTTATGTTTGAATATAATGAACACTCAAATATCCAATCCGTTCATCTGTATGGAAGAGGCCCGCAGCTTTGCAGTGCTGCCACTGCCACCACGTGTATTCAGTTCCACTGTTGGCACATCAGATGATTAAGGAAGAGGGAACTGGAGCACTGAAGTAATAGGATCTCTATTATAAGTACAGCTGACCCTGGAACAACAGGGTTTGAACTGCGTGGATCTGCTTATATGTGCATTTTTTTTCAACAAAGGTATAAAAAATACACGTGTAGAACATCGTGTACAAGTATTGAAGTGACTAGCCTATCCTTACACAGGCATAAGGTGAGTGATATTTAATAAAAAATTAATGACGTGTTAGTTTTCTCACTGTTTTATAACTTTGCTTTCAAAGAATTACATACCCGTACAGTACGTCTCTCTGTCTCTCTGTTCTCTGTCTCTCTCTGTCTGTGTTGCTCTCATAATTGGAAAAACTACGTATCAGCCTATCATTACCACAAGTATGTGTTTTTTTAGTATAACAATGTTTCCAATGCTGTATCATGAAGATGACTGTGATACTGTACGCAATAAAAGTTCTATAATGATTCATTCATTAGTGTATGGTCTAGGCTTGCATGAAGAAATGGTATCTATCCCAGTAGACAACCATAAAGCAATCATATTGCTGCTTCTTCGTTATCAGTGCACGAATCCTTATACCTGTAAAAAAATATGAATTCCTTTTTCACCCGATCTTTCTACTTTTGGTGTCTAGTGTTAGTAGTACATATAACATCTAGAATGTTTTGTATCATATAAGACAGTATTGATGTGTGTACTGACGGACAGACGATTAATTTTGTAAGCAGATGATGCAAACTTTCGGTATCAATAAATACAGCACAGTACTGTAAATGTATTTTCTCTTCCTTATGATTTTCTTAATAACATTTTCTTTCCTCTGGCTTACTTTATTGCAAGAGTACACTATATAACACATAACACACAAAATATGTGTTAATCCACTGTTTATGTTATTGGGAAGGCTTCCATTCAACAGTAGGCTATTAGTAGTTACGTTTTGGGGGGACTCAAAAGTTATCTGCAGAGTTTTGACTGTGCAGGGTGTCGGCGTCCCCAACCCCCGCGTTGTTCAGGGGTCAAGGGTATACACGTGTTTTATTTAAGAGAATAGCATACAATTTAGAAAAGAGTATGTAAAGAACATCGACTTTGAAAACATACCTGTCTGGATTCAAATCCTGCTCTGTCCCATACTGCCCATGTGCTCAATCTCTCTGCATTTCAGTTGCATCATGCAGCAGTCAGTGGTCCTGTTTGCCAAGTGTTTCCATTTCTCCCCTGTTCCAGGCCCCTGGAAGAACTGTACTTCTTGCTTTATCCCCTTGGTTTGGGCGGGGCCATAAATGTGAGTAGTTCTGGCTAATGGGTTTGAGTGATATGTGAAATAATTCTGGGCCACAACATATGGTTGTTGGTGTGAGACCTCCCTCCAGGCCCAGGGCCCTCTTCCCCTCAGGCACAGCGAACGACAACTTTCTAGATGGTGGCTGCTCTGTCGGGTTCAGTCTCCAAGTCATTCCAGTAAGAAGAGATCAGATCTCCGACATCCACCATCCTGTGATGGACGTGCACCTGCCATGGACATGTAGTGGGAGTGAGGAATAAGCCAGTGATATTTGGGGATTGTCTATGACCACAGCATAGCTCAGCCTCTCCTGACTCACGTATCTCGTCTGCCAACTGAAATAACACCCTCTCAGGATTTTTCTGAGGGTGAAATGACTTAACTTACATGACGAGGTTATCACAGTGCTTGACACATAATAGGAACTCAAAACATGGCAGCTTTAATTATTACATAATAATAAAACTGTTTTGGAAAAGTGTGGGATATTTGTATAAAATGAGAGGTATTGTGTCTGCTCATCCTGACAGGTAAGTTGTACTTTGCTTTCCCGAGGGGGGCACTATATTTGTTGCTATAGATAAGACTGCTTAAGCATGTGCACTTATGCACTTGTCTTTGCCACCATGCTATCAGACATATGTTTAGAAATTGAGGTTACCTCTGAAGACTAAAAAGTGAATAGATTTCAGCAGGAGAGAGACTGGCTGATGAGATAAGATAAAATGCATTTCAGAGCAATAAGTAATTTCTTAAAGAGAAGAAGAATAGATTATAATAATTATAAACATACATTCTCTTGCTCTTAGTAAGCAAAGGCACAAGGTTTTAAAGTGGTAGATTTAGTGTGGACAGGTCTTCCCAGAATATTTTCTGGCAACACTCGTTCCTCCGACGCTCTGTGGAAAAATGTATCATCCCCGCATAAGTTGGGGAAACTATCCTTGCCTTTGACATTCATATTGCATATTAGCATATTATCTAAAAAACATCCTATGGTATGGAAATTCATTTACCTCTAGTCCTGTATGTTCCACACGTCTCTGAAGTAGAGTCCAATTTCGTTGTTGCTGTTTTTTGTGGCCCTAGTGTTTTGCAGAACAAGCTTGGAAATGCTGAAGTGAGAGAAAAATAAAGTGGATTACTTAAGCATCATGTAATATAAATTATCACAAGTGACAATATTCTTGAGCCATGTATCAAGAAGTATTTCTCCCCCATAAATGTACACACAACCTCACTATCTGCTCAACTTGACTCATTCAATACCACTTTCATGACGCACCAGGACCCTGCTGCTGAGAGATGACATCCAAGTCCATGAACCCCAGCCACCGCGTCCATGGCCGCCCCACCCACCCAGGCCAGGCCATCCTCCTCCTCCACTTCACTCTCTACCAGCAGCTGCTCCCGTAAGTCCAGGTTCCGGTCGCACACACCCACAGGCTTTCTCTGCCAGCTGTACAACAGTTAGGCCGTATCCAGAAGCCCCCTCCCGCCCCCCACCTCCGTCCAACACTCTCGGGCCCTCGGCTCTTTGCTGGACCTCAGACTGACGTTGCTTGGGCGCCTCTAAAAGCCCAGTTCCCTGAGTAAACTTCTAGTATCGGCAAATCTAAATGGGTACCTCCTACCCGAGTGCCACCCACCGTGGCAGGATATAAAAGTTGGTGGAAAGGTTGGGATCTGAGCCAGAGTCTCCTCAAAGTCCCCCCTCAGCCAGAGCGCCCACCACAGCTCTAAAGGTCTTCTGCACCTATGGGTCTGACTCTTCTGGAGGTTAAGCCAAACTGCAGTTGAATAGACCCTCCCCACTCTTAAAGAGCAGACCCTCCTGCACGACCGTAGGTGATCACATGATTTCGGGGACCACCTGAACCACCGAACTGAGGGGGCCTCAATGTTCACGTGACTGAGGGGGCTGAGTCTCACCTGACCACATGATGGCAATGACCATAAGGTCCACTTGACCAACAGCAGTCCAGAAGCTGCAGAGCTCACAGGAGTGGAAGAACTTTGGGTGCCACGTGTGGTAGGAGACACACTGTTGCCCATACATGGATATACAGTGTTTAGTAGCCCACAACCTTCACGTGATGGAGATTGCTGAACTTGACATGTACCCTGCTGGGAAGGGTACCAGATCATAGCATCCACGTAACCATAAGCAGTAGATCACATCAAGGGCTGAGGTTACCACATGCTGGTAGCTAGTCAGGGTCACATGAGAGAAGGAGCCACGTGACACGCAGGGTTCAGGAGTCCACCATGCTCTAGTGACTTGAAGGGCTGGAGCTACCACAGGGTCATGGTGGCAACAGGGCCAAAGAGACCACATGCCCTTTGGGTTTAAGGGCCTAGGGTTCTGACCGGACAAGAAGGGCTGGGCCTGTCAGGTAACTATTGTCCACAGGATGGCAGCAGCCACATGACCTGCAGCCTTAGGAACCCACAGAGCTCATGTGCCTGGGAGGGCTGAGTCAGCTTTCTGACAGTAGGGTCCAATGACAGTAGGGTTCTACTTGATCTGCAAGTTTCAGGGGAACATTACCTTTGGGAGAACAGGAGATCTGAGATTGCCCACATTCCTCATCTCCTCTGTGATGTTGGTGCCTCCGAGTGACCTTCTAAGCACACAATCTTGGGCTTTACCTACACCCACCCCACTCTAATGTGTTAATTTTATGTGCTCCCCCCCCCCCGATAGCACATGAAATTTAACACATAACAAATTAACACATGAGGATGAAATAAGTCCTCCCCCAAACCACAGTCCTGGGCATGCTGTAGAAAGTACTGTTAAGAGCCTAAGCAGTGGGTACAGGTAAGCGCTGTTGACTTCAGTTTCAGGCAGGCCTAAAGGAAATTAAACCAAATCTAATGAGTTGTAGTTGTTAATTTCGGAGGAAAAGGGTAGAGTGATTACTGTGGGCCACGCACTTGAGAAGGGTAACTCATTTAAGAGAGATAACTCTATAGATTACGTACTGTTACAGAACTTTACAGATGCGAACACTGAAGTCCAGAGGTATTAAATCAATCACCTGACTAAGAGGTCACGGATATTGCAGGTGGCAACACCAGGAGTGGCCCACAGGTCGTCTGACTCCAGACTCTGTGTTCTGCTCACCCACCAGGTTCCCCACCAGAAGGTAACATTGGGTTCAGCCTTACTAATTCACAAAATCTGGCAAATCAGCCCCACTTACTGAAAAGTTGAGATCTTGAGAGAGCTCTTTGGGATGCCACGCTACTTAGACCCAGTCAAATTTGAGTCTATTTCATGGCCTCTATTTAAGGTTTGTGTATAGATATAAACGTATCTCTAATATGTGAAATCTGTGTATATGAGTGGTTTATGAATTGCTTGATGATAGCTGAAAACATTTCCTTCTTTGAAATAAACACTGAAAAGAAGGTATCATAAAGTTTAGTCACCATACTCCCTGTGCCTGAATTACAACAATTACAAATGAGTGGAATCTGAATTCATTAGATTTTACGGTGCATATTCCGTCTGTGTCTCCACAGAAAGAACAGAGAAAGGAGTAGGACAATATATATTGTAGGGTTTTTTTTAAATTGCAAATCCAGAAACACCTATTTTGGTGATTTGTGTGGGAAGCTGCAGGATCATCAGTATGTCCAAAATAAGTGTGATCTGATCTTTCTGGTTTGCTGGCCTCGGTAAACAATGCTTTACATTGTTCGGATTATTTTGCTAGGTTCCTGCAATGTGGCATGGCTGCATAAATTAGCTGAAGAAAATGCAACAGATCAAATTTTCCACTGTGGTTACAGTTGAGGTATTAAGAAAAGACAAGAGACTCTGTGGTTCTAGGCCTACTGAAAAATGTCCTAGTTTGGGGTAAAGAATTGTAAGAGAAGACAGTTATTCGTGCAGGTCACTGCCTCTCCTGCAACTGTGGAGAATTATTTGTGGGACACATAAATTCAGGAGACAAAAAAGGAGGCATATCTTTATTTAAAATAGAGCCTATTATGAAACTTTACGCTGGATTTAGGAAACATCTCCGTGTAGTCATAGGATGGAATCTGACACCAAGCCCTGATATAGTTGTTTTAATGAGATACAGATGAGCAGATCAACAGTGCAAGATGCAAACAATTTTTTCGAGCCTATCTATGCTCACCTGATGGTGATTGGGGTCAACTTTTTTGACCAAAAGTCCAATTCTGGCCTCCTCATTATCCCTCTTAAGCCAGATTTTGCTTCTGTCAGACCTGATAACTCAAATCAATCATTCTTTCTCTGAGATGATGATCCGGAGTTCCTCAGGACCTTTTGAAAACATTTAGTTACATCAGTGGGGCCCTGTCACCACGCTCTACTGTATATCATGGGGGCGGGGGAGAAACTCTATGGTTAAAGATCTGTGTATCTGGGGTCCAGTTTAGGCATTACATTTATCAGGCACTGTGTTTAGGCAGCATGATAAACCATTTCTCTTGCATGAGATTTGGCAGGATTTCACGGGAAAAAATTTTCCTTCTTTTATCATTTTTGTTTTGAGGTGGCCACTTTGGGAGTTGGTGCCAGTGGTTTTAGGAGGAGGAGTGGCTTTATCTAACACAGAGAAGTGGGAAAGCGGAGCAACAGAACAGGTGTGATGCTGTTTACCTAAAGGTAAATACTCAAATTCTTCTGGTTCTAACACACATATGTACAACTGAACTAGATGTCCTATGTGACTTTACTTTCAGAAAGCAAAGTTGACTTACCTAGCAACAGTACACAGGAGATAGCATCAGATGAGGCTGTATCATTATGGAAATTGCATTCAGAACCTGTTTCTCTTTGTTCCTTTGTGAAATTTGTTAAGATATATGGAAGTAAGTTTATTGTCAGTGTTTTTTTTTTTAACATCTTTATTGGAGCACAATTGCTTTAAAATGGTGTGCCAGCCTCTGCCCTAAAACAAAGTGAACCAGCCACACATACACACAGGTTCGTTTCCATATCTCTTCCCTCTTTGGTCTCCCTCCCTCCCACCCTCCCTATCCCACCCCTCCAGGCAGTCACAAAGCACGGAGCTGATCTCCCTGTGCTATGTGGCTGATTCCCACTAGCTACCTATTTTACGTTTGGTAGTGTATATCTGTCCATGCCACTCTCTCACTTTGTCACAGCTTACCCTTCCCCCTCCCCATATCTTCAAGTCCATTCTCTAGTAGGTCTGTGTCTTTATTCCCGTCTTACCCCTAGGTTCTTCATGACCTTTTTTTTTTCTTAGATTCCATATATATGTGTTAGCATACGGTGTTTGTTTTTCTCTTTCTGACTTACTTCACTCTGTATGACAGACTCTAGGTCCATCCACCTCGAAAGAAGAGAAACGGTTGCAGTTACTGTGCTGTGGCGTAGAGTTGAATATCCCTACCCACCAACCATCACGATGTAAAATTCAACAGCCCTAGGTTGAATAGAATAGGTCGAATAAGAGGCTCATCCTGTGAGGATTACCATAGCATGGAAATAGGAAATTACATCCACAATTAAAATGTCTTCGGGGCTAAGGATGGAGAGAAGTGAGAAGATAGGGATTCTGTACAGGGTGCTTATTCATAAGCTGTGTCTTTTGTCATGATATGACTCTCCAGTACAATTTGGAAACCCCATCCACGTGAAAACCATTGAAAATAAAATTGTGGTTCATAGATTTTCATAGTCCTAGTCGAGAATGAACTTTTTCCTGGGCTGCTGCTTTTTCTCCACTCAAACATTTTTCCATTCAAATCATAGTTCTAGAGTGTGACGTCAGGAAGTTGGCAGAATAGGAGTTTCCAAATAAACATTTTGCCTAATCAGCCATGAGCGAGAGTGTTTCTGTGGGAGCCCCAGTATCAAGTGAGGAAGCCCCAACACCCTGACCCTTTAAAAAAAAATTCCAAGAACAGACACGTTGAAGAGAGTAGGAAGAACAGCTTCACCCTACCAATATCAAACTTCCTGCAAGGCTACACATATCAATGCCTAGATAGATGCACTAGGCCTGCAATTCCTCCCATGGGAGATAGTGAGAATGTGGTGAGCACCTGAATACCCAATGGTGCTAGACGCTGCCTAGGAATCCCACTTCTTTTTTGCCCAAACCCAGAACCCAGAGGTGATGAGCATGGCTGAATAGTCTTGAGATAGCAAGGAGAAGGGGAAAGGGCAAAGGCTCACAACAAACAGGGCACCAAGCTCAAGAAAGGGCTGCAGTTCTACTAACTGCCTCACAGACTGTACCTTACAAACCTCATAGGACCCATCACCTACAGAAGCCTTAATTTGCCCACGAGCATATCCAGCACTCTATATGCCTCTCCCCCTTAGAACCGGCATTCCGTGGACACCCCTGCAGAAGGTGCACTCATGCCTCAACAGATCATGCGCATGTGCATAAAGAGAACTGGCACCACTCTGCTGGATGGTGAGAACAGACATACCTTAAACACTTCAGGGTACCGAAATGGGGAAAATAAACAGGAGGCTGTCAGCATGTGTCCTGGCTTTGTGCAATTGAGAAAAAGCGTGTATCATCCAAACACTTCCTTCACAAGATGGAACAAGAGGGGCAGAGCTGATGAATCCACAGAAGAGGCCTCAGAGAACCCCCAGTATCCCTAGCTTGGCTGAGTGGTTCAGATGTTTCTCTCCTGAAGGAAGTCAGTAAAGCCTGATGGAAGAGATTGCTTCCTTAAATGTGAAGACACCAACACGAGATTTTCAGGGGCAGGAAAAATATAGGAAGCCCAACACCCCACCAATGATACAAGATAATTTCCCAGTAACTGACCCCATAGAAATGGAGGTCCATGAATTGCCTGACAAAGAATTCAACATGATTGTTTTAAACATGCCAAGCCAGCTGCAAGACAACTCAGTGAAATCAGAAAAGCAATACCTGAACAAAATGAAAAAGTCAACAAGGAGATAGAAATCACAAAAAGGAGCCAAAAGGAAATTATGGAGCTGAAGAATACAATGGATGAATTTAGAAATATAATAGAGAGCTATAAAAACAGACTTCATCAAGCAGAAGAAAAAATGCATGAACTCAAAAAGAAGTTATCTAATCAGAGGAGAAAAAGAAAGAATGAAAAAGAGTGGGGAAAATCTATGGGATTTTTAAAACACCATTAAATGGACTCATATATAGATGATGGGGACCCTGGAGGAGGAGGAGGAGAGAGAGAGAGAGAGAAAGAGAGAGAGAGAGAGAGAGAGAGAGGTGTGGGGGTGATTTTATTTATAGAAATAATGGCTGAAAACCACCCAACTTGTGGGAGCAACATGGACCCCCAAGTTCACAAAACTCGAAAGTCCTCGAACAGTTTTATCTCATACGAGGTTATATGAAGACACATTATACTAAAAATATCAAAAAAAGAAAAGGAAAGAATTTTTTTTCTTAACTGTCTTTATATTTTACTTATTTATTTTGAATACTTACAACAATCTAGAATTTTTGTCATCTCTATTAAAAATTAATTTTTATTGGAGTATAGTTGCTTTACAATGTTGTGTTAGTTTCTGCTCTACAGCAGTGAATCAGATATATATATATATATATATATATATATATATATACACATATATCCCCTCTCTTGTGGATGTCCTTCCCGTTTTGTTCACCACAGAGCATTGAGTAGAGTTCCCTGTGCTATACAGTAGGTTCTCATTCATTATCTATTTTATATATAGTAGTGTATATATGTCAATCCCAATCTCCCAATTCAACCCACCCCTTCCCACCCTGGTGTCCATATGTCTGTCCTCTACATCCGTGTCTCTATTTCTGCTTTGCAAATAAGTTCATCTGTATCATTTTTCTAGGTTCCACATATAAGGTACATATCATGATATGTTTTTCTCTTTCTGAATTACTTCACTCTGTATGACAGTCTCTAGCTCCATCCACGTCTGTGCAAATGGCACAATTCCGTTCCTTTTTATGTCTGAGTAATGTTCCATTGTATATGTGTACCACACCTTCTTTATCCATTCCTCTGTTGATGGACATTTAGGTTGCTTCCATGTCCTGGCTATTGTAAATAGTGCTGCAATGAACATTGGGGTACATGTACTTTTTGAATTATGGTTTTCTCAGGGTATATGCCCAGGTGTGGAGTTGCTGGGTCATATGGTAGTTCTATTTTTAGTTTTTTAAGGAACCTCCATACTGTTCTCCATAGTGGCTGTATCAATTTACATTCCCACCAACAGTGTAAGAGGGTTCCCTTTTCAAGGAGAGAATTGTTAAGTCTGTGAGAGAAATGCCACTTGTCATATACAAGGGAACAGCATAAGGCTATCAGGAGATTTCTGAAAAGAAATCTTGCAGTCCAGGAGAGAGTGGGATGATACATTCAAAGTGCTGAAAGAAAACAACCGACAACCAAGAATACTCTATTCAGAAAAGCCATCCTTCAGAAATGAAAGATAAATGATGACATTCCCAGACAAGCAAAAGCTGAGGGAGCTATTCACCACTCAACCTGCCTTACAAAAATGCTAAAGGGAGTTCTTTGAGTGGAAACAAAAAATTTACAACATGAAAACCTACGAAGGCATATAACTCATATGTAAAAGTAAGCATATAGTCAAATTCAGAACACTCCAACATTGTAATGGTGGTGGATAAAACACTTTTAAATTTAGTATAAAAACAGAAAGACAAAAGTATTAAAAATAAAAGCAGTTGCACTAATTCATTAGTGCTCACAATATAAAAGATACAAACTGGGACATCAATAACATAAAATGAGGTGGGAAGAAGTAAATGTGTAGAGATTTCTCATATGATCAAAGTTAAGCTGTTATCATCTTAAAGCAGACTGGCATAACTAAAGATGTTTTATGTAAGCATGGTGCTAACCACCATGTTTAATTAATTTTAGTTTTCTTTTTTCTTTTGTAAGTCTGAAATGCAGTGCATTATCTCAAAATGAAAGCAATATGAACAGATTATTAAGTAATTTTGCATACTTCCTCTTCTTTTAATTGAAATATAGTTGATTTACAATATTATATTAGTTTTAGGTGTACAGCAGAGTGATCCAGCATTTTTTCAGGTTATGCTCCACTACAATTTATTATCAGATAATGCCTATAATTCCCTGTGCTATACAGTATATCATTGTTGCTTTCCCATTTTATACATAGTAGTTGTACCTCTTAATCCCATGCCCCTAATTTGATTTGTCCCTCCGACCTTCCCTCTCCCTTTTGGTAACCAAAAATTTGTTTTCTATATCTGTGAGTCTGTTTCCATTGTGCATATGCATTCATTTGTATTAGTTTTTAGATTCCACATATAAGTGGTATCATACAGTATTTTTCTTTCTATATCTGACATTTCACTAAGCATAATATTGTCTAGGTCCATCCATGTTGCAGCAAATAGCAGAATTTCATTCTTTTTATGGCTGAGTAATATTCCATTGTGTGTGTATATATGCCACATTTTTCTATCAATTCGTCTGTTGATGGGCACTTGGGTTGCTTCCATATCTTTCCTATTGTAAATAGTGCTGCTATGAACCTTGGGGTGTGTGTATCTTTTCAAAACAATGATTTTGTTATTTTTCTGTATATGTATCCAGGAGTGGAATTGCTGGATCATATGGTAGTTTTATTTTTAGTTTTTAAGGGAGCTCCATATTGTTTTCCATAGTGGCTGCACCAATTTACATTCTCACCAACAGCATACAAAGATTCCCTTTTCTCCACATCCTCTTCAATATTTGTTATTTGTAGACATTTTGATGATAGCCATTCTGACAGGTGCGAGGTGATATGTTGTTGTTGTGATTTGCATTTCTCTAAATATTAGCGATGCTGAGCATCTTTTCATGTGCCTGTTAACCATGTGTACATCTTCTTTGGAAAAATGTCTATTCAGGTCTTCTGCCCATTTATCATTGGGCTGTTTGTCGTTTTGATATTGAGTTCTATGAGCTGTTTATATATTTTAGATATTAACCCCTTGTCGCTCACATCATTTGCAAATATTTTATCCCAGTCTTTGGGTTTTCTTTTCATTTTTGTTGATGGTTTCCTTTCCTGTGCAAAAGCTTTTAAGTTTAATTAGGTCTCGTTAGATTATTTTTGTTTTTATTTATTTTGCTTTAGGAGATTTATCCAAAGGAATATTGGTATTATTTTTATCAAAGAGTGTTCTGCTTATCTTCTCTTCTAGGAGTTTTATGTTTTGAGGTCTTGCATTTAGCTGTTTAAACCATTTTATTTTTGTGTATGGTGTGAGGGAATGTTCTAATCTTTGTTTCACATGTAGATGACCAGTTTTCCCAACACCACTGATTGAAGAAACTGCCTTTTCTCCATTGTATATTCTTGCCTCCTTTTCTGTAGATTAATTGACCATACGTGTATGGGTTTATTTCTGGACTGTGTATTCTATTCCATTGATCGATGTGTCTGTTTTTGTGTTAGGCTCATGCTGTTTTGATTAGCTTTGTTTCATAGTCCGAAGTCTGGGAGGAGCATTTGAGCAGACTATGTGAGGGGAAAAAGTGAGAAAAATACTCAGTTATGGGGGAATAAATAATTTCCCAAGTCTTCCAAGAAAGAGTAGAGAAACTGATAAATCATAGGAATGTCTACACTCTGAGTGACATCAGGGACTTTATCTTTCTTAGCACCTGGAAAAGTACCTAAATCATAACAGATACTTGGTGAATGTGTGTGGATTAAGGAATAACTGAGCCAGGGGTCTGAGACCTGGGAAATCAGGTAGCAATATGCTGACGAAGATACCAGTAGGTAGTTGACATAGTTTGTTTGTTTCCTTTTAGTTGCATACGGTTTCTCATAAGCCACCTAAGGTAATCAGAAATACAAGAAGTTTGCAGGTCCCTAGAGGGTAAAATTATTCAACAACTACCACCTCTAGGAAGAGTTTCAATTGATCTGATTTGTGTCAAGTGCCCATAAATGGATAAGTGAACCAATCAGTGTGGATAAGGAAATGATGTACCATGACTGGGTCAGCTTACGTCACATACCCAACACTGTGGTTAGTAACCAGAAAATGTAGAGGGCAGTGGGCAAGAGATCCAGCGGACATTTCAAATTCCTCTATTTCCTTTTTAGAGTTCCTCTTTTATAGAGATCAGTTTACATATCCAGTGTTCCTAACCCCAGTTTCCTAGAACAGTAGAACTTTATATATGTGTCTCTACAAACTTGGGTATCAGGCAAAAAAAAAAAAAAGTGAATGCTTTCATGGCCACACATCAGTGTTGAAACACCTCCCTGTGCTGTGGAAATCACTCTGAACAACTGACCCATTTCATGTCGGTCCGCTGTGCCCCGTGCAGCATCGTCTCCAACTGAGCCTGTACTTCAGCAAGTTTCTGTCGGTCCAAACGGTCATGAAAAATCCATTCCTCGTAGCAATGGACAGGGACAGAATAACTCACATACTTCAGCTTCATCAAGGATGTCAAGTGCTGCAGAAGGCTCTTGAGTACAGGCATTGTAATGGGATTGAAGGCAAAGCTAAGGACATGGAGGTGGGTACAGTGGCTCAGGGACCGGAGGACAGCAGAGAGAGTAGAATCAGTTATCATACAATTGTTTATCTCCAGATGTTGCAGGGTGCTTGAGACCTTCTCCAGCAGAGTCTGGAAGGGCTCATAAACCTCTGAGAAGATGTGGTTGTTACTGAGACTCAATTCCCTTAGGTGGGTGGCCTGAGAGCTCTGGGACAGGACAGTGACATCTCTGTTAGAAAGGTGAGAGTGAGGTAGATACAGCGAATCCAACTGAGGTAGCACAACTCTATAGAGAGAAAAATGTAAGGTTATTTCAGAAGAATGAGGGCAATGAGCCCCAAATTTTAGGTACCTAAGGCTCTAGAATAAACTACTGTGTTCATGGTTTGCAAAGGTGGTTAACAATGTGGACTTTGGGATCAGACTTTATAGATTTGTGACCATGAGAAAGTTACTTTACCACTCTGAGGTACAGGGTTTTAATCCTGAAAATGTGCACAGCAGTAATTATTATACAGAACTGTGGGAAAGATTAAGTGAAGAAATTGCATGCACTTAGTATATACGACATAATCAGTGTTGGATCTGATTCACTTATTTGGGGAGGATGGGTCTGAGAAAGCAGCCAACTGAGGGTTTCCTTTGACTAGTTCCCAGATGCCATGCTCTCCATTCAGGGTCTAAAGCTTGGGGGAAATACAGGAGCAAAATTATCTGGCAGTGTTAACTATTGGGGCCCATCCATGGGCATGTGCATTAGTCCTATAGCTTAATGCTTCTCCATCTGAATGCCTCCCCTTCCTCTCTAGAGAGCTGTAAAGTCCAACAGGAGAAGGACTGAGTCTTTTTCACCAATATATTTACAGACTTCTTTTAGGGTCTGCCCACTGTCACTGAATGAATGAATGAATGAATGAGCACAGCTTCCTTTTCTAACCTCATCTGCTGCTCAACATAAGGTACCCCTCTCTCCCCCGGCTACGTTCAAAGTCCCAGCAGTGCCTATGCTGAGGCAAAGAGAGAAATGGGTTACAAGGAGCTTAGGAAGACACAAGCATGGTCTCTTCTGTGTTAACAGTGAGGTGATCAGGGAACCCAGGTTCCTCCCCACCTCCTCACCTGAGCAGTTTGTGCAGTTGATCTGTGAGGCAGAAGAAAGACAAACTGAGCTCCTGGAGATCGTCCAGCTGCCCAAGGCAGAGGAGAAAAGATCTGAAGTTCCTTCTCTTAAAAGATTTCAAGGGGATGTTACACAGAGTAAGGCTGTTCAGGTGGATCACCTGAGTCAAAAGGTGATGACTTCACTCAGATTAGCCTGATCCATTTCCAGGTTCTCAATGCACCCCAGATCCAGAAACTGCAGGATACTTTTGTGCCCAGACATTCTATCGATTTGCAAATCTCTGCAGCAGACGTGCAAGGACCCAACATTCTGCTGAATTTTACTACAAAGGAAAGAGAGGAATTGCTCTGTTCTCAAGGTACTATTGAGGGAAATATCCACTAGTAATTCCATGGGTTCCTGAGCTGACTGAGGCTCAGACCCGGAATTACCAATCCCGAGGCACCTGACTCTATGCTGAGCTTCTTCTATCTTAAGGATAGAGTGCTGAGAGTAAATGCATGACTTAAAACAGAAAGGGAATGCGGTCCCAATCTCAGAGCATATTGTCTCACAGTCCAGGTCACATCTTAAATCTAGGATCCTCAGTTTGGGCCCCCTGTAAGGAAAGGAAGAGACAGAACACATGAGAGATAGCTGATTTTAATATAACCCAGCAAGATCAATGATGAGAAGCAGGGACAGAACACTTTAACCCTGGTTTTCACTTCATTGCTATTCACCAAGAAGTTCTTTCCACACAAATGCAGCGTCTTTCATCCTTTCCCCACCCCCTCCTTCACCTCCGATCTTTCCCTGTCTCAATGCCCATATTCCACTTCTGTGTAATCGCACTCAGATCCATTCATAGTATCCTCAAACACCTCTATTCTATAATCAACACTATAAGGCAATAGAGTCCCGAAGGTGACCCCAAGTGCTGACCGACAGCTCTGCAAAGACTGCAGTATTCACCATTGGCTACTGTTGGGAGACCGTTAGATATTCCCCTGCCCCAGGCTACAGCATACACTCCTGCTGACTCCCTGTGTCTCTACTGGTAATAGTCTTACCAAGAGGAAGAGTTCTGGGCAGGGAGGATCTGCAGACCATCAATCATGGCTTCCAAGATGTCATAGTATGACTCCTGTGTGTTCAATGACCCAATGTGGAGACAGCGAAAAGGCCAAACCCTAACCGTTGCCTTTAGTATCGTCCTATGCCCACCCAAGAAGGCAGCGTTTAACAATGGAACAAAGAGGTCTCTTGGGATTTCGTCCAGGGCATGGATAGCTGCAGGCTCATTATTCAGCAGACTCTTTGCAGCAAGCTCAAGGAGGGTGACTGTGGTCTTTTGGTCCATCTTCAAAAACCTGCTTCAGAGTGGAGAATTTTTAGAAATCCTGAGAAGATATCTATAGTCACTTGTTTGCTTCCAGGGTTAGCTATGGGCAAAATACTTATTGAATAAGTATGTGGTGAATCATAGGGCCAACTCAAGTGACCTCTACTATAGGAATAGAATGAAAATGGACTTGTGTGTATATTTAAATAAATATGTGTACACAAACGTGTGTACACACACACACACACTTACATGAGATAAAATGCCATTAGAAATCAGAGGTAAGTTAGCAGAAGACAATGCTGACCACCTAGCTGCCTTCCTCAAATTATTTCCTCCTGAGGAGCTTCAAGATGGCAGAAGAGTAAGAAGTGGAGGTCACCTTCCTGCCCACAAATACATCAGAAATACATCTACATGTGGAACCACTGCTACAGAACACCTACTGAATGCTGCCAGAAGTCCTCAGACCTCCCAAAAGGCAACAAACTCCCCAAGGACCTGGGTAGGGTAAAAGAAAAAAGAAAAAACAGAGACAAAAGGATAGGGATGGGACCTGCACCAGTGGGGGTGAGCTGTGAAGGAGGAAATGTTTCCACACACTAGGAAGCCCCTTCATGGGTGGAGACTGCTGGTGGTGAGGGTGGGAGCTTTGGAGCCACAGAGCAGAGCGCAGCAAAAGGGCTGCAGAGGGCAAAGTGGAGAGATTCCCGCACAGGGGATCGGTGCCGAACAGCACTCACCAGACCCAGAGGCTTGTCTGCTCACCCACGGGGGCGGGCGGTGGCTGGGAGCTGTGACTCAGGCTTCGGAGTTCGGATCCCAGGGAGAGGACTGGGTTTGGCTACATGAACACAGCCTGATGGGGGCTAGTGCGCCATGGCTAAGAGGGACTCCGGGAAAAAGTATGGAGCTGCCGAAGAGACAAGATACTTTTTCTTGCCTCTTTGTTAACTGGTGCGCCAGGAGAGGGGATAAAGAGCACTGCTTAAAGGAGCTCCAGAGAAGTATGCAGGGAAATAGTTAATCAAGTCCAGGAAGCACATAGAGTCCCATACAGGATAAATCCAAGGAGAAACACGCCAAGACACATATTAAGCAAACTACCAAAAATTAAACACAAAGAACAAATATTAAAAGCAGCAAGGGAAAAACGACAAGTAACACATAAGGGAATCCCCATAAGATAAATAGCTGATCTTCCAGCAGAAACTCTGCAAGCCAGAAGGGAGTGGCAGGACATATTTAAAGTGATGAAAGGGAAAAACCTACAACCAAGATTACTCTACCCAACAAGGATCTCATTCAGATGTGAAGGAGAAATTAAAAGCTTTACAGACAAGCAAAAGCTAAGAGAATTCAGCAGCACCAAACCAGCTTTACAACAAATGCTAAAGGAAGTTCTCTAGGCAAGAAGCACAAGAGAAGGAAAAGACCTACAATAAAAAAAACCCCAAAAGAATTAACAAAATGGGAATAGGAACATACATATCGATAATTACCTTAAATGTAAATGGATTAAATGCTCCAACCAAAAGATATAGATTGGCTGAATGGATACAAAAACAAGACCCATATATATGCTGTCTACAACAGACCCACTTCAGACCTAGAGACATATACAGACTGAAAGTAAGGGGATGGAAAAAGATACTCCATGCAAATGTAAATCAAAAGAAAGCTGGAGTAGCAATTCTCATATCAGACAAAATAGACTTTAAAACAAAGACTATTATAAGAGACAAAGAAGGACACTACATAATGATCAAGGGATCAATCCAAGAAGATATAACAATTGTAAATATTTACGCACCCAACATAGGAGCACCTCACTACATAAGGCAAATACTAACAGCCATAAAAAGGGAAGTGAACGGTAACACAATCATAGTAGGGGCCTTTAACACCCCACTTTCACCAATGGACAGATCATCCAAAATGAAAATAAATAAGGTAAAACAAGCTTTAAATGATATATTAAACAAGATGGACTTAATTGATATTTATAGGACATCCCATCCAAAAACAACAGAATACACATTTTTCTCAAGTGCTCATGGAACATTCTCCAGGATAGATCATATCTTGGATCACAAATCAAGCCTTGGTAAATTTAAGAAATTTAAAATCATATCAAGTATCTTTTCTGACCATAATGCTATGAGACTAGATAACAATTATGGAAAAAAATCTGTAATAAATACAAGCACATGGAGGCTAAACAATACACTACTAAGTAACCAAGAGATCACTGAAGAAATCAAAGAGGAAATCAAAAAATACCTAGAAACAAATGACAATGAAAACACGAGGACCCAAACCTATGGGATACAGTATAAGCACTTCTAGGAGGAAAGCTTATAGCAATACAATCCTACCTCAAGAAACAAGAAGCATCTCAAATAAACAACCTAACCTTACACATAAAGCAATAGAGAAAGAAGAACAAAAAAAACCCCACACATAGCAGAAGGAAAGAAATCATAAAAATCAGATCAGAAATAAATGAAAAAGAAATGAAGGAAACGATAGCAAAGATCAATAAAACTAAAACCTGGTTCTTTGAGAAGATAAACAAAATTGATAAACCATTAGCCAGACTCATCAAGAAAAAATGGGACAAGACTCAAATCAATAGAATTAGAAATAACAAAGGAGAAGTAACAAAAGACACTGCAGAAATACAAAGGATCATCAGAGATTGCTACAAGCAACTCTATGCCAATAAAATGGACAACCTGGAAGAAATGGGCAAATTCTTAGAAAGGAATGACCTTCCAAGATTGAACCAAGAAGAAATAGAAAATATGAACAGCCCAATCACAATCACTGAAATTGAAACTGTGATTAAAAATCTTCCAACAAACAAAAACCCAGGACCAGATGGCTTCACAGGCAAATTCTATCAAACATTTAGAGAAGAGCTAACACCTATCCATCTCAAACTCCAAAATATAGCAGAGGGAGGAACACTCCCACACTCATTCTACGAGGCCACCAGCACTCTGATACAAAAACCAGACAAATTTGTCACAAAGAAAGAAAACTACAGACGAATATCACTGATGAGCACAGATGAAAAATCCTCAACACAATCCTAGCAAACAGAATCCAACAGCACATTAAAAGGATCATTCATTATGACCAAGTGGGGTTTATCCCAGGAATGCAAGGATTCTTCAGTATATGCAAATTAATCAACGTGATACATTATATTAAAAAACTGAAGGAGAAAGCCCATATGATCACCTCAAAAGATGCAGAGAAAGCTTTTGACAAAATTCAACATCCATTTATGAAAATAACCTTCCAGAAAGTAGTCATAGAAGGAAGTTCCCTCAACATAATAAAGGCCATATATGACAAATCCACAGCCAACATCGTCCTCAATGGTGAAAAACTGAAAGCATTTCCACTAAGATCAGGAACAAGACAAGGTTGCCCACTCACACTACTATTATTCAATATAGTTTTGGAAGTTTTAGCCACTGCAATCAGAGAAGAAAAAGAAATAAAAGGAATCCAAATTGGAAAGAAGAAGTAAAGCTGTCACTGTTTGCAGATGACATGATACTATACGTAGAGAATCCTAAAGATGCTACCAGAAAACTACTAGAGCTAATCAATGAATTTGGTAAAGGAGCAGGATACAAAATTAATGCACAGAAATCTCTGGCATTCCTATACAGTAATGATGAAAAATCTGAAAATGAAAGAAAGGAAACACTCCCATTTACTATTGCAACAAAAAGAATCAAATATCTAGGAATAAACCTACCTAAGGAGACAAAAGACCTGTATGCAGAAAATAATAAGACACTGATGAAAGAAATTTAAAATGATACAAATAGATGGAGAGATATACCATGTTCTTGGATTGGAAGAATCAACATTGTGAAAATGACTCTACTACCCAAAGCAATCTACAGATTCAATGCAATGCCTATCAAATTACCACTGGCATTTTTCACAGAAATAGAACAAAAAACTTCACAATTTGTATGAAAATACAAAAGACACCAAATAGGCAAAGCAATCTTGAGAACGAAAAGTGGACCTGGAGGAATCAGGATCCCTGACTTCAGACTATACTACAAAGCTACAGTAATCAAGACAGTATGGTACTGGCACAAAAACAGAAATATAGATCAATGGAACAGGAGAGAAAGCCCAGAGATAAACCCACACACATATGGTCACAGTATCTTTGATAAAGGAGGCAGGAATGTACAGTAGAGAATGGATAGGCTCTTCGATATGTGGTGCTGGGAAAACTGGACGGGTACATGTAAATGTATGAAATTAGAACACTTCCTAACACCATACACAAAAATAAACTCAAAAGGGATTAAAGACTTAAACGTAAGGCCAGCCACTGTAAAACCCTTGGAGGAAACCAGGCAGAATGCTCTATGACTTACATCATGGCAAGATCCTTTTTGACCCACCTCCTAGAGAAGTGGAAATATAAACAAAACAAGCAAATGGGACCTAATGAAACTTAAAAGCTTTTGCACAGCAAAGGAAACCTTAAAGAAGACCAAAAGACAACCCTCAGAATGGAGAAAATATTTGCAAATGAAGCAACTGATGAAGGATTAATCTCCAAAATTTAGAAGCAGCTCAATAACAAAAAAACCCCAATCCAATGCAATAATGGGCAGAAGACCTAAATAGACATTTCTCCAAAGAAGATATACAGATTGCCAACAAACACATGAAAGAATGCTCAATGTCATTGATCATTAGAGAAATGTAAATCAAAACTACAATGAGATATCATCTCACACCGGTCAGAATGGCCATCATCAAAAAATCTAGAAACTATAAATGCTGGAGAGGGTGTGGAGAAAAGGGAAAACTCTTGCACTTTTGGTGGGAATGTAAAATGATACAGCCACTATGGAGAACAGTATGGAGGTTCCTTAAAAAACTAAAAATAGAACTACCATATGACCCAGCAATCCCAATACTGGGCATATACTCTGAGAAAAGGTCATGAAGTACCTAGGGGTAAGCATGGAGTTTAGGATATGGGGAGGGGGAAGGGTAAGCTGTGACAAAGTGAGAGAATGGCATGGACATATATACTCTACCAAACGTAAAATAGGTAGCTAGTGGGAAGCAGCCGTGTAGCACAGGGAGATCAGCTACGTGGTCTGTGACCACCTAGAGGGGTGGGATAGGGAGGTAGGGAGGGAGGGAGATGCAAGAGGGTAGAAGTATGGGAACATATGTATATGTATTACTGATTCACTTTGTTATAAAGCAGAAACTAACACACCATTGTAAAGCAATTATACACCGATAAAGATGTTAAAATAAATAAATATATAAATAGGGGAAGAACCAGATTTGACACACAGAAAAGGAAATGGCAACGTGACCACACAGGCAGAGGTTGTTGTGATGTGACCACAAGCCAAAGGATGCTGGCAGCCACAAGAAGCTGGAAGAAGCAAGAATGGATTCTCCCCTGGAACCTCCAGAAAGAGAACAGCCCTGCCCACACTTTGATTTCAGCTCAGTGATATTGACTTCAGACTTGGCTTCCAGAACTATGAAAGAATAAATTTCTGCCATTTTAAGCCACCAAAAAAATAATAAAATAAAATAAAGAAAAAAGAAAAAAAAGAAAATTGTCGGAAGAACCTAGGGGTAAGACGGGAATAAAGATGCAGACTTACTAGAGGCTGGACTTGAGGATACGGGGAGGGGGAAGGGCGAGCTGGGATAAAGTGAGAGAGTGTCATGGACATATATACACTACCAAACGTAAAATAGATCGCTAGTGAGAAGCAGCCCCATAGCACAGGGAGATCAGCTCGGTGCTTTGTGACCACCTAGAGGGGTGGGATAGGGAGGGTGGGAGGGAGGGAGCTGAAAGAGTGAAGAGGTGTGGGGACATATGTGTATGTATAACTGATTCACTTTGTTATAAGGCAGAAACTGACACACCATTGTAAAGCAATTATACTCTAATAAAGATGTTAAAAAAATTATTTTCTCCCAAAAGGATACAAACCAATAAGAAGGAAAATGTACATCTACACAAAAGCCACACCCTCATCATTACTTTAAAATGGAGAAGGCCAAAAATTCAAAAGAATTGTGAGTAAAAAAAGAAAAGTCATGAATCCTCACATAAGATTTGTCACACTCCCATTGCTAGGCTTTGTGGAAAAGCTGCCAAGAGAGAGGAAAGAAGATGGAAAAGGGCTGAAAGCTGATCTAAAACTACAGCAGAAGGACTAAGCCCAGAATAAATCTAAAAATACCAAAAATGTGTCCTAGAATATGAGAGCCTGGACTACAGGGAAGGCACTCCAAAATCAGAGCTTATGAAGGGACAGAGATGATTTAAAGTGCAGTCTTTGAAAGATATAACGCTTAGGGAAGAAGAAAGGCAAAGAGTTAGGGAGAAGCTTCCATTGGCGCTTGGGTAATGATGGAGAAAATAAACAAAAGGGGAAAATTAAGAATCTTGCAAGACATAAGAGAACCGGAAAATCAGAGCACTCAGGACTTCTCCCTTCATCACCAAAACAAACGAACAAAATAAAAAGGATCTGGACTTTGCCATACTAACAAAAATATCACATTATTAAATTAGGAATCTTGTTGAAAAAACCAATATCATACAGATGAACAGAATGAAGGGAATTCCATACCAAACTTTGTAAAAAAAAAATAGAGATGAGGAAACAAAAGTGCATACATATTAAACCACCATGAAGGAGAAAAAGACTGGAAGTCAACACTCCAAAGAAAATTAATTACACTCTAACAAGCATTGGAGGATATGACACCCACCTTAAATAGAATATTTTAAAAAATCAAAAGACAGAGCTTGACTATAAAGAAAGGCTGAAGCAAAGATTTTATAACCAACTGGGGTATCCTTTAAATATCACAGCCTACAGAAAAAGCTTTTCAACTTGTAGAAACTTAGGAAATTCTGCACCCCTCAGCCCTTGCTAAGGAAGCAGTCTGCAAACTGGCCCACTGAACCAAACCCAGCCCGCTGCTTGATTTTGTAAATAAAGTTTTATTGGAACAAAGCCATGATCATTCATTTGTGTATTGTCTATGAATGCTTTTGCACTACAGTAGCAAAGTTGAATAGAGTGACAGCGACACTGTGACCCAGGAACTTACAATATTTCCTATACTTCTCTTTACAGAATGTTTGCCAAGTAATCTAAAAGAGGAACTGGGATTGTGATCCCACTGCGATGAGAAGGAAAACTTCACCAAAATACCTAATGGTGAGTATTTTACATACAATAGTAAAATCAAGGTGGAGGCAAAGGGAGAAGACTAATGTACAAAAGTTTTATGCTGTGAAAGAAAAACACAGAAACTGTACAACTAAAAATGAGAGAAGGGAGAGAAGTAGAAGAAAATAGAACAAACTTTTTATTATAATGCAGTAGGTGAGTGTTAAATGATACTGGAGGAAAAAATGCATAGGCCAGGGAGTAAAGTGTTAAGAAAACAGGTGGTTCAGGATGATTTTAAGAAAGCATTAAACGGGACCAAAACACGTCTTAATGATAAAAGCCAAAACTCACAATGAAGATAAAACCCATAGGAATATTTATGCACCAATAACAAACAAACACCTTTATAAAGCAAAAATGCAAGGAGACATAGATAAAATAATAACAGGAAACAGTAACAGTAGAAATTTAATACACCAAACTCAGTCTAAGGCTGATCAAGTCATATAAAAAAAAGAGAAAGCTAATCAATAATATTATATAATGAATATATTCTTGTCAAAAATGGATCATAATTATCTCACAGAGATTAGATAATTGATTTCTATAAAGTAGAAATGGTACAAACAATCCTCTCTAACCCCAATGCAATAAAAGTTAGCAACAAAAATTGAAAACAGAAAGGCCTTTCCACCTGAAAAAAAATTTTAAAGCTTCTCTTAAAATCTGTTGAATATGAGGAGATGCAAACTGAAGTTGTAAAGAAATTTTTTTAAAGAATGACTATGAAAAACTACATATCGGCATCTATGGGATACATTTAGAGTGGTGATCTGAGGCAAATTCACACAGTAGGCACTTTTATGAGTAAAAATGGAAGAATGAAGATAAATTAATTAAAGTATGGTCTCAAAAAACGAAAAAATAACAACTAGAAAAAAAAACAACTAAAGAAAGCAAAACATAAAAGCAGAAATGAATATGATAGAAAAACGAAATCTTGTTTTTCAAAACAGACAAACCCCTAGCTGGCTTGATGAAGGAAGAAAGGGAGAGATCACACATAGACAAAATAATAAAAGACAAAGGACAAATAATCATTGAAACAGAAAAAGGAAGAGATTACTTTGCCAACCTCTATGCAAATAAACTTGAAAATCTATATGAAATGGGTAATTTCCTAGATAAATACAAATTACCAAAATTCTGATTCTAGTGTTAGAAAGCTTAAATTAGGCAATTTTCATAGAAGAAATAAAGTTATTACAGCAATACCCCCAAGAAGCACCTTGCTCAGATGGTTTTACAGGTGAATTCTAGTAAACCATCAAAGATCAAATAGTACCAAAGCTCTATGAGTTATGTAAGAACATTAGAAAGGAAGGAAACTTCCCTAACTTATTATATGAAACCAGTAGGATGCTAACAGGTAAAAGGTAGATACCAAAATGCTAAATAGAATATTAGCAAACATCCAACAATACATTTAGAAACTAATATACTGTGATCAAGTGCAATTTATTCCATTAATACAAGGCTGGCTCTATATTAGGAATTCCATTGATATCATTCACCATAGTCATATAATTAAGGACAAATATCATATGATTAAAACCACAGATGCCAAACAAATCTTTGGGAAACTTCAACACACATTCATGTTAAGAAAAGAAAAACCTCAAGAAGTGGGAAAGAGGGATGCATTCTTAACATGATAAAAGATATATAATTAATTCCTCATGCAAGTATTTTATTTAGTGGGGGACTACCAGAGATTTTCCAATAAGGTCAGGAACAAGAAAAGTATGCCCATTATATCATTCCTTTTCAGTCTTCAACTACAAGCATTAGTCAGTTGACTAGAGAAATCAATTAGATTTGTGAGAATGAATAACAAGAAGTAAAGCCACCTGTGTGCAGATATTACCGTACACCTGAAGAGCCCTATAGAAACAATGACAGATTGAGTAAAACAATAAGAGAAATCATCAAGGTAGTAGGTTATAAAGTTACATACAAAAGTCAATGGTCTTTGTGTACACACACACACACAGCTGGAGGACACTTTAGTAGAGAAAATTCCATATACAATAGCAAAAACAAAGCTTAAATGCATAGAAATAAACTTAATGAGAGCAGCTATGCAAGGACAATTTTTAGACACTCCTGAACGACATAGAAGGAAACTTGAATAAGCACAAAGACATTGGTCAATGTTCTTGGATAGAATAACACAACATTAAGAAGATGTCAGTTCTCCCTAAACTAATGTATAAATTTAATATAATCTCAAAAATATCAGCAAATGTTTCTTTGGCGTTAGATCAATGGATAATAAAATTAATATTTTTTTAAAAATCATTCAAGAATAGCCAGGATATAAGTGAAAAAGAAAACCTGTAAGTGGGGACTTACTTTAAAGCATGCTATAAGACATTAAAGACATTAAAGCATGCTATAAAGCCTCTGTAATTATAACACTGTGGTACTGGTATATGAGTAGACAAATAGTCCAGTGAAACAGAATAGAAAACCCAGAAAAACAAGAATAATATATGGAAATTTCAGTATATGATGAAAGGGCATTTAAAATCACTGAGGCAAAGATGGACGTTCAATAAATGATGCTGGAACAAATGAGACATTTGGGAAAAGAATCAATGTAGATCCATACCACACACCATACACAAAAATAAACTTTAAATGGGTTAGGAATCTAAAAAAATGAAACCATAACAAAATCTTTGAGAAAATATGGCAGGACTCTGCTTTAACCTCAGCGTAGGGAAAGGCTTTCTAACTGTGACTCAAATTTCCAGAGACAATGAAAGAAAACAATGATCTATGTGACTACGAAGGATTTTTTTAATGTATGGCAAACACATCATAACTAAGTCAAAAGGTAATTGACAAACTGACATAAAGTGTTTGCAGCATGCCTCACGGACAAATGAATAATAGTCCAAGTATATACAGAACTCTGAAGTATTGAAGGCTAATATTTCTACAGAAAAATGGGAAAAGATATGAACAGATAATTCACAAAAATATATGAAACAGTCCTCAAAATATACAGTCAAACTTTCTCATAATTAGACAAATGCATACTAAGACAATGCCGAGATATCATTTCTCACCTACCACATCAACAAAGGTCACAAAAGTAGGGCAACATGTTCTGTTAGTGAGTCTGTGGGGAAACAGTCACAGTAGCTAGTGGGAGTGAAAACCAGTACAACCCTTCTGGAGAGAAATTTGGAAATACCTAACAGAAATACACATGCACTCAACTTTTGGCCCAACAGTACTACTGCTGGGAATAAAACTTGAAGATCTATTTCCACCAACACAAAAGTACTTATGCCTAAGGTTATTCACTGCAGCATTATTTGTAGTTGCAGAATGTTGAAAACAAGTTAAATGCCCCTACATCTGTCAGCCGAGTCCAATGCAGCTGTATATAAAGAGAAACAAAAACAAAAACAAAAAAACAATGAAGCCCTCTATGGCATAAAGAGTTTTTTTATGGAATGCTGTTAACTGAAAAAGGAAAAGTGCAAAGGAGCATTATAAAATGCCGTCCTTCATTTAATAAACAAGGGAATATAAGAACACATATATGTATCAGTTCATTTGTGCAGAGTAAATACAGGAAAGATTAAACCAGAAACTGAAGAGATTGGTTATCTACAGGGGGAGTGTGGGAAATAAGTGGCGAACGGGAGGGGCTTAGAAGGCATGAGGAAAGAGTGACACTTGTCTAATAGATGTTTCTGTGCAGCCCTGACTCTTTGAATCACAGTAATATTTCACATACCCCAGAATTAAATAAAAAATTAAAATCAACTAAGATGTGGGGAGGAGGCAAACTCAAATACAAACACCAACAAATTAACCTAACTATATTACAAATGAATGTCTTAACCACAGCTGAAGAGGTGACAAAGAAAATAGCTAAGCTAAGCAACTTGGGGAAATAGTAGTTCTTTGATTGCATCCTCTGAGGCCTAAGCCATAAAGAACTGTACACAAACACAAGTTATCAAATCTGTTTCTAACAGGTGTATTGGGTAGCCTTTATGCAAGTACTTCATGTATATATCAGGAATGAACAAGTAAGTAATTATTGAAGATAAGGAGAGCCAGGTGAGACAAAGAAGTTACAAACAAGGCTACAATGGATTAAAATAAGAAGTATCAGTATGAGCTCCTGGCTTTCAATAGCTATACATATAGGTAGAGAAATTGAGAAGTGTCTGTAAGCATGAGTATATACATACGATATATTTCCTTCATATGTGGATGGAGAGGGAGGACTTAGCAGCAATGAAACCGCAACAGCAATGAACACACACTGAGATATTGGTTTCTAAATGTCATTTTCCAAGAAAAGGAAGCATGGCCCTTTGCAGAAGTGTTTTGATTTCAGGGCCGTGGTGGGGACAAAAACACAAGATGAACAGGAATACCTTACAATGCCAGCAAGGAAGTACACAGAAAAGGATCAGGTCATGCTGAAAGAACACAGACCCCACCAAAAGGAGCTTGCAGTCACCAAAGCTGGAACAATTCAAGAAACTAAATAATGATTTAATTTGATTATAAGTCACAATATAACATAGTTATTCATGATTCAATACTGACAAATAATTTGATTAGTTATTTGATTCAATAATTTGAAATAAAACAAGTTTTATAAACAACTTGCAAATTTATAAATAAATAAATGGGGGAGAAAAGACAGCTCTTCAGAATTCCAATGAACCCATGTAGTAGGAATAAGGAAATAGAAAGTCACCATTAAGTCATAATTGTTGTAGGCAAGATCAACGGGGAAGGGTGAGCTGTGACAGGGCGAGAGAGAGTCAGGGACATATACACACTAACAAACATAAGGTAGATAGCTAGTGGGAAGCAGCCGCATGGCACAGGGATATTGGCTCGGTGCTTTGTGACAGCCTGGAGGGGTGGGATAGGGAGGGTGGGAGGGAAGGAGACACAAGAGGGAAGACATATGGGAACATATGTATATGTATAACTGATTCACTTTGTTATAAAGCAGAAACTAACACACCATTGTAAAGCAATTATACCCCAATAAAGATGTTTAAAAAATTAATTAATTAAAAAAAATAAAAGTCATGAATAACAGTCTGAGAAGAAATAGGATATTTTCATAGTCTGAAAGTATTTCCTACACGATATTTATTACTTACAAATAGGAAAACAGTACCATTACAATGGAGCAACACAGTTGTCCCTACCTTAATCAAGTGTTGCAAATGAATATCATCATTAATACAACATATGGACATCATGTACCCCCTCACATGAGGCTTGGAGAAAGGAACAGAATCGCTTTTGCAGTGCCATGGTATAAGACCTAAAATTAAGGCACAGTGACATGTATGCCTTGACATTTGGGGGAAAACCCAGAGGGTCTCAAATGGACTAACCACAAGTTCCCATTCCCCTTTTGTGCTCCCGGGAAGAAGGTCCCCTAGCCAAAAACCAGCCTTATCATGGGAGCTAGCCACAGTGCCTGCTCGCCCCTATCAGGTTTCAGTTCCCTACCAGCTCACAGAAGTATTCAAACAAGCCAATCACATCCTCCCATGTGAACCAAGGGTCACCTCGTCCTCTTGCTACTACAGACTACCCCCCACAGCCCCTGCTTGTTCACTCTCCTCCAGAGAATGACTCCTGTGCGGCTTTACCTGGCCAGTGGTGTCTTCCTCCCCAGGCTGTGAGTAAACGTTACTAATAAGCTGCTGTGGGTAGTATCTGTCCAGTGTCAGGTGTCGTGTGTTCAGCCACCCCCATAACACTAGGGTGGAAATTCCTCCATCACCAATGGGATGAAGGGGAGGAGAATAAAACAGGTATTGTTGCCAAAAATGTATAAGTTCAATCAAATCACAAGAACACATCAGACAAACCCAAGTTGACAGACATTCTATAAAATACCTGACCAGTATCTTCAAAAGCGTCAAGATTGGGAAACACCCAGAAAGCTTAAGGAACTGTCAGCCTGGAGGAGACTAAAGAGAAATGATGGTCAAATGCAATGTGGTATCCAGAATGGGATGCTGGAATAGAAAAATGTGATTACTGAGACAAATGTTGAAATTCAAATAAAGTATGTAGATTAGTTAATAGTACTGCATCAATGTTAATTTCCTAATTTTGATACTTTTTTATGGCTATATAAGATGTTAACATTAGGGAAATCTGGGTGAAGGCTTTCTATACTACTCACAAAGTTTCTGTGAGCCTAAAATTATTTCAAAATAAAGAATTAAAAAAAAATTCAAGGCTTTCCTGGTGGCACAGTGGCTTAGAGTCCGCCTGCCGATGCAGGGGACACGGGTTCGTGCCCCGGTCTGGGAAGATCCCACATGCCGTGGAGCAGCTAGGCCAGTGAGTCATGGCCACTGAGCCTGCGCATCCGAAGCCTGTGCTCCACAACTGGAGAGGCCACAACAGTGAGAGGCCCGCGTACCGCAAAAAAAAAAAAAACAACAAAAAAAAAGAATTCAGTGGTTAAAGGAATGGTTATTGTATAAACGACACTGTTTAATAATAGTTTAACTAATTGAAATATGGTTAGGAGGATGGATATATGCTCGTTCTGCATCATACATTAAAAAGCTATTTCAAACTGCTTTAGAGAGCCCATTAAAATAAATGAAAGTGCAGTTATCTCCAAGATGTAGATGAGTATTTATCTGTTTTTCAGAAGATAACCATTTTAAGTATGAAAGCAATGAAATACCATATATATATAGAGAGAGAGAGAGAGATCAGAGAGAGACAGAGAGAGGTCGGGGAGGGGGAGAGAGAGACATACATTTCAATACTTACAATTTAAAGTCTGAGATATCAAAACAAACCACAAACAAAACTGAGGTGCAAAGGAGAAATACAAATTTTTTTTTTTTAAGAAGCGGAAGGCTGATCGAGGGATTTTAAAGAGAGAGCGGGAAATTGTGGGGCCTTTAGGGACTTTCCACCCCCTCACTTGTTCCCGTAAACCAATTCTTCTCCCTATCGTGCGCCACTCCTTCTCCCTATCGAAACCAATTCTTCTCCCTATCGTGCGCCACTCCTTCTCCCTATCGAAACCAATTCTTGGAGTTTTTCAGTTGACGGGGACTTGCCAGACAGCGGGTAATTTTCCAGTTGCCCGTAACAGGTATACGCCCTAACCGCCACAATGAACAGACAACTATAACAGCCAGAAGGTGGGACAAAAGTTCCTAAGCCAATGAATTCAAAAGTCACCACATTTACCCAATCATTGTGAGAATATACCCGCCCTATGAGTAAATAAACCTATAAAAAGTATGTGATTCCGCTTTTAGGGGTTCCCCATCGGCCTCCTGCGTGAGGTTCAGGGAACCCCGGTGCATCGGCTCCTAATAAACCTCTTGCGTGTTGCAGCGGCTCTCGACTCTTGGCGGTTCTTGGGCGAGTTGGAATCCCTCGTAGACCGTTTGGGTCTAACATTTGGGGGCTCGTCCGGGATCCCCTCTCGCCCCCGGGTCACAAGAACATCGGGAGTCGGAGGTATCAGGTAGGCTCGAGCCCAATTGTCTGTTTGTTTGTCGTTTGTTTGTTGCTAGCCGCCATTAGGAAAAAGCCGTGCGAACCGGCTTGCTGTGGAATCTGTATTGGACTCCTGGCTAGGCAGACGTGCCGAAAGCTGGTGTCCACGGGCCCCGGGGGACGCCCTGGTGGTCCATCTGGAAGGAGAAACAAATTTTGTCTCCCCTTCATCTGGTTCTGGCAGGTTATATAAGCTGCCATCTGAATTTGAGTTGGTTTCGGGTTTAAGTTCGCGGCGGCTGGTTCTGGCAGGTTATATAAGCTGCCATCTGAATTTGAGTTGGTTTCGGGTTTAAGTTCGCGGCGGCAATATCAATGTGTGTCTTTTGAAATTTTATTGTTTTTCTGTACTATTATCTTTCTTTTGACGGACGACAATGGGACAAACTATGACGACTCCTCTTTCTCTTACCCTAAGCCACTGGACCGAAATTAGGGCTAGGGCCCACAACCTTTCGGTAGAAGTAAGGAAAGGAAAATGGCAAACGCTGTGTACCTCTGAGTGGCCTACATTTCAGACAGGGTGGCCACCCGAAGGATCTTTTTTGTTAGATAAGGTTGGGCTAGTCAAGTCTAGGGTCTTTAACACAGGACCCCACGGACACCCAGACCAGATACCATATATCTTGGTCTGGGAAGATCTAGTTCTCTCCCCGCCTCCGTGGGTCCGGCCCTTTGTTTCCTCAACAGGCACGTCTGCATGCGCTCCAGCACAATCGGAGATATTGGCCCTGAAGAAAACCCCAGACACGGAAAAGTCATCTGCTGCCCCGGACCCGCCAAAGGCGATATATCCTGACCTGCAGTCTGATTTGCTTCTTCTAGATTCCCCACCTCCTTATCCTCCGGCCCTAAATCCCATGTCGCCCCTAGGACCCCCAGCTTCACAACCCTCCGCACCAGTAGGGCCACCTGTTATGGCGGAAAGGGGGGGTCCCTCGGCGGGCACCAGAAGCCGGAGGGCTGTTTCCCCGGATTCTACTGCTTTACCCCTTAGAGAATATGGCCCCCCCGATAACCACGGGAATAGGCCCCTTCAATACTGGCCCTTTTCCTCTGCAGATCTTTATAATTGGAAGATGCATAACCCTACTTTCTCTGAAAACCCACAGGCTCTTACTGCTCTAATAGAGTCTCTTGTCTTCTCCCACCAACCCACCTGGGATGATTGTCAACAGCTCCTCCAGACTCTCCTCACAACTGAGGAGAGGCAACGGGTTCTCCTGGAGGCTAGAAAGAATGTGTTAGGCGCCAATGGACAACCTACCCAGTTGCCTAATGAGATTGATGCCGGTTTTCCACTCGTCAGGCCGAATTGGGACTTTAATACCCTGGAAGGTAAGGAGCACCTGAAAATGTATCGCCAGGCTCTGGTGGCGGGTCTCCATGGAGCGGCCAGGCGCCCCACGAATTTGGCTAAGGTAAGAGAGGTAACTCAGGGGCCCCAGGAATCGCCAACCGTGTTCCTAGAACGCTTAATGGAGGCTTTTAGACGATTCACTCCTTATGATCCAACCTTTGAGGAACATAAGGCCACCATAGCAATGGCCTTTATTGACCAGGCGGCCCCTGATATTAGAAAGAAGTTACAAAGGCTGGATGGCCTACAAGGTTTCTCCCTTCAGGACTTAGTAAAAGAGGCAGATAAGGTATATAATAAGAGGGAGACAGAAGAAGAAAGAGAAGAAAGAAAGCAGAAGGAACAAGAGGCTCGTGAGGTAAGATGAGATAAGAGGCAAGAAAGACATTTGAGTAAGATACTGGCCACTGTAGTCAGAGGAGGAAACAGTAGAGACAGAAATAGACAGGAAGGGCGAACAACGGATAGAAGGCGGCCATTAGACAAGGACCAATGTGCCTACTGTAAAGAAAAAGGTCATTGGGCAAGAGAATGCCCTAAAAAAAGGAACGGGGGAAGGATCACTAAGCCTTTTCATCTGTACGTGGCCGAGAATAAAGGTATTGCAAAGGGAGTACTAACTCAGAAACTGGGCCCCTGGAATCGCCCGGTTGCGTACCTATCAAAGAAATTGGATCCTGTGGCAGCAGGATGGCCCACCTGTTTAAAAATAATCGCCGCGGTGGCCGCTTTGGTCAAAGATGCTGACAAACTGACTTTGGGGCAGAACCTAACGATAACAGCCCCCCATGCATTAGAAAGTGTAATTCGCCAGCCACCCGACAGATGGCTAACAAATGCCAGGATGACTCATTACCAAGCCCTGCTGTTAAACTCAGATCGTATTAAGTTTACCTCAGCCACAGGACTCAACCCGGCCACCTTGCTACCCGACCCTGACCTGGAAAGCACTACCGTCATCCATGATTGTCAGGAAGTACTGGCTGCAGCACACCGTAGCAGACCAGACTTGATGGATCAGCCCCTCCCCAACGCCGACGTTACCTGGTTTACTGACAGAAGCAGTTTCCTAGAGGAAGGTAAGCGTCGGGCGGGAGCAGCCGTGGTAGACGGGAAAGAGGTCATCTGGGCAGCCACATTACCGCAAGGGACATCGGCCCAACGGGCTGAACTAATCGCCATGACTAGAGCATTGGAACTAGCAGAAAACAAAAAGGTAAACATCTATACGGACAGTAGATACGCATTTGCTACCGCCCAGGTCCATGGGGCCATTTACCAACAAAGAGGGTTGCTCACCTTGGCGGGCAAAGAAATTAAAAACAAAGAAGAAATAGTGGCACTGCTAGCTGCCCTCATGCTCCCCACTAAAGTCAGCATCATTCATTGCCCCGGACACCAGAAGGACAATACCCCGGTGACAAGAGGCAACAACATGGCAGATAGGGTGGCACGAGAAGTGGCTCTACGGGAAATCATACTAGAACTATCAGATGAGAGTCCTGGGAAACCAAATGATAGGGGAACAATTACCCCAGCCATAACTAAAGGAACATTATCTCCTCAACAAGCAAAATCCATGCTACAACAGATTCACAGATGGACACACTTGGGAACCAAGAAGATGGTATCCCTATTACATAAGACAGGTTATGATACCTCTGGATTAACCAAAATAGCTGAGCAGATTGCACGAGAGTGCATTCCATGCCAACAGGTAAACTCCCATAAAGGAAAACTTGAGGTCGGAAAAAGGCTCAGAGGAGACCGCCCAGGAGCCTATTGGGAGGTCGACTTCACTGAAATATGCCCTGGAAGGTACGGTAACAGGTATCTTCTAGTTTTTATAGATACCTTCTCAGGATGGGTAGAAGCTTTCCCGACGAAGAAGGAGACAGCTACTGTGGTGGCCAAAAAGATCTTAGAAGAAATTTTCCCCCGGTTCGGGGCACCAAAGGTAATAGGATCAGATAATGGTCCCGCCTTCGTCGCCCAGGTAAGTCAGGGTGTGGCCAAATACCTGGGGACTGATTGGAAATTACATTGTGCCTATAGACCCCAGAGTTCAGGACAGGTAAAGAGAATGAATAGAACTCTAAAAGAGACCCTAACTAAATTGTCCATAGAGACTGGCAGTACAGATTGGACGGTGCTCCTTCCCTTAGCCCTGTTCCGGGCTAGAAATACCCCCTCCTGCTATTATCTTACTCCATTTGAAATACTATACGGGGCCCCACCTCCTCTTTTTACGCTAAGGGAGAAATTAAGTCCTGACTGCCAGAATAACACTGACTTATATGCTAGGCTGTTGGGACTCCAGTTGGTCCAAAAGGAGGTGTGGTCCCAGCTGGCAGAGGCTTACCGACCAGGAACACCAGCAGAGGCTCATCCCTTCCAAGTCGGAGATTCCGTGTACGTCCGTCGGCACCGAACCCAGACTCTAGAGCCTCGGTGGAAAGGACCATACATCGTCCTGCTCACCACCCCCACGGCTATAAAGGTAGACGGCATCGCTGCGTGGATCCACGCTTCACACGTGAAGGCCGCACCAGCATCTGCAACATCGGAATGGCGAGCCCAAAAGACCAGCAACCCACTCAAGCTCAAGCTTCTGCGATCATCAGATTTATAACTTTAACTTTGTTACCCCTACTGACTGTGAGTAATTTTAGTCCTCACCTGCCCCAGCGTTTAACCTGGCAGGTAATTTCCCAGACTGGAGATGTAATATGGTCTGTTAGCAATATCGCTCCCCCATGGACCTGGTGGCCAAACCTTTTTCCTGATGTTTGTAAACTGGCCATAGGTGCTCCCGGTTGGGATTTAGAAGACTATTATGATCAACATAATGTTCCAAAAATTTTATCAACTAGAGCTGATTCCTCCGGAAAGGGTTGCAAAAACGGGATTCGGAGGACTGGGCTCAGAGCTCCTGCTTTCTACATATGCCCCGGGTTCCATCGCCACAGGTCCCTTAATTATAAATATGGAGGAACTGAAAACTTTTATTGCAAAAGCTGGGGATATGAAACCACAGGAGACACCTATTGGAAGCCCACCTCTGGCTGGGACTTTATTAAGGTGACAGCCAATTATACACACCCAACCAACCCCTTAACTTATAGGCCTGAATGTACTAAATGGTGCCATCCCCGTAAGATTTCTTTTAGTGAACCAGGAAAAAAAGATAAAAATTGGATAAATGGCCATTCATGGGGAATCAGGTTTTATAAAGAAGGATATGATGATGGATTACTAATGACCATCAAACTAAAAATTGAAACCCCTACTCCAGTTCCTATAAGCCCCAACCCTGAGATAGGGCACTCTTTGCTACCTTTGGCCCCTCCCACAGCGTTACCAGAGATAAAAAAACCAAACTTTTGAGCCAAAAGGAATGACAATCAAGCCCAAGACCCCCCGGGACCGAATGCTCTCATTGGTCCAGGTGGCTTTTGAGGTTTTAAATGCCACAAACCCGGAGGCTACCAAATCATGTTGGCTTTGCTATGCTGCTCCTCCCCCTTATTATGATGCTATAGGATATAATTCTAATTATAATAATGTTAACACTCCAGATCAATGTCGATGAAAACAAGAAGGAAATAGTAAATTGACCCTGGCCTCAGTATTAGGAAACGGTACATGTGTAGGAACGCCCCCCTCGTCCCACCGACATCTTTGTGCCAATTTAAGCCTCCCACAGGGCTCAGGGTATCTCCTCCCTCCTCCGGATGGATGGTGGGCATGTAACACAGGATTGACCCCCTGCATTTCTTTAGAGGTCCTTAAAGCTTCAACCGATTTTTGTGTGTTAGTTCAGCTGGTCCTCAGACTCATTTATCATTCAGATTCATCCTTTCTAGATAAATATGAGGGCAGAGGAAGGTTTAAGAGGGAACCCATAACACTCACCCTGGCTGTACTCCTAGGACTAGAAATGGCAGCCGGGGTAGGAACGGGTACAACAGCCCTCATCCAACAACCCCACTATTATGATGCCTTAAGGCAAGCTGTAGATGTTGACCTCCGGGCGTTAGAAAGTTCCATAACTCAGTTAAAAGAATCCCTCACCTCGCTTTCAGAGGTGGTAATGCAAAACAGGAGGGGATTAGATCTGCTGTTCCTTAAGGAGGGCGGACTATGTGCTGCACTAAAAGAAGAATGCTGTTTTTATATTGATCATTCTGGGGCTATTACCAAAACTATGGACAAACTTAGGGAGCGCCTGGACAAAAGACAACAGGAAAGGGAAAATCAAAAAGGATGGTTTCAATCATGGTTTGATAAATCTCCCTGGCTTACTACTTTAGTTTCCACCTTGTTAGGGCCCCTCATTATTTTATTGTTGCTCTTAACTTTTGGACCATACATTCTGAATCGCCTGATAGCCTTTATTAGAGAACGCATTAGTACGGTACAAGTTTTAATGCTAAGGCAACAATACCAAAACTCGCAAAAAGAAACTGAAATTCCATGATTGAAATTAGTTACAAAAAAAAAGGGGGGGAATGTGGGGCCTTTAGGGACTTTCCACCCCCTCACTTGTTCCCGTAAACCAATTCTTCTCCCTATCGTGCGCCACTCCTTCTCCCTATCGAAACCAATTCTTGGAGTTTTTCAGTTGACGGGGACTTGCCAGACAGCGGGTAATTTTCCAGTTGCCCGTAACAGGTATACGCCCTAACCGCCACAATGAACAGACAACTATAACGGCCAGAAGGTGGGACAAAAGTTCCTAAGCCAATGAATTCAAAAGTCACCACATTTACCCAATCATTGTGAGAATATACCCGCCCTATGAGTAAATAAACCTATAAAAAGTATGTGATTCCGCTTTTAGGGGTTCCCCATCGGCCTCCTGCGTGAGGTTCAGGGAACCCCGGTGCATCGGCTCCTAATAAACCTCTTGCGTGTTGCAGCGGCTCTCGACTCTTGGCGGTTCTTGGGCGAGTTGGAATCCCTCGTAGACCGTTTGGGTCTAACAAAATGATTAGCCACACAACTGAAGCGAATCTCAGCATGCCGTGGAGTGGCTGGGACCGTGAGCCATGGCCGCTGAGCCTGCGCATCCCGAACCTGTGCTCCGCAACGGGAGAGGCCACGACAGTGAGAGGCCCGTGTAGCGCAAAAAAAAAAAAAAAAAAGAAAAGAAAAAGAAAAAACACGAGTGGCCAATGATGACATAAAGCCATCAGACTTTAGTTTCCCTGGGACTCCGCTATACTAAATAAGCAGTCGAGTCCCCACCAAAACATAGGAAAAATGTATTCTTGCCTCTGTGCAGTAAAGCCAGCATAGCATTTACACTGATATTTGACAAAAGCAACGTAATGGGGAAAACTGCCACCCACTAATAACTCTCCTATCAATTGCAAGGATAGCTAATAGTATTTGTTTCCAACCCTCTCCCTGGACTCCTGCTTCCACTTATTCCCTGTATGCTTCCTTTTCTGATCCCAATTGTTTACCACCTTTTGGAATACAATACACTTTATTCATATGCAATTTTGTAAATTGGCCATCTCCCTTGATGGAAAAATATAAATTCCAGGAGGGCAGGAGCCTTTGTTGGTTTGTTCATTAACATATCCTAAGTGCTTATAGTAATGCCTGGTTCACTGGATACTTGAATATTTCTTGAATGAATTTTTCTCCAGCCACACTAGCCTCTTTTTTGTGCCTCTAACCCTAACTCACCAAACATGTTCCCCTACAATTATGTGTTTTCCGGTAATAGACTGCCCCAGATAGCCCTATAACCACCTTCCTTACTAAACTCACATCTCTGTCACCTTATCAGACAAGCCTTACTTTTCTTCATGACACTTAGCATTTCACCATAGCTTTTCTGGGTTGTTTTCCTTTGTTTGTTCGTTTGTTTTCTTATTTGTTTATATATTGCTTTAGTTTACTTTTTTTTCCGTATTCTTTCTTCAACAGCTTTTCTATGTTTTTAAATTTTAATTTATTTTCGGCTGCGTTGGGTCTTTGTTGCTGTGTGCAGGCTCTCTCTAGTTGCAGCGATTGGGGGCTACTCTTCGTTGCGGTGTGCAGTTTTCTCATTTCAGTGGCTTCTCTTGTTGCGGAGCACGGGCCCTAGGTGTGCAGGCTTCACTAGCTGTGGAACACGGGCTCAGTAATTGTGACTCATGTGCTCTAGAGCACAGGCTCAGTAGTTGTGGCGCATGGATTTAGTTGCTCTGTGTCTGTGGGATCTTCCCACTCGAACCTGTGTCCCCTGCATTGGCAGGCAGATTCTTAACCCCTGTGCCACCAGGGAAGACCAACATTTTTTCTTATAATCTAATTGCAGATAAAGAAGTAGACCAGCCAAGCCCACTTTAATTTTTACAGTACAATGTCATCTTTCAGTAGATGCGGTAATCACATCAAATATCTTAGGACTGGATCCCTGGTTTTATGGCTTTACCACTTAGTGGTACCACAAACTACATGACCTTGGCCAGTCAAATCAACTCTTCCAAGATTTCATTATCCATATTCAAAAGGAGAATGGCAATTTTTTTAAATTTTATTTATTTATTTTCAGGAGGTTCTTATTACTTATCTATTTTATACATATTACTGTATACATGTCAATCCCAATCTCCAAATTCATCCCACCACCACCACCACCCACACACACTTTCTCCCCTTGGTGTCCATACATTTGTTCTCTACATCTGTATCTCTATTTCTGCCTTGCAAACTGGTTCATCTGCAGTATTTTTCTAGATTCCACATATATGTGTTAATCTACAATATTTGTTTTTCTCTTTCTGACTTACTTCACTCTGTATGACAGTCTCTAAGTCCATGCACATCTCTACAAATGACCCAATTTTGTTCCTTTTTAAGGCTGAGTAATATTCCATTGTATATATGTACCACATCTTCTTTATCCACTCATCTGTCGATGGGCATTTATGTTGCTTCCATGACCTTGCTATTGTAAATAGTGCTGCATTGGGGTGCATGTGTCTTTTTGAATTATGTTTTTCTCTGGGTATATGCCCAGTAGTGCGATTGCTGGGTCATATGGTAATTCTATTTTTAGTTTTTTAAGGAACCTCCATACTGCTCTTCTTAGTGGCTATGTTCATTTACATTCCCACGAACATTGCCAGAGAGTTCCCTTTTCTCCACACCGTCTCCAGCATTTGTTGTTTGTAGACTTTCTGATGATGCCCATTCTAACTGGCATAAGGTGATACCCATTGTAATTTTGATTTGCATTTCTCTAATAATTAGTGACGTTCAGCAGCTTTTCATGTGCCTCTTGGCCATCTGTATGTCTTCTTTGGAGAAGTGTCTATTTAGGTCTTCTGCCCATTTTTTAATTGGGTTGTTCATTTTTTTAATATTCAGCTACATGTGCTCTTTATATATTTTGGAGATTGACCCTTTGTCCATTGATTCGCTTGCAAATACTCTCTCCCATTCTGAGGGTTGTCATTTTGTCTTGTTTATAGTTTCCTTTGCTGTGCAAAAGCTTTTAAGTTTCATTAGGTCCCATTTGTTTATTTTTGTTTTTATTTCCATTACTCTAGGAGGTGGATAAAAAAGATCTTGCTGTGATTTATGTCATAGAGTGTCCTTCTGATGTTTTCCTTTAAGAGTTTTATAGTGTCCGGAGTTACATTTAGGTCTCTAATCCATTTTGAGTTTATTTTTGTGTATGGTGTTAGGGAGTGTTCTAATTTCATTCTTTTACATGTAGCTGTCCAGTTCTCCCAGCACCACTTATTGAAGAGACTGTCTTTTCTCCATTGTATATCCTTGCCTCCTCTGGAATACATTAGTTGACCATAGGTGTATGGGTTTATCTCTGGGCTTTCTATCCTCTTCCATTGATCTATATTTCTGTTTTTGTGCCAATATCAGATTGTCTTGACTACTGTAGATTTGTAGTATAGTCTGAAGTCAGGGAGTCTGATTCCTCCAGCTCCGGTTTTTTTCCCTCAGGATTGCACTGGCTATTCAGGGTCTTTTGTGTCTCCATATAACTTTTAAGATTTTTGTTCTAGTTCTGTAAAAAATACCATTAGTGATTTGATAGGTATTTCTTGAATCTGTAGATTGCTTTGGATAATATAGTCATTTTCACAATGTTGATTCTTCCAATCCAAGAACATGATATATCTCTCCATCTGTTTTTGTCATCTTTGATTTCTTTCATCAGTGTCTTATAGTTTTCTGAGTACTGTTCTTTTACCTCCTTAAGTAGGTTTTTCCTAGGTATTTTATTCTTTTTGTTGCAGTGGTAAATGGGAGTGTTTCCTTAATTTCTCTTTCTGATCTTTTGTTGTTAGTGTATAGGAATGCAAGAGATTACTGTGCATTAATTTTATATCCTACTACTTTACCAAATTCATTGATTAGATCTGGTAGACTCCTGGTGGCATCTTTACTATTATCTCTGTAGAGTATCATGTCATCTGCAAACAGTGCCAGTTTTACTTCTTTTCCAATTTAGGTTCCTTGTATTTCTTTTACTTCTCTGATTGCTGTGGCTAAGACTTCCAAAACTATGTTGAATAATAGTGATGAGAGTGGACATCTTGTCTTCTTCCTGATTTTAGAGGAAATGCTTTCAGTTTTTCACCATTGAGAATGATATTTGCTGTGGATTTGTTGTATATTGTCTTTATTAATTGAGGTAGGTTCCCTCTATGCCCACTTTCTGGAGAATTTTTATCATAAATGGGTGTTGAATTTTGTTGAAAACTCTTTCTGCCTCTATTGAGATGATCATACAGTTTTTATCCTTCAATTTGTTAATATGATGTATCACATTGATTGATTTACATATATTGAAGAATCCTTGCATTCCTGGTATAAATCCCACTTGATCCTGCTCTATGATCCTTTTGATGTGTTGGTGGATTCTGTTTGCTAGTATTTTGTTGAGGAATTTTGCATCTATTTTCATCAGTGATATTGGTCTGTAATTTTCTTTTTCTGTAGTGTCTTTGTCTGGTTCTGGTATCAGGGTGATGGTGGCCTAGTAGAATGATTTTGGGAGTGTTCCTTCCTTTGTAATTTTTTGGAAGAGTTTGTCAAGGATGGGTGTTAGCTCTTCTCTAAATATTTGATAGAATTCACCTGTGAAACCATCAGGTCCTGGACTTTTGTTTGTTGGAAGATTTTTAATCACAGTTTCAACTTTTTTACTTGTGATCAGTCTGTTCATATTTTCTATTTCTTCCTGGTTCAGTCTTGGAAGGTCATACCTTTCTAAGAATTTGTCCATTACTTCCAGGTTGCCCATTTTATTGGCACATAGTTGCTTGTAGTAGTCTCTTATGATCCTTTGTATTTCTGCTGTGTCTGTTGTACCTTCTCCTTTTTCATTTCTAATTTTATTGATTTAAGTCCTCTCCCTCTTTTTCTTGATGAGTCTGGCTAAAGGTTTATCAATTTTCTTTATCTTCTCAAACAAAAAGCTTTTAGTTTTATTGATCTTTGCTATTCTCTTCTTTGTTTCTTTTTTTCATGCTCTGATCTTTATGAATTCTTTCCTTCATCTAACTTGGGGTTTGTTTGTTCTTCTTTCTCTAGTTCCTTTAGGTGTAAGTTTAGATTGCTTATTTGGGATTTTTCTTGTTTCTTGGGGTAGGATTGTATTGCTATAAACTTCCTTCTTTGAACTAATTTTCCTGCATCCCATAGGTTTGGAGTTGTCGTGTTTTCATTTTCATTTCTTTTAACATCTTTATTGGAGTATAATTTCTTTACAATGATGTGTTATTTTCTGCTTTATAACAAAGTGACTCAACTATGCATATTCATGTATCCCCATATCTCCTCCTTCCCTCTTGTGTTCATTTTCATTTGTCTCTAGGTATTTTTTATTTCCTCTTTGATTTCTTCCAGACCTCTTGGTTATTTAGTAACATATTGTTTAGCCTCCAGGTATTTGTGTTTTTTACGTTTTTTTCCCTAAAATTTACTTTTAGTCTCATAGCTTTGTGTTCGGAAAAGCTGCTTGATATGATTTCAATTTTCTTAAATTTACTGAGGCTTGACTTGTGACGCAAGGTGTGATCTATCCTGGAGAATATTATGTTTGCACTTGAGAAGAAATTGTGATCTGCTGTTTTTGTATGGAATGTCATATAAATATCAATTAAATCTCTCTGGTCTATTGTGTCATTTAAAGCTTGTGTTTCATCATTTATTTTCTGTCTGGATGATCTGTCCATTGCTGTAAGTGTGATGTTAAAGTCCCCCACTATTATTGTATTACTGTTGATTTCCACGTTTATAGCTGTTATCATTTGCTTTATGTATTGAGGTGCTCCTATGTTGGGTGCATATATATTTATGATTTTTATATCTTCTTCTTGGATTGGTCCCTTTATTGTTATGTACTGTGCTTCCTTGTCTCTTGTCACATTCTTTATTTAAAAGTCTGTTCTGTCTGATATGAGTATTGCTACTCCAGCTTTCTTTTGATTTCCATTTACATGGAATATCTTTTTCCATACCCTCACTTTCAGCCTGTATGTTTCCCTAGTTCTAAAGTGGGTCTCTTGTAGACAGCATATATATGGGTCTTGTTTTTGTATCCATTCAGCAAGCCCCTGTCTTTTGGTTGGAGCATTTAATCCACTCACATATAAGGTAATTATCAATATGTATGTTCCTGTTACCATTTTCTTAATTGTTTTGGGTTTGTTTTTGTTGGTCCTTTTCTTCTCTTGTGTTTCCCACTTAGAGAAGTTCCTTTAGCATTTGTTGTAGAGCTGGTTTGGTAGTGGTGAATTCTGATAGCTTTTGCTTTCTGTAAAGCTTTTGATTTCTCTGTCAAATCTATCCTTGCTGGGTAGAGTAATCTTGGTTGTAGGTTCTTCCCCTTCATCACTTTAAATGTATCATGTCACTCCCTTCTGGCTTGTAGAGTTTTTGCTGAGAAATCAGATGTTAATCTTCTGCAAGTTCCCTTGTATGTTGTCATTTTTCCTTTGTTGCTTTTAGAAATTTTTATTTGCCTTTAATTTTTTTCAGTTTGATTACTATGTGCCTTTGTGTGTTTCTCCTTGGGTTTATCATGCCTGGGTCTCTCTGTGCTTCCTGGACTTGGGTGGCTATTTCTTTTCCCATGTTACAGAAGTTTTCAACTATAATCTTTTCAAATATTTTCTTGAGTTCTTTCTCTCTCTCATCTCCTTCTGGGACTCCTATAATGCAAATGTTGGTGCGTTTATTGTTGTCCCAGCGGTCTCTTAAGCTGTCTTCATTTGTTTTCATTCTTTTTTCTTTATTCTGTTCCACAGCAGTGAATTCCACCATTCTGTCTTCCAGGTCCCTTATCCGTTCTTATGCCTCAGTTATTCTGCTGTTGGTTCCTTCTAGTGTATTTTTCATTTCAGTTATTGTATTGTTCATCTCTGTTTGTTTGTTCTTTAATTCTTCTAGGCATTTGTTCTTTAACTCTTCTCAGTCTTTGTTAAATATTTCTTGCATCTTCTCGATCTTTGCCTCCTTTCTTTTTCTGACATCCTCAATCATCTTCACTATCATAATTCTGAATTCTTTTTCTGGAAGGTTGCCTATCTCCACTTCATTTAGTTGACTTTCTGGGGTTTTTTCTTGTTCCTTCATTTGGTACAAAGTCCTCTGCCTTTTCATTTTGTCTATCATTCTGTGAATGTGGTTTTCGTCCCACAGGCTGCAAGATTGTAGCTCTTCTTGCTTCTGCTGTCTGCCCTCTGGTGGATGAGGCTATCTGAGAGTGGCAATTGATGTGACTTCTTAAGACTGTTGATTGGTCAGAGGCAGTGCCACAGCCAGGGGAGAGCAGCAGCAGTTTACAGCTGAACTGAGAGGATTCCAAGGACTTAGAGGACTGTGGAGCCCAAGATGGAAGGAGTATGAGTCACTGAATAACCCATTTCCCTGTTGTTAACTCGTACTGGACTGTGATACACCAGAATTACATCTACACATGGAACAACTCCTACAGAACACCTACTGAAGGCTGGCAGAAGACCTCAGACCTCCCAAAAGGCAAGAAACTCCCCATGTACCTGGGTAGGACAAAAGAAAAAATAATGAACAGAGACAAAAGAATAGGGATGGGACCTGCACTAGTGGGAGGGAGCTGTGAAGGAGGAAAGGTTTCCACACACTAGGAAGTCCCTTCGCGGGCAGAGACTGCAGGTGGCGGAGGGGGGAGCTTCCAAGCTGCGGAGGAGAGCACAGCAACAGGGGTGCAGACGGCAGAGTGGAGAGATTCCTGCAGAGAGGATCGGCACCGACCAGCACTCACCAACCCGAGAGGCTTGTCTGCTCACCCGCCAGGCCGGGTGGGGCTGGGATCTGAGGCTTGAGCTTTGGTCAGAGGGCAATGAGAGGAGTGGTGGTGGCGTGAACAGAGCCTGCAGGGAGTTAGTGCACCACGGCTAACTGGGAGGGAGTCTGGGGAAATGTCTGGACCTGCCAAAGAGGCAAGAGACTTTTCCTTCCCTCTTTGTTTCCTGGTGCGCGAGGAGAAGGGATTAAGACTGCTGCTTAAAGGAGCTCCAGAGACGGGCGCAAGCCATGGCTAAAAGCACGGAACACAGAGACGTGCATGAGACGCTAAAGCTGCTGCTGCCACCACCAAGAAGCCGGTGTGTGAGCACAGGTCACTATCCACACCCACCTTCCAGGGAGCCTGTGCAGCCTGCCACTGCCAGGGCCCCGGGATCCAGGGACAGCTTCCCCGGGAGAACGCACGGTGCGCCTCAGGCTGGTGCAACGTCACGCCGGCCTCTGCCGCCACAGGCCCACCCTGCACTCTGTGCCCCTCCCTCACCCCAGTCTGAGTGAGCCAGAGTCCCCGAAGCAGCTGCTTCTTTAACCCCGTCCTGTCTGAGCGAAGGACAGATGCCCTCCAAAGCTGAACCCTGGGTGCTGTGCGAAGAAAGAAGAGAAAGGAAAATCTCTCCCAGCAGCCTCAGAAGCAGCGGATTAAAGCTCCACAATCAATTAGATGTATGCTGCATCTGTGCAATACATGAATAGACAACGAATCATCCCAAATTGAGGAGGTGGACTTTGAGGGGAAGATTTATGATTTTTTCCCCTTTTCCTCTTTTTGTAAGTGTGTATGTATAGCTTCTGTGTGAGATTTTGCCTGTATAGCTTTGCTTCCACCATTTGTGCTAGCGTTCTATCTGGCCGTTTTTTTTTTCTTTTTTAAAAAATTTTTTTTCTTTTAATTATTTTCTATTTTAATAAGTTTATTATTTTATCTTACTTTATTTTATTCTATTTATCTTCTTTCTTTCATTCTTTTTTCCTTCCATCCCTCCTCCCTTCCTTCCTTCTTCCTTCCCTCCCTCCCCCCTCCTTTTTCTCTTTCCTTCCTTCTTTCTTTCATTCTTACTTACTTCCTTTCTACTTCTACTAATTCTTTCTTTCTAATTTTTCTCCCTTTTATTCTGAGCAATGTGGATGAAATGCTCTTGGTGCTGAAGCCAGGAGTCAGTGCTGTGCCCCTCAGGTGGGAGAGCCAACTTCAGGACACTGGTCCACAAGAGACCTCCCAGCTCCATGTAATATCAAACGTTGAAAATGCCCCAGAGATCTCCATCTCAACACCAGCACTGAGCATCACTCAACGACCAGCAAGCTACAGTGCTGGACACCCTATGCCAAACAACTAGCAGGATAGGAACACAAACCCAGCCATTAACAGTGAGGCTGCCTAAAATCTTAATAAGTCCACAGACACTCCAAAACACACCACCAAACGTGGACCTGCCCACAAGAAAGACAAGATCCAGCCTCATCCACCAGAACACAGGCACGAGTCCCCTCCACCAGGAAGCCTACACAACCCACTGAACCAACCTTAGCCACTGGGGACAGACACCAAAAACAACAGCAACTACGACCCTGCTGCCTTCAAAAAGAAGACCCCAAACACAGGAAGATAAGCAAAATGAGAAGACAGAAAAACACACAGCAGATGAAGGAGCAAGATAAAAACCCACCAGACCTAACAAATGAAGAGGAAATAGGCAGTCTACCTGAAAAAGAATTCAGAATAAGGATAGTAAATATGATACAAAATCTTGGAAATAGAATAGATAAAATGCAATAACATTTAACAAGGACCTAGAAGAACTAAAGATGAAACAAACAACGATGAACAAAATAATAAATGAAAGTAAAAATACTCTAGATGGGATCAATAGCAAAATAACTGAGGCAGAAAAACGGATAAGTGACCTGGACGATAAAATAGTGGAAATAACTACTGCAGAGCAGAATAAAGAAAAAAGAATGAAAAGAACTGAGGACAGTCTCAGAGACCTCTGGGACAACATTAAACGCACCAACATTCGAATTATAGGGGTTCCAGAAGAAGAAGAGAAAAAGAAAGGGACTGAAAAAATATTTGAAGAGATTATAGTTGAAAAATTCCCTAATATGGGAAAGGAAATAGTTAATCAAGTCCAGGAAGCACAGAGTCCCATAGAGGATAAACACAGGGAGGAATACGCCAAGACACATATTAATCAAACTGTCAAAAATTAAATACAAAGAAAGCATATTAAAAGCAGCAAGGGAAAAACAACAAATAACACACAAGGGAATCCCCATAAGGTTAAAAGCTGATCTCTCAGCAGAAACCCTACAAGCCAGAAGGGAGTGGCAGGACATACTGAAAGTGATGAAGGAGAAAAACCTGCAACCAAGACTACTCTACCCAGCAAGGATCTCATTCAGATTTGATGGAGAAATTAAAACCTTTACAGACAAGCAAAAGCTGAGAGAGTTCAGCACCAGCAAACCAGCTTTACAACAAATGCTAAAGGAACTTCTCTAGACAAGAAACACATGAGAAGGAAAAGACCTATAATAATGAACCCAAAACAATTTAGAAAATGGGAATAGGAACATACATATCGATAATTACCTTAAATGTAAATGGACTGAAAGCTCCCACCAAAAGACACAGATTGGCTGAATGGATACAAAAACAAGACCCTTATATATGCTGTCTACAAGAGACCCACTTCAGACCTAGAGACACATACAGACTGAAAGTCAGGGGATGGAAAAAGATATTCCATGCAAATGGAAACCAAAAGAAAGCTGGAGTAGCAATTCTCATATCAGACAAAATAGACTTTAAAATAAGGACTATTAAAAGAGACAAAGAAGGACACTACATAATGATCAAGGGATTGATCCAAGAAGAAGATATAACAATTGTAAATATTTATGCACCCAACATAGGAGCACCTCAATACATAAGGCAAATACTAACAACCATAAAAGGGGAGATCAACAGTAACACATTCCTAGTAGGGGACTTTAACACCCCACTTTCACCCATGGACAGATCATCCAAAATGAAAATAAATAAGGAGACACAAGCTTTAAATGATACATTAAACAAGATGGACTTATTTGATATTTATAGGAGACTCCATTCAAAAACAACAGAATACACATTTTTCTCAAGTGCTCATGGAACATTCTCCAGGATAGATCATATCTTGGGTCACAAATCAAGCCTTGGTAAATTTAAGAAAACTGAAATTGTATCAAGTATCTTTTCTGACCACAACGCCATGAGACTAGATATCAATTACAGGAAAAGATCTGTAAAAAATACAAACACATGGAGGCTAAACAATACACTACTTAATAATGAAGTGATCACTGAAGAAATCAAAGAGGAAATAAAAAAATACCTAGAAACAAATGATAGTGGAGACACAATGACCCAAAACCTATGGGATGCAGCAAAAGCAGTTCTAAGGGGGAAGTTTATAGCAATACAAGCCCACCTTAAGAAGCAGGAAACATCTCAAATAAACAACCTAACCTTGCACCTCAAGCAATTAGAGAAAGAAGAACAAAAAAACCCCAAAGCTAGCAGAAGGAAAGAAATCATAAAAATCAGATCGGAAATAAATGAAAAAGAAATGAAGTAAATGATAGCAAAGATCAATAAAACTAAAAGCTGATGCTTTCAGAATATAAACAAAATAGATAAACCACTAGCCAGACTCACCAAGAAAAAAAGGGAGAAGACTCAAATCAATAGAATTAGAAATGAAAAAGGAGAAGTAACAACTGACACTGCAAAAATAAAAAAAATCATGAGAAATTACTACAAGCAACTCTATGCCAATAAAATGGACAATCTGGAAGAAATGGACAAATTCTTAGAAATGCACAACCTGCCAAGAGTGAATCAGGAAGAAATAGAAAATATGAACAGACCAATCACAAGCACTGAAATTGAAACTGTGATTAAATATCTTCCAAGAAACAAAAGCCGAGGACCAGATGGCTTCACAGGTGAATTCTATCAAACGTTTAGAGAAGAGATAACACCTGTCCTTTTCAAACTCTTCCAAAATATAGCAGAGCGAGGAACACTCCCAAATTCCTTCTACGAGGCCACCATCACCTTGATACCTAAACCAGACAAGGATGTCACAAAGAAAGAAAACTACAGGCCAATATCACTGATGAACATAGATGCAAAAATCCTCAACAAAATACTAGCAAACAGAATCCAACAGCACATTAAAAGGATCATACACCATGATCAAGTGGGGTTTATTCCAGGAATGCAAGGATTCTTCAATATACGCAAATCTATCAATGTGATAAACCATATTAACTAATTGAAGGAGAAAAATCATATGATCATCTCAATAGATGCAGAGAAAGCTTCTGACAAAATTCAACACCCATTTATGATAAAAACCCTGCAGAAAGTAGGCATAGAGGGAACTTTCCTCAACATAATAAAGACCATACATGACAAGCCCACAGCAAACATCATCCTCAATGGTGAAAAACTGAAAGCATTTCCAGTAAGATCAGGAACAAGACAAGGTTGCCCACTCTCACCACTCTTATTCAACATAGTTTTGGAAGTTTTAGCCACAGCAATCAGAGAAGAAAAGGAAATAAAAGGAATCCAAATCGGAAAAGAAGAAGCAAAGCTGTGACTGTTTGCAGATGACATGATACTATACATAGAGAATCCTAAAGATGCTACCAGAAAACTACTAGAGCTAATCAATGAATTTGGTAAAGTAGCAGGATACAAAATTAATGCACAGAAATCTCTGGCATTCCTATACGCTAATGATGAAAAATCTGAAAGTGAAATCAAGAAAACACTCCCATTTACCATTGCAACAAAAAGAATAAAATATCTAGGAATAAACCTACCTAAGGAGACAAAAGACCTGTATGCAGAAAATTATAAGACACTGATGAAAGAAATTAAAGATGATACAAATAGATGGAGAGATATACCATGTTCTTGGATGGGAAGACTCAACATTGTGAAAATGACTCTACTACCCAAAGCAATCTATAGATTCAATGCAATCCCTATCAAACTACCACTGGCATTTTTCACAGAACTGGAACAAAAAATTTTGCAATTTGTATGGAAACACAAAAGACCCCGGATAGCCAAAGCAATCTTGAGAACGAAAAGAGGAGCTGGAGGAATCAGGCTCCCTGACTTCAGACTATACTACAGAGCTACAGTAATCAAGACAGTATGGTACTGGCACAAAAACAGAAAGATAGATCAATGGAACAGTATAGAAATCCCAGAGATAAACCCACGCACCTATGGACACCTTATCTTTGATAAAGGTGGCAGGAATGTACAGTGGAGAAAGGACAGCCTCTTCAATAAATGGTGCTGGGAAAGCTGGACAGGTACATGTAAAAGTATGAGATTAGATCACTCCCTAACACCATACACAAAGATAAGCTCAAAATGGATTAAAGACCTAAATGTACGGCCAGAAACTATCAAACTCTTAGAGGAAAACATAGGCAGAACACTCTATGACATAAATCACAGCAAGATCCTTTCTGACCCACCTCCTAGTGTAATGGAAATAAAAACAAAAGTAAACAAATGGGACCTAATGAAACTTCAAAGCTTTTGCACAGAAAAGGAAACCATAAACAAGACCAAAAGACAACCCTCAGAATGGGAGAAAATATTTGCAAATGAAGCAACTGACAAAGGAATAATTTCCAAAATTTACAAGCAGCTCATGCAGCTCAATTAAAAAAAACAAACAACCCAATCCAAAAATGGGCAGAAGACCTAAATAGACATTTCTGAGAAGATATACAGACAACCAACAAACACATGAAAGAATGCTCAACGTCATTAATCATTAGAGAAATGCAAATCAAAACTACAATGAGATATCATCTCACACCAGTCAGAATGGCCATCATTAAAAAATCTAGAAACAATAAATGCTGGAGAGGGTGTGGAGAAAAGGGAACACTCTTGCACTGCTGGTGGGAATGTGAATTGGTTCAGCCACTACGGAGAACAGTATGGAGGTTCCTTAGAAAACTACAAATAGAATTACCATGTGACCCAGCAATCCCACTAGTGGGCATATACCCTGAGAAAACCAAAATTCAAAAAGAGTCATGTACCAAAATGTTCATTGCAGCTCTATTTACAATAGCCCGGAGATGGAAACAACCTAAGTGCCCATCATCGGATGAATGGATAAAGAAGATGTGGCACATATATACAATGGAATATTACTCAGCCTTAAAAAGAAACGAAATTGAGTTATTTGTAATGAGATGGATAGACCTAGAGTCTGTCATACAGAGTGCAGTAAGTCAGAAAGAAAAAGACAAATACCATATGCTAACACATATATATGGAATTTAAGAAAAAAAAGGATGTCATGAAGAACCTAGGGGTGGGACGGGAATAGAGACGCAGACCTACTGGAGAACGGACTTGAGGATATGGGGAGGGGGAAGGGTGAGCTTTGACAGGGCGAGAGAAAGTCATGGACATACACACACTAACAAACGTAGTAAGGTAGATAGCTAGTGGGAAGCAGCCGCATGGCACAGGGATATTAGCTCGGTGCTTTGTGACAGCCTGGAGGGGTGGGATAGGGAGAGTGGGAGGGAGGGAGACGCAAGACGGAGGACATATGGGAACATATGTATATATATATATAACTGATTCACTTTGTTATAGAGCAGAAACTAACACACCATTGTAAAGCAATTGTACCCCAATAAAGATGTTAAAAAAAATAAATAAATAAAACAATTGCATACTACTACAAAACTTTTGGAATGGCAAAAATCCAAAACACTGACAACACCAATTGCTTTTAAGGATATGGAGCAATAGGAACACTCTTTTATTGCTGGTTGGGATGTAAAAAGGTAGAGCCACTTTGAAAGCTAGTTTGGCAATTTCTTTCAAAACTAAACATACTCTTACTATATGATTTAGCAATTGTGTTCTTTGGTATTTACCCAAATGAATTGAGAACTTATTCCCATACAAAAACATGCAAATGGAAGTTTTTAGCAGCTTTATTCATAATTGGAAGCAACCAAGATGTCCTTTAGTAGGTGAATGCCTACATAAACTCTGGTACATCTCTATGATAGAATACTATTCAGCACTAAAAAGAAACGAGCTATCAAGGCATGAAAAGATGTGAAAGAACCTTAAATACATATTATTAAGTGAAATAAGCCAATATTATAAGGCTACATAATGTATGATTCTAATTATATGATATTCTAGAAAGGGCAAAGCTATGGAGACTGTAAAAAGATCAGTGGTTGCTAGGGGTTGGAAGGGATAAAGGGATGAGTAGTTAGAGCACAGAGGATTTTGGGGAAAATGACATTATTCTGTATGATACTATAATGGTGTATACATGTCATTATACATTTGTCCAAACCCCATAGAACATACAATACAGAGTGAATCCTAATGTAAACTATGAACTTGGGTAATAATGATGTGTCAATGTAGAATCATCTATTGTAAAAATTGTACCACTCTGATATGGGATGTTGATAGCAGAGGAGGCTGGGGGCTGAGAGGTATCTGGGAACTCTCTGTCCTTTCTGCTCAATTTTGCTATGAAACTAAAAGTGCTCTAAAAATAAAGTCCATTAAAAATACATTTCACAACTTCAGATTTGAGATTTCTTCATCAAAACTGAACAAAACAAAAATTAGAGACAGAAGAGAGATAAAATTATATAGAAAAGTGAAAAATAAATTTGCAATATTTCAAAGAGAAAGTATGAAATTATGGAAACAAGACATGAATATAAGAAAAAATATTTTTAAAAGATATAGGTAAAGTGGAGGAGCCAATGGCCTTGGCCTGGAAGTCCCAACTGTATTGAACCATAATTATGAGTAAGCTGTTGAGCAAGCCAGTTGGAAGGAGGAAGGGTTGTAGCCAGAGAGTGGGAAGTTTGAATTCATTGTTTCAGAGATAATGAAGCAGTTTTGAGTTATTTTCATTCACTCATTTAATACATTTTTATCGGATGCCTACTATGTGCCAGACACTATTCAAGGTACTTGAGATAGCATCAATTAAGAAAAATAACAACAAAGATTCATGCCATTGTGGAGTTGACATTTTAGTAGCCTTTTGCTTCCTGACAAATTACTCCAAAATATATCAGCCTCCAACGATAAACATTCATTATCTTACACAGGACCAGGAATTCAGGGGAAGTTGAGACTCTTTCATGAGGTTACAGTTAGTATGTCTGCCAGGGCTGCAGTCATCTGAAGGCTTGATGGACTGGAGGCTCGGCTTTCAGGTTCACTCACATGGCTTTTGGAAATGGCCTCATTTTCTTGCTAGCTGTTAGCCAGAGGCCTCATCTCCTCACTATATGGGCCTCACCACTGGACTTCTCATGACAGAGCATCTGGCTTCCCCCAGAGTGAATGATCTGAGAGTGAGAGAGAGAAACTAAGATACAAGTTCTTTTGGAAACAAATCTCAGAAGTAGCATACTAGCATTTCTGTCACTTCTAGATACTGAGGATAAAACAATGAGCAAAGAGGTCAATACCCCTGGCCTCTTTCAGGAGAATCAGCAGGCATGAGGGCCTGGAGATGTACATACAGTTATAGTAGCTCCAGGGCAGATGAATTAGAGTAGAGGCAGTCAAGGCGTTCTCTTTAGACTGGGCAAATTTGAAGGATGGAAGGCTTTGGTCATGAAGACTTTTCTATGCCCTTTGGGACTCAGGCACCAGATCTTAATATTCAGAAGGACTAACCTCTGAAGGCTGGGAATTGTCAAGTGATGGCCCAAATAAGATCAAGGACTTTTGTCTTACCCCTGCCCTTGTGCACAACGAGAAATGCTGCCCTAACACAGAAGTGAGGGGCACCCTCACCCCTAACTACAGATTATGATCAGTCATAAACTCTTTTAGAGCAAAGCCTTTCCCTGTCTCCATAGGGCCTAGCACAGGGCCTACCACATTGTATGTGCTCAATAAATGTTTTGCCCTGTGCTTGGAACAGGAGATTGTGTGATACATTCCACATATTAGATGCCCCCCCCATATTTGAATCAATGAATGAAATCCAGTAATTCCTACATAACATGTCTCAGCTGCATCAGAGAAGAACCCAGAAAGGACAGGCAAGATGAGGTCTCTACATGATTTCACGAAGTGAATGAGGTGAGCTAGACAGCACTACTGAAGTTGACTGTCTTTTTGTCTAGAAAGTCCACTGAGACAAAAGATAAAATATAAAAGTGAGTTGTTACCATATACTTAATTTTATTTCCTTTAAGCTATCTTTATTAATATGGTCCACATCAATATGTTGCAAAAAGCTAGGGAACATATTAGCTAGAGCCACTAATTTAAAGATTTGTTGGCCACAACCTATAACAAAACTGACATTGGAGTATAATTGGCATGCCCCTCTAGTTCTAACCCTAGTAAAATAAATATGCCAGAAATATCAAATATATTACATTTGATATCCAATTATCATCTCCAGAAGTATTTTCCAAATCGGATTGCCTTGCAGCTGATAAAATAATATTTTGTCTTCCTGAGTTCATAGATCCTGATTTGAATTTTCCTTACAAAAACACTGATAGGAATCAAAACTACTCTTTGATATTAATCAGTTTAAAAATATTCATGAAAACATTTCTCAATGTATAGAAACATGTGATTGTAAATAATTTTGTTATTAGTATCTATGTTAGTTCAGGTTCCCTGAGAATCAGACACCAGGTTGAGGCTTCCAGGAAAGAGATTAATTGGGGGAAAAGCTTGAAAATAATAAAGGGGAGGGAGTAGAAGAGGGCAGGAAGAGCCTTCAGACCATAGTGCAGAGATGACATCTGTGCAAAGAGACAAAGAAAGAAAAAGGATTTGGTAGAAAGACTCTCAGACTGCCACACAGTTCTAAGGTTTCTGACAAGCTGATAGAGATACCATGAGCCAAAGTTGCCTGTTAGAGGGGTCCCCATCCCAAAAGAAAGGATATGCATTGGTAGCCCCCACCTACACTATTACTTCCCACTTAGTGATCATTTGGGAGCATTTCAAGGGAAGCATAGCTTTGGTACAAAGGCAATGGTGGATGGAGGGGGGCAGCAGCTGAGGCTGTCAGTCAACTAGGCTCCCCATAGCCACCAGACCTCATAGCAGGAGATCTGAGTGGCACATTTTCATAGCCACCACCATTCACCTTTGTACTGCACAGATCTACTTCTCAGTGCAGGTTTAGAGAACAGTTCCTCCCTCATTCTTGCGGGCCTGTCTTCATGAGGAGAAACATTGAAGGGAGAGGTTAATAGGATAATCTACGGCCCCTACTGTTGCATTTTGTCTTTGGGCCAGAATTCGTAATTATTCTTTTCCTTTTCCACTCTCCATTTTAAATTTCCTTCACTCTCAGTTATTATCTTAACAAGTCTTGGAGGCTTATCTAGTTGTGTGAACCAGACCTTCATTCCTGAGGGGCCTGAACCCTTAGCAATAATATTCTCCTCAGACTGGGATTGCTGCATATCCATTAAGTTACAATAGGGCAAGAGAGTACCAGGAGGCACCCAAGTAGCTCACCTGGTTCCACATGCATTTCTCTCTGACCCATTGTATAAAAGCAGCCTTTCCTCCTCCTATTGATCATAGTCAATTATTCCTGCCACAATGTGATTTCTCTTCTTGCCTGCAGGTCCCTGGACACCAGTAGTCCAATTCTTGTCATTTGACGGGATACCTGCTATGACCCCATGGACCATTTTGGTGGGAAGTAGACACACTCCTGCTTCTACCCTTGATTCCAGATCCAATTCTTCCAATTAAGGCCAAAGCCCAATATTGTGGTCTATATACTGCATCCTAGAGAATGATACCAATTTTTTTCAGTGTTGCCTTTGGTGCTTTAGCTGTGCCTTTAAACGTGTTCTATGTGGTCAACTGCTTCTGGATAGTGCAGCGTGTGATGTGACCAGTGGATCCCCTTGTCATGGACACATTTCTGCACATCCTTTACTGTGAAGTGGCTACTCTGTGCAGATGTTATTCTGGGTGGGATTCCATGACCATGAATCAGGCATTCAAAAAGACCCTGGTTAGTGGTGTTTACTGAGGCTGTGCAAGCAGAAAACAAAATCTCATACCCTATCAGCATGAACCTTTGACCCTTCCAGGATAGAAGGGGTCCAATGTGGTCAACTTGCCACTAAGTGACCTGTTGGTCTCCCTGAAAATAATGATATATTCTGGAATCAGCCTTGGTGTCTGTTGCCACAGGTTGGATATTCATAACGGGAAGCAGCTAGAATGTTTTGGTGTATAAATTTTTATGCTATTGGGCCCACACATAGGTTCCATTTCTGCCACCATGGCCACTCCTTTGAGGTGCCCATTAGGCCAGTCCTGAGGTAGTCAAGATGGATGCTGGTTAATGTCAATTAGCCAAGTCACTTTGTCTACTAGTTGTCCAGTTACTCTTTTATGATGGATAGTTTCAGGTAGCCATTAATGTAGGATTGATTAAAAAAATATTCCTATTTCATGACCACTCCCATATGTCCATTCACATGCCTCTACTCTAGACTACCTTTTCTCTGATCTTTTCTTTCCAGGCTCCTGACCAGATGGCCAGATCATTGGTCACTACATATGAATCCATGTATACTCTCACCTTGAGCAACTTCTTCTTCCATATGTAGTGAATGATCAGATGCACTGCTTGTAGCCCTACCCACTGGGAAGATTTTCCATCCGTGCTGCTTTTCAGGACCATCCCCTAAATGTGGCTCTAATGCATTCACCATCAATTTTTACTTACATCCACCTAGCAAGCTGATCCACCTATAAACCAACCTTGAGCTTTTTTCCCTCCTCCTTCAGCAGGTTATATGGGACCACACACTCTCCCCCACCCATAAAGCTAAAGGTACAAGCCAGGAGAGAGGCACTGGTACAATTGTCATGGGCAACATGGGGATCTAAGCTACCTGCTCATGCACCTCTCCTGTGCCTTCTGGTCCTCTTTGCAACTAATTCAGATGTTCTGTTTCCAACTTATGGCCTGAAAGAATTCTGTGGATACTGAAAGAATCCACATTAATGGATAGTTCCATATGTATGGTCACTTGGTGTTACATAGTCAAGCATTCTCTGTCTACCAGATCCTGGTACCAAACCAGGAGCTCTCTCTCAAAAGGGATATAATTATCAGCTGTGGATGGCATGGCTTTACTCTAGAATTCTGGGACTTCTCATAAGGTCCACACTGTATCCTTTTCTACCCAAAGCACAGAGACTACTGAATCATGTGGCCCAAGCAACAAAGCTGATGGCAGCATGGGCTGGCCCTACTGCAGAAACCCTTCCTGCATAGAAGACCCCACTGAAAGCTGGAAGCCTTCTATGCCAACTAGGATATAGGCCTGAGCAGTATACCTAAGTGTTGCTTCCAAAACCCAAAGAGGCCTCCCAAGTGCTGTGCTTCCTTATTTGTTGGAGGGGATGCAAGGTGCAGCAACTTGTCTTTTACTCTGGAGGAGGTATCCTGGCATCCTCTTGACCACTGTAACTTAAAAAAGGTTAATAATGTAATAAGTCTCTAAATCTTCTTAAGGATTATCTCCCACCCTCTAGAGCACATGTGTCTTACCAAGGCCTTTAGTGTAATAGCCCCTTATTGCCCTTCCTTTCCAATCAGTATAATGTAATGGACATAACAGATCGGTATGATGTTCTGTGAAATGGCTTGGCAGTTCAGACCTTGTTTGTGGTAAGCAAAATCTATAAATGAATATGTTATCTATTCCAGATGTGGATGTGAAATTTTTCTTTTTCCCCCAGATTTATTGAGATATAATTGACATATAATGTTGTGTGGGTTTAAAGCTTACAACATGGTGATTTGATACACCTTTATACTGAGAAATGATTACCACCATAGGGTAAGCTAACATCTCCATCACCTCACATAATTACCATTTTTTTAGAATGAGAACATTTAAGATCTATTCCCTTAGCAACTTTCAAGTGTATAATACAGTATTATTAACTATAGTTACCATACTATACATTAGATCCCGAGAAGTTATTCATATTATAACTGGAAGTTTGTGCCCTTTGACCAAATATCACTACATTTCCTCCCCACCCCAGTCCTTGGCAACCACCATTCTACTCTCTGTTTCTGTGAATTTGGCTTTTTTAGATTCCACATATAAATAATAACATACAGTATTTGTCTTTCTCTCTCTGACTAATTTCACCTAACGTAATACCCCCAAGTTTCAATCATGTTGTTGAAATGGCAGAATTTCCTTATTTTTCATGGCTGAAAAATATTCTGTTGTACATATATACCACAAGTTCTTTAACCATTTGTCTATCGACAGACACCTAGGTTATTTCCATGTCTTGGTTACCGTGAATAATGTTATAATGAACATGGAAGTGCAGATTGTTTTTTTGAGGTATTGATTTCATTATCTGTCTTTGTGAATTTTCCATAGTGGTGTGTTTTGCTTCCCTTAGCTTTATCTTTGTGTACCTTCTGGAGGCTTTTGCTTTGTGGTTACCATGAGGTTTACATAAAGTACACTTATAGATGTAACAGTCTATATTAAACTGATAACAATTTAAATTCAATCACATACAAAATCTCTACCAATGTATCCCCCAACAATTTTATGTTTTTGATGTCACACTTTATCTCTTCTTATATTGCGGATCCACTAACAAATTATTTTAGCTATAGTTATTTTTAATACTTTGTTCTTTAACCTTCATACTATAAATGATTAACATACCACCATATTACACTATTAGAGTATTCTGAATTTGACTATATGCTTACCTTTACCAGTGTGTTGTATATTTTAATATGTTTTCATGTTACTAATTAGGGTCCATTCATTTCACCTTGAAGAACTCCTTTCAGCATTTCTTGTAAGGCTGGTCTAGTGATGATGAACTCTCTTAGCTTTAGTTTGTTTGGGAAAGTCTTTATCTCACTGTTATTTCTGAAAGATAACTTTGCTGGTTAAGTATTATTGATTGGCATTTTTTTTCTTTCAGCACAATGAATGTACTCTTCCAATCTCCCTTGTTCTGTAAGGTTTTGACTGAAAAATCCACTGATAACCTTATGGAAGTTCCCTTGTATCTGAGGAATTTTTTCATCTTGCTTCTTTCAAAATTCTGTCTTTGTGTTTTGTTTTAGGTAATTTTATTATAATGTGTCTGGAGATGATCATATTGCACTAAAATTTCAGGTGGCCAATTAGCTCCATGATCTTGGATGTCTAAATCTATCCCCAGATTTGGGAAGTTCTCAGCCATTTATTCCATTAATTAAGCTTTCTGCCCCTTTCTACCTCTCTACTCCTTCTGGGACTCCAATAACACATAGGTTGTTTCCCTTGATGGTATTCCATAGTTCACACAGGCTTTCTTCATTCTTTATTTCTTTGCTATCCTCTGACAGGATAATTTCAAAGGTCCAGTTTTCTACATCACAAATTCGTTCTTCTGCTTGATCCAGTCTGTTGTTAATTACCTCTATTACAGTTTTCATCTTATTCATTGTAATCTTTAGCTCCAGAATTTTTGTTTGGCTCTTTTATTATGATTTCTATCTCTCTGTTAAACTTCTTTTTTGATTGGAGTACAGTTGCTTTACAATGTTGTGTTCGTTTCTACTGTGCAGCAAAGTGAATCAGCCACATGTATACATATATCTGCTCTTCCTTAGATTTCCTTCCCATTTAGGTCACACAGAGCATTGAGTAGAGTTCCCTGTGCTATACAGTAGGTTCCCATTAGTTACCTACTTTATACGTAGCATTAGTAGTGTATATATGTCAATCCCAATCTCCCAATTCATCCCACCCTCCCCTTTCCTCCTTGGTATCCATACGTTTCTTCTCTATGTCTGTGTCTCTATTTCTGCTTTGTAAATAAGATCGTCTATACCAATTTTTTCAGACTCCACATATATACATTAATATGTGGTATTCGTTTTTGTCTTTCTGACTTACTTCACTCTGTACAACAGTCTCTAGGTCTGTTCATGCCTTTACAAATGACCCAATTTCACTCCTTTTTATGGCTGAATAGTATTCCATTGTACACATTGTTGTAGCTTATCTTATGACAGGGCCGAAAGTAAGCTCATCACATGAGATGAATTGTGCCGAAGCATAGCAGTAGAGGGCTGCCGCTCGCTCAGGCAAAACAGCGCCGTCTGTCCTGCTGTGGTAGCTTTTATTAAAGTATTATCTAGGTTTACATTTTAAGACTTGTTTTCTTAACATTTCAGAAATGCCAAAGCAGCAACCTATGTTTTTATTAATTAAACAAGCAATAATTGGTTTTTTTGAGAACCTGTCATGCTTCGTCCTTGAGTGCAAAAGCAGCACAAAGTTCCCACCATTATTTTGATTATACTGAAGTAGCACAAGGACATTTCCTTGCGTTCCCACCACTCTGATTATACTGAGGACATCTCATGGATCAGTGCCCAAAGCACTCAATGCTTCTTCACGGGCCCCCGGTTTGCCGGGGAGGTGGGGCGCGGCTCAAAGCATTCAGGACTGTTCACAGTTCTGGCTTATTGACATGCCCCCGGTTTGCCAAGGGGGCTCAAAGCAATCAGGACTGTTTGAAGTTCTGGCTTATTCGCCAACCCCCAGTTTGCTGGGGGGGGGCTCATGGGTCACGTCTCCTTTCCATGTCCTCAGTTATTCCACTACATTTCCCCCTTTTTGTTTTGCAATTTTTGTAGCATCAAGGAGAACACGACAGCATTACCCTCGGTACTAAGCTACATGGAATTATTTTGTAGCTTGTGCAGCATCAAGGAAAACACAGCAGCTTGTTGTGATGTTGTATGGCGGGTGACTTTCAATCGTCATCGGACTACAATTAAACATATGATTATTATTATAATGAGCATTAACAATCCTGCATTAGAACCTGTTATGGCTATAATACCTATAACAGCCGCAATCAACATTCCTACAAATCTTTTACTTCTTTTTAATGCATCAGCTAAATATTGCAAAACAGCCATAGGAAGAGATTCTTGCCATTCCCTTCCAAGATTGACAGGAAGCCAAAGACCTGTCTGAGCTCGTAAGATATACAAACTTTCAGTAGATCTGTTAAAAGATATACTAGAGTTAATGCAGGTATACAGAGAGCAATTTTTACACATTATAATACCTTGAGTCTCATTCCATATAGCTGGTCCCTTTAACAATATATGAGGTAATTTCACATAACTATGAGTATATCGAGTAACATTTTTATGAAAAGTCAAACTATGATTTTTAGATTTGTTATCCATATGTCCTATCCAAGTATTAATCTTTTTTAAGGCTGTCATAAGCTTCCACAAATTTTTTTGGATAGGATATCCATTTAAATGAGGACCAGGAGGAGAAAACCCTCCTGCATGTCATACTATGGTATCATTAATAGTATTGCTATAAATAGTGTTATCCTCTCTATGCCAGTGTAAATTTTTTAGACCCCTTTTTTCTCAGGCGGAGCCAAAAGGGCTCCAATCAATGACGCTTCCCCAAGAAGTATTAACAAGAACCCGAGCCATTTCTCCTCGGCATCGAGTCCAATGGACCCAAACCGATAATCGATCCACAAGAGGCACCTGGCATGGAGGCAAATAAGGTGTGGAAACATTTTCATTAAGAGTGGAATTAGAACTTTTAAAACTATAAGCACTCAAAAGATATAACCCATGATATCTGTTTTTATTTTTGATAACACTTAACCATATCTGATAATTCATTTTAAGGCGATGATCTCCCTTTTCCATACAAATAGGAGGTCCATTAACATCCACCGTGTAATTTTTTATTATCCTTCCTTCTTCTTTTGGCTTTAAAGGGCCTCTATCATCAAAAGGACCAGGCAACCATCCAGACTCATTTACATATACAAGAATTGGGGCATCCCATCAGGTAACCCCCACATTAAGAGGAGGGATAGGAATATAAGTCCAATAAGTATGGTTAGTACAATTTATCTCATTGGCTGATATGTTTATTACCTGTGTAGACAACATTGCCAACATGGCTATAAAAAGATTGGTGTTAGTGAGGGGTTTACCCTGTGAAATGACAAGATTTTCAGTAGTGTCTGTAAACTTTTTTATTTGCCCCCAGGTTAATGGAGGTGCCTTCTTTTTTTTACCAAGTCTTAAACTGTATATATTGTCCAGGTTTAAGAACAGTCTTGGCAAGCGCCTCCCAATCTTGAGGAATTAATATGTTTTTGGAAGCATACCTAGACAAAAGACCTTGAACATAATTAGAATGCATCCCATATGCATTAATGGCTTTTTTTAGCATTTAAAAATTTTTTACATCATGATGGTTATACTTAACATTTACATATCCATTCGGAAATTGATCATTAGTAGGCATAGTTTGTCTAACAATAGGGAAAGCAAAAAATGACTCAGAATATTGCTTTTCTTCCTTATTCATCTCTTTTTCCAACAATATTCTATTAGATTTAGGTTTTAGAGGAAAGCGAAACTGACAAGAGGCTCCAACAGGATAAGCTGCTAATTCTAAAGGAGGAGCCGAAGGAATAGTAGGACATGGCTCCTGATATGAGGGGGTGGTAGCATTATTTTTATTTTCTTCCAATTTAACCATCAAATTTTTAAACTTTGAAAATATATCGGAAATCTCATTCTGTTGAGAAAGTGGCATTTCATTTTGTTTACTAGTCTGCTCCTAACCTTTATCATCATCAGAAAAAGCCCATTCACCACTGGAATGCGAAAAATCCTCTCCTGTCTCAGACACAAGGGGAGGAGGAGGCGGAGGAAGGTCCTCTATAGGAGACTCACTGGGCAGCCGGGCTGCAAGGAGGTCGCGGCGCGGGGGGCGAAAAGCCGCAGAGTGATCGGGAGCAGAATTCGGACGCTGAGGGCGCTCCCCATTGTCACTTTCCATCTCAGATTGTAATGGTTCCAGGGCAAGGGAAATTAATTTACAAAGAGACCAAACACGGACAGATATAGGGTCTCCATGCTGATGAGCTCTTTTTAAGGCTCGCATAACCTGTTTCCAAACTTTTAAATTCAACTGGTTATGACCAGTAGATTGAAACCAGTAACAATGTTTACGTACCAGCGCAAACAATTCATCAAAAGATTTTGGTTTCACTTTCACTCCTGAACTCCGTAATAACTGTTTCAGGAGTTTAATGTATTGAAAGTCTACTGAATGGGAATTCCCCATTACAGTTACTCTACTGTTGCCGAAGGTTTCGCTTACTCTGAGCGGACCAATTTCCCCTTCGGTCCCGTGATCATGCGATTACTTACCTTCAGGTCCCCGTTCGGGCGCCAAATGTTGTAGTTTATCTTACGACAGGGCCGAAAGTAAGCTCATCACTCGAGATGAATCGTGCCGAAGCACAGCAGTAGAGGGCTGCCGCTCGCTCAGGCAAAACAGCGCCGTCTGTCCTGCTGTGGTAGCTTTTATTAAAGCATTATCTAGGTTTACACTTTTAAGACTTGTTTTCTTAACATTTCAGAAATGCCAAAGCAGCAACCTATGTTTTTATTAATTAAACAAGCAATAATTGGCTTTCTTGAGAACCTGTCGTGCTTCGTCCTTGAGTGCAAAAGCAGCACAAAGTTCCCACCATTATTTTGATTATACTGAAGTAGCACCAGGACATTTCCTTGCGTTCCCACCACTCTGATTATACTGAGGACATCTCATGGATCAGTGCCCAAAGCACTCAATGCTTCTTTGCAGGCCCCCGGTTTGCCGGGGGTGGGGGGAGGCTCAAAGCATTCAGGACTGTTCACAGTTCTGGCTTATTGGCATGCCCCCGGTTTGCCAAGGGGGCTCAAAGCAATCAGGACTGTTTGCAGTTCTGGCTTATTCGCCAGCCCCCAGTTTGCTGGGGGGGGGGGCTCATGGGTCACGTCTCCTTTCCATGTCCTGAGTTATTCCACTACAATACATATGTACCACAACTTCTTTATCCATTCCTCTGTTGATGGGCATTTAGGTTGCTTCCATGTCCTGGCTATTGTAAATAGTGCTGCAATGAACATTGGGGTGCATATATGTTTTTGAGTAATGGTTTTCTCTGGGTATATGCCCAATAGTAGGATTGATGGGTCATATAGTAGTTCTATTTTTAGTTGTTTTAATTAATTAATTAATTTATTTATTTATGGCTGCATTGTGTTCATTGCTGCATGAGGGCTCATCCCAGTTGTGGCGAGTGAGGGGCCACTCTTTGCTGTGGTGCACAGGCTTCTCATTGTGGTGGCTTCTCCTGTTGCAGAGCACGGGTTCTAGGCACATGGGACTCAGCAGCCGTGGCATGTGGAATCAGCAGTTGTGCTTAAAGGTTGCAGAGCACAGGCTCAGTAGCTGTGGCACATGGGCTCAGATGCTTTGCAGCATGTGGGATCTTCCCGGACCAGGGCTCGAACCCGTGTCCCCTGCATTGGCAGGCAGATTCCCAACCACTGCTCCACCAGGGAAGCCCTATTTTTAGTTTCTTAAGGAACCTCCATACTGTTCTCCATAGTGGCTGTGTCAATTTACATTCCAACCAACAGTGTAAGAGGGTTCCCTTCTCTCCACACTCTCTCCAGCCTTTATTGCTTGTAGATTTTTTATGATGGCCATTCTGACCAGTGTGAGGTGATACCTCATTGTAGTTTTGACTTGCATTTCTCTAATAATTAGTGATGTTCAGCATCTTTTCATGTGTTAGTTGGCCAACTGCATGTATTCTTTGAAGAAATATCTATTTAGGTCTTCTGCTCACTTTTTGATTGGGTTGTTTTTTTGATACTGAGCAGCTTGAGGTGTTTGTATATTTTAGAGATTAATCCCTTGTCAGTTGCTTTGTTTGCAAATATTTTCTTCCAGTCTGAGTGTTGTCTTTTCATCTTCTTTATGGTTTCCTTTGTTGTGCAAAAGCTTTTAAGTTTAATTAAGTCCCATTTGTTTATTTTTGTTTTTATTCTCATTACTCTAGGAGGTGGGTCAAAAAAGATCTTGCTGTGATTTATGTCAAAGTCTGTTCTGCCTATGTTTTCCACTAAGAGTTTTATAGTGTCCGGTCTTACGTTTAGGTCTTTAATCCATTTTGACTTTATTTTTGTGTGTGATGTTAGGGAGTGTTCTAATTTCATTCTTTTACATGTAGCTGTCCAGTTTTCTCAGCACCACTTATTAAAGACACTGTCTTTTCCCCATTGTATATTCTTGCCTCCTTTGTCATAGATGACAAATGGATGATCTGTCCATTTGTGTAAGTGGGGTGTTAGTCTCCCACTATTTTTGTGTTACTGTCCATTTCCCCTTTTATGGCTGTTAGCATTTGCCTTATGTATTGAGGTGCTCCTATGTTGGGTGCATAAATCTTTACAATTGTTATATCTTCTTCTTGGATTGACCCCTTGATCATTACGTAGTGTCCTTCCTTGCCTCTTGTGACAGTCTTTATTTTAAGGTCTATTTTGTCTGATATGAGTATCACTACTCCAGCTTTCTTTTGATTTCCATTTGCATGGAATGTCTTTTTCCATCCCCTCACTTTCAGTCTGTATGTGCCCCTAGGTCTGAAGTGTGTGTCTTGTAGACAGCATATATATGGGTCTTGTTTTTGTTTCCATTCACCCACTCTGTGTCTTTCGGTTGGAGCATTCTCTGTTAAACTTCTTATTTTTCTCATGTACTGTTTTCCTGATTTCATTACATTGTCTTTGTTTTCTTGTAGGTCACTGACCTTTTTAAAAAGCAACTCTATTAAATTCTTCATTGGGCAAATCACAGATCTCCATTTCTTTGGGATCAGTTACGGGAAAATCATTGTGCTCCTTTGGTGGTGTCATGTGTCCTTGATTTGTCATGTTCGATGAAGCCTTACAATGCTGTCTTCACATTTGAAGGAGAAGTCATCTCCTTCAGTCTCTCCTGACTAGCTTCAAATAGAAATACCTTCCTTAATCTTTGTTAGGGATTCTGAGGTTTTCTCAGTCCTTTTTTTATGATTATGCCTGCTCCACACTCCTTGTTCTCTCTTGAGGAGGAATTCTTAAGATTGTATGCCTTCTTTTCATCCTGCAAAGCTACCTACCTTCTGTAGTCTCCTGTTTTCTTGCTTTCCTTAGGGTGGTGCTGAACTTTTAATTTTTTGTGCTTTCTTCCAGGTCCTGCCAGCTTTCTGCACATGTTCACTAGCCATCTGCAGATGTTTACTCTTGCTGCCCTTGGGGGCATGCTCAGGGAGCCAGCTATGTGATGCACATGGGTGTGGATGAGACACATGGAGCATTGGAGGTGCCCATGGGCCAGTTGGGGATATCTCCAGGTGAGGAATTGCCAACAGCAGCTCAGAGGCAGGCTTCCTGATGGAATGCATGAAGTGGTTAGTAGGATCTGCATCCCTTTGATGCCCTTTGAGAGCCCTGGCTGCTGGTCTCCCGGCCACTCCTTGCCACCCAGCCATACAGTACACTTCAGTCTTCTGGATGGGGTGAAAAAGAAGTGGGTCTCTTTGTTGTTGGGTCTCTTTGTGGGTCAGAAACCCACAGAGCTGGGGGAGCTGTGTGCTCACTCACACACTCTTAATTTCCCCCATGGGTGAAATCACGTGCTCAGAAGTTCTCTCTTGGCACTGAGCTGTGCTGCCTTGGGGGAGGGATGATATGGGTAAAGTGAAATTGTTCCTCTTACCGTCTTCAGTGGGTCCAATCTCAGCATTTTTTACTGTGTGTGTGTGTGTGTGTGTGTGTGTGTGTGTGTGTGTGTGTGCTCCAACAGTATGCTGGAATTTCTCTGCTTTACTCCTGGACTTTAACTCATCTGTGAGTGATTGTCAAAATCAGTGTTCTTTGAGGGGGAGACAGTAGAACACTCTTTTTACCATTTTGATGATGTTACTCTCAAAATGTGAACTGCTTCTGATTCTCTTTTTTTTTTTTTGATTCTCTTTTCTAAGTAGATACAAAGAACACATTCACCAAATGAATAGCTACATAACATGTACCTTAGGCCTTATAAATCTGCTCTAGCAGTGATACCACATCCAGCACAGCAGCTCTGGGGCCACTATTTGGTTGAACGTGTGGTATTATACTGTTCTTCTCCAGGATTGAATAAGTTTCTGTAAGAGCGAGACTGGCAAAGTAAATGGAGATACGATAGAGACCATGCCCTTGTATCCATTAGGTTTTTAACAGTGGCACTAATTTCCTTCTTTATCCCAAGGATGTTATATTATTTAGTATTATGTAATTCCTTGTCCAAGTGGAAGGATATTTTCATAAGTTTCCACTTGACTTTTCCCACTATGAGAGCTCATACTCCACAGGCCAATGACTCAATAGGGCTGTTACTCCAAATACAAAAAATATATTTCAATTTTATAGTCAGGGAGTGGGGGAAAGACCATGGAAGCTGTGACCCCCAATGTGAGCTAGACTTTACAGAGGAATTCATTCATTACGCGGTCTCTCTAAACCCTTGCTCTAACAGTTGTGCAATGATGATGCTTTAGGTCTCCAGATATCAATGTCAAACACAGGACCTGTGGTCAGTAGTTGTTGAAATGTCTGGGTATTCTTATTTTCCTTGTATACAGTCACCTGAGTGAATAGCTATAGTTCCCTTTGGGGAAGGACTAGCATAATCATTATAGTATATATTTATTATGATGTTGCAAGGTTCTTCCTTCTAGAGACCTGGCTCCCTCTTTAATAAATGTGTTCTGGATGTTAAAATTTGGTTGGGTCCAGAAACTAAGCAAGGGGTCATGACTTTTTATTGGTAACACCTCCCTCAGCCTGCTTCTCTTACAGTCTTAAATTTTTCAGCTGATAGATATTGAGCAACACCCTTTTGGGCTGTCCAGCTATGTTCCTCCAAGGGACATCATATTCCATTAACCATCTCCACAAGTCCCTATGGGTAAAGTCCCTTGGTTGCCCCACTGATGTGGCTGATTGTTATTGTAATTGTGGCCTCCTGGCTTCAGGAAGTTAAGACCTGCCTTCATCCCCATGGATATTAATGAGCCCAGCTCTGTGACTGCCTCTCCTACCATCATCCCTGGTCTGCAGAGAGCCACCAATAAACTTCTTATTGATGCTGGTGCCCCTCTCCCTATAGATTCCTGATGGCCTAGATGAATGGTGTGTCCTCTGGGACTCTATCCTCAGCTGGGTCTTTCCGTCTCCCATGAAATAACCATTCCATCTTGGCCACCTCCCTGAGACTTTGTATTTCTTCCTCTATTGTATACCAGGGTACCTCAAGCATTTCCACTTCATTAAGCATGGGCCATTGTGTTCTCCAGGCTTCTAAGAATCACACTGACAGTAAATTTGCCCTGTCTAATGGGGTCCTTGCTATCGTTAAATCCCGGGTCCCTAGAAAGTGCTCCCAAGTTAATGAATTCTTGCTTATCCAGTCTTACATTCAGGTCACCTTGATCAAGTACCTGCAAAATCCAATTCCAGGAGTATACCCCTGGCTTCTTCTGGTACATGCTCGGTAATTCTTACATGAAGCAACTTCGAGGTGTTATCTCTTTTCTTCCTTATCATTCCTTCCTCAGAATGTTCCCAGATGGGCCATTCTGTGACTTAATACTAATTAATGGTCTGGCAGCCTTGTGAGGAAGTAGGTGCAGCTCCTGAGTGTAACACCTATTGCATTGCTGGGGTGAGGCCTCTGTAGTATAGGGGAAGTGCTTACCCTTACTAGACAATCATGGGCCATCTCTGCAACTTCTGAGGGTTCAGAGTAATCTGCAGAATCAACATCCTCAGGGATGCCCTTGGGGACGTCAATCCAGATGTACCCACCCCATGTTTCCATATTTTGAGTTTTTTCAACCAGGGTCCTGACTTTAATATAACACACTTTCTCTGGTTGAGTACTTAAATGTCTCTGAAGCTCTGCAACTCTATCAGGGCCCAAGTCTGCTACTCAGCTGTTTCTGCTCTTCTACTGAAGGCGATAAGAGCCTCTTTAAAAGCTACCAGAAAGGTCTCAGATTCTCATACTTAGCTTTAATTTCTTGTTGATGACTTTCTCATTGTCGCTCTGCAGAGCATCAATAAATCTTAGCCAACTATTAATAGCCAACTCCACTCTCCTGATAGGCATTATCCCTTCCCTTTCTTTTAAATGTCTGTACACCAGTAAGTGTGGTCTCATACAGGATTTTTTTCCTAGCTCAAGACTAATGAAATCTCTAGACATTTGGCCATCTTGTGCCAAAACCTCTCTGTGTCTCCATACCATTCAGGATATTGATTTGCCTGTTGGGCAGTAAGTGAGGCAGAACACAAACTCCCACTTACCCTCAATTTTCTTGGACAATTCCTGACACAATTTGTGTTAGCACTGGTCCTCTGAGAAGTAGCCACACAAATGGGAATAGATGAGCAAGAGATTAATTGGGGTAAACACCGCTAAGGGTAAAAGGGAAGGAGTGGGAGAACGTGAGGAGAGGCTTTGGATGGCAATGCAGATCTGATGCTGATGAAGGAGAGGAGGAAAAGAAGGAGGATTTAATAGGAAGAGGCCTAGACTACAGTGCCATCCTAGGGTTTCAGCTAGGCTGAAGGGGAGCCCTGGAGCCAAAGACTCTGGTTAGAGAAGTCTCACGTCTCGCAGAAATGCAACTACATTAGTACCATTTATTGGCAAAGATTAGCCCATGGGATGCATGACCTCGACATGATTGTGGTGGTGTATTCAGAAGGTCAGCAGCTGGGGCCATCAGTCAACAATGCTCTCCATCACAGGAGATCTGTGGTGAGTTTTCGTGGTTGTTAATAACAGAGGTAAAATTCCAGTTATATGGTTGCTTTACTACTTATGATCCCTTTAGTTTTTTCAGTTTATATTGATCAATGATGCATTATTCCAATCTTGTAAGAATATCTAATGTATTCATGTGTGAATTTACATTTGAATCAGCCACCAAATTGTACCTAAAAATCATCTCACCACAGATATAAGACATAAACTAAAGGTGTCATACAAGCAATACCAGAACTTTTATCAACTTGGATTATAAAATATATACCAGACTATAAATGTGTTCTGTAACAAAATAAATTCAATGAGATTTTGTGTTATGTGTTGTGATAATTTTAATTTATTCAAGTTTTAAACCAAAAATCTTATGCATCATATCCAGATTGGCTGGTCATATATTTATTTCAGCAGCTGTTATACCATTTTCTCTTTTGCCACACAATATGGAATTACATATGGCAATGATAAAATTTTCTCACAGCAGTCATTTAGCATAGGAAGAAATCTCAACATGTTCATTTTTTTTTCATTTTTTGGTAGTGTATACAAGGCTTACTGACAAGTTTAGCCTTCTGTGTTTTCAATCATCTTCTAAATTTTGAAGGCTTTGAACGTTCATTTGTGGAAACAACATTAAACATATGTTAAGGCCTTCATTTTCACTGGGTTTTGTACATTTGAAAAAGCATGTTTTAAATAATTTTAATTTAAGCAAGTACTTTTTTAGGAATGATATTCAAACAAAGTTGAAGTTTGCTGTCTATAGGGGAAAATGTCCTCAGTGTATTTTTTTTTAATTTTCTCATCCAGATCCAGAATTTGACCATGAATATGCCACTTTATTTTTGCTTCATCATTAAAATCAACCAATATAAGGACATTTGTATTAATTAAATTAAAATGTTACCGAGTCTCAAGCATGAAAAACATCCCATTTGATAAGCTTCATTTCTTTAAAAACCCAACATTTCAAAACTGATATGTTGCCAAAGTGAAAATAAACCTTCCCCACACCTTACTTTACAAATAACTGAATTGTTTTAATAAAAAATCAGACTCTGCCTTTTCAATTCTCCTATTAAAGTGATGTTTGAATTGAAAAATAAGTTGAGACACTAGTGAGCATTCTGTGGGTGAGCAGGCATTCATCATACCACTGCTTTGAGACTCTCATTGGCTTGGATGGTTTCAGTATTTGTTGCAATGTGCACAGTTGTTGCTACACCTGTAATGATTTCTAATTTTCCCCTTTTCTATTGTTTTCTAACAAAATCCTAGTCATCACCCACTATGTTGGTTTAATGGCCCACCAATGGGTCTCAACTTGTACTTTTGGAAAAGTTTCTCCTGGGAAATGAACTACAAGTTGCCAGTGTTTGGCAAGTTGGCATATCGGTTACATTTAAGAGAAGGAATGCAGATTCTTCCAAATTCTGGCAAGGTAGGTAAGTGGAAATTGGTTATAGACGCTTCTACTATAGTTTTATCTGGAAGGATTCTTCCCCACCTTCTCCTCTGGCTAGTGTCATTCTGGGGATGATATCAAGCACCAAAATAAAACAAATAATAACAAACGAAAACCAGCAATTGCTAGAACAAATAATACAGTATGACAAAGTTGTGCTTATCCTAAGTGTGCAATGTTGATTTAACATTAGTGAATCTATAATGTAATTTGCCACATTCATAGACTAAATGAGGGGAGAAAAGGATGATTTTCTAAAAAAGAAATTCCAGAAAAAAGTATACAATGAAATTAAACAACCATTCTTTATTAATAAACAATTTAGGGACTTCCCTGGTGGTGCAGTAGTTAAGAATCCGCCTGCAAATGCAGGGACATGGGTTCAAGCCCTTGTCCGGGAAGATCCTGCATGCCGGAGCAACTAAGCCCGTGCACCACAACTACTGAGCCTGCACTCTAGAGCCTGCGAGCCGCAACTACTGAAGCCTGCATGCCCAGAGCCCGTGCTCTGCAGCAAGAGAAACCACCGCAATGAAAAGCCTGCACACCGCAACGAAGAGTAGCCCCCACTCACTGCAACTAGAGAAAGTCCGCGTGCAGCAACGAAAACCCAACACAGCCAAAAATAAATAAACGAATAAATAAATTTATAAAAAAATAAACAATTTAAAAACAACAATAGACTTCAGCAAACCTGGAATAGAAGGCTGGTCTTTAAAATGGTAAATGGACATCAAACAAACTAAACACCATACTTAATAGTGCAATTAGAAACATTCTCTTTAAACAGAAGGATGACTCCTATAACCATTCTTGTTCAACATGGTACTGAATGTCTTAGCCAGTGCAGTAATACAGAATAAATATATGTATACATATATACATTATTAAGTGTATAAAAGTGAAAAGTAAACTGTTAATATGGCTGTCTTCATATAAAACTCAAGAAAATCTACAGAAAATTATAATAATAGTATATATTAGTAGTTTGCTGGATGTAAGACTTATGCACAAAACAATTGCAGCAAATACAGTTTTCACTGTGAATATACAATTTACAATAGCAAAAAAATGTTTTTTAAAGAATTTGAAATATACTATGTGTTAGCTCACTTGGAAGCTATTCCAACTCTCTTATTTGCTTTCTTGTACTATAAAGTCTGGAAAGCTAAAAACAAGAAAGTAGATGTATATGTGTGTGTGTGTGTGTGTGTGTGTGTGTGTGTCTGTGTGTCTGTGTGTGTGTACACGTCAGCCAGAACCCCTTACAGCTCGGGTTCTAAATGGGATCTTGGTTGTATCAAGCATATGCACCATCCTGAGACTTAGAGTTGTAACTGAATGACATGGGAGCCGCGTATGGCTCAGTGACATGGTCAACTGTGTATGATGGGAGGGATCTCTGGTTCTTATGGAGCAGTCACAGCAGAGTGCCTGGAATGCATACATGTCAGTTAGCACACAGGCAGCAGTGGTGTTTCAGCTATAGCAGTCCCAAAGTGTGAGTGGGCTTCCCCTGGCTGTGTAGCATCCAAGCCGGCTTTTCTGGCCCTCACAGAGTTTTTGTCAGCTATGGAATATATTTTATTAACAGTGTCTTATTTTTATAAAATAGCTATTAGAACGAATAGCTGGCATAGGCAAGTGGGAACTTTGATTGAAAGAGTACTTGACACCAAAAGTGGTTGCAAGCCAAGGGCCCTGAAGGAAGAGGGAATCTGAGAAAAGGTATTTGGCTTAGGTGGATCTGAAGACAGTAAGGATCCAAGTGACATTAGAGGATGAAATATTGGTGTTCCACGGCACACAATGGTGAAACAGTTGCAGGAGTTGTCGCCTGTGGTCACTTGAATGAAATGCCTTTGAAGTCAATGTGTCGGTGGACCAAACAGATGCTGTTAGGGACTCAGAGGACGCTCCCTTCCTCACAGCACTGAGAAACACATTAGTGCGGAGGGCATCTTCATCTTCGAAGTGTTCTGAAGTGGCTGGCTTGTGCAGGCCACAGATGAGATGGGAGATCCTGCCATTGACATGGTCACCCTCATTTAAGTGAGGATGATAGAATATAGAACAGTTCCATCAAGTCAAAGCATTTCCCCATGCCACTTTGTAGTCACAACCTCTATCCACTGATCAGTTTTTTATCCCTATAGTTTTATCTTTACCAGATTGTCTTATAAATGGAATCATATTATAGCTGCTTTAAATGTGTCAACCTGGGTAGAATGGACTAAATTTTCTAGGATTCACTTACCTATATGTCTGTGGTTAGAGTTAGTCACAAGAGAAATTATTAAGAGAGATTTTGAGAGTGGAAGTGAAGACATTGCCTCTTTGTAGTTCAAAGACATTGCTGGCACACCTCAATGGTGTGAGACATCAGCCAAGCCTGCGACTGTTCCAAATTTCCCCTAGATCCTCTTTGCCTTTCTGACTACTGGGTATGGCATGTGTATTTAGATATATGTTTAGGGGCCCCAGATTCTGCATGACACCCATGCCACTAAGTATAGAGGCCCTAGGAACATTCTCAGTCTGTTCTCAAGGGCTCCAGTTTGTGCTTATGCATTATGGCTTGTGCTTGTTCTCCCCCAGGTTACACCTAGTTTTTCTTTCTGACTGTTTGCACTTTGGTCTTCAAGCTTCAGGATCAGATGTGAAGAGACAGCCTTACAGAAACTACTTAGCTCCCACAGTTGTGCGAGCTCAAATATCTGTAGTGATGAGCTGATTGCAAGGAATACCAGCCCCGAAGAGACACAAAGTAATTTCTCCAAGTCAGCACCCACACTCTCCTCCAGTTCCATGCCCATCTTCTCCTACGAGCAGCTAGAAATGGTGCAGGCTGTCTCCACTCAGTCTAAAATAAAATTTGTTTGGTGTTATAAGAGAGTGATGGGAATATACAGGGATAGGAGTGAGTTGAGAGGAGCAGGGGAGTAAATAATGGGATCTCATAGATTTTTTAAAAATCTCTATAAATACATCCAAATTAAATTATAATATATGTAAGCAAATTTTAAACCAAAAAGATATTCCACTATTCATACTACTATAGTCATTCCCTTTTTTATCACTCAGTACCCAGAACATCTTTCTCTCTCAGTAAAAATTAAGCTACCTCTGTGCTTTGAACATGTGTACAGTAATGTTCTGAATTCCATGGACCCTGTTCCATGACTGACATTTAGATTTACACAAGTTTTTCCCCAGTACACACTGTGCCACAGTGCCCATTCCAGGGCATATGTCACAGCAAATTTGAAGGGATGTTTTTGTCACATAGATTAGGAAATGGCACTGTGCAGTCAGTGTGTCTCCACTTTGGTCCTAACGGATGCTGTCTGTCTTTTATCCACTCCAGATGCCTTCATGACAACCACTGGACTACATCAGAGCCACAAAATTACTTGCTCTGCCCAAGGTGAGATCTGGGAATTGAGTTGAGGAAAGTGGAGGTTAGATGGCTTGGGGATGAAACTCAGGGCTCCGGGTACTGATGATCCCCCAACTCCCTCCTTTCACTTCCTACAAACTGTAATCAAGGTTCAAGAAGAGGCTTTCATGAAATGATCCACAGTCCTGAAAACAAAAACTCTAAAAGAAGCACTGGACTTGTAATCATCATTCTAATCTTTCTCTTTTCTCTAGCCTGTGACTGAAGTGAGAGGTACAAATTGTCCAGAAAGCAAAAGCTTACACTGGAGGACTGACACTCATCCACCCAAAAGGTCAGTTGTTCTGTCTATTTGTCCTACCCAGAATCCCTACTTCTTTTCAAAATAAAGAGTGATGTTGTTTGCTCTGTAAGTGATGTTAAATGTTGTATGTTGTATATCCTGGATTACTTTTTCCAACCATGAGCCAACAGGGCCAGGACCAAAAGGTCCTGCCTCACCACTCAAATCTGGGCAATCCCTAGTACTCACATTACTTCAGTGTAGCCCCAGAGATTTGTAAATAAAACCTGATGAATGAGGACACACATTATTCTGGGGAGGAGACTTGGAGACAAGGTGACTAAGCCAGATGCCATATCTGGAGACTGGCAGAAGCAGGGATGTTATCTGGCCAACAGGACTTTTGCAAGGGATGCCCACTATCTCAATGGAGTAAGTGGAAGTAAGGCAATTCCCACTGTTAATTTACACACTTTTTATTGTTTGAATTATTTCTCAAAGAGCATATAGCACATATTTTTAAGATTTACAAAAATAGGAATTGTATAGTGATCTTATTAAACTTCTCACATACCTTTCATCAGTCTTCATCCTAAATACCTACCAATAAAATACTGTACTCCTTATCCATGTACCCAAGAAATTTTGACACAAAACAATATGAATAAAAAACATCAGTCAAAGTAACTATATGGGTAAAAACAAAAGTCAGAATTTTATTATGTTTTTGGCTTGTAACTCCTCTTTTTTCCCCTACATTATTTAAAAGACAAATACATAAAATAATCATTATAAATATATATTAATGGGCACAAAATGTATATAGATGTAATTTGTGACAATAATAACATAAAGGGAAAGGATAAAATTGTATAGAAGCAAAATTTATGTAAAGTATTGAAACTAAGTTGGTATTAATTCAAACTAGATTGCTATAAATTGAAGTTACTAATTGTAATCCCCACAGTAACCTCTATGAAAAAAGTGTATAAATTACTTAAACACAAAAGAAAGCAATGGGGGAACTGAGGACAAAATAGGTATAAGATATACAGAAAACAAATAGTGAAATGACAGAGAGAAGTCCTTTCATATTAGTAATTACTAATTAGTAATTAGTAAATGTGAATGGACCAAACTTTCCAATTAAAGTACAAACATTGAAAGAATGGATAAAATAACATGATCAAACTATATGCTGTCTACAAGAGACTCATTGTAGATCCAAAAACACAAATAGTGTGAAAGTAAAATGATAGAAAAGATATTTCATGAAAATTGTTATCAAAGAAGAGCTGGGTGGCTATACTAACAGTAGACAAAATCAACATTAAGTAAAAAGAAAAATTACAAGATATGAAGAAATATATAATATATTGATAAAAGCGTCAATACATCAAGAAGATAACAATTATAAACATATGTACACCTAACAAAAGAGCCCCAAAATATAAAAAGGAAGAACTGATAATTGAAGGGAGAAATAGTTCTAGAATAATAGTTGGAGAATTTAATACTCTATTTCCACTAATGGATGGCACAACTATACAGTAGATCAATAAGGATAATAGAGGACTTGAATAATACTCTAAAATCCAGTAGGCCAGATAAGTATATACAGAACACTCTACCCAACAACATCAGAATACACATTCTTCTCAAGTACATATGAAACATTCTCCAGGATAGACCATATATTAGTCCAGAAAACAAGTCTCAAAACATTTAAAAAGATTAAAATCATACAAAATATCTTCTAAAACAACAATGGATGAAACTAGAAATCAGTAACAGAGGAAAACTGGGAAATTTACAAATATGAGGAAATTTTAAAAAGCACTTATAAATAACCAATGGGTCAAAGAAGAAATCACAAGGGCAATTAGAAAATATTTTAAGAATGAAAACAAAAACACAATATACCAAACTTATGGGATGCAGCTAAAGCAGTGCTGAGGGAAATGTACAGCTGTAAACATGTACATTAAAAAGGGGGCACACTAAACCCAAAACTAGCAGAAAGAAGGAAATAATAAAGATTATATTAGAAATAAATAGTGACTAGAAATCAGTCGACAAAATCTTCAACATGGAATTACCCTATGACCCAGCAATACCTTCCTAGATGTATACAAAAAAAATTGAAAACAGGTGTTCAAACAAGAATTTGTATACAAATTTTCATAGCAGCACTATTCATGATAGCCATTAGATGGAAATAACCCAAATGTCCATCAGCTGCTGCATTAATAAAGACAATGTGGCATATCCATGCAATATAATATTACTCAGCCATAATAAGGAATGAAGTAGTAAAACTACATGGGTGAACTTTGAAAACATCATGTTAAGTGAAAGAAACCAGAAACAAAAGGTTATATATTGCATGATTCCATTTATATGAAATATCAAGAATAGGAAAACCCATAGAGACAGAATGCAGATTTGTGGTTGCCAGAGGTTGTGGGGAGGGAGTAATAGGGAATGATTGCTTAATAGATACGGGATTTTCTTTTGGGGTGATGAAAAAGTTTATGGAACTAGATAGGGGTGATGGTTGCAAAACACTGTCAATGTACTAAATGCCACTGAATTGTACACTTTCAAATGGTTAAAACGTTGAATTTTATGTTAGATATATTGTATCTCAATTTAAAAAGAAAAATGGTTTAGGTAGTGTGGTAGAGAGAATTCTAAGATACCCCCCACAAGATTCCAGACCCTGGTTATTCTATCACATGCTAATCAAGGCACTTCTGCAATTCAATTTTTCACATGTAATTAAAGTCCCAAATGAGTTGGCTTTAAAAGGTTAAGATTATCTAGGTGGATTGGACTTAATCACATGAACCATTCAAAAGTAGACAATTTTCTCCAGCTGGAAGCAGAAGTGGAAGTCAGAGAAATTCTAAGTGTGAAAGGGATTTGAAGTAAGGGCAGTTCTCTCTTGCTGTGATTGAGAGAACCACATGGTAAGATATGAGAGCAATCTGCAGTTGCTGAGAGCAGTCCCTGGTTGACAGCTAGTAAGAAAACTGAGACTTCAGTCCTACATCCTCCAGGAACTGAATTCTGACAATAACAAGAATGTGTTTAAAAGCAGATTTTTCCCTAAGTTTGTCACCAGATGAGGACACAGCAAGCCAACTTCAGCCTTGTGATTCTCTGAGCAGGGAATCCAGCCTTGTTGTGCCTGATTTCTGACCTATGGAAACTGAGATGAATTTTGTTGTATATGCCTCTAAGTTTATGGTGATTTGTTACACAGCAATAGAAGACATGGAAATATGTCCAAATATACTGTTAAGTTTTTAAAAAAAGTCTCAGAAAACTCTACATGGTTCAACTAAAATATGTGCATATATGTTGTGTTATTTTAGTAACATATTTTAATAAAGAAAGCAACTTTTGTAATGTGATTAAGATTGGGAAAGCCATTAGACTCTCCTTTATTTCTACTACAGAAGGGAGATTTATTTTAAACCATTCTTATTAATATTATGAAGAAAAACTGAGTTTTAATAGCATTTGGGTACAAAGCTTTCTTTAACAAAATCCTACTAAGCTTAACAAAGGGATGTTTTACATTAGCCAATAGAATTTTTTTTTTTTTTTTTTTTTGTGGTACGCGGGCCTCTCACTGTTGTGGCCTCTCCCGTTGTGGAGCACAGGCTCCAGACGCGCAGGCTCAGCGGCCATGGCTCACGGGCCTAGCCGCTCCGCAGCATGTGGGATCTTCCCGGACCGGGGCACGAACCCGTGTCCCCTGCATCGGCAGGCGGACTCTCAACCACTGCGCCACCAGGGAAGCCCAGCCAATAGAAATTTTTGAACAATAATTTTCCCACTAGTCTTTGCTGTATGACATGCTGTATTAAAATGTTTCAAAAATTTTTAAAGCTTTTGAAGTAACAAAAGAACAAATAATCTTTTATGACCATGAAATTTTTACAAGTTTTAGCATTAGAAAAAAATTGTAATCATTAAAAAAAAATCTAGTTGAGTGGTGAACAATAGTTTCTTGTGCTGAGTAAATGGGGAAAAATGTAGTGACTTTAAAATTATTTTTCTTCAAACTTTCATCTTGCTGTTAAGCATAGTTCTGTACCTTTCCTAAAAGAGAAGCTCACATTTATATAATTCTTCCCTGATTTAATAACATTTTACTTTATATAAGTATATGCATAGAAAACGATTTCCAATAATATACACCAAAGTAGATGGTTTTATTTTTGAAAAACAATTCAATCATTAAAATTAAACAATTTAGAAAGAACAGAGACTGAAATAAATGTAGAAGAAAAGGAAATTACAGATCAATGACAGACGTGTGTGTGTCTTAACCAATTTCAGGGTTTACCAAAATAGATTGTTCGCTTGTACAGAAATCTTAGGGAAATGTATTCAGTTTGAAACTTTTCCCTTCAACCTAAAAATCTGTTCTTAAGTGTTACTCTATTTAGAAGCTATGTAACATCCTAAATATTAAAGAACAATTTTAAGTATTTCATCCTTGCTTGAGCTAAGAAAGTATTCCTACACATAAATACATACAAAATAAAACTTCTGAAAGACTATATAGCAAACTCATGCACTTTCTACATTATTCATATCTGTATTACTCTACTTTTAAAAACCCAACCATTAAGGATAATAAAGATATTTAAAAATAGAAGTTGAACTACACTAAGAACTAAAGAAAATAAATCAGCAAATTAATGGGATAATTTTTAAAACCCATCAAAGTGTTTCCCAGACTTGCCTGATCTTATAAATTACCTGGGGTACTTCTGAAAATACACTCTCATGTCCCATCCGAGACCTACTAAATCAGAACTTCCAGAGGAAGAACCTGTGTATCTAGGTGTTATTTCCATATCTAGGATGAAATTCCAAAAGGGACAGATTTGGAAAATCCTGGCAGATGAGGCTTAACAACAACAACAACCCTAAAAACTAAAAACAAATAAATGCAACATAAAATTTTGCATTCAAATGAAGTACAAAGGAGCCATACACAAGGATGTTCACTGAAACTATGGCTATATTAGAAAAAAGTAGGGAAAAAATTTAAATGAGCATCAACAGGAAAACAATAAAATGAATTAAAATACAATTATACAATGGAATACTATACTGCTGTAAAAATAAAGGACCTACATCTATATGTATATCAACATAGATGAATCTCAAAAAATGGACTTGAGGATATGGGGAGGGGGAAGGGTAAGCTGTGACAAAGTGAGAGAGTGGCATGGACATATATACACTACCAAACGTAAAATAGATAGCTAGTGGTAAGCAGCCGCATAGCACAGGGAGATCAGCTCGGTGGTTTGTGACCACCTAGAGGGGTGGGATAGGGAGGGTGGGAGGGAGGGAGACGCAAGAGGGAAGAGATATGGGAACATATGTATATGTATAACTGATTCACTTTGTTATAAAGCAGAAACTAACACACCATTGTAAAGCAATTATACTCCAATAAAGATGTTAAAAAAAAAACAACGGCAAAAAAACAAAAAACATGATTTCTAAGAAAAAGTAGGTTGTGTAAGAAAAGTAGGTTGCATGTTTGTGTATGTATGCATATATATGTGTGTATGTATATATACACACACATTTAAAGTACATAAAATAACTATGTGTTTATATATATATATATATACACATGTACGTATTTATTATATATTTTTTCAAACTATATATATTATAAAAGTATGGATGTATGCTATATTCTCTCAATCTAGTTTTATATGACTCCAATATTTCATAAATTAGTATGATTGATTACAACCTGTGTTGGTGAGGGTGTGAACAATCTTTTTGGAGGGCAATCTGCCTATACACATTTATTGAAACAGTACTGGTTACTGTAAATATATGGAAATAATACCCATATGAGTCAATTGGGGATTGGTTAAATAAATTATGATAATTTGAACAGTTTTGAGACATTAAAAACAGGGAGAGTAGTAAAATTGTTACTAATCTGAAAATATTTTTAAGCAAATAAATAAGCAAGTAGCAGACCAGCTTATGGTATATTATTCTATTAAAATAGATGCATGAATAAATTATGTATAATACTGAGTAGAGAACATTTACTAAGATTATACACTAAAATATTTATCTTTATACATTACAAGTTTATATATATATATATATATATATATTTTTTTTTTAATATAAGAAATCTCCAAAGACCAAAACATAGGCTCATCTTTAAGAAAATTTTATGTGGAATGAACTGAAATAAATATTTTTAAATGACCATTCGATCTTCAACTGACTCAAATGGTTCAGAAAATAATATGTCCTTCTACATGAAGAGAGAATGATAAAGCAAATGTAGCAAAATGTTAAAACTGGGGAATACAGTGAAGGACATGTGGGGGTTCTTTGTGCTATTTTCAAAACTATTCTGTAATTTTGAGGCTATTTCATAATAATAACAATGGGAGCTTTTTGCTTTGTTTCATTTTGTTTTTTTGCCCATGACATGGATTCCCAACCCTACCTAATATTAAGAATTGTGTAAAAAACCTAAATGCAAGTTCTCAGGCCTGGCTCCAATCTACTGAACTAGAATCTTCAGAGAATAGTCTGGGAATGTTAATCTCAGGTGTCTGCTATTATCTGGCAGGTATAGAAAACATTACCTGATGACTATGACAACACTTTTTAAAGAATAAATGAAATAAGACAAAATGAAACAAAATATAAAATAAAACAAAATTTAAAAAATATAGTAAGCCAGTGTTGGTGAACACATAAGAAAACAGGAATGCTCATACATTATAGGTGCCAAATTGGGACAATATTTTTCAAGGCCAATGTCTATGCCAGTTAAAAGCATCCATAATCATGTACAGCAATGACCATTCTAGGAATTTAATACCTTCATATTATTATCAAAAATTTATGTACAAAGAAGTTCAATCAACGATGTGTCTCATAATGAAAACTACAGACAGCCCAATATCCATAAACATGGGAATGGATGTGTGTGTATTATCTTTATTTTGAAGGTAAATATTTGGACTGATTTAGAGTAAAAGTGAATAGTACAATTCCTGAGGCAGGGATAAAAATGATATTGTCCTTCCACTTTATCTCATTTCTAAATTTTACCGAGGGCTTTTTCTGGCGCCTTGGGAGCTTGCTCAGCCCAGGCTTAGGACAACCTAGATGTGCCAGAGATTTTAACATTCCTAGGGTAACATCCACCAATAAAGGATCCACATCTGTGGATAAATGCTCCAGTTTCCCATCTCTTATTGGGATAATTCTGAGGAGCATTGTACATGGTTCCTTAGACTTAGAGGGTCCCCAGCAGGATTGGACCAATTGCCTTTTGGCTATGTCTGTCTCTGGTGCTATATTTTTTAAAAAACATTTTCATCCTAAAATTATATACAAAATAACATTTGTTATATATTATTTCAATGATTTATGTATTTTTATCTAAATGTTTAGTGTCTGTATTTAAGTGTATAACAGGAATAACACACTTCGTTTTTTTTCCAAATAACCAATTATATCAGCACCATTTCTTCAGTAATCTAACCTTTCACCACTGATTCAAAATATTTCAATCAGATTACTAATATTTCTCCATATTTGGGTTTGAAAATTGGCTTTCTCTTCTGTTTCATTTGTCCTATATTTATTCTGGTATAATATTGTTTTAATATTGTGGCTTCACAATACTTTTTACCTGTTAGCATAACTTTCCCAAATTACTGTTCTGAATTGTTGGAAGACCTCAGTGTTGCTCTATTTTAGAAGCTATTCTAGAGTCTTTTTGTAAAGTGAAGTTGTACTAATATAATTTAAATATAATTTAGAGGAGATGATACATTTGTCACAGGTTCTCAAAATCTGAAAATCCACCATCAAGACTCCATTAGACTCACTGCCTCATCTCATGAAAGGACTGCACAGAGGCCCTTCATAAGGGAAACCAGCAGCATAGGTTTATATTTCAAAGTCCTTAAAAGGGGGTGAGGGTGCAATCTGGAGGGTCTATATTTATAGGATGATTCAACAGCAGAAACATGTTGCCAAGTTTTTGCAACTTGAATCGATTTTCAACTGAAAATAATTGTATTGTCTAATTATAACAACCAAAAAATGAATGCATGCTGATGGGAAACAGAACAAAAACAATCATCCACCCCTTCAAAAAGTAAATAAACAGAAAGGGAAATAATTAGAGTGAAAGTGTTTTTAAAAATGTTACCTCCTACCTATTTTCCAGACTCCCTAGCCTTGCACACCCCTCCCCCGTCCCGGTTCCAGCCTGGGACAAAACCAACAAGACTAATAGGGTCAATTCTAGGCTTTACTTGTCGGTGAGTGGAAGGGAAAGAAGTGGGCATTTAATATTATAGAAGAGGAAGACGCAATTCTTTAAAAGCTCCAGCAGAAATCAGGACAAAGGCAAATACGACAAAATATTATGACCCGTTTGGTGTCGAGGATGCTAAATAGGAAAATAAATAAATAGATAAACAAACAAACAAATAAATAAATAAATAACGGATGGGCAGTACCCAGTGGTATTGGTGGGGGGAAGGTGGGAATGAGGAGAAAGGTAGCCCCGCCCACAACCTACTGCAGCTCCGCAGGTACGAACCATAATTGGGGATCTGAGCTCACAGTGACGTAGCCCTTACGAAACCTAGAGCCCGCCCTTGGATTAGTCTCTCCTCCCAGTTGCAGTCCTTAGTCGTTTGTGGCTGTATGCCGGCTCGCTATTGCCTTGAAGACGGGCGAACCTGTCCCCAGGAAGGAGGAAGTCGTAGAAGCTGACCCAGATTCTTGGCAGGTTGGAGGGTGCTGACTGGGGAAGGGAGCGGGGGCCTCAGGGCAAAGACCAGAGCGGGTCCAGGACTGGATTCTCTCTGTCCCTTCCCCGATGTCCACACATTTGGTGCAAGAAATAGAGGGCTTGGTGGGAGGAGATCAAGAGGGGCCAAGGGTTAAGAATGGGTACCAGTTGGTATCTCCTAGGAGGTGGGCGATCGGGCGACGCCTGGAAGGGAAGGACTAGAAAAGGATACGGCGAGGAAACGGCCTGATTCCTGCAGGGCGACGGGAGGGGGCGCGCAACCGGTGACCCTGGGTTGGGGATGGCGGACTCTGCATCGGGTCTAGGCCACCGTTCCCGGTATTTCTTCTCCACCCTCCTTCCATTTTGGAGCCGGAAATGGTGGGCTGTGGGAACTCCGGGGAGGGGTAGGGGGAGGGGACCGGGGCGGCTGCTGCAGAGGATAGGGACAGGGATTAGGAGGTCTGGGAAGCACGTCCCTTCTGTAGAGGAGGCAGTCGATTGGGCGGGCTACTGACTTCGGGATATAGGCGGGGAACGAGAAACAGTTTCTGGTCCCTGCAGGTCGGTGTAAGCGTGGGCGCTACCTGCGGACCCTGGGGTAAGCCTGACAAAGCGCTGACGCCGCAGCGGGGACAGGTTTGCAATGCCCACGTTACCTCTTCATCCATCTTGATGCATAAAATGGTGGGCAGTGGCCCGAGGGTGAGCTCCAGAAAGTCCACTGGGTCCCAAAAGGTCCTGGCAGATACCCAGATTGAAATTCTTTATAAATGAACCACGTAACCACCCAGCAACCTCTTCGGATTCCCACGCCCCGCAAGTTGTCCATTTGCGTTCAAGAAATGGTAATTAGATGACGGGAAGGACGAGACAGTGGAGATAAGGGGCCTAAAGAAGAGGTGAAACTGGTTTGGAAATAATCAGCTTTGATTTCTTCTGGAAGGCAGAGTAGCGCGTCACAGGGCGGGAAAAGAAGCTGTGAGACAAGATGGAGGAGAAAGAGAAGGGAGCAACATATTTCTAGCAGAGTCCTAAACCAACAACGGAGCTGGTGTCCCCTGATACTGGTCCTTTAGTCGAGTGATCAGTCCTAGCCATTGTCGAATTTCTGTCTGCAGGTCTTTAGGTCCGTGGGTGCAGCAGATTTCAAGGCTACGAGAGGAAGATTGCTTCTGATTCCTGCAGGTATGGGAGGTGCCTGGGACCCTTTGGTGTAGGGGTATCAGGGATCAGAACAGAATTTGGGGGGCTCCCAGCCCTCCCTGCCCCACTTAAGTGCAGGAGAAATCTGGCCGAGTCTTTAGAAACTGTGGGCCTGTGGCTGGTGAGGGAAGAAGGGAGTAAAGGGGCAAGCTCTGGGGTGCCCCTGGAGGGCATATCAGGATCCCTGGAGGCTAAGACCTGGTTTTTCAGCGACGGTCCAGCCCACTACCTGTCCTACGTTTCTGTGCCAGGAGTGGCCCTGGGACGGTTTTCAGGGAAAATGGTGGGCTTTGGGGCAGGGCTAGATCTGTGGCACCCCTTAGAGGGCACACGAAGTCTCTCAGGTGGGAAAACCTTTGCTCACAGAGCTCTGAATCCTGTTTTTACAAAACATTCAATCCTTTTATCTACTAGGAAGAAGAAGCAGGAAAAACAAATCTCAAGATGGAAAATGTCCCCAAGGAAAGCAGAGGAGAGGAGCAGGTTCCAGTGCAGAATGAGGAAGCCCGCCCTTTGGGAGGTGGTGAAGGCCAAGAACCTGGAGGAAACATTAGAGGGGAATGGGCTCCACCTGCCCAAGATTTCAGAGAGGATATGCCCAATAGGCTTGTCAATAACATTGACATCATAGATGGAGATGCAGATGATATGGAAAGGTTCATGGAGGAGATGAGAGAGCTAAGGAGGAAAATTAGGGAGCTTCAGTTGAGGTACAGTCTGCGCATTCTTATTGGAGATCCTCCTCACCACGATCATCATGATGAATTTTGCCTTATGCCTTGAATGCTGAGGTTAATAATTGTATACCCCCCTGCTTCCCAAACTTGCATTTTCTTGATGTACCCTTTACTGTGAACCTTTTGTGTTCTGTCATTTTTCTGATTGGAGATTTAATTTTCACTTTTGACTTAGTCTGTAAGTTTTTCTGTCAGCAGGGGAGATTTTATCAACTTGCATGGAAAGATGTCTATTACATATTGTAAAGCTAATAAAGCAGTTTAGAAAGCAGTCTGTAGATATACTATCATTTAAAAGCATGTACAATATATATATATATACACACACATCAGAATGCATCTTTTTCTTATTTTTTTAATGTTTTTTCTCATTTTTCCAAAATGAATACACATGTGTCAGAAAAAAATGTAAGATGTAAATAACTTACCAATCAGCTTATAAAGGGAATGGAGACAATAAATACTTGAGGCACAATTTAAAGACATAAATCTTATATTACCTCTGGATCTCTTATTTAGAAGCACAAACCTGGCAATTATTACAGATATGTTTCTTTAAAATCAGCCTATTTGTCTATAAAATGAAGATAGTACATGCTTTATAGAGCTACTGTGGGAATCAAATTAGGTAATGACCGAACTCTGTGGCTGGCTCAGTCGACACATGCAAGGCCCAGCCCTCTAGGTGTCCTTCATATTTAGGTAAGGACCAAAGGAGCAGGCCTACCAGCAAGTCCAACTGACTGCCAGGTAGGAGACACCTTTCTACACCTATGCTGCTGTGTCTCCTTTCCCTGGATAATGCCATGACTACGAGGCACTCCTTCCCCTTCTGCTAGGTTTTCCTCCCTCCACCGGTCCCCACCACTGCTGATGTGCTGGAGTCTTAAAGGTGACAAAGACCCACTGATATTTTTGGAGCCCTCAGTGGTCTGAATCCCCAGTTTGCCCATTCAGAAATGTAGAGAATGCCCCTTCCTGCTTTAGAGTTATACTTAATTCAGTTGGGTACTTCCCCAGTGCTGCTTAAGTATCCAAACAGCCCTTTGTGGTTTTTCTCAGACTTTTGTCCTCACCCCCCATTCCCCAAGATAAATCTGAGTGACACTCATGGTAGTGTGCTCAGAATTCAACTATCTCTTCTATCCTCCCATGAATATGGCTCAGTCTTCTTGGCAGTCCATTTTCTGCATAGACACTGCTACAGGTTTCACTCTTTGTATACACAGGTGTTGGGGTGGCTTTATGTCCCCAAGACTGTTCTGGTCCACACCACCCTCACCGCAGGAATCTTTGGTAGTCTCTACTCACACCAACCTACATGGATCCAGAGCAGTTTTCCTCTTCCTTTACTTTGATTTTTGCTCTGCTCAATAAACCTGTAATCACAGATCAGCGGGAAATAGGATGAGACTGGGGATCCAGGAGATGGACCCTTGTTTTAGGACATGTTCCACCACCCAGTCATCACTGCTCCCTAACTAGACTTCCCTTCTTACAGTAAATATATTGTCTCATTTGTCCTGGTACCCTCAGTGCCTAGCACAAGTTCTGGTAAGTTGTACGGCACTGCAGGTAGTTATAACTGAGTTGAAAGTCCTGCAAGCTGGGCCCAGGTTTGCCTCTGATCATTTGTGAAAAAGTGACTTCTTTTCTCTGCAGACTGTAGCTTGCAATTGAAAAAGGAACACAATGGACAAAGCATTATATATCAGTTTCAACACATGGATGTTGTAATATTAATATATATCAGTGTTTATCAACATGTGTTATAAAGACCAGCTGCATCAGAATCACCTGTGAACTGGTTAAAAGTTCAGGAAACTAGATTTTACTCCACACCCACTGCATCCTACAAGTTCATCAGACATCTCTGGACTTAAAGTGGAGGCCCCAACTTTAGTTCAAGTTTGGACACTCCCCTCCTCATTACACACACACACACACACACACACACACACACACACACACACACACATCAGACTTTATTTTACCACTAGGCCATCCCCTTTTTAAAGAGACAACTGTTTTATTTTTATGCTGTTATCTTTAGTGCATAGGTTGTAATCTTGGCTGCAGGCTTGAATTACCTCAGATTTTAAAGTGGAGCTCAGGACCCAATTCCAACCTATTGAATCAGACTCATTAGAAGTGAGATCAAGGGATCATTACATTGTAAAAGCACCTACAATGATTCTGATATACATGTAGAGTTCAGAACAACTGGGTATAATTTGTCACTAAAATATCTTTGGTTTATTTTCTCTGCACTATCCTTGATTGACTGTGTGAACCTAAGGAAGTCATTTCATTTATCTAGAATGTTTTTCTTGTGAAAGACACATCAGAGAGGAAGAATTACACCCCAAAATCAACACATGAGATCCTTTTAAGATAGTAATGTCAGTGGTCCTTGAAGTTTGCTAGCCTATCAAATGCTTCAGAATCACATGTGGAGCTTGTTTAAAATACAGAATCCTAGCCCCACACCCAAGAACCACACTTTGATAATGGTGCCCAGGTAACTGCATTGTTAACAGGCTCCGAGGTAATTCTGATGCACACTGGAGTTTGAGAATTACCCATGCATATATTTTTATCCCAAGTATATTAAGGACAAACCAATAAAATAACTAAAAGAAAATATAGATATATGTTAATCTGAATCCAAGGAAAAGATTAGAGAAGAGAAGGCCTATCTGAACATTAGAAAAAGAAGAAAAGATGAAACCATAAGGGGAACAATTGGTATATACTATGTAAAAATATTAAATATTCTGTAAAGCAAGACTATAAATAAAAGTTCAAGGGGAGGGTCTGTATGTCTTAATATGATGAACTGAACACCAGCTAATGCCTTTCACTCTCATTACAATATGGGGGGGCTTCCCTGGTGGCGCAGTGGTTGAGAGTCCGCCTGCTGATGCAGGGGACACGGGTTCGTGCCCCGGTCCAGGAAGATCCCACATGCCGCAGAGTGGCTGGGCCCGTGAGCCATGGCTGCTGAGCCTGCGCGTCCGGAGCCTGTGCTCCGCAACGGGAGAGGCCACAACAGTGAGAGGCCCATATACCGCAAAAACAACAAAACAAAACAAAAACAATATGGGGACAATATAAACAATAAAATTAATAAAAATTACATTCCTCTTGCACATTTAAAACCTTGCTTGAGGGACTTCCCTGCTGGCACAGTGGTTAAGAATCCACCTGCCAATGCAGGGGACATGGGTTCGAGCCCTGGTCCAGGAAGATCTCACATGCCACGGAGCAACTAAGCGCATGCACCACAACTACTGAGCCTGTGCTCTAGAGCCCACGAGCCACAACTACTGAGCCTGCGTGCCACAACTACTGAAGCCCACGTGCCTAGAGCCCGTGCTCTGCAACAAGAGAAGGCACCGCAATGAGGAGCCTGTGCACTGCCACAAAGAGTAGCCCCCTGCTCACCATGACTAGAGAAAGCCCACATGCAGCAACGAAAACTCAATGCAGCCAAAAATAAAATTAGCTAATTAATAATTTTTTAAAAAAAAACTTGCTTGTAAGAGTCTGTCCTAGCCATTTTGGATTTATCCATTAACAAAGGAGAGTTTATCTGCTTGTCTCAGGAAAAAGGTGGTAAGGTGAAAATAGGGATAAATACTCATTTGCCACTGAGCCTGCCACTCACCATTGGTATTGGTTTCCTGTGGCTGCTGCTTAAAAAAAAAACACAACAGAAATTTATCCTCTCACAGTTCTGGAGACTGGGAGTCAGAAATCAATGTCTGGGCAGGGCCAGGCTCCCACTGGAAGCTCTACTGGAGAATCCGTTCATTGCAATGTAACCCCTATCAAAGCTACAATAATCAAAATAGTGTGGTACTGGCATAAAGACAGACATATAGGCCAATGAAATAGAATAAACATCCAGAAAAAAGCTCACACAGATATGGTCAGATGATTTTCAACAGGGTGCCAAGACCATAAAATGGGAAAAGGACAGTCTTTTCAACAAATTGTGTTGGGAAAACTGGATATCCACCTGCAAAAGAATGAGGTTGAACCCTTACGTTACACCATATACAAAAATTATTTCAAAATGGATCAGAAACCTAATGTAGGAGGTGAAACTATAAAACTCTTAGAAGGAAACATAGGGGGAAATCTTCATGATTTCTCCCTTTGGAAAAAGAATGTCTATTTTATGCCTATTTCACCACTGAATTTGGAAACATGTAATTTCTTAATTTCACAGGCTCAAAACTGGAGAGGAGTTTTGCCTAGAAATGAATTAAACCTCAAGTCTCATCCAGACATGATTTAAATGATATTTAGATGAGACCGAACTTGGAGTTGATGCTAGAATGGGTTAATGCTTGGGGCCTGTTGGGATTGGGTGAAGTTGTTTTGTTTTCTTTTTTAATATGAGAAGGACATGAATATTGGGGAGACAGAGGGTTAAATGTTAGGTACTGAACTGTGTCCCATAAATTCATAGGTTAAAGCTCTAACCTCCAGTGTAGCTATATTTGGAGATAGGGTTTTTAAGGAGGTAAATAAGGTTAAATGAGGATATAGGGTGGGGCCACAATCAAATATGCCTAGTATGCTTGTAAGAAGAGGAGGAGAAAAAGGCCAAATGAGGGTATAATGAGATCTGGAGAAAGCAAACCCGCTGACAACTTGATCTTGGAGTTCCAACCTCCAGAACTGTGAGAAATTAAATTTCTGTTGTTAAAGTCACCTAATCTGTGTATTTTGTTATGGAAGACCTAGGAGAAGACCAATACAAGTTATAACACAGACTGATGGCTGCCAGGGACTGGGGGGAGAGGGTAAAGGAGGGAAACTGCTTAGTGAATGAGGAGTTTTACTTTGGGGTGATGGAAATGCTTTGGAACTAAACAGAGATGGAGGTTGCCCAACACTGTGAATGTACTAAATAACACTTTATCGTTCTCTTTAAAACAGTCAAATTTTCTGGATTTTTTATTGTGGAAAAATATACATAATATAAAAATTACCTTTTAACTATTTATAAGTGTGCAATTCAAGGGCATTAAAGTACATTCACATTTTTGTGGAAGCATCACCGCTATTCATTTACAGAAATTTTTCATCATTCCAAACTGAAACTCTGTACCCATTAAACAATAACTTTCCATTATTCCCTTCCCCACAGTCCCTGGTAACCACTATTCTACTTTCTGTCTATACGAATATGACTATTCTAGGGAATTTACATAAGTGGAATCATACAGTATTTGTCTTTTTGTGTCTGGCTTATTTAAATTAGCATAATGTTTTCCAGGTTCACCCATATTATAGCATGTAGCAGAATTTAATTCCTTTTTAAGGCTGAATCATGTTCTATTGAATGTATATACCACATATTATTTATCCATTCATTTCTCAATGAACAACTGGGTTGTTTCTCCCTTTTGACTATTGTGAATAATGCTGCTATGAACATGGGAGTACAGATATCTGTTTAAACCTCTGCCCTCAATTTTTTTTTGAGTATATACCCAGAAGTGGAATTGCTGGAATATATGGTAATTATATGGATTTTTTAAAAGGAAATGACAGTTTTCCACAATAGCTGCACAAATTTACATTTCCACCAGCAGTGTACAACTGTTCCAATTTCTCCATATCCTCACCAACACATTATTTTCTGAGTTTCTTTTTATAGTAGCATCCTAATGGATGTGAAGTCATATCTCACTGTGGTCTGGGTTAGCATTTCTCTAATGTTGAGCATCTTTTTACATACTTGGGCCACTCGTGTATCTTCTTTGAAGAAATGCCTATTCAAGGTCTTTGTCCAATTATTAGTTGGGTTCTTTTTGTTGTTGTTGAGTTGTATGAGTCCTTTATATAGTCTCGATATAAACCCTTTATCAGATATATGATTTGCAAATATTTCCCAATCCTGTATGTTACTTATTCACTCTCTTGATAGTGTTCCTTGATGCACAAAAGTATTTAATTTTGATTAATTCAAATTGTCTTAGCTCTGCTGCTATAACAAAATACTATAGACCGGGTAAGTTAAACAATAAATACTTATTTCTCACAGTTCTGGAGGCTGGGATGTCCAAGATCAAGGTTTTGGCAGATTCAGTGTCTAGTGAGAGCTCTCTTCCTGGTTTGCAAATGGCTGCTTTCTTGCTGTATCCTTACATGGTAGAGAGAGAGCTCTGGTCTCTTCCTCTTCTTATATGGACAATGATCCTATCATAAAGGCTTCACCTCTGTGATCTCATCTAAATCTAATTATCTCCCAAAGGCCCCATCTCCAATTTCCATCATATTGGGGATTAGGGCTTCAATATATGAATTTGGGGAGGACACAAACATTCAGTCCATAGTATTCCACCCCAGTCCCCAAAATCTCATCTAAATAGTATCTAAATGAGATATGGGTGGGATTCTAGGTGTGATTCATCCTAAGGCAAGATTACTCTCCATCTGTGAACCTGTGAAACTGAATAATTTATGTGCTTCCAAAATACAATATGGAACAGGTATAGGATAGACATTCTCATTCCAAAGGGAGAAATAGGAGATTAGAAAGGGGCGATGGGGGACTTCCCTGGCAGTGCAATGGTTAAGAATCTACCTGCAAATGCATGGGACACGGGTTCGATCCCTGGTCCTGGAAGATCCCACATGTCACGGAACAACTAAGCCTGTGTGCCACAACCACTGAGCCTGTGCTCTAGAGCCCACGAGCCACAACTACTGAAGTATGTGCACCTAGAACCTGTGCTCTGCAACAAGAGAAGTCACTGCAATGAGAAGCCCGTGCACCACAATGAAGAGTAGCCCCTGCTCGCGCAACTAGAGAAAGCCCACACACAGCAACGAAGACCCAACGCAGCCAAAAATAAATAAATAAATAAATAAAATGTATAAAGGAAAAAGAAACATCACATGCAAGAAGCACCATTTGAAAAAAAAAAGAAAAAAGAGAGAAAGGGGTGATGGGTCCCAAGTAGGTCAAAATTTAGCAAGGTAAATCCCATTACATCTTAAGGCATGAGAATAAACCTCTTTGGTTCCATGCTCTGTCCTTTGAAGTTTTGTTATTTTTCTGAAAAGTTCATCAGCCACTGCTTCATGTTTATTCCTGCACCGTGTCTTCTCAAAGCTCTTGTTTAATTTTTTTAGTTTTGAGTGTGCTATTGCTGTATTCACTGTTCTAAGATACATACTTTAAATGGGAAATGCCTGAGAGATCTCCTTCTTACCCCTCCTTGTTATTCGAATGTGACCTCAATAGGTTTCCAATATGTTCACTTTCCCTCTGACATGGGACACGACACCCAGAAAGGTCTTCCTGGCATTGAAGGACAAAAGGCCACTGAATCTAGTAAAACCTGACTCTTGATCGATAATGCTTTCAGAGAAAAATTTTGATCAAAAGGGTGAAAATATGAAAACTTATAAACAAAAACCTCTTTTAAAATGGAGTCAGGAGGCCAGAACAGAAAGTTCTCATGCCCTACCACTCAAAGTCAATTGCAGACCCAACAGAAAGAGAAATAACTTTACATTCCCAATAGGAAGAAGGTTACTACTTTACTACCCAGCAGGAAGAAGGAAGAATATCTCCTTGCCTGGTACAGCTCAGCCAGTGAGAGATTGTCACAGCTCAGCCAGTAAAAAGTTACTACACTTTGAACTCCCAATTTCCTCCAAAGGACTCTTTGTGTATAACAGCTCCTCCCAACTCCCCCTTCTACTCTATTAAAGAGCATTCCTCTCCTCTGTTCTCCAGACTTTGCCTGTGGTTTGCCATAGCTTACATGTCCTGAATTGCAATTCTTTGCCATTCCTGAATAAATCTATTCTGTTGGTAAAATAACTGGCTGTTTTGGGACTTCTCTGGTGGTCCAGTGGGTAAGACTCCACAATCCCAATGCAGGGGACCAGAGTTCGATCCCTGGCCAGGGAACTAGATCCCGCATGCATGCTGCAACTAAGAGTTCGCATGCCACAAGTAAGAAGTCCACACAACACAACAAAAGATCTCACATGCCGCAATGAAGATCCCACATGCTGCAACTAAGACCCGGTGTAACCTAAAAAATAAATAAATAAATATTTAAAAAAGTTAAAAACTGGCTGTTTTATTGTTTTAGGTCAACTGCACCAATTATCTAACTATTTTGTCTGTGCTTTGGGTGTCATATTCAATAAATAATTGCCATATTCAATGACATGAAGTTTTTCCCACCTTTTTCTTCCTTGGTGTTCAAAGTTTTAGTTCTTATGTTGAGATCTTTGATCCATTTTGAGTTAATTTTTATAAACGGTGTAAAGTAAGGGTTCAACTTCATTATTTTGCATGTGGATATCCAGTTTTCCCAGCACTATTTGTTGAAAAGGCAGTTTTCCCCCCATTGAATAGAAAGTAACTGGAATGAGAAATTCACTAGAGCACCTCATTGGTGGACTGGCTGATGAAAGAGTCAGTGATATTGAAGATAGGCGAATAGAGATTTTTGAGTCTGAGAAACAAAAAATAAATAAAAATGAAGAAAAGAACACAGACACAGAGAACCCTGAGACACCATCAAGCATACCAATATAGACATAGTGAAAATACAAGAAAGAGATGAGAAAGAGAAAATGTCAGGAAAATACATTCAAAGATCAAATATGATGAAAAACATTAATCTATAACTGACTTCTAATCAGAAATCATGGTGATCAGAAGACAGTGGCACATCATTTTCAGAATGTGGAAACAAAATGACTGTCAACCAAAATTTCTTAACCAGAAAACTCTCCTCTAAAATTAAGGATTAATTAAGACTTTCCCAGATAACAAATACTGAGAAAATTTTAAAATATTTAGTACTGTTCTATAAGAAATACTAAACAGAATCCTTCAGGTTGAAATGAAAGGACACTAGATGGTAACTTGAGTCCACATGAAGAAATGAAGAGCACTGGCAAGGTAACTAACTAGGTAAATATAAAAGACACAGTGGTAGGCCAAATAATGGCCTCCCAAAATATATGCATGTCCAAACTCTGTAACCTATGAATGTTACCCTATATGGCAAAAAGGGACTATACATTTGTGATTGTTAAGGATCTTGAGATGCAGAGATTATTTGGATCATCTGGGTGGACCCTAAATGCAATCACAAGGGTTCTTATAAGAGAGAGACAAAAGGAAATTTTAAGCAGAAGAGGAGAAAAGTGATGTGATGATAGAAGCTGGGAGACATTTGAAGATGCTATGCTACTGGCTTTGGCGATGGACGAAGGGGACACAGTCAAGGAATACAGCCCTAGAAGTTGGAAAAAGGCAAGAAAATGGATCCTCTCCTAAAGCCTCCAGAGGCAGTATAGCTCTGCTGATACGTCGGTTAAACCCCATGAAATTATTTCAAATTTATGAACTCCAGAATTATAAGAGAATAAATTTCTGTTGTTTTAAGCCAGTAAATTTGTTGTACTTTGTTACAACAGCAATAGAAAATTAATACAGACAGTATATGTATATTTGTTTATAACTCTTTCCTCTCCTATTTGATTTAAATAGGATAATTATAAAACAGTGTTCATGGGCTTATGATGGCTAAAGATGTGGTTTCCACCACTGTCAACAATAATACCACAAAGGAGGAAGGAGGCAATGCAGGTATATCAGAAAAAAAATTTTATACCATTGAAATTAAGTTAGAATTGACAAAACTGGATTGTTTTAATTTAAGATATTAATTTTAATCCCTAGGGTAACCACTAAGAAAATAATTTTTTAAATATTGTAAAAGAAGCATCAAGAGAATTAAAATGACACAAATATATTTTTCTATCTTTAAAAAAGAATCAATAGTGGAGAAACAGAGGAACAAAAAAGGCAGAAGACATATAAAAACAAATACTAAAATGGCAGATATCAATCCTACCTTATCCATGTTTACATTAAATGCAAGTTGATTAAATGCTCCATTCGAAGGGAAAATTTTAGCAGAAAGGGGAAAAAAGCATTATCCAATTATACACTATCTAGAAGAAAAACATTTTAGGTTCAAAGAAAGAAATAGAATGAAAGTGAAAAGACAGAAAAATATATACTATGCAAAGGGTAACAAAAAAGGAGTGGCTATTTTTAATAGATAAAATAGACTTTAATACAAAAAATGTTACTGGAGAACAAGAAAGGTGTTTATGATAACAAGGTCAATCCATAAGGAATATAAAAAAATGAACATATATGAACATCAAAATACTTAAAGCAAAAACTGACAGAGTAAAAGGAAAAAACAGACACTTTGATGATAACAACTGCAGACTTAAAAAAGACACTTTCAAAATTTGATGGAACAAGTAGGAAGAATATCAACAAAGAAATAGGAAAATTGAATGAAATTACAAACTAACTAGAATAACAGACACCTACAGAATACTCCAAGCAACATCAAAATATACATTCTTGTCAAGCACCCATGGAGCATTCTCCTGGATAGATCATATACTAGGCCATAATAAAATTCTATATAAACTTAAAAGGATTGAAATCATACAAAGAATATTCTCTGAGCATAATGGAATTAAATTAGTAATTAACAACATAAGGAAATCTGGAAAAGCTACAAATACATAGAAATTAAACAATGTACCTCCATTTAATCAGAAGAAGTCATAAGAGAAATTATAAAGTACTTTGAGATGAATAAAAACAAAAACACAACATACCAAAACATATAGGACGTAGTTAAACAATGCTTAGAGGGAAATTTATAGCTTTAAATTCTTATATAAAAAGAGATGAAAATCTGAAATCAATCATTTAAATTTCTACCTTAAAGCACTAGAAAAAGAAAAGCAGCTTAAACCCAAAGAAATCAGACAATTAGAGTGGATGTAAATGAAATAGAGAATAGAAAAACAATGGAGAACATTATTAAAATGAAAAGCAGGCTCTTTAAAAATATTTTTTTAAAAAGTCCTACAAACCTATAAGTAGACTGCCAAGGGAAAAAGGATGAGGATTCAAATTAACGAAGTCAGGAATGAAAGAGTGGACATCACTCCCAATTCTATGTGTTATAAAGGATTATAGGGTAATACTATGAACAACTGTATGACAACAAATAAGACCAGATAGATGAAATGGACAAATTCATATAAAGACACAAACTACCGAACTTGACAAATAGAAATAGAAAGAAAAGTAACATTACTGAAAGTGGAAGGGTATGGAACTCCAGGACTTCATCCCCTGGACCCCAAAAGCAGTTACTAAACTGGCAAAAACTATCAGAATCAACTTTTGCAGAACTCTGGAATCTAGTCAAAAAATTACAACTGGGGGAAATTTGGTGCAGAAAGAAGCTCCTGCTTTGTGGCAAGAAATTTTAAACTGCCTGTCTACCATCACCCATGCCCCAAATTGGCAGTAGTTTGTGAATGGCAGCCCACTATCCTGGTTAAGATTGCTAGTGACAGGAGGAGGAATTTGGATCCTATTCTCATAGAAATGTGATTGATCTTGGTCTGTCTGGTGGCGGCCTCAAGGACCAGCACAAAATTTCCCTTTGTCACAGAAGACTGAGAGCATTCCCAGGACTGGAACTGGAATAGTAACTTCCTGGGTGGAATTTGCCAAAAGTATTTAAAGTCATAGGTATTGGCCACAGCAGCTTGGGGCAAGGAACAACATTTGGGATAAGCAAGAGACAGACTGAGAAGCCTAGGTAGGAAGCGTTAGGGAAAAGAGATACATGGCGAAACAAGCACTTTTAAACACTCACGTACACTGGGGAATCAAGAAGTTTATGTACATGCCCGAGATTGAACACATGATCAGAAAAGGCCACAGAAGACCCTAAGCATTCACCTTAGTTGGCCTTCAGGCTCTGCACAAGTAGAAAGTAAAGCATTTAAAAAGTGCTCCAGCGCAGAGCTCATCTGTAAAGACTGGGAAAGTAGGTTTTTTTTTCTTTTGTTGGCTGTAGGCATTTAAAGTAACTCTGTCCAAACACCAGTTGACCACTAAGCTAATGAAACACAAACTTCAGTGGCCAAATATGACCAAAAATGCAGAATTTAAAAAAGTATTTTTTAAAAGTCTCTAAACAAGGAAACAATAACCCACAACAGAGAGCAACAAATCCTGTGAAGTGGGGGAATCTGACTTCTAGAGTTGACACTTGCTAATATTCAAAACACCCAGATTCCAACACAAATTTTGAGGTATATAAAGAAATGAGAAAGTATGGTCCATTCACAGGAAATAAAAAAAAATTATTAGAAACTGACTGAGAAAGTTCATGTATTGGACTAACTAGGCAAAGATTTTAGATGAATTGTCTTAAATATGCTCAAAGAGCTAGAGGAAACCCTGGACAATGGACTAAAGGAAATGAGGAGAAGAATGCCTCAGAAGATATAGAATATCAGTAGAGAGATAGAATATAAAGAGTATGAAAAGAAACTAAACAGAACTTCTGGAACTTATAAGTACAATAACTAAAATGAAAAGCTCAGTAGAGGGGTTCAACAGCATGTTTGAGCAGGGAAAAGAATGAATAAGCTAACTTGAGGACAGGTCAATTGAGATCCTTCAGTCTGAGCAGCAGAAAGTGAAAAGAATGAACAAAAATGAACAAAACCTAAGAGACCCATGAGACACCATCAAGCATACTAATATATTCATGATGGGAATCCAAGAAGGAGAAGAGAGATAGAAAGGGGCGGAAAGAATTTTTGAACAAATAATGGATGAAAATTACTCAAATTAGAAGAGAGACAATAATCTGTGCATCCAAGAAGTTCATTAATTCCAATCAGGATAAACTTAAAGAGATCCAAACAAAGACACAGTATAGTCATATCATCAAAACCAAATATATGGCACTACACTGTAGCAACTATAATGTCAATTTTCTAGTTTTTGAGCTGGGTTGTGGTTTCACAAGTGTGAAAGAGGAAAGGGAAGAGAAGGGATGGAAGGAAAGGAAAGAGGGTCAGCAGGGGTCAATGATAAGAGTAAGCTGTGAACCAAGGATGTTGATGAATCTGTTCATCTGTGGTCCATAATTTTAAATGTTTTAATGCATCTTTTTTTCTTTTTTAACATTTTAACTGTCTGACATTCTCTCTAGATGAGAATAGGTTAAACGTTGGAGTGCAAATATCCAGTGTGGAGTGAAGTGAACAGAGAAGACGAGAAGGAAGTTGGTAAAATCAGTTTGGGGTTGTGGATTTTGAGGTCCCGCAGGGATATTCAGGCAGTGGTGTCCAACAGACTGTTGACAAAGAAGGTCTGAGACTCAGGGGAGGGAATAACCTGGATATGTAGATTTGGGAATCATCTGTGTTAAGAGGGAAATGAACAGAGATCAGCCAGGGAGAGAGAACACATGGACCGAGAAGAGCAGAGGCTCAGGACATAGCTGCTACTCAAGGTGACAGCGCAGCTTCCTGGCGAGCACCACCACCAGCGCTCTGGAGTCAGGCGGAGCTGGTCTTGAAAGCGGGCTGTGGGGCTACGTGTGGAGCGCTCTTGGAGAAGTCGAGTACCCTCCCTGTGATCAGCTGTCACAACTGGGGATAAAGGGCATCTCAGAGGGATGCTGAGCGAGGGCCTGAGAGGCGCCAGGTAAAGCACCTGCAGTCAGGAAGCCTCCCCCGATCTGCTCTGTTGGTAACTCCCTCTTTTCCACACACCCCGCCCAGGCCGTCCACAGCTGTCCGGTCCCTGTGGGATGTAGGTGAGGGGGCGGGGCGGGGGGAAACCCGGCTCGGGTGACGCGGCGCTCACGTGACCGGCAGGGCGCTGACTTGGGCAGCAGCTCCCGCGCCCCCCCTTTCCCCGCCCCGAGGTCTGGTCCAGTCGCCCGCGCGGAACCAGCTCCCGGAGCTGCCCGGGTGGCGGGCGAGGGGCCAGCGGGCTTAGGCGAGCCAGAGGAGGCGCAGGCCCGGCCCGGGCGCTGCAGGTCAGTGTGAAGGTGGGCGCTGCTGGCGGCCCGGGTGGGGGTGGAAGCGGATGGGACTAGGATCCGAGAGCAGTGGGGAGAGGGGAAGGGGTTCCGAGATGGGTGAGGAGGGGCACGGGGCGTGGCGCGGGCAGGTGGGGAGGGAGGACCCTGCAACTGGCCCTGCCGCCTCTTCGACGCCCCTCCTCTGTGGCCTCCATCCATTTTCGAGCCTGAAATGAGGTCGCGGGGACGGGGAGAAGCAGTGCGACCTTGAAACATAGACAAATTCTGGAAATAACCCCCCTCTCACACTCTGAGCCTATGAGGAAATATTGATCTCCGCGTAAAGGGGTGGGGGCGGGGCGGGGTGCCTGCCGGGGAGGGGTCCCAGCGACCCAAACAGTTTGTAAAGCATCCTAGTCTGGTCCTGAGGCCTGACAAAAAGATTTGGCGACTGAGGTGCGGGGTCAGGGGAGGTGGGGGAGGCAACGGTGGATGAGGAGGGCCCCGACTGCGTCCTCGGAGCTCCCATCCCCTTCTCCTGTCTGTCTGCAGGTCTGTGAGGCTGTTGTTCCCAGCATTCTGCTAGGCTACAAAAAGAGGAGAAACTTGTTCAGATCCCGGCAGGTCAGTGAAGGAGAGGGCACTGGACAGGCACCCAGAGGGGTGGGAAGTGTGCAGGGCACAGCCCGGGTAGAATTGGGGGCCCCACTGCCCACTTCCCAACACATTTACACACACTCTGCCGTGCTGAGCAAGCGTAGGGGAAAATGGCAGGGTCTGTCTGGGAAATGGTTGGCTCACGTGTGCACGAGGAATGGTGGGGTAAAGGGTGGGCAGAAGGCACACTAGGAAGGCCGGGCCAGGTCAGGGGACCCCTGACAAGGGGTGAGAAGCGACTGCTACTATCCGGACCTGCATTCCATCCCCAAGCCCTCAGTCTCCCTTGTTTCCTCTTTGTCTTCTCTTCCCCCTGCCCCATCCCCAGGACAGGAAAAGGAAGGGACACTCAACATGGAAAAACTCTGCAGTGAAAATGAAGGAAAGCCTGAGAACCAAGGCAAGATGGAAAACAAAGGACAGCCACCGGATGCGGGAAAGCTGGGAGTAGCTTGTACTGTGGAAGACAAGGAAAAGTTAGAAAACAAGGGAAGGATAGATCTCAAGGGAAAGACAGAAGATGAGGAAGTCCTAAAGGATAAAGAAAAGCCAGACAGTGAGGCAAAGCCAAAAGAAGGAAAGCCAGTGAGTGAGGGAAAACCAAAAGAAGGAAAACCAGAGAGTGAGGGAAAGCCAATGAGCGAGGGAAAGCCAAAAGAAGAAAAGCCAGCCAGCGAACCAAGGGCTGCAGGAAAGCGCCCAGCTGGGGATGATGTACCCAGGAAGGCCAAAAGAAAAACCAACAAGGGGCTGGCTCAGTGTCTCAAGGAATACAAGGAGGCCATACACGATATGCATTTGAGCAATGAAGAGATGATAAGAGAATTTGACGAGATGGCCAGGGTGGAGGATGAGGTGAAGAAAACCAGACAGAAATTGGGGGGATTTATGTGGATGCAAAAAAGTTTACAGGACCCCTTCCACCCGAGGGGCCCAAGGGAACTCAGGGGTGGCTGCAGGGCCCCACAAAGGGGCTTTGAAGACATTCCTTTTGTGTAATGCCCCTGGCAGGTGTTTACCAGGCCCTGCGCTTTAAAGTTTTGCAAATACTTTGCTTTAGGCGTCATTCTTGTTATCAACAACTTTTTGATCCAGCTAGAGCACTCTGTCAGTAGGGGATTTTTACCCATGTGCATTACAAAGGCGTTATGATTCTTGAAAAAAATAAAGCAGCTTATAATATCATCTACAGAATCGGTCCACTTTTGTAAAAGAACAGAAATTTATATGGTACATCTATGCACAGGAAAAATAGAAAACTTTGTTCACTAAAAGGTTAACAGTGGTGGGCTTCCGTGGTGGCACAGTGGTTGAGAGTCCGCCTGCCGATGCAGGGGACACGGGTTTGTATCCCGGTCCAGGAAGATCCCACATGCCACGGAGCGGCTGGGCCCGTGAGCCATGGCCGCTGAGCCTGCGCGTCCGGAGCCTGTGCTCCGCAACGGGAGAGGCCACAACAGTGAGAGGCCCGCGTACCGCAAAAAAAAAAAAAAGGTTAACAGTGGTTTTATGAGTTGTGAGATTGTGGGTGATTTATTTTCTTTGTTTTCTTTCTACTCATCTGTTTAAATTTTCCTAAGGAACACAGATTACTTTTCTTATAAAGAAATGCTAAAATATAAAAAAGGAAAGCAATACATAAAAAGCAATACAAAGAACTGTTTACTGAGTTTATGAAGGCAGTGGAGACACTGTAAATTCTTGTTGTCAGAACTTAAAATGTTATGTAAAACTCACATTACTTCTGGACTTGTATCTGGCGGAATCAACTTGGCAGCTATAACAGATCAATTGCTATAAAGAGCAGTCTTGTCATCTGTGAAATGGGAATAATAATTGCCTCACAGGATTGTGGAATGGATTAGATGAGGTACTGAGTATGTAAGCTGTGTTAGGCTGGCTTCTACCTTTTCCCCTATACTGGCAGGACCAGGACCTCATCAGACACTTGGAAGAGGGTTGATATACATCTCACCTATGCCCAGAAATAAGTTCCAGGAAGCCAAAAGGTGGGTACAACCCTCCCCTGGGTATTGCCATGTTTGCTGGGCACTGTGCCATTTCTCATGAGTCCTCCATCTTCCTAAGGTCCTCACTGCTGCTGATGGACTGATGTCCTCAAGATGACAAAGCTCAGTTGATTTCTCTGGAGTCCCCAGTGAGCCCTAAACCTGCCCCACACCATGACACTGATCGAAGTGAGGATAAAGCCCTTTTCTTCACTTTAGAGTTATACTTATCCAAGTGGTAATACCTCAGTGCTCCTTTGGTCACTAAAGGATTTCAGATTTTACATACAGCCATCTTTTCATCAGATTCAGATATGGGAAGCTGGGATAAAATTTGAGTGGTGCACACTGTGCTTTTCTCACCTGTCAGTACCTTCTCTGCTCCATTCCTTTTTCTTTAGAGGAAATTATCTCCTAGGAGACTCCTACCGGGTCCTGCATTACAAGGTTAGCACACCTACCCATACTTGTGATTTTTAGAGCATTGCTACTCAAATAGTGGTCCATGGACCAGCTGCATCAGCATCATCTAAGAGATAGAAATGCAGGATCTCAGGTCCCCATCCTAGACCTACTGATTCAGAATCTTCATTTAAACAAGATCTTCAGGTGATTCCTGTGCACTTTAAAGTTTGCAAAGCACTGGTTTATAAGGAGACTCTCCTTAGCCTCCCACTCCCACCATCATGTGAAATATGTGCCTAAAAGGATAAATACATGTGCAACATAAGATACATCCTGCAGATTATTAAGTAGGCCTGTGTTTGTTGAACTGCAGTTCCACATCCCCAACAGTAGTAGAACCTGAAACAAATTCAATGAGTCAACACCTGAAATTGTTTAATGAAGTAGGGTAGAATAGCATTGGTTAGAGCTAAACAGTAAATATCAGATTGTATCCCAGGTAGGTAGGGTGAGTATTGTTTTGTGAAATTTGTATTTCACTTATATATGTATGTATGTTTGTATACCTTGAGTTGTGATGAAAAATAAATTTCTGATTGTGGGCTAAACTTTTTAAAAATTGAGAAACACTGCTTTGGACTCTGCTTCTCACACAATTTGTCCTTTTTATCCTGGTACCTCTAATGCCTAGCACAGTGCCTGTCAAGTAATAGGTTCTTAATAAAATTTTAAATGATGATAGCTGAGTTAGGCATTCTTGCCTCAGACCATTCCAGGTCTAGATAAATAACTGTGGACTCTATTTCTCTAGCAGGGTTTACTTGCAGTTCCAAATGAAACGCCATGTAGAAGGGTTTGTACCACAAATTTAACTCTATCTCATTTCATTAATGCATGCATGTTTTTAAAGTGTGCAAAGTTGCCACGATAAAATCACCAGAGGACTTTGTTGAAAATGTGAACTCCTTACCCCCACTTCGGATCCACTGAGTCGAGCGCTGGAATCTCCTTTTTTTTTTTCGGTACATGGGCCTCTCAACTGTTGTGGTCTCTCCAGTTGCGGAGCACAGGCTCCGGACGCGCAGGCTCTGGATGTGCAGGCTCAGCGGCCATGGCTCACGGGCCCAGCTGCTCCGTGGCATGTGGGATCCTCCCAGACCGAGGCACGAACCCATGTCCCCTGCATCGGCAGGCGGACTTTCAACCACTGCGCCACCAGGGAAGCCCTGGAATCTCCATTTTTAACAAGCTTCCTAGGTGATTCTGATTCACACTAAAGGCTAATGTCCACTGACTTGTATATTCATTATGATTGCAGTTGTATTAAGTGTAAACCATAAGGTGAGCAGAAGAGTTGCAATGTTTATTTGGTGGGTGTGGGGGAGAGCTGAAGGCCTTTGTAAGGTACAAAAGTTTGGGAGTAAGAATCCATAAAGGCAAGGATTAATATATCTACTGAAGAGAACCTGAAACTGTTTTTAGAGCAAATCATGACTATAAACAAAGGCAAATGGAACTCATCTCATAGGATGGTGTATTTCCTTCTTTAGATGCCATAACTATGACAGCTAAACAGTTCCATTGCTAAAGAAGACTCATGGGACCTCAAATGTCAAAGCTTGCAAATCTGTAGTTTAGCACAGGGGGAAAAAAAGGATGCAATGTAGCAATAGCATTGAGGATATGCCTCACAGCCAAGAGCTGTCTCATACCCAGGGGTCTAAAGTGGCCAGATGCAAGCTCCAATTGCCTTCCCTCTCTATAAGAGCCCTGGAAATATGCACTTCTTTTGGAATAGGAACCACTGATGTGTTCACAGAGTACCTTAGAACCAGAGAGCACAAAATGGAGTCAGCCCGGGATTCTCTTGCAGTGATGGTTACGTAGGCATATTCTTGCTATGTTGTAGCTCTTCAACAGCAGAGCGCTTGGTGTGTGTGTGGGGGGGGGGGGATGTTCACCAAGACGAGGTGCAAATGATCAACCTTTTTGTTACCAATAAGCAAAGCTGACAAGCTGGTACAAACCATCCAAACTCCTAGGGCCAATGGTTCTAAAACAACACTCTTAGTATGCTTCATGCCTTTACCATGAGTCAGTAACTTACAGGTGCATTTCTTATTTTAGTAGACCAGCTTGGGCAAATCCCAGTCTTGCTGGAATTAACCCTCTAAAAACAATATGCCTTTTACCCTCCTCCTCACAGTGTAATAACAGCTGAATAGGGGTACCCTTTCTCACTGCAGGCACAACTCCCAGTGAGTACTGCTAACATGGCCCTCGCTTATTTGCTAGAAATCTCTCCATCTTCCCATTGGGGTTCAGTCTCCACCCTCCTCCACCCTGCTCTACATCCCAGGGAATCCGACCTGTATTGATTACATCAAAGGGCTCCCTTGTCCTTTGGGAGTAAGTGGTGGACAATGTGGTCAGGAACTTTATTTCCCAGCTTGTTCCCTGTAGTGTCACCAGATGCTGACAGTCTCTTCTCTAAAGTTTCCTGGGGGGTTGCCCTCTCCAAATAGGCTCTGTATCTCAAGCTTTCAGTAACCCCTCTTTCCCTTTGTCCCTCAGGCCTAGATAATCCTACCTTTACTAGCCATGGAGTATTGCACTACCCCTGTGGTTCTCCAGTACCCTTCCCACATCTTTGTATACTGCACTTTTTAAAAAAGTCTCAAATTTTCTAATGCAGATGGGCTCCCTCTTTCCTGTCATGAACTTCTCAGATACAGTAATAGATACTAGAAGTTACCCCAGAAATTGGGTTACTAATTTGAGGAGGGAAAAATAACCTCTTTGCACTGGGGGTTGGGAGAGTACGGGGCAGGTGTTAGGAGAGGTTCATTGGTACATGGCATGTAGTAGTATCACACTTACTCAGCACCACAGGTGGCATAGAATGAAGTACAGGTGGAATCCAAAGTTTGGGGAATCAAGCTGCTGTGTCATTTAAGCACTGTGTCAAAAATCATTATCCAAAAGGTTGTGGAGTTTTCCATGTTCATCTGATGGTCCTAAAGAATATGCATAGGAAAAAGGAAATTGAAAGCCATATAATACAACAGAAAACACATGTAGAGCGCCAGAAAGCCTGCATGGCATGTTTGAAGAAGTTCCTCATCTTGGGGATGGAAAAAAAGCTGAGGACCAAGCTCAGGTCCTCATACTGTCACTGAGTTCCACTGCCAATTAAATGCCCTACCTGCTATGGATTTTACAATAAGGTAAAAACACTAGTAGGGAAAGAGTGGAGCCCTGATATATGGGATAGGATATTTGTGCAGACATGCTCCAAGGCATTAAAAATCATTGGTGAGAGGGTCACGGACATCCTTGAAGATTTCTGTGGGCCTGTGCTCTGTAGGCTGGAGATTATGGTGGAGAATGCTGTGGTGGAATTGGGCTACTTGATCTTAGTGTGAATGAAGGGATCCCAGAGTGCTAGAGGTCAGGTGACAGTGCTTAATCATATGTGACAAGGTGAGTGCAACTACTACAATGAGCCACAGTGATAAAATGGTAATTAGAGGATGTTTGACCCACAGGGATCTGTGGTGATGGCTAATCAGAGCATTCTTAAAAATGAAATAATTGGGCAGCCTATAGGATGCTTCCTGACATATTGAGGCAGAAAAAAATTCTAGGTCTGCTGTTTCCTAATTCGAGTTGCTGTAGTGGGGTTTTTCAACTTCTCATCCAACTGAGGGGAAGGCAGATTACCTCTAAGGTAGGACCCGGCAGCCACTGGTGTATACTATGAATCTTACATGAAATCTTTTCCAGTGGAACCTGCAGACACTTTTCAGGGTGACTGTGCCCTAGGGACATAGAAATACCAAGACATCCTGGGAGTTACTAGCTAAAGGCTCTGAACTGGTGCTAATCTCTAGACTGAGGGAGAGAGAGAGGCAAAAGGACAGACAATGCAGAAAAGATTGTGACAGTCTAATGGGATATGGTGGGGAAAAAAATCTAATGTATATACAACTGACCCTTGAAAAACATGGGTTTGAACTGCTTGGTCCACTTATATGCAGATTTTTTTCAAGAAATATACAAAAATATGTGTGTAGAACATTGTGTGCAATATTTATATTGAAGTAGATAGCCTATTCTTACATAGGCATAAGGTGACTGATATAAAATTAATAATGTGTTAGTTTTTTTACAACTCTGCTTTCAAAGAATTACATTACCATACAATATACTTCTTTCTGTCTCACAATTGGAGAAACTGTGTATCAGCCTATCATCATCACAGACAGGTGTTTTTCTTTAATGTAATAATGTTTCAGTGCTGTATTATGAATATGACTGTAATACTATATGCCATAAGAATTTTATAATGGTTCATTCATTAATGCCTAGGCTAGGCTACCATGAAACAATGGTATTGATTACACTATGCTACTATAAAGCAATTATATTACTGCTTCTTTGTTATCAATGCATGAATCCTTATACCTGTAAATAAATATGAAGTTCTTTTTCACATGATCTTTTCATTTTTGAAGTCTAGTGTTAGTAATACATATAACAGCTACAGTGTTTTGCATCACATAAGACATTATTGATGTAAGCATTGACAGGCTATGTAAACAAACAATGTAAACTTACAGTATTGATAAATACAATACAGTACTGTACATATATTTTCTCTTCCTTATGATTTTCTTAATAACATTTTCTTTTCTCTAGCTTACTTTGTTGTAACCGTATATAACACATATAACACACAAAATATGTGTTAATCAACTCTTTATGTTATCAGTAAGGCTTCCATTCAACAGTAGACTATCAGTAGTTAAGTTTTGAGGGAGTCAAAAGATGTACATGGATTTTCAACTGTGTAGGGGGTCAGCACTAATAAACCCTGCATTGTTCAAGGGTCAAATGTATAATCAAAGTCTCAGAAGAAGAGGGGATGAAATACTATGAAGAAATAATGGAAGATTGACTTCTGGCATGGGAACACGAGGAGCCCCACTGACCTGATCCCCAGTGAAAGTAGTAAAAATCATATTTTAAATAAAACGAAATCAGCCATTAAAGGCCTTTGGAAATGGTCCTAAGGACAAACAGCACACGAAGAAATATCTGCTCAAGAAAATCTACACAAATTCAGTAAGAAAGCTAAAAGCCTCTAATATTTGAACCAAGACTGCTTCCTCCCCACTTTCCAAGTTCAGTGAGCTGGATACTCCATTCCAGACTGCCGTAGCCAAAACACAGGGCTCTCTCTCCCCCACATCCCAGCTGTGTGAGACACTGTCAGGTAATAAATGTCTTATTTTAAGCCACTAAATTTAAAGTAATTTGTTACATAGTAATAGAAAACTAACACAGATATTGGCACTGAAAGTACCAAATACCTAAAAATGTGGAAGTGGCTTGGAAACTGGGCAGTGGGTGGAGGCTGGAAGAACTTTGAGGAACATTATTGCTTTGAACCACCTGTAAGTAAAAATATACACCTCATAGACCCTGCTAGCACAGGTCCAGAAGGATGTGAGGAGCATGTTATTGGAAACTGGAGGCATGAGATCCTCATATGCAGTAGCAGAATGATTAGTGAAATTATCTCCAACAGTTCACTGGAAAGCAGCACTTGTAAGGGATAAACTTGAACATTTAGCTGAAGGGATTTCCAAGCAAATTGCTGAGGTATGGCCTGGTTTCTTCTTACTATTTATATCAAAAAGTGGCAGGAGAGAGATAAATTGAGGGAATATCTGTTAAACAAAAAGAAAATAGGACTTGATGATTTGGGAAATTCCCATTCTATTCAAATGGCAAAATACACTAAAATTAAGAGATACCTTCTGAAAGAATGACACAAAGAAAAAGTTGAGTGTGTAACTAGTATAACCTTTTGCTGAAACCTCCAAAAGTTAAAAAAGTCAGAGTACTCAGTCACACAAAGCTTATTTTTCAGCAAAACCTGACAGCCTCTAAGAAGCTTAAGGGGTCTAGAGGTCAAAGAAGTCAATAATTTGAAGTATGGGAATGATTTAATGTACCACTACTGGCTTGGTGATGGAGTCACCATGTGGCAAGGAATATGCACATCCTTTAGGAGCCTAATGCATGCACACTCAGCCACCTCAGCTGGAGCCAAAGATAGAGAAAAATCTTCTCAGAGATAATTGTGTGTGTAGATTTTGTCCAGTGGAGTAAAACCCAGTGCAATTTATTCGAGAATAGCAAGGTTCTTAAGAAAATTATATCAATGGAAATATTGTCAGCTTGGAATGAAAGAGACAGAAGAGCACAAAATGAAAGCAGAATATCTGAACCCCCAAATTTTTCTGGTGGGAAGCAGCCTGATAAAGCTACTTAACTGGGAACACATGCTACTTTTAATTAAAAAGGAAGGATGAATCAGAGGACAGAACCAAGAGCTCAGAATAAAGAGCTAAGAGTCAAGAGTCTGGAGCCATAAGCACAGAGGGTGAAGCTAAGAGCCACAGAGGACTATTCTCAGGTCTTGAAATCTAACAATGGAAGTCCAGCACTTTTGGGATAGTGACTCCTTTTTATCTTCCGTTTTCCCCATTTTCATTTATAACTGTTATCCTGTGCCTCTCCCATCATTATATATGTTGGGAGTTTTGTGGGCAGAAAATTTGTGTCTTTAGTTTCATAGGTCCACAGAGGAGATGAATATCTTTAGGAACTGCACTTAATGAATTATGCCCAAGATTCTCATCCACATCTGGTTTAGATAATTTAGATGATGAGATTTTGACTTCTGAGCTAACACTGTAATGGGATGAGATTCTTGGGAACCTTGGGAGAAGGTGAATGTATTTTGCATTTGGGAAGGACATGAATCTTTGGGGATCAGAAGGCAGACTGTGGTAAGCATAATTTTAAGATGGCCTACCAAATTACCAGCCGATGGTGTATATATACCTTCTTCAAGTTATTCAGTCAAACACTAATCCATATATTTCTGTGAAGTCATCTTGTAGATGTAATTAGGGTCTCAAATCAGTTGGCCTTAACATAGGAAGATTATCTAGGTGAGCCTTACCTAATCATATCATCCGTTTAAATAAGGGGTCTAGAGTTAGAGACAGAAAAGTCAGAGATAAGAAGCATGAGAAAGAGTCAATGTGCTATTGCTGGCTTGAGAATAGAGTGAGTCTCATGGTAAAGAATGCAAGTAGCCTCTACAAACTGAAAACAGCCTGACCACCAGCAAAAAACTGTACGACCACAATCCTACAGCTGCAAGGAACTGAATTCTGAAAACAACATAAATGAACTTGGAAGCAGATTTTTTCCCCAGAGTTACTAGAAGAGAACTTGGTTTGGCTGACATCTTGATGTTAACTTTGTGACACCCTGAGCAATTTAATTTAATTTAATTTAATTCTCTCCAAGTCCCTGACCAATCTTTTAATCATTGCACATGAACCAGAGTAGATCCATACCTACCGCCACGATGTCTTCACACAAAAATTCTACCCACTGGTATCATTTCTCTTTCCCACTCTTTTCTGAGTCATTCCTGAGTGGGGCTATAGTGCAGCAGACATCCATTTCCACCTACTGTCAACACACCAAGAAGATACATCCATGAACTGGACCACTGTTGTATCCTTCTTTTTCTAACTGGTCTTGAGGAACTCCCCATGAGACAATATATGTTTTGAGAGAGAGAGAATGAAGTAACAGGAGTAGGTCTGTAATTTACTTGTGCCTTCTTTACTTACCCAGGCCCAGTCTTTTAAATCCATTTGCAATTAATGGTAGAAAGCTGGTGCTCACACCAAACTTTATTATTCAAAAGAGTATATAGAAACAAGTTCATAGTGGATGTCTCATTTGCACAGAAAATTAAAACCTCATGATCAGATGTTAAGTCTTTACCAAGGACTGGTAGCAAGCTACAAGCAGTTTTCAAATGGAGACTAGTTGCCAACAGAAGAGGGCATGTTGTTTTCTCTAAAACACTAGGGTGTGTACTGTCATTTTACTACTGGGGCTTTCTAAGGCTTCATAGACTCTGTCTAGCAGGAATACAATACAATCGGGTCTGCAGAGTCATGAAGCTGAAGTGTCAGAGAAACTTGCCCTACAGCCTGGACCTACTGTAGATCTTTTTCTTGCTCTGGGCACCACTCAGAACTGGGAATCATAGGGAGTTCAAGCACAAAACCAACATGATATATGTTGTCTCTAAAACCCGAGTCCTTAATTCCCCCAGGCTAAGTGGAGAAAGACCATCTGCTGGTAGCTCAACTGCTATTCCTCCAGGGAAGCCCCTCACCCCTGGCCTCCCACCCTGGCAGGCATGCTTCTGTTCTTTTCTGAGGCTATGCTCCTGTGGCAACACAGAGCCCTTCACTGGGCCCTTTTACAGCACAGATTCCACAGCTGTTTAGTTTCACTTTGCAGAACCTGTCTTCTGGGCTTAAGAAATTCCACTTTCTCCAGCCCAGGAGCTCTCCTTGGTGCTGCTGAGTGTATATTTCTTTAACTAATGACAGCTCTAGCTGTGACTTGCAGTAGTTCCTATCCAGGCCGTGAAGCCCATGGCTTGCGGATCATTTTGGAATTGTAAGTAACACCTGTTCGACAACTGAAGTTATTTTTCCAAGGTTATTTGTGTAGACAGAGGCTAAACTTGGAGAAAAAATTGAGTTCCTAAATTAGTCATTATTATTTACACTTTTAATAAGTACCTACTATTTGTCAGGTACTGTGCTGGGCACTAGGGATACAAGTACGAAATGGACTGGATATTCTTTGCAATGCAAAGAGTCCAGTGCCAAGCTTCTCAATTTTTTGAAAACCACAGCCCAGTCAGAAATATACTTTTCATCACAACTCATGGTGCACATACATACATACATAAGTGAAATACAAATTTCACAAAACAATATTCACCCTATCTTCAATTTGATATTTTATATTTGACTCTAATCAACTTTATTCTAGTTCATTAAAAAATTACAAGTCCTGACCCAGTGAATTAATTTCAAGACCTACTAATGCACGGGGGGAGGGGTAACTGCAGATTGACAAACATGGGTCTGTTTAATAATCTATGATGTGTATCTTATATGGGGCATATACTTATCCTTTCAGGCACATCCTTCATGTGAAGGTGGGAGTGGGAAGCCTAAAAAGAGTCTCCCTCTAAGCCAGTGATTCTCAAACTTCAATGTGCATAGGAATCAGCTGGGGATCTTGTTAAAATGAAGATTCCAACTCAGTAGGTCTGAGTAGGGCCTGGGACTCTGCATTTCTAATTAGCTCGCAGGTTATGCTGATGCAGCTGGTGTATGCACCACATATTCACTGATAAGGATCTAAAAATCAAATATGTTGATGGGTCTGCTGAACTGCTAACGCAGGGCCTGACAAGAGTTTCCTGGGAGAGAATTCAACCTAGGAAGGAGAGACTGCAGGTGAGATATTAACCTGTGAGAATAGCACAGTTTCTACCATGCAGATATTTCCACCCTGGTCTAACCTGTAACATCTGAATTTGGTAAGAAGGATGCTTATGTATGCAAAAACACGCAAACCAACAAAATATACAAAAATGATCATTTTGCTTAAAAAGAGTCTGAAAGGTACTAGTCTCAAGTAGCACTAGGGGGATACTCACAGGTAACAGGGTAACCGTAACTCTAAAGTGAAGAGAGGGCTTTATCCACACTTCTATAGAGGTCAAGGGTAGGTGGGCAGTGACTCCAGAGAAATTGATATGGCTTTGGCACCTTACACCCTCCAGCTCATTACACAGTATCAGTAATGAGTACAGGACCCAGGAGAAGAGGCACAGTGCCCAGCAGACATGGCAGTATCCCGGAGAGAGTGGCACCTATCTCTCAGCTGCCTGAACTTGTTCCTGGGCACAAGTGAGACCTCACTCAGTTCTCCTCTAAGAGTCTGATTCCATCCACGTCCCTGCTAGTGCATGAGAGTGGTATGGGAGCCATTCTTTCCCCAGGTATCTGGTGGGGGCTAGGTCACAACACATCTCATATACTCAGTACCTCATTTGATCCACTTGGTAGTCCCATGAGGCAAATATTATACCCATTTTACAGATGACAACACTGACCCTTACAACAGTGTGTCTGTTATAACTGCCAAGTTGATTCCTCTAGCTCTGGGTGCCAGAGTTAATATCAGTTTTACCTATTATTGTACATTCTAACAACAGGAATATTGTGTCTTCATTGCTCTCAAAAACTCACTGAACAGTCCAATCACTTATCATGTATTGTTTTCTGGTCTTAGTTTTTTTTTTTTTTTTTTCAGTAAATTGCTTTCTTTATTTTTGGCTCCGTTGGGTCTTCGTTGCTGCACGCAGGCTTTCTCTAGTTGCAGCGAACAGGGGTTACTCTTCTTTGCAGCATGCGGGCTTCTCATTGCAGTGGCTTCTCTTGTTGTGGAGCATGGGCTCTAGGCATGCAGGCTTCAGTAGTTGTGGCTCACAGGTTCTAGAGCACAGGCTCAGTAGTTGTGGCGCATGGGCTTTGTTGCTCCACGGCATGTGGGATCTTCCCAGACCAGGGATCGAACCTGTGTCCCCTGCATTGGCAGGTGGATTCTTAACTACTGTGCCACCAGGGAAGTCCCTTAGTTGTTTTTTAATGACTAACATAATGCATATCATTTAGGAAAAAGCAGAGATGAGTGAGCAAAGAAAAGAAAGATAAAGAATCACACATGGTTGGAGCCATAGGACGGTAAAGGACTCAGAGAAAGGACAGCAGTGCCCATTGACATGGTTCCAACTAGGAGAAGACATGGGGATGGGCACATCTGCAGAGGAATGGCGTGGAGGTACCATCAGGTGACTGGACTTATTTTTGAGTGCAGGTGAGACTTACTTTTGGCTACCAAAGCAAGAAAAAAGCATCACTTAATTTTTAGATTTTTTTGTGCACAGATGCATTACACAAACATTTATACTTTTTCAAAAATGGTTTGATACTATATATTCGATTCTGAAAACTGTTTTTTCTTTATTGTTGTTTTACAGTGTACCATGAACATCTCCTCCATGCACGTGGGTGAAAATCCCCTACTGAAACACAGAGAGCACTGTAGTTGGATCAAAAGGCTGCTGGTAATGAGAGTGACACCTAAAGCAAAGAATCAGCTTAAGGTTAAAGCACATAGCCTGGCAAATGCCTGCCAGGGAAAGCAGGGTCAGCGATATTCTCACCAGAGGAGTCAGAATTGAAGGCCAAAGGCATTAAAGATATGGGATATCATGTAAGCGCCTCTGGCCCCTACCTCCGCCCCTCATTCCCCTGACACCCCGTTGGCCCCTTGGGGTGAATGGATCCTGTACATCTCTTTGCATCCAATGAAAACCACCCATTTTCTGTCTTTTCCTTAGCTCTTCCTGAGCCCTTGACATATCTGCACATTCTGTCATCATCTCCTCACTGCCCAGATGCCTTTCCTGTAAGTTGTTCTGATAGTCCTTGGGGGAATCGTCCATCCCCCTGTCCGTTTTTCTTTTTGCTTTCCGGGGCACATAGTCTTCAGCAGTGCGCTTTTCGGCAGCCCGCGGCTGACTCTCTGGCTTTGCCTGGGATTCCAGCTTGCCCTCACCGTGTGGTTTTCCCTCAGCTTCGGACTTGTCCTGCTTTTCTCTCTTCCTCTCATCTTCTGGTTGTCCCTGGTCTTCTGGCCGTCCCTCATTCTGGAGCTCTCCCTCGTGTTCTGACTTCCCCTCCACTTCTGGCTTTTCTTCCTCATCTGACTTTCCTTGATTTTCAGGCTCTACTTCATTTTCTGGCTTTCCTTCGCTTTCCAGCTTTCCTTCATTTTCATTGCAGAGTTTTTCCATGTTGAGATGTCCCCTTGTTTTCCTGTCCTGGGGGATGGGAAGCGGTGGGGTTGGGGGAGAGAGACAAGAGTAAACAAGGGAGACTGAGGCCTTGGGGGTGGAATGCAGGTCCGGATAGTACTGGCATCTCACCCTTGTCAGCGTTCCCCTGACCTGGCCCAGCCTAGTGTGCCTTCTGGCCACCCTTTACCCCACCATTCCTCCTGCACTGAGAGCCAACCATTTCCCTGGCAGGCCCTGCCACCTTGTACCATCCTTCAGCGTGGCAGAAAGTGTGTATATTATATATGGGGGGGATGGGCAATGGGGCCCTCAAATTCTGCCCAAGCTGTGCCCTCCACACCCAGCCCCAGCTCTGTGCCTGTCCAGTGCCTCTCCCTCCTTCCGCTGACCTGCAGGGATTCTGGAAAGATTCCTCCTCCTTTTCTAGCCTTGCAGAGTGCTGGGAACAGACATGCAGACCTGTAGACAGACAGGAGACAGAGAGGGGCTGCACGGTCAGCAGATTGAGGTCCCTTTCCTGAATCAGGGCCCTCCTCATCCAACGGTTCCCCCCATCCTCCCCTGACCCCGCACCTCAGTCGCCAAATCTTTTTGTCAGGCCTCAGGACCAGACCAGGATGCTTTACAAACTGTTTGGGTCGTTGGGACCCCTCCCGGGCAGGCAACCCGCCCCGCCCCCACCCCTTTACGCGGAGATCAATATTTCCTCATAGGCTCAGAGTGTGAGAGGGGGGTTATTTCCAGAATTTGTCTACCTTTCACTGTCGCACTGCGGGGGCGCACTCCCCCACCCCCAATTTCAGGCTCCAAAATGGATGGAGGGCGCAGAGGAGGGGCGTCGAAGAGGCGGCAGGGCCCGTTGCAGGGTCCTCCCTCCCTCCCTGTCCACGCCACGCCCCGTGCCCATCCTCACCCATCTCGGGACCCCTTCCCCTCTCCCCGCTGCTCCCGGATCCTAGTCCCATCCGCTTCCTCCCCCACCCGGGCCGCCAGCAGCGCCCACCTTCACACTGACCTGCAGCGCCCGGGCCGGGCCTGCGCCTCCTCTGGCTCGCCTAAGCCTGCTCGCCCCTCGCCCCTCGCCCGCCACCCAGACAGCTCCGGGAGCTGGTTCCGCGCGGGCAACGCGAGCGACGGCGCCGGGACCAGATTGCAGGGTGCCCGGCCAGTCACGTGAGCGCCACGTCACCGGAGCTCGGTCTCCCCCCAGTCCCAGAGGGACCGGACAGCTGAGGACTGTGTGGGAGCAGGGCGGTTGGAGAAGTAGGAGTTACTGACAGAGCAGGAGGGGAGAGGCTTCCTGACTGCAGGTGCTTTACCTGGTGCCTCTCAGGTCCTCGCTCAGCATCCCTCTGAGATGCCCTTTATCCCCATTTGTGACAGCCGATCACAGGGAGGGTACTCGATTTCTCCAAGAGCGCTCCACACGTAGCCCCACAGCCCACTTTCAAGACCAGCTCCGCCTGACTCCAGAGCGCTGGTGGTGGTGCCCGCCAGGAAGCTGCGCTGTCACCTTGAGTAGCAGCTATGTCCTGAGCCTCTGCTCTTCTCGGTCCATGTGTTCTCTCTCCCTGGCTGATCTCTGTTCATTTCCCTCTTAACACAGATGATTCCCAAATCTACATATCCAGGTTATTCCCTCCCCTGAGTCTCAGACCTTCTTTGTCAACAGTCTGTTGGACACCACCGCCTGAATATCCCTGCGGGACCTCAAAATCCATAACCCCAAACTGATTTTACCAAATTCCTTCTCGCCTTCTCTGTTCACTTCACTCCACACTGGATATTTGCACTCCAACGTTTAACCTATTCTCATCTAGAGAGAATATCAGACTGCTAAAAAGTTAAAAAAGAAAAAAAGGATGCATTAAAACATTTAAAAATATGGACCACAGGTGCACAGATGCATCGTGTAACCCATGTTTGTCCCTCTTCCTTCTCTTCCATTCCCTTTCTTTTTTTTTCCTCTTTCACATTTGTGAAACCACCACCCAACCCAAGACTAGAAAACTGCCAATAATGTAGCTTCTACAGTGTTGTCACAGACACACACACAAACACACACAGGGTATACGTGTGTCTGAGTGTTCATATGTGTAACTATGGGACACCACTCTTTCTATTTTGATTTGCAAAATACCACATCTTGTCTACACAATTATTAATTACATGTGTGACACAACCAATTCTGATTATATTTCTGATGCATGTGTTTCTTAATTTAGTAAAGCATTTATCTTCCTACAACATTTTGTTCCACCAAAATGTGTATTCTCATTAACACATTAACACCACATAACAAGTAATTTTATCCTCAAAGTTGAATTTATTAACTGAATTCACAATGCCATTAATAACAAGGCTACATGTTTCCCTTTCATCAGTAATACAAAAAATGCATTATTATTGTATTATTATTCCATTAATTTGATGAAAGTAATATCAAATCACTGTTGCTAGTAACTGATTTTCTTTGTAATCATCTGATGATGCTGATTTTAAACTATCATCAATAATTCTTTCCTAAGTTCTTTTGCTAACAGAGCCAACATATTAGGAGCTATCGCTCCTACCTTTGAACATGCACACAAAAACTTGGGATTCAAAATTTGAATAATTAAATTAGAAGAAAAATAATTTCTTCTAAATTAGAAGTTTTGTTCATAGAATGAGAAGTCAACACAACTTCTGCACCTGTATGTACTAAATTGACATATTCTTTTTAAAATAGCTACTACCTTCTGAAGTAGATGCAAATGTTTCTTTAGCAGGTTTGTAGATTTGGGTTTTCCTGAGGTCAATAGTATCACTACAGTCCCCTTTGTGCATAGTAAATGTCAGCAAACATTTTGTGGGAGTTAAATGTTTATCACCAAAGAAAACAGAATTCGTTACTTAATTTTTCATTCAATCTTGTTCAAAGATTGAAGAAACATTTCCAACAATAAAGTAAATATAGATGTAGATTTACACTGCATAATAAATCACAAAGCCACTGTACCAAGGATGTTCAAGCTAAATGGCAGCACAGCTCAGCTTTTACTTCCCTCACATATTTCTCATACATTTTCATGCATTTTAAATGTCCTTGGCATGGTCATGGCCCAACTAGCTAATCACATATAACCAGCAGAGGTAGCAGCATCAAATGCTTTTGTCACTACCACTCAAGACAAAAAGGGGCTCGCTCTCTAGCCGCTCCTGTGTGAGTTTACTTCATTTTAACAGTGAATACCCTGCATGTTGTCCTTGAAAGGGATGTGTTAATTATGTTGAATTAGAAAAGAGACTTTGCAAATGTGATTAAGTTAAGAATTTTGAGACAAGAAGAATATCCCAGATTATCCAGGTAGGCCTTAAATACGATCACAAGTGTCCTTATAAGAGGGAGATAGAGGGAGATTTTACTACAGAAGAAGGCAATGTGACAACTGAAGTAAGGTGCTAAATTGCTGGCTTCAAAGATGGAGTAAGGAGCCATGAGCCAAGGGATGCAAGGAATGCAGCTCTATAAACTAGAAAAGGCAAGAAAATGGATTCTCCTCTAGAGTCTCCAGAGGGAACATAGCCCTGACAATAAACTTGATCTTAGCCCAGTAAAACTGATTTTGAGCTTTTGACTTCCGCAGCTGTAAGATAATAAATGTGTATTGTTTTAAGCCTTCAAGTTTGTGGTTATTTTTTTACAGCAGCATTAGGAAACTAATACAAGTAAACAAGGTCTACTAAACCCATTCTGGCTTACTTTTGTAACAAGGAAGAACAACTCTTACTCTATCTTGAAACTATTTTAGTTCTTACCTTTGTATTCTGCTGTTAGTTGCCTTTGCTTAGTCATGCTAGCTCTGCATATAACCACATTAATCATTGAAGGAATTTTGCCTGCAGCTTGGGGTGTAGGTGATAGCTCCCTTTTGAAAAAACTCTACCTCCCCCCCCAGGTGATAAGGAAACAAAAACAAGAAAAACTAACGTTTGTCTTATCTAGTTCTGCAGGAACATCTTGACCAGACCTGATTAACTTCAATGGGAGTCAACCAACCAAGAACAAAGATGTTTCATAACTTCCCTCAGACCACTACCCATGCACAGCTGCTTAAGGCTATTCCTCACCACCTGACCTCACCTCCTCCTGCTTCTCCTTTTGCTAGCATAAAAGAAGCTTGAATTCTACCCCAAATTAACATGGTTCTTTAGGACATTAATCTGCCATCTTCTCAGTTTGCTGGCTTTCCAAATAAAATCGATTTTCCTTGTGCCAACACCTTGTCTCTCGATTTATTGGCCTGTCTTGTGGCAAGTGGTGTGAGCTTGGACTCAGTAACACATTAATGTAAATATCAGCAACAATAATACATTGTTTAACAATGAGATTTTTGGATAAATGTTAAACTATATGGGATAGCAGGTCAACAGGCAACCCTTCTGTTCAGGGCAGATCAGGAAGTGTTTTTATCCTAGAGGTAGTTCATGTAAAGCCACATGCCCCACTGCCTGGCACATAGCAAGTGTTCAATTGGGGGTGAGTTTTCTTAGTTTCCTAAATGAGAAAAACCATGCCTTTTTAAAACCTATTTTTAGACAATTGTAGATTTACAGGTACTTGTAAGAAACAATAAAGAGAGATGTCTTATGCCCCTTACCCATTTTCCCTCAATGGTAACTTGTGTAGCTACAATAAAATATCACAAACAGAAAATTGACCTTGATATGATGAAATAAAATTCATAGTTTAAGGTAAGACAAGAGAAATTTAAACATAAAAATTTTTCTCCACTTCTTTAGTCCCCCTCCCTCTCCTCTAGTGTGCATTGTGTATTTGCATTATGCACCGACCAGACCTCCCCAACAGCAGAAATACCTGCTCAACCACAAAGGACAATTTTTCTTTTTCTGATGCCAGCCATGTAACTCCTTAGAAGATAACATTCCTTTCTTAATCATGTAAGGTGTCACGATGACCCACCATTCACCTTGTACATACAAACATCTTTGGTGAACTTTATGTACAATGCCAATATATCACTTCCCTTAAAGATAGTGATTGGCGAAGAGCAGACTGGTCATATGACCTGGGGAGATACTGGGCGCCCCACCTAATGGAAGGTCTTAGCTTAAACACTTACTTATGACCTTACTAATGTTACTATGTATATTACTTGTATTATCCCTATTTTATGATTGTTTTCTCTTCTTCCATTACCAAATGTGTGACTGAGCCTCCAATAAAAATAACGAAGACTAGGAGACTTGAAACAATTGACCAAATATGTAATTCTATATGAGAGTAATGATTGTAATAGTGTAACTCTAGATATGTGAAGAAGCAACAAGAGGGAATCTTTTCCTGGACCATAACAAATTAGTAAGACATACGGTCTAGAGAGTTTTAGCTACTGTTAATAGGGCTTAGTCCAGTAATAGCACATTGAGTGGCCTGTCAAAGAAATCCTGGTCTGACCTGGGAATGAGCATTTCTAACACCATGGGACAAAATGGTCATGAAATGCCTCCCAACCCTTGGTCATATTTATGACTATGAGGGAGCTGTGCCAACTAAAGAAGGTTGCTTACCATGAGGCTCTACAAGTCTCTGACCTTCAACACACCCTGAAAGGAGTTTAGGGTGGAGATCAGGAATGAGGCACTCTGTGCTCTGGGACAAGTGGCAGAACTGGCCTTCAGATAGCTAGATATTTTCAGGAGAAAAACTTTATGAATCCAATTTCTTGCATCTTCTCATACTTAGAAAAGCACTAAAACTGTTAACTAAGATATCTGTCCCTTGCAAATAGCAGTAACCTTCTACCAAGATGTGTGCTTGATTGTACATACCTCTTCTCTAAAATCACATATATACTGGTCTCCCCTTTTACCTTTTTGGAACAGTACCCAGTGCTTTCTGAAAGATTGTCTCCTGGGTTGTAATCCTCAGGTTGGCTTGAATTAATTTTCCATTTCTTTCTTAGATTGACTGTTGATTAAGTTTTTTGTCAACAGATATAGCCCACCAACCTTATTCAGATTTCACCATTTTACATGCACTCATTTCTGTGTGAGTGTGTGCATTTAGTTATATGACATTTTATCATATGTGCGTTCCCAGATGGGATCTCATAAACCTCTACATCTATCTGGGATGTTATCCAAAAAACAACCAGCACAGGGGAGATTACTTACCCAAGACCCTATGGTGTGCCTGGCCCCCAGTGTTCTATTGCAATGCTCCACTGCAAAGCCTTTTCTTTATGGGTCACATTGCACAAATTATTCTTGAGAAAATAACATACAGTTAAAAAGTAGGATGGGGAAATATATAAAATAAAATAGGATGGCATGATGGTTTTCTTTTTTGCAAACCCTACGGAACTGGTCCAGTGATTGTTTTTCTTTTTTCTAAATTATCAGAGAGATCACACCCATACATAGAAATGACACTGAAGTTAATACTTAATGGAAACTTGTACATTTTCTTAATTAACATTTCCCCATGATTAACATGTAATCATGCTATTTGGATTATGTCAAAGGAGTCTTCTTTAAAGGAAGGATGGATGTGAGAAAGGAAGGGAACTAACGTCTGTTGAGTACCAAATAACTATATGCTGTGTATGACACTTGAAATATTTTGCTTTTTTGCTTCTCACATTAATTGTCTGATATAGATAAAATTATTCCCATTTTACAAATGAGAAGAAGAAAACTCAGAAACATCAGGTTGTTTTTAAACATCTTCCCATAGGTATAGTGATCACAGAAAAACTAACTCTGAGCCAGTAGTTCTCCTGAAATAACACACTGAATCCTTTTTATTTTGTGGTCATGCGGGACTTTGGGATAAGTGTTTTGAAATGTGTATGTTATTTTTGTGTGTGTGTGGCTGTGTTGGGTCTTCGTTGCTGCATGCGGGCTTTGTCTAGTTGTGGCGAGCGGGAGCTACTCTTCTTTGCAGTGCATGGCCTTCTCACTGCAGTAGCTTCTCATGTTGCAGAGCACGGACTCTAGGCACACAGGCTTCAGTAGTTGTGGCTCACGGACTCTAGAGCACATGCTCAGTAGTTGTGGTGCATGGGCTTAGTTGCTCCACAGCATGTAGGATCTTCCCGGACCAGGGATTGAACCCCAGTGCCCTGCATTGGCAGGCAGATTCTTATCCACTGCGCCAGCAGGGAAGCCCGAAATGTGTATGTTCTTGATAATTCATGCACGTATGGATGGATACTAATACTTTTCTTTCTTCAAGTGGTCATTTCCAATAAATATAAGCATCTAGATCTCAGAAGAAAGATCTGGGACATGAATTTTGGCTATAGTGTCTGGCAACTAATAAACACCCAATAAATATCTGTTGAAATAATAAATATATGTATCAGTGAAAGATATTAGCCATAATTCCTTAAGAGCCCCTATAACAAAATAGCAAAATGGACAAAATTTGCACAGATGATGAAATGTAGCTGGTCAATAGCTACAAGAAAAAGTTCAAACTTACTAATAATTTAAGGAATGCAAATAAAAGCATTTAAGTAAACTTTTATCACCTATCATCTGACAAAAATTAAGTATAGAAAGAAGCCCCAAAAATGGACCAAAATTTACACAATAAGAATTTTATTTTTTATTTTTTTTGTGGGACGCAGGCCTCTCACTGTTGTGGCCTCTCCCGTTGCGGAGTACAGGCCCCGGACGCGCAGGCTCAGCGGCCATGGCTCACGGGCCCAGCCGCTCCGCGGCATGTGGGATCTTCCCGGACCGGCGCACGAACCTGTGTCCCCTGCATCGGCAGGCGGACTCTCAACCACTGTGCCACCAGGGAAGCCCCACAAGAAGAATTTTTAAATTGGCTCTGTATGTGTGTGGAGGGAGAGAGAGAGAGAGAGAGAGAGAGACTCAATTTCAATACAAATCAAAGAAATAGAAGCACCCTTATCAATTAGGCATGAGTTTAAATATTCTGGTGACACCAGGAATAGAAGTGAAGTGAAGAAATGAGAATTCTCATATACTTTTTGAGAGAGTTTAAATTATTGAAATAAAATCCCAGGGAATATATGTGTAAGCATGTAATATAGAAAAATGTTCTCACATGTACAAGAATAGGCTGACAAAAGGATATTTGCTTCAGCATTGCCTGAAACAGAAAACAAAAAGGGGTGAAATAAGCAGTCCAAAAACCTTTGTCTGTCTGTCTATCTATCTATCTACCTATCTATCTATTCCTTACTTAATAGATAATTTCAACTAGTTCATGATATCCATACAATTATGACTCACCAAGTCCATATCTCACTCCTGATATCTGGGTAATGTTATTTGACTTGCTCTGCAATTCATTCTTTTCTCTTTAAAATGCATTTCAGAGAACTTTCCATTAATAAACGCACTTCATAATTTATTTAAATATTCTACTTCTTTATGAAAATTTAGATTGTTTCCAATTTTCTTTACCTTTACAGGACACAGCTATACTACATTGCTTAACTTCCCTTGTAATTAGGTGAAGGTCATGTGTAGCAAGAAGTTTTGGTGCCTCCTATCATATCTCCTTGGCATGCATCCACAGCTATCATGGACAGTTGCCTGTGAGCTCACACTGATAGCAGCAGTGTCCTACTCAAGCAGGCCACTTTCATTCACCTTCTTGTATCAGATTCTTCTCATTTGACTCAGGCAACTCTCATAACCCCCACAGAAGCTCATTCTTGAATTGCAGGGGAATTAATGCCCTCCCTCACCCCCGAAGCAATCCTTAACCAACAGAACATGGAGACATGGAGAGATAAATAAGCCTTCCAGCCCTCCAACTTTTTAGCAGACAATTCTGGGAGACATATTGTATGCTTCTCAGAGGTCACAGCTAACCCTAGTCCCCATTACTTACCTACAGCTGTCATGTTGACAATGCACCATTATATTGGCTTTAACTCTTTCTTGACTCAATTCTGGCTCTTACTTCTTTGTTGCTTCCTGGGATCACCTCCCAAATAAACTATCAGCACCCAAGTTCTGCTTTGGGGGGAACCCAAACTGAAACACGGAACAATGGAGTTCTATCCAATGGATGTGGACAGAAGTGATATTTGTCACTCCTACATCTGGCTTATAAAAACCTTCCAAGCAATACTCCATGCCTTCACTCTCTGTCAGCAGAGAATTTGTAATAGAACTCTGAATATCAAGGGAGTGGCAAGGCTACAGGATGGAAGAACCTGGGTCCCTGTAACCCCCTTGCATGAAAGGCATCAATGAAAAAACCTGACAAGTAACACCAGAGTTGGACTGTTTTATGAGAGAAGAATAAACTTCTATTATATTAAGTCAAAGAAAAATTAGCACTGTATGCTATACCATCTTGAAAAATACAATTGGGTACCATCTTTTTTTTTCTCCATTGGTAACAGTTTAGAAGTTATAAATCATTTCTCATTATTTTCTCATAATGAGAGTGCAGGCATCCAGATGATGGGAACAAATATCTCTCTGGTTGGTCTTAAGTTCAAAGGTTTGGGGACAGAGGTTCTCTTCTTTCTAGGGTGATTCACAAACTCATAAGAACTGTTCCACACTGTGCCTCTGAGCAGATCCTAATCCAGTTCCCCATGCTGGGAAGACAGACTTGCCTTTGATTCACCTGATGAGCTCAGTGAGAGATGGCACCAGGGCAGCAAGCTGTGGTGTTTGCCTAACTGCTGCTCTTGGACTGCTCTGTATGTTAATACATTTATAGGAAAGCTCTGGACCCATCCCACAGTCACCAGTGCAGACATCCTCAGAGCATGCATTACCCAGCAGCTACATCCACCAGGATTCCAGCTACCTGTTGCCTCCCTGAGAGGCAAAAATCCCAAAAGGACTAGCACTCCTTTGATACACGAGTACTCATTTTTCTATTCACTAATAACTAAATGCATATTGAGCTTAAGACCCATAGTGTTGCATTAGAGGTATCTCATTAAATCTATAGAGGAAATAGGAGGGTAAGGAGGGAAATGAATATATGGGAAAATCCAAGGATTAAATCTGAGAAGAGATGGCTCTTTAACATTAACTTTTAAACTTACTCAAGTTTCAAGGCATTGAAGATTTAAAAAAAACCAAAACTCTCTTTGGACCCCTCATCCCCATTCAGCCACAAGATATCTCTCTCATTTCACCTCCAATGTCCCCCCACCCCTCTCTTTCTCTCTCTCCCTCTTCAAAGACATTTTCTGCATTCCCTGTTAACATTCTTCACTTCCAACTGACTCATTATCCCACTGCTCTATGGATTCGGTCACATGCTCTCAAAATAGTCACAAAACACCTTTTTGTCACTAGGTCGAGATATTTTGCATAATATATTAACATACTTAGTGCTACTTTTAATGACCTCCTAAAATATGAATGTTTTTGCAGACTGCTCCTGTCACTTAACAAATCTTTGACAGTTTCCCAGGCTTTGAGCGTGAGGTTCTGGGTTCAAATCCAAGCTGTCCTGCTCCCTAAATGTTCAGTCCTGGGTCAAGTCCTTATTTTCTCTGTCCCTCAGTTTTTCATCTATAAAATGAGGATTAACACCATATCTACCTTATAATGGTGCTATGATCGTTAAATGACTCAATACATGAAAAGCACTCAACACATAAAAATTTTACTCATTTTAATTTATTTTTCTCTACCTTTATCAGGCACTAGTATACCTACTATCCATATGGTATAGATTGATGTTTATTCACAGTCACAGACTTTGAGGAATGTTATTAGTGAGATAAGCAGTTTACAAAACTAAATGTAAATGTGATCTTATATTTATACGTAAATCTATAAATGCATGCACACATGCATAACTATATAAATTATTGCGTAAGAAAACTACTAGAAGAATGCAATGCAGATGAAAACATTAGTGGTTATTCTGGGTTGAATTGTATCCCCTGAAAAATGTTTTCTGAAGTCCTAATCCCAACTATCTCAGAATGTGACCTTGTTTGGAAATAAGGTCTTTACAGAGGTAATCAAGTTAAAATGAGGTTATTACGGTGGGCTCTAATCTGATATGACTGGTGTCTTCATAAAAAGGGGAAAGTTAGACACAGAGACACACACAGATAGAAGATAATATGAAGGGACAGAGGGATAATGTCACATGAAGATGGAGGATTGGGAGTGATGCATCTACAAGCCAAGAAACACCAGAGATTCCCTTCGAACTGCAGGGAATTAGGAAGAGGCAAGGATGAAGTCCTATATGTTTCAGAGAGAACATGACCCATTGATACCTTGATTTTGACTTTTAGCCTCCAGAACCATGAGACAATAAACTTCTGTTTTTAAGCCACCTACTTTGTGGTACTATTTTAAGGCAGCCCTAAGAAACAAATACAGTGGGTATGCTTTAGATGGTATGTTTTGGGGTAATGTTATTTTATTTCATTTCTATGTTATATATTTTAACCTATAGTACACATTTATTGATCTTGCAGCAATACAAAATAATTAAATGGTATGGAAACAAATATTTTCAGTTCTACCAACAGGAAACTCACTCAGCTTTAGAATGTGGAATGCACCTGAGGCACAGGAAGGGAAACAAGATGGGGGAGAACTTTTGCAGTATACCAGGACACATTTCCCCCAAACTCCAAACCACACTGATTATCATCAATATTTTAAATTTCTGCCTAGTTAACTGGGAAAAAAACATGGCACCTCAGGTTCTTTTATCTTACTTTGCCCTGAATAGCAGTAAGGTTGAAGGCCTTGTCATAGGAGAGGCAATAGCATATCCTGGTTAGATGTATGGGCTCAGGAGCCATACAGTATATCTTACCCTTACCACCTGCTAGCCCTGCCCTTAGATTCTTTCTTTTAAATTTATTTTATTTATTTATTTTTTGCTGGGTTGCGTCTTCGTTGCTGCGCATGGGCTTTCTCTAGTTGCGGCGAGTGGGGACTACTCTTCTTTGCGGTGCGTGGGCTTCTCATTGCAGTGGCTTCTCTTGTTTTGAAGCATGGGCTCTAGGCATGTGGGCTTCAGTAGTTGTGGCACATGGGCTCAGTAGTTGTGGCTCACGGGCTCAGTAGTTGTGGCTTGCAGGCTCTAGAGCGCAGGATCAGCTGTTGTGGTGCATGGACTTAGTTGCTCCGTGGCATGTGGGATCTTCACGGACCAGGGCTCGAACCTGTGTCTCCTGCACTGGGAGGTAGATTCTTAACCACTGCACCACCAGGGAAGCCCCTGCTCTTAGTTTTTTATGTTTAAAGTTGGGCAACAGTAACTCCTCCTCATAGGTTGTGGTGAGGATTAAATGAGTAATACAGGTTTAGCACTTATAACAGTGTCAGGCACTGAGGAAGTCAGCAATAAATAATAACCATTACCATCATTATTTTCATACCTGAATTGACCATTAGTGCTTCTATTGTCATTTTAATTATGTGGATTTATATTGATTGGCATGGATTGACATTCATAATATGATGTTTGTCTATAAATAAATCAGTTTACAAAACTGTAAGATAACATCTCATTGTTACTCTTAAATATGGTTATAATTAAATATGAGGCTATATTTACATAGAATTCTGAACAAAATATGTATGTTCAAACGATAACAGTGCTTACTCAAAGACTAGTAGAGTTTTAGGGGTTTCTAATGATTTTTTTTTTCTTTCCTGCATTTTCCATCTTTATCTACAATGAAAGTGTCTTGGTTTTGGAAGTGAAAAGATAAATAATAAACTTCCTAGACCTTTCCATAGGAAAGTGCCTCAGTGTCATAGTGGGGAACATTCCTAAACCAAGGCTACCACCTGACAATCCCCATTTGGCAGCTCCAGAGAAATTAAAGATGCTTAGGGGAAGAGCAAACACAAGCATGTCTCTCAAATAAACCTACATTCCACAGTCAATGTCTCCACTTCTCTGGATATTTGTGAAGGTCATGAGATGAAAATAGTTTCACAACATGCTTCCTTCTCTTCTCTCCCAAATAAAACTCCTTGAATTGAAACTATATTTAACAACCCAGTTAGCCAAGTAGTGAGTGCCTAAGGGGAGGGAAAGTGTCTGCATGAGATCACCCATCACTCGGCCCCACAGCTTCTAGAAAGGGAGAATTCTTAAACAGAGGCTTTCAGAGTAAAAGTTAAATCACAGTCTCTTTCAGCCTAGGACCCCAGGGCAATCGACACAGGCAGATTAAAACACCCTTGATATATTTTCCCTGTGCAACTAAAAATAATAAAAGGAGAGAAAAATACAGTTGTCCTTCGCTATTCACAAGGGATTGGTTCCAGGATGCCCCACAGAGAGCAGAAGCCACAGATGCTCAACTCTCTTATAAAAATATATAAAATGGTGTAGTATTTTCATATAACCAGTGCACATCCTCCCTCCCATATGCTTAATTTTTAAAAATTAATTTTTATTGGAGTGTAGTTGCTTTACAATGTTGTGTTAGTTTGTGCTGCACAGCAAAGTGAATCAGCCACATGTATACATATATCCCCTCTCTTTGGATTTCCTCCAAATTTAGGTCACCACGGAGCACTGAGTAGAGCTCCCTGAGCTATACAGTAGGTTCTCATCAGTTATCTATTTTATTCATAGTACCAATAGTGTATATATGTCAATCCCAATCTCCCAATTCCTCCCGCCACCACCCCCATTCCCCTCTTGGTGTCCATACGTTTGTTCTCTATATCTGCATCTCTATTTCTGTTTTGCAGATAAGATCATCTATACCATTTTTTTAGATTCCACATATATGCTTTAATATACGACTTCTGTTTTTCTCTTTCTGACTTACTTCATACTGTATGACAGTCTCTAGGTCCATCCACATCTCTACAAATGACCCAATTTCCTTCCTTTCTATGGCTCAGTAATATTCCATTGTATATATGAACCACATTTTCTTTATCCATTTCTCTGTTGATGGACAGTTAAGTTGCGTCCATGTCCTGGCTGCTGTAAATAGTGCTGCAATAAACATTGGGGTTCATGTGCCTTTTTTTTCTTCATGGCATAGTCCCTGTTAAAATTTTATTTGTTTCTTCTTTTTTTTTTTTTTTTTTACATCTTTACTGGAGTATAATTGCTTTACAATGGTGTGATAGTTTCTGCTTTATAACAAAGTGAATCAGTTATACATATACATATGTTCCCATATCTCTTCCCTCTTGCATCTCTCTCCCACCCACCCTCCCTATCCCACCCCTCCAGGCGGTCACAAAGCACCGAGCTGATCTCCCTGTGCTATGCAGCTGCTTCCCACTAGCTATCTACCTTACGTTTGGTAGTGTATATATGTCCATGCCTCTCTCTCGCCCTGTCACAGATCACCCTTCCCCCTCCCCATATCCTCAAGCCCGTTTTCCAGTAGGTCTGTGTCTTTATTCCTGTCTTACCCCTAGGTTCTTCATGACATTTTTTTTCCCTTAAATTCCATATATATGTGTTAGCATACGGTATTTGTCTTTTTCTTTCTGACTTACTTCACTCTGTACGACAGACTCTAGGTCTATCCACCTCATTACAAATAGCTCCATTTCGTTTCTTTTTATGGCTGAGATATATTCCATTGTATATATGTGCCACATATTCTTTATCCATTCATCCGATGATGGGCACTTCGGTTGTTTCCATCTCCGGGCTATTGTAAATAGAGCTGCAATGAACATTTTGGTACATGACACTTTTTGAATTATGGTTTTCTCAGGGTATATGCCCAGTAGTGGGATTGCTGGGTCATATGGTAGTTCTATTTGTAGCTTTTTAAGGAACCTCCATACTGTTCTCCATAGTGGCTGTACCAATTCACATTCCCACCAGCAGTGCAAGAGAGTTCCCTTTTCTCCACACCCTCTCCAGCATTTATGGTTTCTAGATTTTTTCATGATGGCCATTCTGACTGGTGTGAGATGATATCTCTTTGTAGTTTTGATTTGCATTTCTCTAATGATTAATGACGTTGAGCATTCTTTCATGTGTTTGTTGGCTGTCTGTATATTTTCTTTGCAGAAATGTCTATTTAGGTCTTCTGCCCATTTTCGGATTGGGTTGTTTGTTTTTTTTAATTGAGCTGCATGAGCTGCTTTTAAATTCTGGAGATTAATCCTTTGTCAGTTGCTTCATTTGCAAATATTTTCTCCCATTCTGAGGTTGTCTTTTGGTTTTGTTTATGGTTTCCTTTGCTGTGCAAAAGCTTTGAAGCTTCATTAGGTCCCATTTGTTTATTTTTGTTTTTATTTCCATTTCTCTAGGAGGTGGGTCAAAAAGGATCTTGCTGTGATTTAAGGCATAGAGTGTCATGCCTATGTTTTCCTCTAAGAGTTTGATAGGTTCTGGCCTTACATTTAGGTTTTTAATCGATTTTGAGCTTATTTTTGTGTATGGTGTTAGGGAGTGATCTAATATCATACTTTTACATGTACCTGTCCAGTTTTCCCAGCACCACTTATTGAAGAGGCTGTCCTTTCTCCACTGTACATTCCTGCCTCCTTTATCAAAGATAAGGTGACCATATGTGTGTGGGTGTATCTCTGGGCTTTCTGTACTGTTCCATTGATCTATATTTCTGTTTTTGTGCCAGTACCATACTGTCTTGATTACTGTAGCTCTGTAGTATAGTCTGAAGTCAGGGAGCCTGATTCCTCCAGCTCCGTTTTTCGTTCTCAAGATTGCTCTGGCTATTCGGGGTCTTTTGAGTTTCCATAGAAATTGTGAAATTTTTTGTTCTAGTTCTGTGAAAAATTCCAGTGGTAGTTTAATAGGGGTTGCATTGAATCTGTAGATTGCTTTGGGTAGTAGAGTCATTTTCACAATGTTGATTCTTCCAATCCAAGAACATGGTATATCTCTCCATCTATTTGTATCATCTTTAATTTCTTTCATCAGTGTCTTATAATTTTCTGCATATAGTTCTTTTGTCTCCTTAGGTAGGTTTATTCCTAGATATTTTATTCTTTTTGTTGCAGTGGTAAATGGGAGTGTTTTCTTGATTTCACTTTCAGATTTTTCATCATTAGTGTATAGGAATTCCAGAGATTTCTGTGCATTAATTTTGTATCCTGCTACTTTACCAAATTCATTGATTAGCTCATGTGTCTTTTTGAATTATGTTTTTCTCTGAGCATATGCCCAGTAGTGGGATTGCTGGTTCATATGGTAGTTCTATTTCTAGTTTTTAAAGGAACCACTATACTATTCTCCATAGTGTCTGCATCAGTTTACACTACCACCAACAGTACAAGAGGGTTCCCTTTTCTCCACACCCTCTCCAGCATTTATTGTTTGTAGATTTAAAATAAAAATTTATTGGCGTATAGCTGCTTTACAATATTGTGTTAGTTTATACTGTACAGCAAAGTGAATCATCTGTATGTATACATATATCCCCTCTTTTTTGATTTCCTTCTCACTTAGGTCATCACAGAGCACCGAGTAGTGTTCCCTGTGCTATACAGTAGGTTCTCATTAGTTATCTATTCTATACATAGTATCAATAGTGTATATATGTCAATCCCAATCTCCCAGTTCATCCTACCCCCCCTTTTTCTTGGTATCCATACATTTGTTCTATGTGTCTCTATTTCTGCTTTGTAAATAAGATTGTCTATGGCAATTTTTTCAGATTCCATATATATGTTTTAATATACAATAATTTTTTTTCTCTTTCTAACTTACTTCACTCTGTATGACAATCTCTAGGCCCATCCACGTCTCTACGTATGACCCAATTTCATTCATTTTTATGGCTGTATATATGTACCACATCTTCTTTATCTATTCCTCTCTTAATGGACATTTAGGTTGCTTCCAGGTCCTGGCTCTTGTAAATAGTGCTGCAATGAACATTGGGGGTGCATGTGCCTTTTTGAATTATGGTTTTCTCTGGGTATATGCCCAGTAGTGAGATTGCTGGGTCATATGGTAGTTCTATTTTAGCTTTTTAAGGAATTTCCATACTGTTCTCCATAGTGGCTGTATCAATTTACATGCCTACTAACAATGCTTGAGGGTTCCCTTTCCTCCACACCCTCTCCAGCATTTATCGTTTGTATATTTTTTGATGGCCATACTGACTGATGTGAAGCAGTATCTCACTGTAGTTTTGATTTGCATTTATCTCATAATTAGTGATGCTGAGCATCTTTTCATATGTTTGTTGGAGATCTGTACATCTTCTTTGGAGAAATGTCTATTTAGGTCTTCCACTCATTTTTTGATTAGGTTGTTTGCTTTCTTTGGTATTGAGCTTCATGAGATGTTTGTATAATTTGGAGATTAATCCTTTGTCAGTTGCTTTGTTTGCAAATAATTTCTCCCATTCCGAGGGTTGTCTTTTCATCTTGTTTATGGTTTCCTTTGCTGTGCAAAAGCTTTTAATCAGGTCCCATTTGTTTATTTTTGTTTTTATTTTCATCACTCTAGGAGGTGGGTCAAAAAGGATCTTGCTGTGATTTAAGTCATAGAGTGTCATGCCTATGATTTCCTCTAAGAGTTTTATTGTGTCTGGCCTTACATTTAGGTCTTTAATCCATTTTGAGTTTATTTTTTGTGTATGGTGTTAGGGAGTGTTCTAATTTCATTCTTTTACATGTAGCTGCCCAGTTTTCCCAGCATCACTTATTGAAGAGGCTTTCTTTTCTCCACTGTATATTCTTGCCTACTCTATCAAAAATAAGGTGACCACATGTGTGTGAGTTTGTCTCTGGGCTTTCCATCCTGTTCCATTGGTCTATATTTCTTTTTCTGTGCCAGTACCATACTTTCTTGTTTACTCTAGCTTTGTAGTATAGTCTGAAGTCAGGGAGCCTGATTCCTCCAGCTCCATTTTCTTTCTCAAGATTGATATGGCTAGTCACCTCTCGTATACTTTAAATCAAATCTAGATTGCTTATAATATCTAACTCAATGTAAATGCTATGTAAATAGTTGTCAGTTTGTGGCAAATTCAAGCTTTGCTTTTTGGAACTTTGTGGAATATATTTTTCAATTATTTTCCACCCATAGTTGGTTGAATCTGCAGATGTGAAACCTGTGGAAACAAAGAGGCAACTATATACACATGACCAGCACTTGTAATATAAAATAAGCTCAAGTTCAAAATGGAATGCATGTTTATACCACCTAAGGTTATGGGTGTTAGTCAGGACACCAGAAAACTAATCCTTTTGTGATCACTGTCTTTTTTCACCAGGATGGCCCAGATTAAGTTCTGGATATACAGGCCTAAAGGAGTAACAGCATGAATAAAAGACAGAAAATTAGGCCTAGACAAATCTGAAGATGTTTCATGTTCAGAATACACTGAACATTGTTTTAGAATAGCTGGTACCAGGGAAGCTCTTAGACTTTGAACACATCAGGAAAATTTGCTTGCAAATTTTATGTGCAGATTCTGTTAGTGCCTCCTTCAGCATATTAAACTGAAAAAATAATGGGTGTGTCCATTTTAGAAGTTCTGAAAGAGAATACACATTGCAAGGAAGGCACATATACAGGTCATACTGCCAAGCTGTTATGTGTATTTGTTCTCCTTTTTTTGTTCTTCCTCCTTTCTATCATTCATCCAGGCATCTATATATAAACACACGCAAGAAAACAGTACCATATTGCACTTAGGAATATATGAATATGTAATAAAACTATAAGTTCCTAAGAATGAAAAGTCAAGTTCTTTATAGTACTTACCTCTGAGGAAGAAGGAGACTAATGTAATCATAAAAAAATTCAAAGTGAGTTTCAACTGCATATGTAATGTTTTATATCTTAAGTTGAGTACACAGAAGCCTGTTTTATTCTTTTCTGTAACTTTTTGAATATCTGAAATATTTAATAACAAGTAATGTTTCTATGAGCTTTAATTTTGATTTTTAAAATGATCCATACAAATTTAGAAAAAGTGGAAAACACAGTAAAGTACAGAGATAAATATGTAACTAATCAGTAACACTAACACTCATTAATTTTTAAAAATGTATATTGTCTGCCATTTTCTCTCATTATTGTGTTTATGCATGCATATAACAATGAATATACATACATCATTTGCAAGATTAAGATCACATACATAATTTTCAGCATTATGCCTTTTGCTTTCTTTTGTTTTTAACATCTTTATTGGAGTAAAATTGCTTTACAATGCTGTGTTAGTTTCTGCTTTACAACAAAATGAATCAGCTATATATATACATATGTCCGATATCTCTTCCTTCTTGTGTCTCCCTCCCTCCCACGCTCCCTATCCCACCCCTCCAGGCGGTCACAAAGCACGGAGCTGATCACCCTGTGCTATCGGCTGCTTCCCACTAGCTATCTACAGTTCGTTTGGTAGTGTATACATGTCCATGCCTCTCTCTCGCTTTGTCACAGCTTACCCTTCCCCCTCCCTATATCCTCTAGCCCATTCTCCAGTAGGTCTGTGTCTTTATTCCTGTTTTACCCCTAGGTTCTTCATAACATTTTTTTCTTAAATTCCATATATATGTGTTAGCATACGGTATTTGTCTCTCTCTTTCTGACTTACTTCACTCTGTATGACAGACTCTAGGTCTATCCATCTCATTACAAATAGCTCAATTTTGTTTCTTTTTGTGGCTGAGTAATATTCCAATGTATATATGTGCCACATCTTCTGTATCCATTCATCCAATGATGGACACTTAGGTTGTTTCCATCCCTGGGCTATTGTAAATAGAGCTGCAATGAACATTTTTGTACACGGCTCTTTTTGAATTATGGTTTTCTCAGGGTATATGCCCAGCAGTGGGATTGCTCGGTCATATGATAGTTCTATTTGTAGTTTTTAAAGGAAATTCCATACTGTTCTCCACAGTGGCTGTATCAATTTACATTCCCACCAACCGTGCAAGAGGGTTCCCTTTCCTCCACACCCTCTCCAGCATTTATTATTTCTAGATTTTTTGATGATGGCCATTCTGACTGGTGTGAGATGATATATCACTGTAGTTTTGATTTGCTTTTCTCTAATGGTTAGTGATGTTGAGCATTCTTTCATGTGTTTGTTGGCTGTCTGTATATCTTCTTTGGAGAAATGTCTATTTAGGTCTTCTGCCCATTTTCGGATTGGGTTGTTTGTTTTTTTGTTATTAAGCTGCATTAGCTGCTTATAAAGTCTGGAGGTTAATCCTTTGTCAGTTGCTTCATTTGCAAATATTTTCTCCCTTTCTGAGGGTTGTCTTTTGGTCTTGTTTATGGTTTCCTTTGCTGTGCAAAAGCTTTGAAGTTTCATTAGGTCCCATTTGTTTATTTTTGCTTTTATTTCCATTTCTCTACGAGGTGGGTCAAAAAGGATCTTGCTGTGATTTAAGGCATAGAGTGTCATGCCTATGTTTTCCTCTAAGAGTTTGATAGGTTCTGGCCTTACATTTAGGTCTTTAATCCATTTTGAGTTTATTTTTTGTGTGTGGTGTTAGGGAGTGTTCTAATTTCATTCTTTTACATGTAGCTGCCCAGTTTTCCCAGCATCACTTATTGAAGAGGTTGTCCTTACACAACTGTATATTCCTGCCACCTTTATCAAAGATAAAGTGGCCATATGTGCGTGGGTTTATCTCTGGGCTTTCTATGCTGTTCCATTGATCTATCTTTCTGTTTTTGTGCCAGAAACATACTGTCTTCATTACTGTAGATTTGTAATATAGTCTGAAGTCAGCAAGCCTGATTCTTCCAGCTCTGTTTTTCGATCCCAAGATTCCTTTGGCTATTTGGGGTCTTTTGTGTTTCCAGACAAATTGTGAAATTTTTTCTTCTAGTTCTGTGAAAAATGCCACTGGTAGTTTGATAGGGATTGCATTGAATCTGTAGATTGCTTAGGGTAGTAGAGTCATTTTCACAATGTTGATACTTCCAGTCCAAGAACATGGTATATCTCTCCATCTATTTGTATCATCTTTAATTTCTTTCATCAATGTCTTATAATTTTCTGCATACAGGTCTTTTGTCTCCTTAGGTAGGTGTATTCCTAGACATTTTATTCTTTTTGTTGCAGTGGTAAATGGGAGTGTTTTCTTGATTTCACTTTCAGATTTTTCAGCATTAGGGTATAGGAATGCCAGAGATTTTTGTGCATTAATTTTATATGCTGCTACTTTACCAAATTCATTGATTAGCTCTAGTAGTTTTCTGGTAGCATCTTTAGGATTCTCTATGTATAGTATCATGTCATCTGCAAACAGTGACCACTTTACTTCTTCTTTTCTGATTTGGATTCCTTTATTTTCTTTTCTTCTCTGATTGCTGTGGCTAAAACTTCCAAAACTATGTTGAATAAGAGTGGTGAGAGTGGGCAACCTTGTCTTGCTCCTGATCTTAGTGGAAATGCTTTCAGTTTTTCACCATTGAGGATGATGCTGGCTGTGGGTTTGTCATATATGGCCTTTATTATGTTGAGGAAAGTTCTCTCTATGCCTACTTTCTACAGGGTTTTTATCATAAATGGGTGTTGAACTTTGTCGAAAGCCTTCTCTGCATCTCTTGAGATGATCATATGGTTTTTCTCCTTCAATTTGTTAATATGGTGTATCACGTTGATTGATTTGTGTATATTGAAGAATCCTTGCATTCCTGGAATAAACCCCACTGGATCATGGTGTATGATCCCTTTAATATGCTGTTGGATTCTGTTTGCTAGTATTTTGTTGAGGAATTTTGCATCTATGTTCATCAGTGATATTGGTCTGTAGTTTCCTTTCTTTGTGACATCCTTGTCTGGTTTTGGTATCAGGGCGATGGTGGCCTCGTAGAATGAGTTTGGAGTGTTCCTCTCTCTGCTATATTTTGGAAGAATTTGAGAAGGATAGGTGTTAGCTCTTCTCTAAATCTTTGATAGAATTCACCTGTGAAGCCATCTGGTCCTGGGCTTTTGTTTGTTGGAAGATTTTTTTTTTAGCATCTTTATCGGGGTAAAATTGCTTTACAATCGTGCGTTAGTTTCTGCTTTATAACAAAGTGAATCAGTTATACATATACATACGTTCCCATATCTCTCCCCTCTTACGTCTCCCTCCCTCCCACCCTCCCTATCGCACCCCCTCCAGGTTGTCACAAAGCAGCGAGCCGATATCCCTGTGCCATGCGGCTGATTCCCGCTAGCTACCTACCTTACGTTTGTTAGTGTATACGTGTCCATGCCTCTCTCTCGCCCTGTCACAGCTCACCCTTCCCCATCCCGATATCCTCAAGTCTATTCTCCAGTAGGTCTGTGTCGTTATTCCAGTTTTATCCCTAGGTTCCTCATGACATTTTTTTCCCTTAAATTCCATATATATGTGTTAGCATACGGTATTTGTCTTTCTCTTTCTGACTTACTTCACTCTGTATGACAGACTCTAGGTGTATCCACCCCATTACAAATAGCTCAATTTCGTTTCTTTTTATGGCTGAGTAATATTCCATTGTACATGTGTGCCACATCTTCTTTATCCATTCATCCAGTGATGGACACTTAGGTTGTTTCCATGTCTGGGCTATTATAAATAGAGCTGAAATGAACATTTTGGTACATGACTCTTCTTGAATTTTTGTTTTCTCAGGGTATATGACCAGTAGTGGGATTGCTGGTTCATATGGTAGTTCTATTTGTAGTTTTTTAAAGAACCTCCAAACTGTTCTCCATAGTGGCTATACAAATTCACATTCCCACCAGCAGTGCAAGAGTGTTCCCTTTTCTCCACACCCTCTCCACAATTTATTGTTTCTAGATTTTGTGATGATGGCCATTCTGACTGGTGTTAGATGATATCTCATTGTAGTTTTGATTTGAATTTCTCTAAAGATTAATGATGTTGAGCATTCTTTCATGTGTTTGTTGGCTGTCTGTATATCTTCTTTGGCCAAATGTCTATTTAATCCTCTGCCCATTTTTGGTTTGGGTTGTTCGTTTTTTGTAATTGAGCTACATGAGCTGCTTGTAAATTTTGGAAATTAATCCTTTGTCAGTTGCTTCATCTGGAAATATTTTACCCTATTCTGAGGTTTCTCTTTTGGTCTTGTTTATGGTTTCCTTTATTGTGCAAAAACTTTTAAGTTTCATTAGGTCCCATTTGTTTATTTTTGATTTTATTTCCATTTCTCTAGGAGGTGGGTCAAAAAGGACCTTGCTGTGATTTATGTCATTGAGTGTTCTACCTGTTTTTTTCTAAGAGTTTAATAGTTTCTGCCCTTACATTTAGGTCTTTAATCCATTTTAAGCTTATTTTTTTGTACGGTGTTAGGGAGTTTTCTAATCTCTTACTTTTACATATACCTGTCCAGTTTTCCCAGCACCACTTATTGAAGAGGCTGTCCTCTCTCCACTGTACATTCCTGCCTCCTTTATCAAAGATAAGGTGACCATATGTGTGTGGGTGTATCTCTGGGCTTTCTATCCTGTTCCATTGATCTATATTTCTGTGTTTATGCCAGTACCATACTGTCTTGATTACTGTAGCTCTGTAGTATAGTCTGAAATCAGGGAGCCTGATTCCTCCAGCTCCGTTTTTCGATCTCAAGATTGCTTTGGCTATTCGGGGTCTGTTGTGTTTCCATAGAAATTGTGAAATTTTTTGTTCTAGTTCTGTGAAAAATGCAAGTGGTACTTTGATAGGGATTGCACTGAATCTATAGATTGCTTTGGGTAATAGAGTCATTTTCACTATGTTGATTCTTCCAATCTAGGAACATGATATATCTCTCCATCTATCTGTATCATCTTTAATTTCTTTCATCAATGTCTTATAATTTTCTGCATACAGGTCTTTTGTCTCCTTAGGTAGGTGTATTCCTAGACATTTTATTCTTTTTGTTGCAGTGGTAAATGGGAGTGTTTTCTTGATTTCACTTTCAGATTTTTCAGCATTAGGGTATAGGAATGCCAGAGATTTTTGTGCATTAATTTTATATGCTGCTACTTTATCAAATGCATTGATTAGCTCTAGTAGCTTTCTGGTAGCATCTTTAGTATTCTCTATGTATAGTATCATGTCATCTGCAAACAGTGACAGCTTTACTTCTTCTTTTCCGATTTGGATTCCTTTTATTTCCTTTTCTTCTCTTATTGCTGTTGTTAAAACTTCCAAAACTATGTTGAATAAGAGTGGTGAGAGTGGGCAACCTTGTCTTGTTCCTGATCTTAGTGGAAATGCTTTCAGTTTTTCACCATTGAGGATGATGTTGGCTGTGCATTTGTCTTATATGGCCTTTATTATGTTGAGGAAAGTTTCCTCTATGCCTACTTTCTGCAGGGTTTTTATCATAAATGGGTGTTGAATTTTGTTAAATGGTTTCTCTGCATCTATTGAGAGGATCGTATGGTTCTTCTCCTTCAGTTTGTTAATATGGTTTATCACATTGATAGATTTGCATATATTGAAGAATCCTTGCATTCCTGGAATAAACCCCACTTGATCATCGTGTATGATCCTTTTAATGTGCTGTTGGATTCTGTTTGCTAGTATTTTGTTGAGGATTTTTGCATCTATGTTCATCAGTGATATTGGCCTGTAGTTTTCTTTCTTTGTGACATCCTTGTCTCGTTTTGCTATCAAGGTGATGGTGGCCTCATAGAAGGAATTTGGGAGTGTTCCTCCCTCTGCTATATGTTGGAAGAGTTTGAGAAGGATAGGTGTTAGCTATTCTCTAAATATTTGATAGAATGCACCTGTGAAGCCATCTGGTCCTGGGCTTTTTTTGTTGGAAGATTTTTAATTACAGTTTCAAGTTCCGTGCTTGTGATTGGTCTGTTCATATTTTCTATTTCTTCCTGATTCAGTCTTGGCAGGTTGTTCATTTCTAAGTATTTGTCCATTTCTTCCAGGTTGTCCATTTTATTGGCATACAGTTGCTTGTAGTAATCACTCATGATCTTTTGTATTTCTGCAGTGTCAGTTGTTACATCTCCTTTTTCATTTCTAATTCTATAGATTTGAGTCTTCTCCCTTTTTTTCTTGGTGAGTCTGGCTAATGGTTTATCTATTTTGTTTATCTTCTCAAAGAACCAGCTTTTAGTTTTATTGATCTTTGCTATTATTTCCTTCATTTCTTTTTCATTTATTTCTGATCGATTTTTATTTTTTCTTTCCTTCTGGTAACTTTGGGGTTTTTTGTTCTTCTTTCTCTAATTGCTTTACGTGCAAGGTTAGGTTGTTTATTCGAGATGTTTCCTGCTTCTTAAGGTTGGCTTGTATTGCTATCAACTTCCCTCTTAGAACTGCTTTTGCTGCATCCCATAGGTTTCGGGTCGTTGTGTCTCCATTGTCATTTGTTTCTAGGTATTTTTTTATTTCCTCTTAGATTTCTTCAGTGATCACTTTGTTATTAAGTAGTGTGTTGTTTAGCTTCCATGTGTTTGTATGTTTTACAGACCTTTTTCTTTAACTGATATCTAGTCTCATGGCATTGTTGTCAGAAAAGATACTTGATACAATTTCAATTTTCTTAAATTTACCAAGGCTTGATTTGTGACCCATGATATGATCTATCCTGGAGAATGTTCCTTGAGCACTATAGAAAAATGTGTATTCTGTTTTTTTTTGGATGGAATGTCCTATAAATATCAATTAAGTCCATCTTGTTTAATGTATCATTTAAAGTTTGTGTTTCCTTATTTATTTTCATTTTGGATGATCTGTCCATTGGTGAAAGTGGTGTGTTAAAGTCCCCTACTATGAATGTGTTACTGTCGATTTCCCCTTTTATGGCTCTTAGTATTTGCCTTATGTATTGAGGTGCTCCTATGTTGGGTGCATAAATATTTTGAATTGTTATATCTTCTTCTTGGATCAATCCCTTGATCATTATGTAGTGTCCTTCTTTGACTCTTGTAATAGCCTTTATTTTAAAGTCTTTTTTGTCTGATATGAGAATTGCTACTCCAGCTTTCTTTTGGTTTCCATTTGCATGAAATATCTTTTTCCATCCCCTTACTTTCAGTCTGTATGTGTCTCTAGGTCTGAAGTTGGTCTCTCATAGACAGCAAATATATGGGTCTTGTTTCTGTATCCATTTAGCCAATCTGTGTCTTTTGCTGGGAGCATTTAGTCCATTTACATTTAAGGTAATTATAGATAAATATGTTCCTATTCTCATTTTCCTAATTGTTTTGGGTTCATTATTGTAGGTCTTTGCCTTCTTGTGTTTCTTGCCTAGAGAAGTTCCTTTAGCAGTTGCTGTAGAGCTGGTTTGGTGGTGCTGAACTCTCTCAGCTTTTGCTTGTCTGTAAAGGTTTTAATTTCTCCATCAAATATGAATGAGATCCTTGCTGGGTAGTCTAATCTTGGTTGCAGGTTTTTCTCCTTCATCACTTTAAATATGTCCTGTCAGTCCCTTCTGGCTTGCACAGTTTCTTCTGAAAGATCAGCTGTTAACCTTATGGGGATTCCCTTGTGTGTTATTTGTTGTTTTTCCCTTGCTGCTTTTAATATGTTTTCTTTGTATTTAATTTTTGACAGTTTGATTAATATGTGTCTTGGTGTATGTCTCCTTGGATTTATCCTGTATGGGACTCTCTGTGCTTCCTGGACCTGATTAACTATTTCCTTTCCCATATTAGGGAAGTTTTCAACTATAATCTCTTCAAATATTTTCTCAGTCCCTTTCTTTTTCTCTTCTTCTGGAACCCCTATAATTCGAATGTTTGTGCGTTTAATGTTGTCCCAGAAGTCTCTGAGACAGTCCTCTGTTCTTTTCATTCTTTTCTCTTTATTCTGTTCTGCAGTAGTTATTTCCACTATTTTATCTTCCAGGTCACTTATTCGTTCTTCTGCCTCAGTTATTCTGCTATTGATCCCTTCTAGAGTATTTTAAAATTTATTTACTGTGTTGTTCATCATTGTTTGTTTCATCTTTAGTTCTTCTAGGTCCTTGTTAAATGTTTCTTGCATTTTCTCTATTCTATTTCCAAGATTTTGCATCATCTTTACTATCATTTTCTGAATTCTTTTTCAGGTAGACTGCCTATTTCCTCTTCATTGGTTAGGTCTGGTGGGTTTTTATCTTGCTTCTTCATCTGCTGTGTGTTTTTCTGTCTTCTCATTTTGCTTATCTTCCTGTGTTTGGGGTCTCCTGTTTGCAGGCTGCAGGTTCGTAGTTCCCATTGCTTTTGGTGTCAGTCCCTAGTGGCTAAGGTTGGTTCAGTGGGTTGTGTAGGCTTCCTGGTGGAGAGGACTATTCCCTGTGTTCTGGTGGATGAGGCTGGATCTTGTCTTTCTGGTGGGCAGGTCCATGTGTGGTGGTGTGTTTTGGGGGTGCCTGTGGACTTATTATGATTTTGGGCAGCCTCTCTGCTAATGGGTGGGGTTGTGTTCCTGTCTTGCTAGCTGTTTGGCATAGGATGTCCAGCACTGTAGCTTGCTGGTCGTTGAGTGAAGCTGGGTGCTGGTGTTGAGATGGAGATCTCTGCGAGATTTTCGCCATTTGATATTATGTGGAGCTGGGAGGTCTCTTGTGGACCAGTGTCCTGATGTTGGCTCTCCCACTTCAGAGGCACAGCAGTAACTCCTGGGTGCAGCACCAAGAGCTTTTCATCCGCACAGCTCAGAAGAAAAGGGAGAAAAAGTAGAGAGAAAGAATTAGTAGAAGTAGAAAGAAAGAAAGAATGAAAGAAAGAAAGGAGGGAGGGAGGAAGGAAGGAAGGAAGGAACGAACGAAAAAAAGAAAGAAAGAAGGTAAAGTAAAAAAACAAAGTAAGATAAAATATAATAAAGTTATTAAAATAGAAAAATTTTAAGAGAAAAAAGAAAACAAACAAACAAAAAACGGACGGATAGAACCCTGGGAGAAATGGTGGAAGCAAAGCTATACAGACAAAATCTCACACAGAAGCACACACATACACACTCACACAAAGAGGAAAAGGGGAAAAAAACATAAATCTTGCTCTCAAAGTCCACCTCCTCAATTTGTGATTATTCACTGTCTAAAGGAGGGAAGGGAGGAAAGAAAGAAAGAAGATAAAGGAAAATAAAATAAAGTTATTAAAGTAAAAAGTAATTATTAAGAAAAAAATTTTAAAAAAAAACAGACGGATAGAGCCCTCGGACAAAGAGTGGAAGCAAAGCTATACAGACAAAATCTCACACAGAAGCATACATATACACACTCACACAAAGAGGAAAAGGGGAAAAAATCATAAATCTTGCTCTCAAAGTCCACCTCCTCAATTTGGGATGATTCGTTGTCTATTCATGTATTCCACAGATGCAGGGTACATCAAGTTGATTGTGGAACTTTAATCCGCTGCTTCTGAGGCTGCTGGGAGAGATTTCCCTTTCTCTTCTCTGTTCGCACAGCTCCCGGGACTCAGCTTTGGATTCGGCCCCGCCTCTGCGTGTAGGTCGCTGGAGGGCATCTACTCAGACAGGATGGGGTTAAAGGAGCCGCTGATTCGGGGGCTCTGGCTCCCTCAGGCCGGGGGTAGGGAGGGGCATGGAGTGCAGGGCGATCCTGCAGTGGCAGAGGCCGGCGTGACTTTGCACCAGCCTGAGGTGCACCATGCGCTCTCCCAGGGGAGTTGTCCTTGGCTCATGGGACCCTGGCAGTGGCGGGCTGCACAGGCTCCCCGGAAGGGGGGTGTGTATAGTGACCTGTGCTCGCACACTGGCCCCTTGGTGGCGGCAGCAGCAGCATTAGCGTCTCATGCCTGTCTCTGGGGTCCGCGCTTTTAGCCGCGCCTCGCGCCGGTCTCTGGAGCTCCTTTAAGCAGTGCTCTTAATCCCCTCTCCTTGCGCACCAGGAAACAAAGAGGGAAGAAAAAGTCTCTTGCCTCTTCAGCAGGTCCAGACTTTTCCCCGAACTCCCTCCTGGCTAGCCGTGGCGCACTAACCCCCTGCAGTCTGTGTTCACACAGCCAACCCCAGTCCTCTCCCTGCGCTCCGAACGAAGCCCGAGCCTCAGCTCCCATCCTCTGCCCACCCCGGCAGGGTAGCGGACAAGCCTCTCAGGCTGGTGAGTGCCAGTCGGCACCGATCCTCTGTGCGGGAATCTCTCTGCTTTGCCCCCCGCCCCCCTGTTGCTGTGCTCTCTTCCGCGGCTCCGAAGCTTTCCCCTCCGCCACCCGCAGTCTCCGCCCGCAAAGGGGCTTCCTAGTGTGTGTAAACCTTTCCTCCTTCACAGCTTCCTCCCACTGGTGCAGTCCCATCCCTATCCTTTTGTCTCTGTTTATTCTTTTTGCTTTTTCCCTACCCAGGTACGTGGGGGTTTTCTTGCCTTTTAGGATATTAACTTGAATTCCTTTAGCTGTTGTAATTTGATATATTTTAGAAAGTTTTATCAGTCTGTATATTGCTTTTTTATGTGAATTATCTGCTGATATCATTTGCCAATCTCTCTATTCATTGTGTATATATACACAAATATATATCATTTCTATGTATGTATAATCCATTTGACAAAACTGAGCCCAAATGACCAAACACATTGTTCATATCAAATACCTGTAAATGAGTTTAACTCATCTATTAAAAAGTTTCTCATATTGCCTATGGAAGCAAAATCCAACACAATGCTTTTTTCAAGTGATATACCTAAAACAAAGACAGTCAGAGAGGTTAAAATTCTAAAATAAGCAAATATATACCAGGCAGTTATAAATAAAAAGAAAGAAAAGGTTGTAATCTTGGTGGTTAAGGACTTAAAATTGAGATCAAAATGGATTAAAAGAGGTTTTTAAAAACAATTTGATAACTGTGAACACTAAAATTCACAAGGAAGATGTTTTATTAATATTTATGGCCACAGACACATAACAAAAATATTCATAAAATAAACACCACAGGAGGTGTAAGGAGAAATAGAAAAAAAACACCAATAATATATACTTCTACTATAACTTGCCTCAGTCCAAGAATATTCAAGTAGACAAAAAATTTCAGTTAAGTATATAGAAGCTCTAAAGAACATAATCCAAAGGGTAGATCTTATGTATTGAACTCTGATGCCTGCTAATAGAGAACAAAACTACAATTCAGATAAACATGGAATATTTATGAAAATTGACTCTATCTGAGGCTCCTAGACGAATCTGGGACAAAGTGGAAATAGATTAATTTTGCACAATTTGTTTACAAAAATGATAATGAAAATACCACATATCAGAATATACAGCTAGAGCAGTTGTCAGCGGGAATTTTTATAGTATTAAATAACTATAACAATAAAAATTAAAATAAATTAATATTCATTTCAAAAGCCTGATAAAGAACCACAATATAAGTTTAAAAATGCAGAAGGAAAGAATCATTAAAGGTAAAAGTAGAAATGAATGAGTTAGAAAAAACTACAGCAGAACTTAGGTCAACAAAATGAACAAATCCTTAGGTAAATTAATCAAGAAAATAGAGGGAAATGAACATATACAACATCTAAAATGTCAAAGGAGAAATAGTCATTCAGTTTTATCTATTTTTATTTAATTTATTTAATTTATTTATTATTTTAGCCATGCCAAGTGGCTTGCAGGATCTTAGTTCTCAGACCAGGGAGTGAACCCGGGTCCTCGGCAGTGAAAGCACCAAGTCCTAACCACTGGACTGTCAGGGAATTCTTGAGAAATAGTCATCTAATCAAAGAAAAATTTCAAGATTCTTAAGTGAATAATTTACACAACTCTATTTAAATACATTTGAAAACACAGATGAAATAGATGTTTCTAGAAAAATGCAACTTATAAAAATTTACCCCAGTAGAGACGAAAAGTTCAAACAGACCAATTACATTGATGAAATAGAGAAATTGGTTAAATTTCTCTCCTGAAAATGTAGCAGGCTCAGATGCTTCAGTGGGAGAATTCTACCAAACCTTTTTGTTTGTTTATTTCTTTTTTTGGTTTGTTTTCTACCAAACATTTAAAAGTAAGATAATCCCAATGCTACTCACACTATTCTGGGGGTATGGAAAAGAAGAAACACTTCTAAATTCTTATGATGAAGCAAGTATATAATTCATTCCAAACCTAATAAAGATTGCATCACAAGTGAGAATTATAGAACAGTTTCCTACATGAATATGAAGGAATATTCTTAAGTAAAATACTAGCAAACACAATCCAACAGCACATTAAAAAGTAGATCATAACATGTGGAGCTTATTCTAAGAACAGAAGGCTGTTTCAATCTCAGGAAATCCATTAATATAATCTAGTGTAATAATAGAGTCAAGGAGAAAAGTGCCCATGTCTATAGAATGCTTTCAAAAGGTATTTGAAAGCATTAACACCCAGTAGAAGTAGTGAAGTGTTAATAACAACAGACAGTGATAATATATCTCCAGCAAAAAATTCTATACAGAGAGATATACTCAAAAAAACAATAAATAAATAAAATTGGAATTCTAAAATTTGTTCAAGTAACCTATAGGAAAGCAGGGAAAAGAAAACAGAGAAACAAAAAAGAGAGGGAACAAAAATAATAAAATAAAATTACAGACAATCCATTACATATCCATAATTACATTAAATGTAAATCATTTAAATATACCAATTACAAGACAGATATTGGCAAAGTGGATTAAAGGAAAGAATGTGACCCAACTCAATGCTGCCTATAAGAAACTCACTTCAAATACAATGATATAGGTTGTTTGAAAGTGAAAGGATGTAAAACGGTAACAACAGGAAAATTTTATTGATAGAAAGCAAGAGTGGATATATTTGCATCAGATAAGGTAGACTTCAGAGCAAAGAAAATTACCAGACACAGAGAGGGATATTACATAATGGTAAAGGGGTCAATCCACCAACAAGATATAGCAATCCTAAATGTGTATTCATTGAACAGCAGAGCTGCAAATTATAGACATATAAACATATAACTACGTTTCAGATAGGACTGAAGTAAAAAAAATCCACAATTTATTCAGACTTCAAAACTCCTTCCTCTAAAATTGATACAACATCTAGACAATCTCTGTCATTTAATTAGTGTGTTTAGACCATGTACAGTAATTGTTAAAATATTTGAATTTCAGTCTACCACTTTATTATTCCTTTTCAGTCTGTTCCCTCTGGTTTTCATTCCTCTGCTTCCTCTTCTTTGCATTATTTGCTTTCTTTTGGCTTATGTGAACATTACTTGATACTTCATTTTAATTTTTCTATTTTGATTTTGACAATGTCTCTTTGTATAACATTTTTGGTTTTGTATAGCCATTTGTAGTGGTTGCTATAAAACTCCCTATTCAACTTTTCAAAGTCTGTTTAAAATCAATAATTTACCACTTCAAATGACATGTAGTAACCTTACCATGTTGTAGATCCCTTTGCCCTCCGCTCTTAAGGTTATGGTTCTCTAATGTATTTTACTTACATTCACTGACATGTCATCAGAAAATGTTATTATATTTTTTGCTTTCAACGATTAAAAATTTTAATGAACTCAAGAGGAGATGAATAGTCTATTATATTTACCCAGATATTTACCATTTCTGTTGTTTTGCCTCTGCAAATACAGTCATGATATTTTTAAAATCTAAGATGTTTTCCTTCCTGTAATATTGTAACCTGCCTTTATTCACTACTAATATATACTGAATGTCGTTCAATGTCAATAATCTGCCATTTACATTATAGGTTTTAGTGCTTGCAAAAAGATTGGTGCTCAAAAAAAATGAAAGTATTAAAATTAGCTAACATTTGCTTTGGATCAAGTAACGACATTTAATTCTCACATCTATACTGTGAGGTTGTTCAACCTCATTTTACAGATGAAGAAACTGAGAGACAGGGAGGTTAAGTACTTTTCCTAAGCTTGCACACTTAGAAAGTGACACATTGTGAATTTGACCCAAATCATAATGGTTACAGCCCATGAATATTTAGGGTGATAGAGTTTGAGACATATACTCACACAGATAGTATCAAGTTTCAGGAGTAGAAACACGCTGATGTACACTCAAACATACCATATATTTCCAAAACAATAAAATCATTAGTAAATTATCTCTTAATCTCTTTAAATGTCACTTCTGTTTTTAAATTTTTATCTTCATACTATGTCCTGTTTATAGTATTTCAAGCAATATAGAATTATATTCTAAATATTAAATGTATATATTTGTTTACATATTATGTATAGATTTGCATATTTATATGCATAAATATATTTTTTATATTCATAAAATGAAATCACCCTGAATCTCACTCTTGCCTAACTCTCCGCTCTGAGCCAAAGGTGTTCAATATCAATAGGTTGTTGCGTGTTCACCAGCTGTGTTTCTCTGTAGGTGAATTATTATCATATAGTCACAGACACACAAAATACACATACCTTTTCTACAATATTAGAATCACATTATCCCTATTGTTCTGCAACATGCCTTTTTTCATCTAAAATAGTATATCTCTAGTTTTCATTTGTACTTCATTAGATAAACTGTTTTCAAATGTTTGTTGAACATGTATATTGCTCTTTACATGTATTCTGTGATTATATATGTATTAGTTATCTATTGATGCATAATAACATACTCCAAAATAAAAGCAGTTTGAAGTAACAAACATGTATTAATTCACCATTTGGAGGAGTCAGGAATCTGGATGTGGCTTAGCTGGATGCTTCTGGCCCAGAGTCTCTCGCAAGAATTCAATTAAAGTATAGGCTGGGGTTACAGTCACCTTAAGGGTCAATTGGGTGAGGACCCACTTCTAAGCTCACAATTTTGTCTTTTGGCAGGCCTCAGGGCCTCACCGGTTGCTGGCCAGAGACATCGGTTCCTTGACATGTGGGCAACACACAGCATGGTGGCTGGCATTCCTCAGGGTGAGCATAAGAGCGTACTTCAAATGAAGCCACAGCCTCTTTGTAACTAATCTTAGAAGTAACATCCCATCACTTCACAAATATTCTATTCCTTAGAAGCAACTAACCTCAGCCCACATTCAAGGAAAAGTGATTACAAAAGAGCATGAATACAGAGGTGTGGATCATTGAGTGTCTTCTTGGAGGCTGACTACCACTTCATTTGCCCATCTGTTATATATCACAAGAATTAGCCTATTATCACAACATTGTAATTCAACTATACTTCAATAAAAATAAATTTAAAAAAGAATTACCCTCATATAATTTGAAAATATTTACTCTAGCCGTTTCAGACAAGCTTTGCTGATTTTTTTGCCATACAAAATGTTTTTAATTGCAATACTATTTTAATTAAAAATATAATACAATTCACTATAAAAAAATAGCAGTATATTGGATAACATCAATTGCCCAGATACAATGAGAAAAGCTTTAGAATAATTCCAGCTTTAACTACTGAGCAGGCATTTGCAATGAAATTTCCCTGATTTACTTAACCATCTCCAAACTTACTATGGTCTGATCCGAATTATGGATGTAATAACGTGTAACTTGAATAAATGTTAAAATTAAAGAAGACACAACTTACAGTTCCACTTGCTTACGTTAGTTTTAAAAACATTAATATCCTACTCTCCAGATCATCTTTGCCAGAAGAAACACCTACTCTTCTGACTGAGCCCCTGTCTGCCACCTTAAAAACCAGTCAGTTCACACAGTCTCCATACTCAGGTCTTTTGACCCCAGGAACAGGATTTCATTTTCTTCATTATCATCATCATCATCATCACCACCACCACCACCACCACCACCACCAATATTCGCTGTTGAAGAGTGAGCATCGATGAGGGAGTGTAAAATGACCAGTCCTTAAGCCCTGGTGGCCCATCATCTACATGCTATATCATTGAATATATGAGTGTTTCTCAACCTTTTTTCATTATCATCCACTTTATGGAGGTTTTTTAGACACTTTTTTCCCTAATCATTGCCCCATCCACAGAATGTGAAATTTTTAATACCAGAGATGTGGTGTATATCTGTTTATGTACCTTGATCTTTCTGGGGGCAACACAACATAGTACTAAGATCTCTTCACCCCTAAGAATCAATTTTCAGTTCCTTGGAGGTGATGCTGCTTCTGTTATGAATGAAAGGTATATTGTGATGTGGGCAAAAGTTGAACCCCCATTTTTGCCCCTAACTTCATGTGTGATGCTGGAATACTTGCTTAGCCTCTGTAAGCCTGCCCTTGGTCATCTGTAAAGGAGACCCATGATGTCTTTCTTACAGAATTGTGAGGTGCAAATGAAAAACCCTGTACAGAGTGTATAACATGCAGTAGGAATTCAACAAATGTTAATCTTGGCCCACCTTTCTCCTCTCTCCTAGAGAAAAAATGACTTTTACCTAAACCAAACAGTATAACTGCCATAAAGACCACCTGGAAATGTAGCATCAAGAAGTAAAATGTGTAGAATGTGTATAATGAAGCTTTGGGACCACTTCTGTTTTGCAGGATGACTTTTCTGAGGTATTTGTGGTAAGGGAAGATCATCAAACCATCTTTTGGTGTTCCTACATCATCCAGTCACATAATTATAGACAGTCTGTTAGTTTTCTGCCACATTAACTCTCTGCTTAGCATGGCCTGTGTTTTACATGGTCACCCTCTGAGGTCTAGCTCATCTCCAAGAACCCTAGGATACCTCCCTGGGTCTCTGTGTACTGATAATACTCCCCGACTGTCTCTTTAGAGCAAACAAACTTCCTGACAGCAGGGACACGCTCTGTTCCACCAAACTAGGCAGAGTTCCGCCAATTGTCTGTATCCCAATCTAATTCTTCTAATTATTACGCTTTCTCACGTGGTAGCCAAAGAGCAGAGCGAAGGTGTTTTGCTTTCAAGCGAGAAGCCTGGGGATGGAGGAGTGTGCAGTGGCATTTCCGGTGTGGGGGACTAGCCAGCGTATCTCAGTTGCCATAGAAACCTGACGTCAATATGGCGACCGTGACGACTTTTCTACAGAGACAGACGTGGCCTGACGAGAAGAGCAGGTCCCGCCTTCAGGTGATTGAGACTCAGCTGAGGGTGTGGGTCCTGGCGGTGAGGGCTGAACAGCCCTGGGGTGTGGGGAGACAAAGGGATCCAAGTCGTGTCTTTCTTGCTTTGGGAATCGGTGTCCTGGCTGTCTGGTGAGGCAGAGAGATGTGCCCTTGGGGTGCCTCCCGGCCCCAGTGAGTGTGGTGTCTTGCTCCAGGGGTGTCCTGGAGCTATTTGCCTTTTAAAAACAGGGGCGAGGGAGGATAAGGCAAGGTCTTGGGTAGTGAGAGAGAGGGAGAGAGCACATGCGTGTGTGTATGGATGTGTGTGCGCGTGTGTCTGTCCTTTTCAGTTCCTAGCACATATTAGGAACCAAATTGGGTTATTGTTTCTTTTTGGCAGCTTTCCTTGGCCAGCTTGGTTACCATGGTGGCTCAGTGACTGCTGTGGGATTTAGTGCAGACAGAACATCCATTTTTGATTCTTGGCTGAGTCATCTGTTACTATGATAGTTGTCAAGTGTTGCTTTTCTGATTCCCTCCTTCCTTCCAGATTTATTAGTTGGCACTTGAGTGCACGGTAGAGCTTTACCCTCCCTCTTATTTATGTATTTATTCATGTATTTATATCTGTATAACTCACAGATTCCTACTTTGCTCAAGTGGTTACCTTTTTTACATTTGTTACTATCATTATATATTTTGATGCTCAAATTGTCACAGAATTGGCCAGTGTTAGCCCCTTCAGGTTGGCTTCTATGTCCGTTGACACCTCCCTAGAACTTTTTGATCATGTACTTTGCTCTCAGAGCCTGATGATCTCCCTGTCTGTAGAAAGGAAATAATGATACCCACTTCATTTTTGAAGAGGAAAAGTCCAAAAATTACAACCAACAGTGTATGGCATCTAGTAGGCCCTCACCAAATTGTATTTCTCCATTCCAACATTACCTCCTTCATTCTATCAATTTGATGCCTCTGACATTACCATAATAGCATGACCTCCAGAGAGAATAGTTGGACATGTTAAACAAGCAGGAATAAGCGCACATGTCCATGATGTGAGAGCCTCAGTGTCACTGCTGTGTGTGGAGGGGGCTGTGTGATGGAGCTGGGGAAGAGGAAAAGTATCATTGCACAACTTGCAGTGAACTGAGTGGGGACAGACAAGCACATCCTCAACCCCTTCCCCTGCATTTCACGTGTTTTCCCATCCTTTCACATTCCTCTCTATTCCATGTGCTGTCTTATCCTCTTACTCTTCCTACAGTGGAACATCAGAGAAGGTATGGACTCTGAGCCACAGAAACAGGATCCAGTAGAGAAGAACTAAGTGTGATGTTGAATCTGCTAGACAGGTTCCTGGAGCAAGAGTGAAGAGATCAGGCCCCATCACTGGGACATTTTAGGTAAGTCACCACCCTTCCCTCCATTGTCTTGTACAACAGGATTACAGTACCCAATGCTTCCGACCACCCAGGAGTATTGTGGAGTTTAGGTATGAGCCCATGTGGGAAAGAAATCTGTGATTGTAGGTGGGAAGGAAGGACCAGTGAACTTTCAAGTAATAATATTAACAGACACACCACAGGTATCATAGAACTCTGGTGCATAGTTCCAGATGCATGGTAGGCATCAGATTAATGCTACACAAATGTCAGCTGTTTAGCTCAGGATTTTTCCAAGTGTGGTCCATGGACCACCTCATCAAAATTGTCAGGTGGTGCTTGTTAAAATTGCAGATACCTGGGCTCACCCTAGGTTGCTGAGCCCAAACCAGGGAGGTGGGGTGGTAGGTATCTACTTTTGAATAATTTCTTCAGTTCATTATGGTACTCACCCAAGTTTGAAAAATACTGCTATAGATTTGCAACAATATCTTCTTAAAATTTTGAATCCTTTGATATCTAATTTTGTTGTCATTTGTTCCTGACACTCAGCTTTAAATCTGTGCCTGCTCCTTTGTGTTAAATAGGTTAACAATTCCTTGATTTAACGAATATTTATTCAAAAATGTGTATGAGAGGCACTGGGGACACAGCACAGAGAACAAGACAGGCAGGATCCCTGGAACGTTCATTCTAGTTTGGGAAAACTGGCAATAAGGAGGTAAATCAATAAACGGGGCAATTTCATATGGGGATTTGTGCTTTGAAGAAAATAAACACATAAATAGAATAGAAAATGACTGGGACAGGGATTATTATACAATAGATTATTATCCAATAGTTGTCAGTGAATCTCTTTATCAGGAAGTGACATTTGAGTTGAATCCTGAATGACAAGAGGAAACCAAGGCAGGCCTTTGGGTCATTCACCCTGTGGTGTGAGTCACACCAGTTGTTCCAGGAGCAAAGGACAAGCTCAAGTGGCGGTTGCTTGGCAGACAAAGTGCAGATGGTAGGAGGTGAGGTCAAGGGCAGACAGGAGCCACATGGTGTGGGCTGTGTAAGGAGTTTGGAGTTTATTCTGAGGGTTAGAGGGTGGGAGTGACATGCTCTGATTCACGTGCTCACAAGGTGACTCTTGCCGCTGTGTGGGGAATGGACTGGACAGGGACAGGATAGCTATGGGGATAACCATTAGGAGAATTTGCAGGGTCCAGGGGAGAGATGAGGGTGGATCGGCCCTGAGCTGCAGTGGTGTGCAGAGGATGGGTGGCCTGGACAGGGCCTGTTGGAGCTAGGGCAGGAGGGACCTGCAGTGTGGGTGCATGGGGGTTATGTGAGGATAAGGCAGGATCCTGCATGGGACCTCAGCTTTATGTTTGGCCATGTGCAGAAATGGTGGTGTGCTTCCTGAGATTAGTTGTTCCAAGTGCTTTTGAGACGTTCTCCAAAGAACTAGGTCATTCAACAGTGGTTATAGTGAAATTTAGTGATTTAAATATGCATCAATTGATGAATAAGATTCAGTTGTTAGATCATTAAGCTTTATTAAAGACACATGCAAACTCAGACTATCAAAATGATAAAAAACTTGTATTTCTAAAAATCATCTAGCATTTATTGAGTTGTTATTGTATGTCTAGTACTGTTCTAAGAGTTTTCATGTATTAAGTCTCAAAACAACAACCCCTGAGGTACAGATGATTGTTTTTGCCATTTTACAGAAAAGGAAACAGAGACACTGAGATACTTTCACTCTCCCAAGATCACAGAGAGTACAGTATTCCAACGTCTCTGCAGTTGATTTTTTAAAATAATGTGATTCTTGATCATTTATCCTTGTAAAAACCACAACACAAGGCAATATTTTTAAAAACTTTTTTCTTCTATGATCAGTACAGTAAGTCCCCTACATACGAATGAGTTCCATTCCTAGAGCATGTTCATAAGTCCAATTTGTTTGTTAAGTCCAACAGAGTTAGCCTAGGTACCCAGCTAACATAATCGGCTATATAGTATGGTACTGTAATAGGTTTATAATACTTTTCACACAAATAATACATAAAAAACAAATGGAAAAAATAAAGAAAACATTTTTAACCTTACAGTGCAGTACCTTGCAAAGTACAGTAGTACAGTACAACAGGTGGCACACAGGGGCTGGCATCGAGTGAACAGGCAAGAAGAGTTACTGACTGGAGGAGGGAGGGGAGGTGGGAGATGGTAGACCTGAAGGATCGTCCTCACTGGGAGATGGAGGGCAAGCTGCAATTTTACTCATGCCTGACGTTGATGGCACAGGTTTTGGTTCCTTGCTGGATTCAATTCTATCTACCCTCTTGAAAAAATGATCCAGTGATAGCTGGGTAGTAGCTCTTTTTTCTCGTCGTAGATGACACTGTAGTACAGGATTGCATTCTGAATGGCTGTTGCAACCTTCGTGTACTATTCTACATTTGGGTCCTGTTCCTCAAAAACTAGCAGTGCCTCCTCAATAAAGAAAATCCTCTTGCCATTTCTTGTGTCGTGAATCTCTTTAGTTCTTCAGTTACTTCTTCCTCCTCTTGTCTCTCCTTGTCCTTTCTCTGGGCTTCCAATTCCATCAGGTCATCATTAGTAAGCTCCTCATTTTGCACAGCAACAGTACTGTACAGTAAAGTACACAAAAGCACAACCACTTGTAGAGGATGCACACACATGACAATGTACGCCAGACACGTGAACTAAGTTACGTGACTGGACATGCGAATGCACATTTGCATTTTTGAAAGTTTGCAACTTGAAGGTTTGTATGTAGGGGACTTACTGTACCGTATAATCCTGGTTTTGCAGATGAGACAATTGAGTGACTGTAAGGTGAAATAAAATTATTCAAACTCACACAGTTTGTAAGTGGCAGAACTAGTGGCAGGACTCTGTTTCTAGAACCCACACTGAACCAGTGCACTTAGGAAGAAGAAAAAAGACCTTTTTTGAACTATCTCAGCCCACAGTGGTTAAGGTTAGGCAGGGTCTTATCTCTTTGTGTGGAAATTATGCTTCAGGAGTCATTTTGTCATATACTAGAGTTTTAAGAAAAACAGAAAGGGAATAATTATGAAAACAAATGCATTGTGTGGATATTTCACAATATCTTTGTTATGGAGATTTGGATATTTCCCACTTTTTTGTCTTATTGAATAATGAGGCTATACACTTTCTTGAATAGGCTTTTTTTTTTCATTTCTTGGGTATGTACCTAAGAGTAGCATTTCTGAGTCAAAGGGTATGTGTATGTTCAGTTCAGTCAATACTTCCAATGAGTTTTTCAAAGTAGTTGTTCCAATCTATATTCCCCCACAGCAGGATATAAGAGTTCCATTTGCTCCACATCCTTGCCAACACTTGGTATTTTCCACCTTTTTCATTCTTGTTCTTCTACTGCATGTGCGGTAGTAGCTCATGTGATAGTAGCTCATGTGACTTTAATTTTAATTTCTCTGAAATCTCTTTTTATCTAAAGAATGTCTACCCTCTTTTTTTTCTAACCTTCCAGTTGATTTGCTTAAGAAACTATAACTTTTGTCCTGGGGAGTTTGCTTTCTGGATTTTGATGATTGTATCTCTGTTGTGTTTTTTATGTATTTATTATGTTCTACTGGCCCCCTCCTATTTCCTTTAAATTGGTAAGTAGATCTAGAGGCTTGATCAGATTCAGGTTTTTGGCAAGAGTACCTCAGATACGGTGGTGTTATACCTGGGGGCTCATCTTGTGTGGTTGTCTCTCCTTCTGTGTTGTTGAGATTGATCACTGGGTCTTAGGTGTTGTCAGCCTGATCCATCCATTTTCAAATTTTGCATCTGCTTTTCATCACACATTTTTTGCAGCCTCTAAAGATCATTGCCTAGATATGCTTTTAAAGGTTGCAGAAAGGTGATGTTTTAATTCTATACTTTCTTCTGCATTTATTAGCTGGAATTCTTCTATAAAGTAACTATGAGGTTACACTGAGGTGTGGTACACACAGGAAGGCAGGAGGAACGTATGTGTAATTCTTTTGCATTATTTCCACTTTTCAGAATAATGAGTTCTTTCTCTGGGATCCACCAAATGTGAGCAGTGAGTTTGTTTGTTTGTTTGTTTTAAGTGCTGTAGTGAGCTCACAGATGCTTACGTATTTGATGTGGTTTAACCCGTTGTAGTCATTAATCTTTTTGATGTTCAAATTGTTCTCTTTGTCTGGGGGGGTGCCCTTCATGTTGGCTTGAGTCCTTTTGATATGCTTTCTGGTATGAGAGTTTGGTCTAGACTCACCTGGTACAGTCCCTGCCCAGACCTAAAAGGAAGCCTGATTCCTTTTAGTGGGACATGTTTTCAGATGACTCTACCTGGGAACTAGAATTGAGCATTGCTACTGGGTTGGTCATTGTTTCTTGAACTTTTCAACGCATGAAGCAAGAGAATACACATCATTGCCTTGCATCATGGGCTGCTCCTCCATCTGCTTGTAGGTAATTTTGTCCGTTTTTGTTTTAACTTTCCATATTTTAAATATGCAAGCAAATGAAATATGTGTATTAGTTTCCTCCCCCATCCAGATTTAAAAGGTGGCATATTCTTCACCAGCACTGTCCAATAGAAATTTCTGCAGAAGTGAAGATGTCCTTTATCTGCACTAACACTATAGCCACTAGCAACAAGTGGTGGCTGAGCACCTAAAATGTGGCCAGTACAATCACTGAATTCTTAGTTTCATTTATTTTTTAAAAATTAAATTTATATAGCTGTTTGTGGCTAGTGGCTACCATATTAGACAGCAGCAGCTCTATACATTTTTTCTGCACCTTGCTTTCTTCATGTAACATTATATCCTGGTGATCACTCCTTAACAGTCTAGAGAGGGAATCCTCATTGCTTTTTATGGCTGCAGAGTACTCTCTGATATAGATGTACTTTAGATTACTCAACCAGCCCCCTGTTGGTGGACATTTGTCTTGTTGATAATCTTCTGTTGTTATGGACTGTTCTGCGAGGAATGGCCTTGTGCTTCTTATGACTTTTTGTATTTTTGCGTTGTTTTGGGGGGATAAATTCTCAAAAGAGAGATTACTGGTTCCAAGACTGAATACCTATGTAATTTTACTAGATAGTATCAAATCCCCTCTATAGGGCAGTATTATTTTACATTACCACCAGCAATATATGAGAATGTCTATTTCTTCACAGACTATCTAATTGGTAAGAAGAGGTATATCATTATAGTTATTTTTCTTTACATTGCTTATCATGAGTTAGGTTGAGCATTTTTCTTGTGTTTAAAGACTTTTTTTTTTACTCTTGCATCTACATCTTTTTGGTGAAATACCTGCTTGTATCTATTGCCCCTTTTTTTCTCTTATGTTGTTTTTAGCATCCACTTTTTCATAAGACTTCTACATATTAGGGATATAACTGTTATCTAAATTGTAAGTATTTTTCCCAATTTTTAATTTTTCGTTTTACTTTACTTATGTTTTTCTTTAGCCATTCAATTTTTAATGAAAAAACAAATTATACATATCACTCTTTCCCCTTATTACTTCTGGAATGTATGTCATAGTTAAACAAGTTTTCTCCACTACCAGGTCATAGGAGAATTTCTCTGACAGTGTAGTTTAATAGGCAGGAGATAGAGAAGAGAATTTGGATCATATTGGGGTGTTGGGTATAAGAGGAATGCTGAGGGGAGGTGTCCATCATGTGAGAAGTCTACAAAAACTGTTCCACTAAATCAGGAGAATTAGATGTTTAGACCAGCATCCCAGTCCAGTGCTTGTATTTGAGAACTTGGTCTCTACTCTCTTCTGTCTCCTGTGGAACTTGGGCCAGGCCTGCTTACTGGTAGAGATCTTACTTGAAGCAGAAACTCCATGTCACCTCACATGAACCTCTCAGATGACTAAATGGAAGGGACCATCCCCTAGGGATAAGACAGACACAAAACCAGTTCTGAAATCTACCACCAGACCTAGACAAGGAGTAAAGAGAAAGTAAAACCCATGAGGAGAATCAACACTGAAATCACATAAGGGTCACTGCATCCTTTACTCTGTATCTGAGAGTGAGATCCTGTCAGAAGGTAGTAGCCCCTTAGTAGTATGCAAAAGAACAGACATGAGGATTATAAAATGCCTCAGTTTCCCAAGGTGGCAAACTTTCCCCACTCAACGGCATCATTTCCTGTTTAGATGTTGGTTTTCCAGGACTCGGAGTGAAGCTTGAACTACACTTGCTTGGAATGGAGTCTGTTTTGGGTAGGCGCTAACATCCATTTTGCTCCCTGTGAGCATTTCCAGTTATGCAGGTCTAGAGATCAAGAGAGGGAAGGTGTGGGATGCAAATGTGGAATTGGACTGACAGTGCCTAGTACACAGTAGACTATACACATTAATAAATAAAAGAGATGTAAATGCAGTTGTAGATGTAGGAAACAAAACTAAGTATATATCCTCTCAGTCTTTTAAATACATATGAATTTTACAAAGAGGGTTGGAACTACACTGTAATTTTTTTTTTTTTTTAATTTTGGCTGCGCTGGGTCTTCATTGTGGTGCATGGGCTCTTTGTTGCAGGCTTCTCTCTAGCAGCAGTGCGTGGGTTTAGTTGCTCTGTGGCATGTGGGATCTTAGTTCCCTCGACCAGGGATTGAACCCGCGTCCCTCGCATTGGAAGGCAGATTCTTAACCACTGGACTACCAGGAAAGTTCCTGTACTTATTTAGTTATCTACTTTTCAGAAACTATTTTGTTTCTATTTCTAAAAATTATGCCTTTTTTTGGGGAAAAAATAATCCATAGAAAATGGAGAAAGATGCCACCTGGCGATATGCATCAGAATCACCAGCCCCCTAAGGGGCTTGGCAAAGGGTTAGGTAATGGAAGGGGGATTGGGGGGGGTGAATGAATTCCATCGTATAGGCCAAAGCTTTCTGGAACTTTCCACATACTGGTGGTGATCCCTCTATATTTGTGCCCATCCTGGGATTTTCAAGCCCTAAAGCTAGAAGTCCCATCCCATGTGAGCTAAATGGAAAGCTGCATGAGTTGGTATATGAGTAATTGGTATGAAGTTTGAGACATAGAAATACACACATACAGAGAAACAGTGTCAAATAAATCGTTATGATCTGCTTCTTTTACTCATAAAAGAGTATGCTATGAACATGTTTCCAAAGCAATGAATATATGAGCATGATATTTATAACCAGATCATAATTATTATAAGTTTTTAACATTTTATACAATAAATGCTCCATGTTTAAAACACTACAGAAATGCAAATTTATAAAATGAAAATATCCTCTCTCTCCCATCAACCCACACACATTGAATTATTATCAAAGAACTCTTTTTAATGTGTTATTTTCACACAACAGTATATGAACATGTTTCTAAATCAATAAATGGATCTTTGCATTGTCATTTTGCGGCTTGGCTTGAAGGTTTTCCTATTTTACAAAACTTTATCTCAATAACTTTTTCAAATTACCAGTTAATACTTTTTGTTTTTTAACAAGCTTTAAACAATATTGAAATGTATATTAAGAAACTGAAATTATTCTATCTCTCCCTCTGCCTCCATCTTCTGCTCATCATAATACAGGTATCATCTTTTAATTTATTGGTGCCTACTCTCCAGATTTTTCTCTGTATGTAATGCACTAACTTATATTTAATGACACACACATACACACATTGATGTGTATTCTTTTGCAGAAATAGGATCATATTCTGCATACTTTATGACTTCCTTATTTCACTTAATAAAATTCATTTTCATTTGTTTATTTGACGTGGAATGTTTCCAAGTATTTATTGGGAATTTATATTGCTTTTTATGCACACTATCACTTGATATCATTGACCTATCTTTATTGTTTGAGTATTTTGCACGTCAAGGTTATAAACCTTATGTCTGAATATAAGTGGTAAATAATTTTCCCAACTTTTCACACACATTTTGATTTTTAATTTTTGTTATTCACATGGTAGTTTATATTTTATAGTGATTTTCATTATTTAAAGAGTGCTTCACTCCATTGTTTGAAAAAGTATAACTGAATAGTAATGCTTTGAGGTAATCCGAATGTTAGCTCACAGGACAGGGGGGAAAAAACTTAGTCTTTTTGTCATTTTGGGTTTTGAGTCCTGGAGCAGTAATTTATACGGTTGTTTCCCTAGGTCAAGTTGCTTAACTTTTTACTTCTGTTCCCTTATCTGAGTAATAGGGATAATTATTCGTCTTAAATAGAGTTAGCATTAAATGAGATAAAATGTAAAACCCCTTTCATATAGTAGTTGTGTACATGTTAATATCCTACCATTCAGGTTCTCTTTCCAAAGGGCAACAGCTTGTGCTGCTTTCTGGGTCCAGTTCAGCACCTCAAGAATCAACTAGTCATTGTGGCCCCCACACCCAGTCCTCTTGGCCCACGGAGTAGGATTTCATCCCTACCATCATCTTCATGTCCAATGGGGAGCATGACACAGCCCAGATTCCACATCAGGCGAGGTTTCCACTATCAGTCTTTTAAGCCCTGGAATTCTGTCATCTAAAACAGGAGGCTGCTGCTTGAGCTGTGTAGCAGGCAAAGTGTAGACATTTGACCCTGGAAAATTTACATACCTCTGAATCTGAGGTTGGCCATCTGTAAAATGGGACTAAGGGTGCATATTTCCAGACTTGTAAGAAGAAAAGGAAAAAAAAAACCTCAAAGAATGTCTGGCATGTAGCGGGATTTTGAGATATATTACTCCTGGCCCACCTTGCCTCCTCTGTCCTATAAGATAGAAGATTTGAACCAGCATCTGAAATTGTATCAGCAAGAAGTGAACTTTGGTCCCATCTCATCATTTCTTTTTTTTCCACATGCTTTCCCGTCTCCTTATTTTCCTTCTAGTTTGATATGAGTGAAGCAATTTCTTATTGAGCCCCAGGAAGAAGAAATAGTGCAGAAGAGAAGGAATAATAATGGGTCAGCTAGACAGAAGATGAGAATCATCAAACATGTGTCCCAGTAGCCAGACCTATCAACAGAGCACAGGACCTTGGGTGAGTCTCTTCCCTCATGCTAGCCTCGGGCCTAATATAGAAGGGCACTAAATATAGAAACAGTGGTTAGGGGCATGGGCTTTGGAGTCAGAAGGACTGGGATTTGACATTGGGACTCATTACTAGCTGGTTGCATGATCTTCAACAAGCAGTTTATCTATTATGTGCTCTATGATCATTGGTATCTTTTATTATTGCTTATTATTATTGCTTATTATTGTTATTATTATTATTATTATTCCTACCACCCATCCAAAGGGTGAATGATAGGAGTGAAGATTATACTGCCTGGCATTACAGTGTTCCACCGAACTATGATTTTATAACTGTTGGATAGAGTGATTGACACACAGATAAAAGGAGGTCTATAGACAGCTCATGAGCAGACCCAGACATGTAACATTATTTAATATGTTACAGGTATGGCATTTCCAATCATATATATTGTTCAAGAGTTGGGGCTGGGTTAACTGGTAAAAGCTTCATTACAAATCATAGTTACATCTCATCTTATACCTTGTCATTTAATCAGAAAACTTTCTCTACACGCTAGTACTCAAGGCAAGAATTAAGATAAAAACAAAACCAAAATAACAACAAGAAAAAAGGATACTGAATTGTATATAGAGTAAGATAATAGTTACAGGAAATGTGTATGTAATACATGTATATTACGTTTACATATTTACATGCAGAGGAAAATAATGGAACGAAATAGCATAGTGTAAATTTCAATGATGATGGGATTGCTGGGTATTGATATTTTTTAACACCGCATTTTACTCAAAATATTAAACATTTGCTAAATGGAGTATGTATTACATTTATGATATTAAAAAAACCTGAATGCCCTAAAAGTGCTACTACTTATGAAGGATTTCAGATGAAGAGCATAGAGCTATAAAATCAATCCAGCTTAAGAGAAAACTTTACTCCTCCCTGATTGTATCCCCTTCCTCTCCCCTAGAGATAATTACTATCCAGAAAGGGATGATTATTCCCATCCATCACTATATCCTTTTATTCCATATGAGAACTTTCCTAAACAAATTATATTTTTCTGCATGTTGGCACTACACACACACACACACACACACACACACACACACACACACACACAGAGTAAGTGTTCTTATCCTCTAGCTTGCTAATTTATTTAATATATAACATGTGCACACACACACTCACATATACACACATATGTATATGTGTATATATATATTTATATGTGTGTATATGTGTTTATATGTCTATCTCCTGGTCCTTACACTCAAAGGAGTGACGTGAGGAATTCAAGGGTAAAATTTCATCACGATCCCAGCACAGTATTTGGCACATCGTCCACAACACCAATGTTTGCTTCCTTCCTATCCTAATTTCCAGTCTATAACAGGGTTGTTGTTTATTAACCTCAATAGCATTACTATATTTGAGTGAGCATTTGGGGATGTAAGAAAAGGAAGGGAACCACGCACCTAACTATATTACGTAGGAATTTCAGTGCCATCTCTGTGGTATGCAGTGTAATGGAGTTGGGCTGGGGAAAAATCCTCATTCTTTCCAGTGAATAATAGTGCTTTTCCCATCCTCTGTTGGTGACCTGAGGGTTCGGGACCTACTTGGAGTTCTAGGAAGAGGTGACTGGGGGTTGGCAGGGAGGGACACTGGAACAAGAATCAGGATCTCTTTCTGGGTCCCAGAGCCTGAGCCACCCAGGGTGAGTTCCTTTCCCTGCTGTGTGTTATGAAGCATGTGTCACTATTCATACCTTTACTGACTCAGGGGCTACAGAGGTCATGTTTATGATTTCACACATTCTTGTTCCTTGTGGTGTTATGGTCACCTCTGTAGAACCCTCTTAATTTATAAAGAGGAGGAAGTTTTCAGAGACTCCTGGGACAGTGGGCTGGACTTGTGGGGGCTGTATGGGAGAAAGTAGGGGGAAGTCCACCCTGACTGGAGTGAAGAGTGGGGGCTCCCGGGTAAGCAGACAGAGCTCGGAGGTAACTGATGGGACACTCCAGGGATCTGAGGCTGTCCGGGTGTAGGACTGATTGGGGAAGGAACACATTCGCTTCCATGGGACACTACATAGCCCCTTTACACTGAAATGGGACAACGATGGTAAGGAGGAAAGTGGCCTGCTGGCGTGTCGCTCGTCCATGGGGGCAGAGAAGAACCGGGAGCACAGACAGTAGGGAAGCTGAGTTGATGCTCAGTTCCCTAAACCTCCATTAAAGTAGGAAGCAGACATCAAGGGGAAGGATTCACGATTAATGGATCCCCCACACCATCTGGAAACCATACACCCTCTTTAGTTTCTCTCTGATTCCAAGTCCCATGGACTCCATCTGCCAGCGAGGTTCTACCTGCCTCCTGGAGTCACATTCTTAACCAGAACACTCGGTCCACCTGTTGTCTCTCCCCACACCCTCCTTTGTTTCATCTCTGCGTCATCCCTGAGGTCACTCAGGCTTTTCTCCTCCTTTGTTGCTTTTCTCCTTTCATCAGCTCAGTGAGGTGTATCACAACACAGCACTTCTCTGACAAGTTTAGGATTTTTAAAAAAAAACATATTTTTCTTGTGCAGTTATCATTTTTGCAGAGTTAAGATCTGACCCTTGCCCCAAACAGATCTTTTTTGACAAAACCCCTCCTCCCTTCTGCTTGGGTAACTCTGTGCTGTTGTAGATGCATGGGCTCAGTATACTTAACTTAAATGTGTTATTATCCATACTTCCTGACCTTTTTCAACTCTGTTCAGTAGAGTCTTTGCACAGGATTTCTCCTGGGATATAATGGTTTGTTTCTGGATTTCAGCCATGTCATCTGCACACATTCTTTCATAGACAGTTGGCCCTATCACTGGATATTTTTTGGAGGGCTTCAGTAGTTTACCATGTGGGCCCACAGTGCCTCTTTCCTTGTCTCTAAATTCATCTCTCTGCCAACTTACTGAAGGTAGGGATTAATGAAGATGCAGGGTACAATTCTTGGGCTGCCCTGAGTCCCTTGACGTTGGAATAGAAGCATTTAATAACCAGGGGGTGGATATTACAGAATGCAGTTGGTGGTGTTAGAACAGATTTGAAACATCTGAAAAGCACTGCATTCTGATAGAGATATTTTCTAAGGGCAGAGGAAAGAGAATGATACCAAAGTAAGTGAGTGTTCATGGAGATGATGTAGAGATTTTAATTATCAAATAGGTAGCTCAAACAGTGGTGAGTATCTGCATGCCCAACTCTTTCCATTGTGTGATCAATAAAGTTCCATTATTATCCACATTTTGTAGTAGAATAGTCTTCAGTATTTTCTCTACATTCATTGAGAACCACGTAACATAGTGTAATACTTTTTGACTCAACCATTCAACAGAATTTTAGAAATTTCAAGAGGAAAAGGAAAAGCTACTATGTTTATATTTTTGCTCTTTCCAATTTTCTTTCTTCCTAACTGACATTCTAAGAGCACCTCTATTATCAATTCCTTTCTGTCTTAAGAACTTCCTTTAGTGATTCTTTTACTTTACATTCTGCTGGTGATAAATTCTCTTCATTTTCCTTCATCCGACAATGTCTTTGCATACCCCACCTTTCCTGAAGGATAACATAACCACCGGATATAGAATTTTAGGTTAACAGTTTTCTTTCAGCACTTGAAAAATGTTGTGCCACTTCCTTCTATACTCCATGGTTTCTGATGAGAAAATTGCTGTTATTTGAATTGTTTTTTTCCTATAGATAACGCATCATTTCTCTCTCCCTGCTTTCAATTTTTTTTCCGATTTTTTTGGGGAGTTTGTCTTTAATATTTTCCTAAGTTTGATCATGATGTGTGTTTCATGGATTTCTTTGGAACAATTCTTCTTGGGGTTTGCTCAGCTTCTTGAACCTCTAGGTTTATGTCTTTTGCTCAACTTGAAATTTGTTAGCCATAATTTCTTCAAACACTTTTTCTCCTCTCCTTCCAAGGAAAAATGACATGAATATCACATCTTTTGTTTATGGTCCCATAGGTAGGTCCCTGAGGCATTGTTCTATATTTTTTTAGTCCATTTTTCTCTGTCGTTAAAGTTGGGTTGTTGCTGTTGTTCTGCCTTCACGTTAACTTTCCTCTTTCCTCTCCATTCTTCAGTTACATCCATCCATTGAATTTCTGTTTCAGTATGTTTCAGTTCTAAAATTTCCATGCTTTGTGACCACCTAGAGGGGTGGGATAGGGAGGGTGGGAGGGAGGGAGATGCAGGAGGGAAGAGATACGGGGATATATGTATATGTATATGTATAACTGATTCACTTTGTTATAAAGCAGAAACTAACACACCATTGTAGAGCAATTATACTCCAATAAAGATGTTAAAAAATAAATTAATTAATTAAATAAAATAAAATTTCCATTTGGTTCTTCTGTGTATCTTCCATTTCTTTGCTGAGACTTTCTACTTTTTTTCATTTATTTCAAGCATGTTTGTATTTTCTCATTGCAATATTTTTTGAAACATTTTTATGATGACTACTTTAAAATTTACGTTAGAAAATTCCAATACCTATTATTATCTTGGTGGTGTTGTTTGTCGTGGTGGTGTTGTTTGTTGATTATATTTTTTCACTCAATTAAGATTTTTTGAGTTTTTGGATAGAAGAGTTTTGATTATATCCAGGACATTTTGGGTATTATGTTATGAGACTGTGTCTTATTTAAGTCATCTGTTTTAGCAAGGCTTCAGTGACACCATGCCAGTGGGAGAAAGGGATCACAGTCTCATAGCAACCAGGTGAGGATGAAAGTCTAGGTTCACCACTCAGTCTTCTCTGACTCAGGAGTTGGAGGGTAGAGAGGGAGAGGAAGTGGTGCCTGCCTCATTAGTGCTTGGTAGAGGTGGAATTTCAGGCTCCCCACCAGGCCTCCACCTACACCACCCTGGCTGGGAGAGGGAGCACACCTCCTTACTGTTGCCTATGTGGCCTCCACTGACACCATCCCAGGGGGAGGGGGTGTTCATTACTGCCAGGTGGGGATAAAAGTCCAGGTTCCCCAATCAGGCTCTACTAACATGGGGGATGGGCCAGGCATGGGGGTGGAAGGGAAGTGGAGCCCTGTTACTACTGCTTGGTGGAAGAAGGATTTCACTCCCCACCAGGCCTCCACTGACACCACCCAGGTAGGAGTGGGAAGGCACTTCTTGCCTGCCTTCCTTGTGGCATGCCCTGACACTGTGGAAGGGAGGAGGGCTCCTCATCACTGGATGGTCGTGAAAGTTCCACTGTTTCACTTGGCTTCGGGTGGCACCAGCCCAGAGAGGGGAAGGGTGCCTTCCCTTCTATGAGAGAGGAGGGGAAGCGGAGCCTAATTTTCACTGGATGTGGGTGGAAGTCAGACTCCTTGCATGGTCTTCACTGACACCATGGGTGGGGTGTGTGCTCATTTCCACCAGGTGGGGATGAAAGCCCTTTTTTCCCATGAGGCCTTCTCTGATACCACCCCAAAGAGTGGGGAGGGGTATTTGTTTATAATCAAGTGAGCATGGAATCCACATTTCCCACTCAGTCTTTGCTGCCATGGTGAGGGTGTATCTGTGTTTCACTCTGTGATGTTAGGGCAGTTGTTGTCTAAAAGCTTTGTTTCTTGCTATGTTCCCCCTTTTTCTGGTCCTGTGTCTAAATACAGCAGGCTTTTCTTAAGAGCTCTTTTTGTCTTTTCCTTTTGGTGTTTTAGGGTCTCCTGCTTCTCCAGCACCCCATCTGGCATGTATGAGGTAAAAATAAAGCCAAGGGAATTCACTGCCTTATTACTTGGATCTCAAAGTCCCCAGCCAGTCTGCCTTTTTTCTTTCCACTTTTCAGAGGCGTCTTATATTTGTTTTACCTGTAATATCCAGGATTTTTAGTGTACCTAGCCAAAGTAATAGGGAGAAGTATGTCTATTAAATCTTGTCCCCCAAACAAAAGTCCTTTCCTTTTATTTTTTAATATAAGTAAAAGTGTATATACAGTTGACCCTTGAGCAATACAGATTTGTCCACTTATACATGGATTTTTTTTTCAGTAGTAAATACTGCAATACTATTTGATCCAAAGTTGGTTGAACCACAGATACGGAACCACAGATACAGAGGACCCATGGATATGGAGGAACTGAGTATATGGAGGGCCAACTATGAGTTATGTGCAGGTTTTCAACTGTGTGGAGGGTCAGTGCCCCTAGTCCCTGTGTTGTTCAAGGGTCAACTGTATTTGAATTCCCCCAATTCTTAGATTAAAAAAATACCATGCTATATACCTTTGTGTACATGGACTTTTTCTCTTAGCAGTATATCCTGGAGGTCCCACCGTAGCTTTATGTGGAGCTATTCATAATTCTTCTTTGAGCTTACTTAGTATATACTGTGGGTTGTGTGATTGTTCATCCAGCACAGAATTGATGGATATTTAAGTTGCTTCCATTTTTTCTTATACAAATAGTGCCTCAATGAATGTCTGTATTTATATCTGTCATCTTTTTGTGTCATTACCCATATATCTTTAGTATATAGATATAATATTTCTGGAAATGGGATTTCTTAGTCAAAGCATAAGAACATATAATTTTACTAGGTATAATCAAATTCCCTTTTATAGTGGTTGCATTACTTTCCTATAGCTACCATAATAAATAACTACAAACCTGGTATCTATAAAAAACAGAAATTAATTCACTCACTGGTTTAGAGGTCAGAAGTCCAAAATTAGTTTCACTGGGCCAAACTCAAGGTGTCAGCAGCATGACGCTCCTTCTGGAGGCTCTAGAGGAGAATCTGTTCCTTGCCTCTTCAAGCTTCTCTTGGCTGCTGACATTCCTTGGCTTGTGCCTGCGTCACTCCAGCCTTTGCATCCCTGGGCACATTGCCTTCTCCTTTTGTGTCTATGTCAATTCTCCCTCTGCCTCTCTGTTGTAAGGACACTTACGATTGCCTCTAGGGCCTGGATAATCTCTCCATTTCAAAATCCTTAACTTCATCACATTTGCAAAGATGCCTTTTCCAAATACAGTAAGATTTATAGGTTCCAGAGATTAGGATCTGATATCTTTGGAAACAAATATTAAACCTACTACAGTAATCATAACCTTTTGCATCGCCGTGAGCAGTATGTGAAAGGACATGTTTTTTTTTACATCCTCATCAAATGAGTGTGTTGATAATCTTTTGGATTTGCCAATCTAATAGTTTAGAAATGGTATATCTTACTGTAGTTTTAATTGCATCTCCCTTACTAAAAGCAAGTTTGAGCATCTTTTACATATGTTTAAAGACAATTTGCATTTTTTCCATTAATTGTTTATTTCTTCCATGTCTCTGATAGGGTTGTTGTTTATTAATGACTGTATTTTAATGACTCTGATAAGCTTCTATATAGAAGGAATATCAACAGTTTGTTAGATATTAGTTACACATATTTTTCTTGTGTCTTTTTAATTGTCTAGCATGTTTTATGCCATGCCAAATTGTTATTGTTTTTTTTATGTAGTCAAATTTACTAATCATTTTTCCTTAATGTGCTTGAATTTTGAGTCGTAGTTAGGAAAGTTCTTCTTCCCATATAAGAGACTTTAACATGAATATCTCATAGAGATCAGTTGAATTTGAAGCAGAAGGAAATGAAGTACATGCATATTTATATGATGGGTAAGCTTTGCTGACATTCTTATAGGATGAGATACCTGAGGATGTTGAGGAAGAGGAAGTAATCATCCTTTCAATACTTATTTTTAAACAATAAGGGGAGTTTTCTCATTTAACAAGAAATCTGGCAGAAAGCCAATTCCATGATTGGTTTAATTTAGCTGTTCCAACAGTGTCATCAAGAACTCAGGTTCTTTCCATCTTCAGTGTGTGTTGGTTTGTCTGGCTCTCGTGATCTCAAGATGGCTGCCATAGTTCCAAGCTTCACACCCAATTAACAACATTCAGAGACAGAAAAAGAGTGTCAGCATGCTTCTCTTTCCCATCCCCCTCTTTTGTTATTTGTGGCAAAATATACATAAAAAATTTATCATTTTAACCATACTTAAATGTACAGTTCAGTGGCATTTAGTGCATTCACATTGTTGTACAACCATTGCCACTTCCCATTTCCAGAACTTTTTTATCATCCCAAACTGAAACTCTGTACCCATTAAAAAATAACTCCCTGTTTTCTGCTCCTCCAAGCCCTGGTAACCACTATTCTACTTTTTGTCTCTATGACTTTGACTATTATATATATTTCATATAAATAAAATAATAACAATATCTGTCCTTTAGTGTATGGAATATTTCACTTAGCATAACGTCTTCAAGGTTCACTCATGTTGTAGCATGTATCAGAATTTCATTCCATTTTAAGGCTGAATAATATTCCATCGTATGCATATACCACAATTTGTTTCTCCATTCATCTGTCAATGAACATTTGAGTTGTTTCTGCCTTCTGACTATTGTGAATAGTCTGCTAAGAGCTTTGTTGTGCAAATATCTGTTTGAGTGTTGCTTTTAATTCTTTGGGGTATATACACAGAAGTGTAATTGCTGGATCATATGAAAATTCTTTGTTTAATTTTTTGGGGGAGCCATCATCCTGTTTTCTACAGCAGCTGCACCATTTTATATTCCCACCAGCAAGGCACAAAGTAATGATTTCTCGACATACTCACCAACACTTGCTAATTTCTGTTTTTTGTTATTAATTTTTAATTGAAGTGTAGTTGATTTAGGATATTTTAGTTTCAGGTGTACAACATAGTGATTCAATATTTTTATAGATTATACTCCATTTAAATTTACTACAAAACAATGGCTATATTCCCTGTGCTGTAGAATATTTATATCCTTGTTGCTTATCTCTTTATAACATAGCAGTTTGTATCACTTAATCCCATATCTCTCTCTTGCTCCTCCTCTCTGCCCTCTCCCCATACTGGTAACCACTAGTTTGTTCTCTGTGAGTCTTTTTTGTTATATACATTTGTTTTACTTTTTAGATTCCACATATAAGTGATAACATAGGTTGTCTTTCTCGGTCTGACTTATTTCACCAAGTATAATACTCTCTAGGTCCATCACGTTGTTGCAAATGGCAGAATTTCATTCTTTTTTATGGCTGTGTAATATATATATATATATATATATATATATATATATATCCCCCAAATATTCTTTGTCCATTTATCTGTTGATGGCCACTTAGGTTGTTTTCATATCTTGGCTATTGTATATAATGCTGCTATGAACATTGGGGTGCATGTATCTTTTCAGATTACTGTTTTCATTTTCTTCAGATATATAAAAAAAAAGAATTGCTGGATCATACAGTAGTTCTATTTTTAGTTTTTTAAGAACCTCCATACTGTTTTCCAAGGTGGACGCACCAATTTACATTCACACCAACAGTGTACAAGGGTTCCATTTTCTCCAAATCTATGCTAACATTTGTTATTTGTAGACTTTTTGATGATAGCCATTCTGATAGGTGTGAGGTGATACCTAATTGTGGTTTTGAGTTGCATTTCTCTCATGATTAGTGACATTGAGCATCTTTTCATGCGCCTGTTAGCCATCTGTATGTCTTCTTTGCAAAAATGTCTATTCTGTTTATTTTTTTATTAATAGCCATCCTAATGGGTGTTAAGGTTGTTCTCATTGTGGTTTGGATTTGCATTTTCCTAATGATTAGTAATGTTGAGCATCTTTTCAAGTACTCATTGGCTATTTGTACATATTCTTTGGAGAAATGTCTATTCAAGTTCTTTGCCCAGGTTTTAATCAAATTGTTCATTTTGTTGTAGTTATAGAAATTCCTTTTATGTTCTGGATGTTAATCCCTTATCAGATATATTATTTGCAAATATTTTCTCCCATTCTTTGTGTTGCCTTTTCACTCTGTTGATGGTGTCCTTTGAGGCATGAAAGTTATTGATGAAGTTCAAGTTATTTATTTTATCTTTTGTTTCCTGTACTTTTGGTGTCATTTCTGAGAAGTTGTTGCCAAATCCAACATTATGAAGCTTCTCCCCTATGTTTTCTTCTGAGTTTTATTTCTTACATTTAGGTCTTTGATTTATTTTGAGTTAATTTTGTATATGGTGTAAGATAAATGCCCAACTTCATTCTTTTGCATGTGGATATCAGTTTTCTCAGTACCATTTATTGAAAACACTGGCCTTTCCCCATTGAATGGTCTTGCACCCTTGTTGAAAATCATTTGACCATAGGGGTGAGTGTATATTTCTGGGTTGTCTTTTATATTCCATTGATCTATGTGTCTGTCTGTATGATAATAGCACACTGTTTTGATTATTATATTTTTGAAATAAATTTGATATGAGGAATTTGTGTCCTCCAAATTTGTTCTTCATTTTCAAGATTGTTTTGGCTATTCTGCATCCCTTGAGATTCTATATTAATTTTAGGATATGTTTTTTAAATTTCTCCAACAACACAATTGAGATTTTGATAGAGATTACACTGAATCTGTAGATCATTTTGGGTAGTTTTGACAATTTAACAATACTAAATCTTCTAATCCATGAACACAGGGTATCTTTCAATTTATTTATGTTCTCTTTAATTTCCTTCAACAATGTTTTGTAGTTTTCAGTTTGCAAGTCTTTTGCCTCCTTGGTTAAGGTTATTCCTAGAGTATTTTATTCTTCTTAGTGTAAATGTAATTGTAATTTTTCATAAATTCCTTTTTGGATTACTTATTTTTAATGTATGGAAATATAATTTATTTTTGCAGGTTGATATTGTATCCAATTTTTCTGAATTAACTTATTAGTTCTAATAATTTTTTTGTGTGTGGAATCCTTAGGGTTTTCTACATGTCAGATCATATTATCTCTGAACAGAGATAGTTGAACTACTTCCTTTCCAATTTGGATACTTATTATTTCTTTTGCTTGCCTAATTGCTCTGGCTAGAGCTTCCAAAACTATGTTGCACAGTAGTGGTGAAAATGGGCATCCTTCTCCTATTCCTGATCTTAGTGGAAAAACTTTTGTTTTCACCATTGAGTATGATGTTAGTTGTGGGTTTTCATATATGGCATTTATTATGTTAAGGTGGTTTCCTTCTATTCCTAGTTTGTTGACTGTTTTTATCATGAAAGGGTACTGAATTTTATCAAATGCTTTTTAAACATGAATTTATTGTGTGTTTTTACCTTCATTCTGTTAATGTGGTATATTACATTGTTTAGTTTTTGAATGGTGCACCACACTTGTATTCCATGAATAAATCCCACTTTGTCATTGTGTATAATCCTTCTATATACTTCTGAATTTGGTTTGCTAACATTTTTTAGGATATCTGTATCAATATAAGGGATATTGGCCAAGTATTCTTTTCTTGTAGTGTATATGTCTGGTTTTGGTATCAGGATAATATTGGTCTTACAAAATGAGTTAAGAAATGTTCCCTCTTCTTCAATACTTTGAGAATATTTGAAAATAGACCATTTTCTTATAGCAGTTTTAGGTTCCCAGAAAAATGCACAGAAAATTAAAGAGTTCCCATATGACCCCTTCTCCAGCACACAGCCTCCCTCACTATCAAAATTCCACACCATTGTGGCACATCGATGAACCCACATTGACACATCATTATCACCCAAAGTCCATAGCTTACATTATGGTTCACTCTTGGTGTTGTACAGTCTGTGGGTTTAGGCAAATATATGCTGAGATATGTCCATAATTGTAATATCATACAGAAAAATTTCACTGCCCTAAAATTGTTCTATGCCCAACCTATTAATCCCTCTCTTCCCCCAACCACTGGCGATCACTGATCTTTTTACTGTCTCCATATTCATGCCGTTGCCAGAATGCTATATAGTTGGAACCATACAATGTGTAGCCTTTTCTGATTGACTTCTTTAATTTAGTAATATGCATTTAAAGTTCATCCACGTCTTTTCAAGGCTTGATGGGTCATTTCTTTTTAGCAATGAATAATATTCCATTGTATAAATGTACCACAGTTTATTTATCCATTCACCTACTGAAGGACATCTTGATTGCTAACAGGTTTAGGCAATTATGGATAAAACTGCTATAAACATCCTTGTGCAGGTTTCTGTTTGGACATAAGTTTTCAACATATCTGGGTAAATCCTAAGGAGTGCAATTGCTAGATCATGAGGTAAGAGTATGTTTAGCTTTCTAAGAGACTGCCAAACTGTCTTCCAAAGTGGCCATACCATCTTGTACTTCCACCAGCAATGAATGAAAGATTTTCTGTTTATTCATGATTCAATTGGTAAGCTGTGTGTTTCTAGGAATTTGTTCATTTCATCCAAGTTATTCAGTTTGTTGGTGTATAATTGTCCATTGTATTCTCCTATAATCCTTTACATTTCTGTAAAATCAGTAGTAATGTCCCCACTTTCATTTCTGATGTTAGTATTTGTGTATTCTCTTTTTATTTAGTCAGTGTAGCTAAAGATTTGTCAATTTTGTTGATATTTTCTAAGAACCATTTTGGTTTCATTGATTTTTTTCTTTTGTTTTTCTGCTTTCTGTTTTTATTTATCTCCACTTTAAACCACACATATTATTTCCTTCCTTTTGCTAGGTTTGGGTTTAGTTTGTTCTTCTTTTCCTAGTTCCTTAAGCTGTAAAGTTAGATTGTTCATTTGAGATCATCTCTTTCATGTAAGCATTGACAGTTATAAATTTCCATCTCAGCACTGCTTCACTGTACCATAAGTTTTGGTTGTTGCATTTTCACTTATATTTGCCTCATGGTATTTTCTAAATTCCCTTGTGTTTTTTTCTTTGCCCCATTGGTTGTTTAAGAGTATGTTGTTTAATTTCCACACAGTTGTGAATTTTTCAGTTTTCCTTCTGTTACTGATTTCTAGTTTCATTCTATTGTGATTTTAAAAGATAATTTGTATGATTTCAATCTTTCAAAATTTATTAAGACTAGTTTTGTAACTAACATGGCCTATTCTGGACAATATTCCATGTGCAGTTGAGAACAATGTATATGTTGCTGTTGTTTGTTGGAGTGTTCTGTATATGTCTGTTAAGGCCAGTTGGTTTATAGTGTTGTCCTCCTCCCACCCACTTTATGTTCTGGAAATGACCAATTACGTTTTTATACGTTGTGTAACTATTAAAATAGATTTATTATTTTTTGATGTATTTGTCTTTTAAATCCTGTACAAAATTAAAAGTGGATTTAGAAACCAAAAATTTTTAAATACTGATTTTTATATTTGTCCATATATTTACCTTACCAGAGATCTTTATAGTTTTATATAGCCACAAGTTATTGTTTAGTGTCCTTTCCTTTCAACTTGAAGGACTCCCATTAGTCTTTCTTGTAGGGCAGGTCTAGTGCTAATGAACTTCCTCAGCTTCTGTTTATCTGGGAATGCCTTGATTTCACCCTCATTTTTGAAGGATAGTTTTGACAGATATAGAATTCTCATTTGATAGATTCTTTCTTTAAGTACTTTAAATATATTATCCTACCACATCTGGCCTCTAAAGTTTCAGCTGACAAATCAGCTGATAATATTATTGAGGATCCCTTGTATGTGATAAGGTGATTTTCTCTTGCTACTTGCAAGATTCTCTCTGTCTTTTCCTATTGACAGTTCGATTTTAATATGTGTTGGTGTGGGACTGTGTGTTTGTCACAGCTGCAGTTTGTTGAGCCTCTTTTACTTGTACATTTACATATTATGTCAAAGCTGGGAAGTTTTTGGCCATTATTTTTTTCATGTAATCTTTCTGCCACTTTCTGGCTCTCTTATCCTTCTGGGACTCACATGATGTGTAGTTTGGTCCTCTTGATGGTATCCCATAAGACCCTTAGGCTCTGTTCACTTTTCTTCATTATTTTTTCTTTCTGCTCCTCAGACTCAATACTTACAACTGTCCTATCTTTGAGTTCACTGATTCTTTCTTCTGCCTGATCAAATCTACAATTGAACCATTCTAATGAATTTTTCAATTACATTATAATATTATTCAGCTCCAGAATTTGTTTTGTTCCTTTTAAAAATTTCTGTCTCTGCTGATATTCTCATTTTATTCATACTTCTTTTTCCTGATTTCCTTTAGTTCTTTGTCTGTTTTCCTTTGTCTCTTGAGCATATATAAGACAGTTGCTTTAAAATCTTTGTCTAGTAAGTCCTATGTCAGGGCTTCTTTGGGTGGAGATGGTTCTATCAATTTTTCTGTGCCTTTGAATGGGCTATATTTTCCTGTTTCTTAGTATGCTTTGTCATTTTTGGTTGCAGTATGAACATCTCAAATAACAACTACCTCTACCAGTCTTTGCAGACTTGCTCTCTACAAGGGTGATCCTTTACCAATGATCTGGACTTGCTCTGATCATAGGAATTAGCCTGAGGTGAAAGCTTAAGATCTTCTCAGGCCTTTTCTGCACATGCATGTTGTGTGGGCCTGTGTCTGAATATCTCAGTTCCCCTTTATACATGGCTACTTTTAAATGTATTAATTTCCCAAAGAGTCTCACCCCAGATTCTTCTTGGCACCTTAGATAGTCTATTGTATGCCTCCACCTATAATCTCTTGTCTCAGCTTTCTGTAGACCTATAGTCTCCTTGCCCCTTTCACAGGCACTGTTGCCTTTCCCGCCTGTCTTCAAAGTTAGGAAAAACAAAGAGGAGTCCTTCAGGCAGCACTCAGACAAGTTAGAATATTGGAAATAAGGTCTACTCTACTTCCTCTGGTTTGAAGGATGGACTGGGAACTGGGTTGCCACCTCCTCCAAATCAAAACTGCTGCCACACTGGGCAGGTGGTAAGGAAAGGTAAGTAATGACTCAAAACTTTCCCTACCATTTTTAATTAGGTCTTTTCCTGACTGGGTGTTCCTTAGTTGCTGTAGACCTTTGACTATTCTCAGATCTCTTATAAAGTTGTTTTATCAAGTCTCTAGTTATTTTTTTATAATGTTTTTGTGGGTAAATAAGGGCCTGGAGCTTCTTAGCCTGCCATTTTGCTGACATCACTTCTCATATTAGTTTTTAATGTATTTTCTTCTCTTCCCCTTTTATCTTCCATTTTCACATTGGAATAGCATTAACCGATTGAGTGCCAGAAAGAAGAAAGTACAAAATAACAGAGTATTAAGAAGGGTCTGCCTTATAACACACTGAAATCAGGATACCTATGTCCTAAATACAGATTTATTTTTTATAGGACCAAGCATAGTCATTTCCCTTGTGTTGGCCTCATCCATAACAGAAAAAGTTTGTATACCCCAATGATTAGCAACATGGGCTTTGGTGTTAGATAAAATTAGGTGTGAGCTGGGCAAATTTAATTACTGATTTCATGATCTTTATAGCTAATATTGAGCCTCCAGAGATATGAGACCCATATGTAATATATAAGCATTATATGTACATACCTGGAGAATATGATTAGAGTAAATGCACAAACATCATACATTATTTTTAAATCACTGAATGGTAGGTTTCTGGTTATTTATTTATTTATCTCTGGACTTGACAATATTTTCCACAATTTCTAAGTTAGTAATGGATCATTTTTCAGAGCAGAATTAAAGCTCATAGAAAGAACGATTGTTTTGAAATTTTCAGTCATAGATTTATATAGAAAATAATATAACAGACTTCTGTATATTCAAATTGAGAAATAAAATATCACATATGCAGTTGAAACTCACTTTGAATCTTCTCTGATTATATTAGTCTCCTTCTTCCCCAGAGGTAATTTTTATCAAGATTTTGGGTTTTTCATACTTAAGACTTTTCTTTATAGTTTATTACATATGTATATATAGATATATATATTAATTTTATTACGTATGTATATATCCCTAAGTGAAATATGGTATTGTTTTCTTGCATGGTTGTATCTATAGGTGCTGGCTACCTGATGGAAAGGAGGAAGGAAGAAACATAAGGAGAACAAATACACATGCACATCTCAACATTGTGACCTGCCATATATGCCCTCCTTGCCATGTATATTCTCTTGCAGAGCTACTAAAATGGACACAACCATTATTTTTAGCTTATGTGCAGTAGGGAGCACTAGCACATTCTGCAGATACTATTTTCAACCCTTTTCTCCCTGATGTCTTCAAAGGCTTAGTTTCCCAAGTGCCATCTAGCTCAAAGTGCAGGCCTAATTTACTGGCTTTCATTCAGTTACTCATGTAGGCCTGTGTACCTAGAATCTAATCTGTAGTATCCTGGTGAAATTTAGTTTTTCTGTTTCCAGACTACTACCCATATCCCTTGATTGGCTTGAGGATGCATCCCATTTTGAACTTGATCTGATTTTATATTACAAGTGCTGGGCATGTGTATATTTTCCTTTCCTTTTATTATTCTTAATTGCACAAGGAAGGTGATTCAGTGGGTTTTAATATGCATGTGTTGATTGCTCCTGAATAAGCCTGTGACTAAACTTTAACCCTGAATCCCATTGTTTAAGGTTTTTCCCCCTCTGGATGCTGTGGAGCTGAACTCTGAGTGATCCCATGCAGACTGTCACCCTTTTACTCCCTTGTGGCATTCATTGTTTAGATTATTGGGAGGTTAAGCTGATGAGCCTTCTTTTAATTCAAGGAGCTTTATTTGGGAGAGTACATAAAGAATGCTGTGAAACTACTTTTATCTAAAATCCAGGGAAGTGGAGATGTCATCTGACTGTCAAATGTAAAGTTTATCTGAGAGACATGCTTGCCCTTCCCCTAGGCAATTATATTTTCCCTGAAGCTACCAAAATGGGACTGTCATGTGGATAGATTCATAAATTAGTTTTGTGGCCACCTCATTACCTAATTCCCTTGGTTTAGGAATGTTCTTTATCTGACACTGACCCACTGTGGAATGGCCGGGGATACTTATTTTTTCTCTTTATTCTTTTTGCTTCAGAACGCAAGTGCTTTTGTTGTAGATAAAAATGGGAAATGCAGGGAAGGTAAAAAAGAAAACTTAGAAACCCTTTAGAAGTCTACTACTTGTGAGTAGACACATTAAATAGTTGAATATAATATTTTTCAGAAAACAAGACCTACCCATATGTTGTCTACAAGAAACTCACTTTAAATACAAAGATTCATATAGATTAAAAGTAAATGCATGGGGAATATGCTAACATCCTAACACTAACCAAAAGAAAGCAGAAGTAGCTATATTCATTTCAGACAGAGCGGACTTCAAATCAAGGGGAGTTATCAAGGATAAAGAAAGGCATTCTATAATGATTTAAAAAGTCAGTTCTCCAAGACATAACAGTCTTTAACATTTATGTGCTTAACAACAAAGTATAAAAATATGTGAGCCAAAAACTAATAGAATTGCAAAGGGAAGTATAATAGATTGATCGCATGATCACATCAGTGCATTTGACAGAAGCATTTGACAAAATGCGACACTCATTCATGATTGAAAAAACAGCCTTCTCAGTAAACTAGGAATAGAGGAGAAATTCCTCACATTGATAATGAATATCTACAAAAAACCTACAGCTAACATCATATTAATGGTGAGAAACTTAAAGTTTTCCCAATAAAATCAGGTACAAAGCAAGGATGTTCACTTTCACAACTCCTTTTCAGTATCAATACTGGAAGTTCTAGCTAATGCAAAAAGGTAAGTAAAGGAAATAGAAGGTATACAGTTTGGGAAGGAAGAAATATAATTGTCTTTGTTCACAAATGACATTATCATCTATGTAGAAAATCCAAAAGAATCAACAACAAAAATACCCCTCTAGAACAAATAAGCAATTATGGCAAGGTTGTGGTATACAACGTTAAAATACAAAAGTCAGCCACTTTCCTATATACCAGCAAAGAACAAGTAGGATTTGAAATTGAAAATACAATCCATTTACATTATAACCTTCCAAAATGAAGTACTTATGTATAAATCTAACAAAATATGTACAAGATCTATATGAGGAAAACTCTGATGAATGAAATCAAAGAACTAAATAAATAGAGATGTTCCATGTTCATGAACAGGAAGACTCAGTATTGTTAAGGTGTCAGTTCTTCCCGACTGGATCTGTAGGTTCAATGCAATAACCCCCTCCCCAAATCCCAGCCAGTTATTTTGTGGATATTGAAAAACTGATTCTAATGTTTATATGGAGAGATAAAAGACCCAGAATAGCCAACATAATACTGAAGGAGAAGAACAAAGTTGGAGGGCTGATGCGACCCAACTTCAAGGCTTTTTATAAAGTTCACAACACTGTGTGTTGGCAAAAGAGCAGATAGATCAATGGAACAATAAAGAGCCTGTAAATAGACCCACATAAATATAGTCAACTGATCTTCAACGAAGGAGCAAAGGCAAAAGAATGGAGTAAAGATAGTTTTTACTACTAATGGTGCTGAAAGAACCAGACATGCACATAGGAAAAAATGAATCTAGACACAGACCTTGCACCATTCACAAAAATAACTCAAAATAGATCACAGACCTAAATTTAAAACATAAAACTATAAAATGGCTAGAAGATTTAGGAAAAAACCTAGTTACCCTTTTTTATGGCAATGTCATTTTAGATATAATACCAAAGGCACAATCTGTTAAATAAATAATTGATAAGCTGGAATTCATGAAAATTAGAAACTTTCGCTCTGCAAAGGACAGTGTCAAGAGAAAGAGAAGACAAGTCAAAGAATGGAAGAAAATATTTGCAAAAGACATATCTGATAAATGACAGTCATCCCAAATATACAAAGAATTCTTAAAACTCAGCAATAAGAAAATGAACAACCTAATTTTCATGTGGGACAAAGACCTTAACAGACAACTCATCAAAGAAGATATACAGATGGCAAATAAACGTAAGTAAAGATACTCCACATCATATATCATCAGAGAAGTGCAAATTAAAACAACAATGAGATACCACTACACATTTATTAGAATGGCCAAAATTCAGAACACTGGCAACTGGAGTTGGATTTGGAGAGGAATTGGAGCAACGGGATCTCTCATCTATTGCTGATGGGAATGCAAAATGGTTACAGCACTTTGGAAGACAGTTTGGTAGTTTCTTACCAAACTAAACATACTCTTACCACACAATCCAGTAATCACACTCCTAGGTGTTTACCCAAAGGAGTTCAAAACTTATGTCCACACAGAAACCTGCACACAGATGTTTATAGCAGCTTTATTTGTAATTGCCAAAACTTGGAAGCAACTAAGATATCCTTAATTAGGTGAATGGATAAATAAACTGTGGTACATTTATACAGTGGGATATTATTATTCAGCATTAAAAAGAAATGATCTATTAAGCCTCGAAAAGACATGAACAAACTTTAAGTGCATATTACTAAGTGAAAGAAGCCAATCAGAAGAAGACTACATATCTTTTTTGAAGTAGTGTTTTCATATTTGGGTAAATACCTAGAGGTGGGATAGCTGGATCATATGGTAGTTCTATTTGTAATTTATTGAGGCATCTCCATACTGTTTTCCATACTGATTTTACCAATTTACATTCCAACATACAACCTATATATAGGTTCCCTTTTCTCCACATCTTTGCCAACACTTATTTCTTGCCTTTTTGATAATAGCCATTCTAATAGTGTTCATTGCAGCATTATTTACAATAGCCAAGTACCCATCAATGGATAAAGAAGATGTTATACACATACACACACACCACACACACACACACACACACACACACACACACTGGAATACTACACAGCCATAAAAAGATGAGATCTTGCCATTTACAACAATATGGATGGACCTTGAGGATATTATGCTAAGTGAAATAAGTCATATGAAATGAGACAAATACCATATGATTTCATCCATATGTGGAAGAAAACAAACAAAATAAATGAACAAGCCAAACAAAGGCAGAGAGGGGGAAGGTAAAATGTGTAAAGGGGATAAACTATATGGTGACAGCTGGAAACTAAGCTTTTGGCAGTGAGTACCCTGTAGTGTACACAGCATTAGAAATATAATGTTGTACACATGAAACATATAATGTTATAAACCAATGTTACCTCAGTAAAAAATAAGAAGGGACTTCCTTGGCACAGTGGTTAAGAATCTGCCTGCCAATGCAGGGGACACAGTTTCGAGCTTTGGTCTGGGAAGATCCCACATGCTGTGGAGCAAATAGGCCCATGCACCACAACTACTGAGCCTGTGCTCTGGAGCCCGTGAGCCACAACTACTGAGCCCATGTGCCACAACTACTGAAGTCCACATGCCTAGAGCCCATGCTCTGCCACAAGAGAAGCCACTGCAATGAGAAGCCTGCCCACTGCAACATAGAGTAGCCCCCACTCGTCACAACTAGAGAAAGCCCACGCACAGCAACGAAGACCCAACACAGGCAAAAATAAATACAAATAAATAAACAAATAAATTTATTTAAAAAATAACTTAAGGGCTTCCCGGGTGGCACAGTGGTTGAGAGTCCGCCTGCCGATGCAAGGGACACGGGTTCGTGCCCCAGTCCGGGAAGATCCCACATGCCGTGGAGTGGCTAGGCCCGTGAGCCATGGCCGCTGAGCCTGCGTGTCTGGAGCCTGTGCTCCGCAACGGGAGAGGCCACAACAGTGAGAGGCCTGCGTACCGCAAAAAAAAAAAAAAAAAAGAAAAAAGTAAAAACTACATATTGTATGATTCCAACTATATGACATTCTGGAAACAGCAAACTATGAAACAGTAAAAATATCAGTGATTGCTAGGATTTTCAAGGAGAAAGGAAGAGGATGAATAAGCAGAGCACAGAGCATTTTTAGGGCAATGAAACTACTCTGTGTGGTATCATAATGATAGATACATGCCATTATACATTTGTCCAAACCTATAGAATGTACACCACCAAGAACGAACCCTAAGGTAAACTGTGGACTTTGCGTGATTATGATGTGTCCACGTAGTTTCATCAATTGTAACAAATGTACCACTCTGATGGGGGATGTTAATGAGGGAGGCTATGCATGTATGGGGGCTGGGGGTATATGGGAAATCTCTGTATCTCCCAGTCAATTTTGCTGTGATTGTACAACTGTCTAAAAAATGTAGTCTTAATTTAAAAAAAAAAGTTAATGTGAAGGAGCCATGTCATCTCAGATTTAACCTTTGAATTTGCCCATAATTCATTTCCCCTCTTACCTTCCTATTTCCAATATAGAGTTAATGAGATGCCTCCAATGGAACAGTATGGGATTTAACAATATATATTCAGTTATTAGTGAATGGTAAGATGGATACTTGTGTGTCAAAGAAATGGAAGTAATTTGTGGAATTTTGCCTCTCAGTGAGGCAGCAGATGGCTGGAGTCCTGGTGTGACGTGGCTGGATGACGCATGATCTGAGGACCCCTGCACTGTTGAATGGGAGACAGGTCTAGAATGTTCCTATAAACGTATTAGCAGGCGGAGCAGTCCAGGAGCAGCAGTTAGGCAAACACCACAGCTTGCTGCCCTGGTGCCATCTCTCACTGAGCTCACCAGGTGAGTCAAAGGCAAGCCTGTCTTCCCAGCGTGGGGAACTGGGTTAGGGTAAGCGCAGAGGCACGATGTTGGGCAGCTCGTAGGAGCTTCTGAGTCTCCCAAGAAACTAGAGATCCTTCTGTCTTTAAAACTTTGAACTCAACGCACACCAGAGAGAGATTTGCTTCCATCATAAAGATACGTGTATTCTCATTAGGAGAAACAATGAAAAACACCTTTCCATAATGCCTGCCTTAGCCCTAAGTCTCAGCCAGCCCCTGCTACTGAGTATCGACTTTTAAAAAGCCTTTGAAGTCCCACCACGTGCCATATACTCTGGCCAGTATTCTTCATTCACCCCTCAGGACAGCTCTGTGACATAGGTATCGTGAGTCCCACATCACAGATGCCCAAGCTCAGGCTGACAGAGCCTAGGTCACCTCTCCAGTAAGTGGCAGGATGGGATGAGGTTCTATCCCTCGCCGTCCATAGAGGACACAGAGCGGCCTCCCTTTTAGACAATGGGCTTCCAGGGCTGGAAAAATGGTCAGTCACACTCCCTGCTATTGTGGCCCCGCGGGTACTCACTCACCAGCCCCTCAGAGTGAGGAAGATTACAGAGGAGATGAAATTCTGCCCCTTATGCCAAGAGACCTGGGTGTCTGGGCCACATCCATTGGCTGATCCCTGAAGTGGGGAGTAGGGCTCAGACAGAAGCTCAGGTGTTGCCCTTGAGACAGGTGATCTGGAGGGAAGGAAAGTGATATGTAAGGAAGTGCTTTAAGAAATTGTGCTTTATATTTTGTCTTCTTTAATCCTAACAGCTATTCAAGTTACCCATCATTTTGGCCAACATCATACCAGGGTACTGACTATAGGGGAGTTTATGTAAATCAGGAAGACACCTTTGTTTTCTCCAGGTCAACAGCCAACTGTGGAAATACTTTAAAGTTTTTTTGCATTTTCTCTTGATGCCTCCAGGACTCTGAATGCTCTAACCTGCCTGGAGGCTGGCGGTACATGCTCCTCACGTTTTTAAAATAATACTTGCATTGTTTTTAAGTCTAATTATTGAAATTGAAAACTTTCTAAATTAAAAAAAAGAGTTATGTTAAAAGAGGGGAGAAAACATTTGTAAACTACGCCTCATAGTGGGTTAATATCCATGATTTGTGAAGCACACTCATTAACAAATGATTGGCAACTAATTTCAACAAAGAACTCAAATAAATATATATATATGAATAGTAAACATGTTAAAATATGCCTAAACCACTAGTGTGTTATTCAGGGTTCTACAGAGAAATGGAAACAGCAGGATATGTATTTATATATAAAAGGAGATTCATCAAAAGGAATTGGCTTGTGCAGTTATGGAGGCTGAGAGGTCCCACAGTCTGTCCTTTGCAAGCTGGAGACCCAGGAAAGCTGGTGGCATAGTTCAGTCTGAGTCCAAAGGCCTGAGAACCCCGGAAGCTGATGGTTTAAATCCCAGAGTGAGGGCCAGAGAAGGTGAGATGAGATGTCAGGCAGTGCAGCAGGAAGCAGAAGGGGGGGAGTTCCTCCTCCCTCTGCCTTTTGTTCAATTCAGGCTTTGAACAGATTGGATGAGTCCCACCCACAGCGGGGAGGACAGTCTACTGAGTCCACCAGTTCAAATACTAATCTCATCCAGAAACACCCTCAAACACAACCAGAATCATGTTTAATCTGGGCATCCCATAGCCAGTTGAGTTAACACATAAAATTAACCATCACAACTACAATTAATGAGATGAAAATATAAATCCTAAGAAGAATATTAAGTGGAAAAGACAAGATGCAAAAGATGAATAATGTGATTCCTCTTTAGGAAAAGACACCTGTGTGTGTGCAGTTGTCTACGATCGTGTACCCTCACCTACAGGGACACGTCTGGAGGGGAGGCACTGTTCTATGACAAGAGATCCTTTTGGGTCAAGGGGCGGGAGTCAGGCCTGTAAGAGAGGTGAGAAAATGTATTTTCATGTATTGTTTGGAATGTATTCAGGAAAAAACATTTTCATAAAAAATTGAAAACAAAGTACTGTGAACAGACTGACAAAGGTAATGTGAACATGTATTTATTACTTTGGAAAAGCATTCATTGTATTCAGTTTCCTGGGGAAATAAAGTCGATTTTAAAATGGAATTGACTGTGTGTGTGTTTCTAGGTCTCCTCTAGCTCTATCACCCCAAACACATGCTTACAAGTGCAGCTTTCTCTTTAGTTCAGGGCAGGGCTGGACACCCTATCTCAGGTTTAGAGATCCCAGAAAATGATGGACACAGAGGGATTGCTCACAGTAAGCGCAAGTTTCCAGAAAATACTGGCTGCAATCACTAAGACAAGATCACAACCTCTATCCCTTCGTTCCTCTTGCTGACCAGTCCCCTGGTCTGATACTCTCAGAGATTGCAATCCTGGATCTGGCCACCAGATGGCATCTATCCCCCCCTTTTTTTTTCTGTTTTAAGGGAAAGAAGTACCTTTTCCAAAAGTAACAAACGATATATGATTTGTTTACTATGATACCAATTCTTTTTGGAAAATTCATATCTATATTAAAACAGTTCCACCTGCTTTTGACCACAAATCTACATCGCGTTCATTGATGTATCTCTTCCGTCAGTGTAGGCTGAAGTGTATAGGCTGCAGAAGGTCCCTCCCAGAGAACACGGCATTTCACTCTCCATTACCCCACCCCTGTACAGGCTTCCCAGACCTTCCCCCACCCCCTATCGGGCATCTCTTGTCCATGACCCTGGACACAGCTACCCAGACATCGCTCCTATGCCCCATCCTCTCTCAGTCACCTCTGCCTGCGGTGCCTTCCACGCGCCTGCCGCCCACTGCCAAGGAGCTATTGCCACCTGGTGTTTCATCGTGTGTAGTCCCTGGAATATACATTTTTACAGTCTTCTTTTACGATGAGTTTTTTTTTCAGACGGTATTAGAATTATTCAGTGCATAGGTTCAAAGGCTGGCGTTTAAGAGAGAGTACTGTATTCTTTTGCTCCTTGAATAAATGTCTTTGTAGAGAAGTTTGACGGTAGCGGTACGTTGGTGCCACCTCGTGACACAAGCCTGAACTGCAGCTTGAGCTTCCCGTAACTGGAAGGTGGGAGGGAAGGGTGGCCAAAACTCACCGGACAGGTTTCTGAAAGTCTGGGGGGAAAGGGAGGCATTGCTAGTGTACAAGGATACTGACAGGCGCCAGACCGAAAATTCAGCCTCTTACCATGCTGAAGAGAAAGCTCTATGTGAGAACAAAAAGATTTTTATTTTATCCTTTGAGACCTAAGGCCAAATAGCTAGAGACCTGTATATAAGCAACAAAGCATCCATGTCATTAATGATCTTTTTCTTTCAACATCTTTATTGGAGTATAATTGTTTTACAATGTTGTGTTAGTTTCTGCTGTATAACACAGTGAATCAGGTATACGTATACATATATCCCCATAGCCCCTCCCTCTTGTATCTCCCTCCCACACTCCCCCTATCCCACCCCTCTAGGTGGACATAAAGCACCGAGCTCATCTCCTTGTGTTATGTGGCTGCTTCTCACTAGCTATCTATTTTACATTTGTTAGTGTATATATCTCCATAGCACTCTCACAATTCATCCCAGCTTACCCTTCCCCTCCCCGTGTCCTCAAGTCCATTATCTACATCTGCATCTTTATTCCATTTTTATTTTCACGTTCCACATATATGTGTTACCATACGGCATTTGTTGTTCTCTTTCTGACTTACTAGAGTCAGAGTAAGACAGACTCTAGGTCCATCCAACTCACAACAAATAATTCAATTTCGTTTCTTTTTATGGCTGAGTAATATTCCATTGTATACATGTGCCACATCTTCTTTATCCATTCATCTGTCGATGGAAACTTAAGTTGCTTCCATGTCCTGGCTACTGTAAATAGAGCTGCAGGGAACATTGTGGGACATGACTATTTTTGAATTATGGTTTTCTCTGGGTATATGCCCCGTAGTGTGATTGCTGGGTCATATGGTAATTCTATTTTTAGTTCTTTAAGGAAACTCCATACTGTTCTCCATAGTGGCTGTATCAATTTACATTCCCACCAACAGTGCAAGGGGGGGGTCCCTTTTCTCGACACCCTCTCCGGCATTTGTTGTTTGTAGATTTTATGATGATGCCCATTCTAACTGGTGTGAGGTGATACCTCATTGTAGTTTTGATTTGCATTTCTCTAATGATTAGTGACGTTGAGCAGCTTTTCATGTGCTTCTTGGTCATCTGTATGTCTTCTATGGAGAAATGTCTAGGTCTTCTGCCCATTTTTGGATTGGGTTGTTTGTCTTTTAAATATTGAGCTGCATGAGCTGTTTATATATTTTGGAGATTAATCCTTTGTCTGATGATTCATTTGCAAATATTTTCTGCCATTCTGAGAGTTGTCTTTTCGTCGTGTTTATGGTTTCCTTTGCTGTGCAAAAGCTTTTAAGTTTCATTAGGTCCCATTTGTTTATTGTTTTTATTCCCATTTCTCTAGGAGGTGGGTCAAAAAGGATCTTGCTGTGATTTATGTCATACAGTGTTCTGCCTATGTTTTCCTCTAAGAGTTTAATGGTGTCTGGCCTTACATTTAGGTCTTTAATCCATTCTGAGTTTATTTTTGTGTATGGTGTTAGGGAGCATTCTAATTTCATTCTTTTACATGTAGCTATCCAGTTTTCCCAGCACCACTTATTGAAGAGGCTGTCTTTTCTCCACTGTATATTCTGGACACCTTTATCAAAGATAAGGTGACCATATGTGCATGGGTTTATCTCTGGGCTTTCTATCCTGTTCCTTTGATCTATATTTCTGTTTTTGTGCCAGTACCATACTGTCTTGATTACTGTAGCTTTGTAATATAGTCTGCACTCAGGGAGCCTGATTCCTCCAGCTCCATTTTTCTGTCTCAAGATTGCTTTGGCTATTTGGGGTCTTTTGGGTTTCCATACAAATTGTGAAATTTTTTGTTCTAGTTCTGTGAAAAATGCCAGTGGTAGCTTGATAGGGATTGCATTGAATCTGTAGATTGCTTTGAGTAGTAGAGTCATCTTCACAATGTTGATTCTTCCAATCCAAGAACATGGTATATGTCTCCAACTATTTGTATCATCTTTAATTTCTTTCATCAGTGTGTTATAATTTTCTCCATACAGGTCTTTTGTCTCCTTAGGTAGGTTTATTCCTAGATATTTTATCCTTTTTGTTGCAGTGGTAACTGGGAGTGTTTTCTTAATTCCACTTTCAGATTTTTCATCATTAGTGTATAGGAATGCAAGAGATTTCTGTGCATTAATTTTCTATCCTAGTACGTTACCAAATTCATTGATTAGCTCTCATCATTTTCTGGTAGCATCTTTAGGATTCTCTATGTATAGTATCATGTCATCTGCAAACAGTGACAGCTTTACTTCTTTTCCGATTTGGATTCCTTTTATTTCCTTTTCTTCTCTGATTGCTGTGGCTAAAACTTCCAAAGCTATGTTGAGTAATAGTTGTGAGAGTGGGCAACCTTGTCTTATTCCTGATCTTAGTGGAAATGGTTTCAGTTTTTCACCATTGAGGACGATGTTGACTGTGTGTTTGTCATATATGGCCTTTATTATGTTGAGGAAAGTTCCCTCTATTCCTACTTTCTGGAGGGTATTTATCATAAATGGGTGCTGAATTTTGTCAAAAGCTTTCTCAGCATCTCTTGAGATGATCATATGGTTTTTCTCCTTCAGTTTGTTAATACGGTGTATCATGTTGATTGATTTGCATGTATTGAAGAATCCTTGCATTCCTGGGTTGAACCAGGAACTTGATCATAGTGTATGATCCTTTTAATGTGCTGTTGGATTCTGTTTGTTAGTATTTTTTTTGAAGATTTTTGCATCTATGTTCATCAGTGATATTGGCCTGTTGTTTTCTTTCCTGTGACATCTTTGTCTGGTTTTGGTATCAGAGTGATGGTGACCTCGTAGAATGAATTTGGGAGTGTTCCTCCCTATGCTGTATTTTGGAAGAGTTTGAGAAGGATAGGTGTTAGCTCTTCTCTAAATGACAGAATTCGCCTGTGAAGCCATCTGTTCCTGGGCTTTTGTTTGTTGGAAGATATTTAATCACAGTTTCATTTTCAGTGCTTGTGATTGATCTGTTCATATTTTCTATTTCTTCCTGGTTCAGACTCAGAAGGCTGTGCATTTCTAAGAATTTTTCCATTTCTCCCAGGTTGTCCATTTTATTGGCATAAAGTTGCTTGTAGTAATCTCTCATGATCCTTTGTATTTCTGCAATGTCAGTTGTTATTTCTCCTTTTTCATTTCTACTTCTATTGATTTGAGTCTTCTCTCTTTTTTTCTTGGTAAGTCTGGCTAATGGTTTATCACTTTTCTTTATCTTATCAAAGAACCAGCTTTTAGTTTTATTGATCTTTGCTAGCGTTTCTTTCATTTCTTTTTCATTTATTTCTGAACTAACCTTATGATTTCTTTCCTTCTGCTAACTTTGGGGTTTTTATGTTCTTCTTTCTCTAATTGCTTTATGTGTAAGGTTAGGGTGTTTATTTGAGATGTTTCTTGTTTCTTAAGGTAGGCTTGTATAGCTATAAACTACCCTCTTAGAAGTGCTTTTGCTGCATCCCATAGGTTTTGGGTCGTGTTTTTATTGTCATTTGCTTCTAGGTATTTTTTGATTTCCTCTTTGATTTCTTCAGTGATCTCTTGGTTATTAAGTAGTGCGTTGTTTAGCCTCCATGTGTTTGTATTTCTTACAGATTTTTTCGTGTAATTGATATCTAGTCTCATAGCATTCTGGTCGGAAAAGATACTTGATATGATTTCAATTTTCTTAAATTTACCAAGGCTTGATTTGTGATCCAGGATATGATCTATCCTGGAGAATGTTCCATGAGCACTTGAGAAGAATATGTATTCTGTTGTTTTTGGATGGCATGTCCTATAAATATCAATTAAGTCCATCTTGTTTAATGTATCATTTAAAGCTTGTGTTTCCTTATTTATTTTCATTTAGGATGATCTGTCCATTGTTGAAAGTAGGGTGTTAAAGTCCCCTACTATGATTGTGTTACTGTTAATTTCCCCTTTTATGGCTGTTAGTATTTGCCTTATGTATTGAGGTGCTCCTATATTGGGTGCATAAATATTTACAATTGTTATATCTTCTTCTGGGATTGATCCCTTGATCATTATGTAGTGTCCTTCTTTGTCTCTTGTAATTGTCTTTTTTTTGTAGTCTATTTCTTTCTGATATGAGAATTGCTACTCCAGCTTTCTTTTGATTTCCATTTGCATGGAATATCTTTTTCCATCCCCTCACTTTCAGTCTGTATGTGTCCCTAGGTCTGAAGTGGGTCTCTTGTAGACAGCATATATACGGGTCTTGTTTTTGTATCCATTCAGCCAGTCTATGTCTTTTGGTTGGAGCATTTAATCTATTTACATTTAAGGTAATTATCAATATGTATGTTCCTATTACCATTTTCTTAATTTGTTTTGGGTTCGTTATTGTAGGTCGTTTCCTTCTCTTGTGTTTCCTGCCTAGAGAAGTTCCTTTAGCATTTGTGGTTTGGTGGTGCTGAATTCTCGTAGCATTTTCTTCTCTGTAAAGCTTTTAATTTCTCCATCAAATCTGAATGAGATCTTTGCTGGGTAGAGTAATCTTGTTTGTAGGTTTTTCTCTTTCATCACTTTAAATATGTCCTGTCACTCACTCCCTTCTGGCTTGCAGAGTTTCTGCTGAAAGATCAGCTGTTAACCTTATGGGGATTCCCTTATGTGTTACTTGTTTTTTCCCTTGCTGCTTTTAATTTTTGTTCTTTGTGTTTAATTTATGACAGTTTGATTAAGATGTGTCTTGGTGTGTTTCTCCTTGGATTTATACTGTATGGGATTCTCTGTGCTCCTGGACTTGATTAACTATTTCCTTTCCCATATTAGGGAAGTTTTCAACTATAATATCTTCAAATATTTTCTCAGTCCCTTTCTTCTTCTCTTCTTCTTCTGGGACTCCTATAATTCGAATGTTGGTGGGTTTAATGCTGTCCCAGAGGTCTCTGAGACTGTCCTCAGTTCTTTTTATTCTTCTTTCTTTATTGTGCTCTGCAGTAGTTATTTCCACTATTTTATCCTCCAGGTCACTTATCTGTTCTTCTGCCTCAGTTTTTCTGGTATTGGTCCCTTCTAGAAAATTTAAAATTTCATTTATTGTATTGTTCATCTCTGTTTCTTTGCTCTTTAGTTCTTTAGGTCCTGGTTCAACATTTCTTGTATTTTCTTCATTCTATTTCCAAGATTTTAGATCTTCTTTACTATCATTATTCTGAGTGCTTTTTCAGGTAGACTGCCTATTTCCTCTTTATTTTTTAGGTCTGGTGGGTTTTTGCCTTGCTCCTTCATCAGCTGTGTGTTTCTCTGTTCTTTCATTTTGCTTAACTTACTGTGTTTGGGGTCTCCTTTTTACAGGCTCCAGGTTCATAGTTTGCATTGTTCTTGGTGTCTGCCCCCAGTGACTTATGTTGGTTCAGTGGGTTGTGTAGGCTTCCTGGTGGAGGGCACTAGTGCCAGTGTTCTGGTGGATGAGTCTGGATCTTGCCTTTCTGGTGGGTGGGCCCACGCCCTGTGGTGTGTTTTGGGGTGTCTGTGACCTTATTATGATTTTAGGCAGCCTCTCTGCTAATGGATGTGGTTGTGTTCCTGTCTTACTATTTGTTTGGCATAGCGTGTCCAGCACTGTAGCTTGCTGGTCATTGAGTGGAGCTGGGTCTTAGTGTTGAGATGGAGATCTCTGGGAGACCTTTTGCCATTTGATATTATGTGAAGCTGGGAGGTCTCTTGTGGACCAGTGTCCTGAACTAGGCTCTCCCACCTCAGAGGCATAGGCCTGACACCCGGCCAGGGTGCCAAGACCCTGTCAGCCACACACCATGTGTTCTTTTAAGAGCACTCTTAAATAACATCCTGATATTATGTGGTACAACTTTACTTTCGAACTGATAGTTGCGGTGGATGGGATTTTTGCCTTCCCCAGATGGTTGAAGTTTACGATTCCATTAATGATCTTTGTGAGCCATGTTTGCACTTATTATGACCATCTTTCCATGCAAATATTTTTATATCATAATATTTTAAGTTATTTTACAACATAATTTCAGGGTTTTTTTACATTGACCAGGCATTTCATCATATGGATGCTCCAAAATTTATTTCATCTGTATCCTAGTGATGAAAGTTTATTTCCCTTAGCATATTTTCTATTCTGACAATAGTATTCTTTACACTCTTGCTCATACACATGCAGATATCTTTGTATGCATTTCTTTGTAAGTTCCTGAAGTTTTTCTTTCAAAACTATACAATTTGAAAACTTTTATATTAACACGTTACAGGGGGGCATTGGTGGGATGAATTGGGAGATTGGGATTGACATATATACACTAATATGTATAAAATAGATAACTAATAAAAAATAAAAAAAACACATTACATTCACAATTCTATTACTAATTTATATCCTTTACAATTAGGTATTACAGTGCTTATTTTTCGCATGTTGGTGATAATTTGAATCATTGCTAATCTAATAGACAGTTAATCATCTCTCATCATTTGTTTCCATTATAACTCACTTTTAATCCCTACCTTGATGTGGCATAATCAATTCTCACAACTTCATGTTATTTGGAATTCAGAATGTTTCTGATATTACCTGTTATCAGCTTTATGTGGATGGCATGTTTTCACTGTCTGTACACTGATAAAGGCTAAAATTCAAGCCACTTTCAGGTAACTATTTGCACTGGAGGGCTGAACTTGTCCTCTTTAACCTCAGCAAACTGTCTTGGGCAAATTCTAGCGTTGTTATAAGAGAACCTGATGAGTATGTGAGTGTGAGTGTGTGTGTGCGTGTGTGTGTGTCTATGAGAGTGTGCTGACAACTACATTTCCCTCTGCTCCCTCTGCCCTTTCATGGCTTTGCTTCCCATTTGATCATTTCTGCAGAATTAAGCTCTGACCAACCACCTCCCTAAACAGAGCTGCATTTGTTGACAAAACATCCCTCCCTTATGCTTGGGCAACTGTGCTGTTGTAGACACATGGGCTTGACACATTTAAATGTACATTTTACTGCTCTCCACACTACCTGATTTATTTAACTGTGTTCAGTAGAATCTCTACACAGGATTTCCCCTGGGATGTGATGGACTGTTTCTGGATTTCAATTATGTTATCTGCACATGTTCCCTCATCGATAGTTAGCTTTATCACTTTGGATTATTTTTGCAGAGCTTCAATGGCTTATCAGGTGGGCCCATAATGCCCCTTTCTTTTGCCTCTTAATTAATCTCATTGCCAACTTACTGAAGGTAGGGATTAGTGAAAATGCAGGGGATGATTCCTGGGCTTCCCTGAGTCATTTGACCTTGGAACAGAAGCATTTTAATGCGTAGGGAGTGGATCTGACAAAATGTAACTGGAGGTGTTAGCACAGTTTGGAACATTTGGAAAGCTTGCGTTATAATAGAGATTTCTAAAGGGAAGAATAGAGTATTGAGGCCAAAGTACCTGAGTGTCCAAGGGGATTGTTAAGAGTTGAATTGTGTACCCCAAAATGATATGTTGAAACCCTAATGACAACATACCTCAGAATGTGAACTTGTTTGGAAATAGGGTAATTGCAGATGTAATTAGTTAAATCAAGATGGAGCCATGCTGGAGTATGGTAGGCCCTAAGGTAAGGAAGCAATGTTAAGAAACTCTCCACCAGGTTGCACCTACAATAAATGCCTTTTTTTAAATCATGTTTGGGAAGTTCACCTCTATTCCTAGTTTTCTGAGAATTTTTTGTACCATGTAAGGTTGTTGGTTGTTGTCAAATGCTTTTTCTGCATCTGTTGAGATGATCATGTGTTTCTTCTTTTATTGTATTAATAAAATGTATTATATCAATTAATTTTTAGATGTTAAGCAAATCTTGCCTTCCTGGGATATGTTGCTGGATTCAATTTGCTAATATTTTATTAAGAAATTTAATGTCTATGTTCATGTGGGATATTAGTTTGTAGATTAATTTTCTTTCGCCACCTTGGTTCAGCTTTTATATCAAGATAATACTGCTATCATTTTCCAAAACAGTTTGTTAAGGATTTCTTTTTCTTTAAATATTGGTGGAGTTCTCTGGTGAAGCCATCTAGGCCTGGACTTTCTTTTGTTGGAGTATTTGTAATTACTAATTAATTTTCACTACCTGTTGTTGGCCTATACAGATCTATTTCTTATTGAGCTAGTTTTAATAATTTATGTCTTTTCTAGGAATTTGTCCATTTCACCTAGGTTATCAAATTTGTTGGCATAAAGTTGTTCATAGTATTCCTTTAAAATCGTTTTACTTTCTGTGGAGTTGGTAGTGATGTGCCCCTTTCATTACTTACTTTTGCCATTTTTTCCATGGTCAGTCTAGCTAATAGTTTGGCACTTTTGCATACATTTTCAAAATACCAACTTTTGATTTTATTGATTTTTTTTCTATTCTTTTTCTAATGTCCATTTCATTGATTTCAGCTCTATTCTTTTTGTGCTGCATTGGGCTTAGTTTGCTCTTCTTGTATATAGTTTTTTAAGATGGAAGTTTAGGTTGTTGGTTTGAGACTCTTCTTTTCTGGTATAGGTGTTTGAAGGTATAAATTTATCTTGGAGCATTGCCTTAGTTGTATTCCAAAACTTTGATATGCTATGATTGAGCATTCATTTCAAAATATTTTCTAACTTCCTTTTTTGCTTTCACCCATGTGTTACTAAGAAGTGTGTTAATTTCTGAATGTTTTGGGATTCCAAAAATTTGTTTCTCTCTTGATACTTAATTAATTCTCTTGTGGTTAGAGAAAATATATGGCATGATTTTCATCATTTTAAAGTTATTGAGACTTGTCTTACTGCTTAGTGTATTGTCGACCTTAGAGAATGTTCCATCTCCATTTGAAAAGATTGTGTATTCTGCCTATGTGGAGTGAAGCATTTTATATATACAGGCACATGTACACACACATGCACACCTGTAATACTTGTTGATAATTCTGTTCAAGTCTTCTATATCCTTGTTAATTTTCTATCTAGTTGCTCTACCAATTACGATAGAGTTTTGAAGTTTCCAACTATTCCTTCTTTCAATTGTCAGTTTTTGTTTCACGTATTTTGGGGCTCAGCTTTTAGTACACATACATTTATAATTGTTTTATGTTCCTGAGGTATCGGCCCTTTTATCATTATGAAATATTTCCTAATATCCTAATGATACTTCTTATTTTAAAGTCTATTTTTTCTAATATTAATGAATTCATTCCAATACTCTTGTAGTCACTGTTTGCAAGACATATCTTTTAAGAATCTTTTACTTTCAAACCATTTGTGTCTTTGAATCTAAGGTGTGTCTCTTTAAGACAGCATATAGTTGAGTCTTGCTTTGTTATTGGGTTTGTCATTTGTTTCCTTTTGATTAATGTAATTATTGATGTGCTTAGACTTTCATTTCTCATTTTTGTATTTGTTTTCTATATGTCTCTTACCATTTCTGTTCATCTATTCTTACTGGATTCCTTTCTTTAGGTTAAAATTATTTTTGGTATCCATTTAAATTATTTTGTTGGTTTTATGTTTTTACAATAGTTTTTGAGATTTTTTGTTAGAGGTTGCTCTAGGGATTACAACATGCATCTTAATTTATCATAATCTATTGCAGAGTAATACTAATTCAATTCCAAACTAATAAAAATAATTTGCTCAAATGAAAGTACATTCCATCCCTCCCTCCTCTGTGCTATTGTTACCCAGTCCAAGTTCATACTACTTACTGCACAACAGGCCAAAAATTGTGAGACAAGGTGTTGAGACAAGGAATCTTGACTTTATTTGGAAAGCCAGCAGACCAAGAAGATGGCAGACTAATGGCCTAAAGAACCATATTAATTTGGGGTATAATTCATGCTTCTTTTATGCTAGTGAAGGGAGAAGCAGGAGGAGGTAAGGTCAGGTGGTGAGGAATAGCCTCAAGCAGCTGGGCACCGGTGGTGGTCTGAGGGAGGTTACGAAACTTCTTTGTTCTTGGTCAGTTGACTCTGATTGACATTAATCTGGTCTGATGTTCCTGCAGAACTAGATAGACAAATGTTAGTTTTTCTTGCTCATGTTTCCTTATCACCACGCGGGAGGTAGAGTTTCTTTGAAATGAGGCTATCATGTACACCTAAAGCTTTGGGCAAAATTCCTTTAGTGACTAATATGTCTATGTGCAGGGCTAAGCAGAGGATTATGACTCAGAGGTTAAAGCAGAGGAAGAGATAGATACATTATGGTGTCAGAGTCCTTCCCTGTTATACTATTATTGTCATATATGTTACATCTATATATGTTATAAATTCAACAATACAGAGTTATAATTATTGCTTTGTAGCATCTTATGCCTTTTAAAGAATTTAAGAGAATAAATGAGACAATACATTGATAAGTTCTCTTAAATTAGCCCATATAGTTACCATTTCTGTTGCTATTCATTTCTTCCTGAGGATTCAAGCTACAGTCTTGTGTCATTTCCTTTCAGCCTATAGGACTTCCTGTAGCATTTCTTGTAATATAGGTATGCACAGCAAATTCTCTCATCTTTTTCTGAAAATGTCTTTATTTAACCTTAGCTTTTAAAGGATAATTTTGCTGGATATAGAAATCTTGGTTGACAGGATTTTTTTCTACCACCATTGCCTCTGACCGCATTACTTCCAATAAGAAGTTGAGTACTAATCATATTGTTGATCCTCTGTATGTGCTGAGTTATTTTTCTTTTGCTGTTTTCAAAGTTTTCTCTGTCATTGGTTTTCAGTAGTTTAACTATGATGTGTCTCATTGTAGATCTTTTAGTAATTATTCTACTTGGGGTTGGTTGAGCCTCTTGTTACTGTAATGTTTGTCATCAAAATTTGGGAAGTTTTCAGGCATTATTACTTCAAATATATTTCTCCCCCCCTCCCCACTGCAACTCCTATTGCTTGTTAAACTTCATGATGTTCTTCAGTTCTCTGAAACTATTAATTTTTTATCATTCTTTTTCTCTCTGTTCTTTGGAGTAGATAATTTCTCATGATGTCACCCCTTTTTGGTGTTATGATTATTGTTTTTGCCATTTCAAATATGCTATTGAGCTTCTAGTGAAATTTCATTTCATTTATTATACTTTACAACTTCAAAGAACCAAATGGAAATTTGGTTATTTTATTTCTTTCTCTTTATTGGGGATCTCTATTTGTTGATTGATTGTTGCCACACTTTTGTATAATTATTTTTAAGTGCTTTCTTTAGCTCTTTGAACATATTTTTAATCATTGCTTTGAAGTGTTTATCTGCTAAATCCAATATCTGGGGACCCTCAAAGACAGTTTCTTTTGGCTTTTTTTTCCATGAAAATGTGTCACAAATTCTTGTTTCTTTGCATGTCTTGTAATATTTTGTTGAAAACTGGAAATTTTTGATAATATATTTTCAACTCTAGTAGTTGTTATTTTCATTGTTTAGTAACAAGCCCAGGCTAAAACTGTCTCAGCTGTGATATTTGGCAACTGATGTCTTTGTTCAATTGTGTATTTGTACGTGTGTGTGTGTATACACACATTTGTTTCTATTTATAAGGTGAGCTATGTAGGAGTAGCCCCTGGTCTCTGTAGCTTAATGGTCAAACAAGATTGGATACAGTTTGTGCTCAAATAACTCAAGCCAGTAAGGTTTCTGACCCCCATCATTGTATCTATGTGTGAGTAGAGGAACACATTCAAAGTTCTGGCCATTTTCAAGTCTATATTTTCCGGCTTTACTTTTTCTTTAAAGAATGTCTACAGAGTATTATTCATTATACCCCAGGGTAAAAATTCCCAAATGCCTCCCATATACCTCCTTCCTATACAAGGAAGGCCAGAAGTACAGTGGGCTTCTGGGTTGGTTGAGTCATTAGGTCAGTGATATAATCAAAGGCCCAGATTTTGTCCACTTCTTTGATCTGCTGTCTTAAGTGTTGACTCCACCTGCAGTCTGGAAACTAGAAAGAGGAGAAGTTCCAGCATCACCTCCAGACACCTGGGGGTGGCAGGTGAGAGGCAGCTGGGAATGTTGTTTCTTTAAGTGGATGCTGGTTACACAGTGAGTTCATTTTATGAAAATTATTTAAGCTGCACACTTAAGATGTATGTACCTTTCTGTGTATATAATATACTCAGGAAAAAGTTCTATAAAGTGAAGTAATTTATGGAAAATATTAGCAAAGCAATACAACTGATGGTGTATGATTATATGGTACTGGTGTATGATTATGTGAAGGTGTTCAAGAATAACTGATACCTGGGAATCTGCTTTATACCATCAATAGTGTCATGCCTGTTTTTGATGGATGGAATTAAATAAGCAGTAAACACCCATTGTTGATAATTCAGACTAAGAGAAAAGGCTTAGGAGAACAGACTCTTCATAAAGAGTACTATTTGCTTAGCTAATATTTCATTTAGCCTCAGATGGAAATAAATCTATTTGCACTTGTTGGGGTGGCCACTTGACATCCCCTCTCTTTGGAATAAGACTTGGGAAAGACAGACCCAGTCTCAGCAAATATTAGGAATATGCACTATTCGCTCATCTTCTATACCCAAGGCAGGCATTGCTAATTGATCCCAGCACTGTTGCCCATCGTTTCCAGATAAAATCTTGAATTATTTGAAATACAGTGTCAAAGGCAGTTGCTGCCAACAATTGAAGCTGGCACTTGAATGACATTTACTTGACATTTTAGACCTAAACCTCCATCCCTGTCTTAATCTGGAAGGTGCCAAGATATGGATCCCACCTTTGCCAGGGGCACACCCAGAAGACTTGCTATGCCCAGAAGAGAGCACAGAAGAGAAGAGGGTGACAGCTTCTGTCCAAAACTAGAGCTCAACACTCCATGTCTTCTAGACACCACGTCTGTGATCTCCATACCACCTGCCCTGATTACAGGTGCCTTCTCTGAACCCCAACTGTTCCTCTCCTCAGCAATATCAAAGTCTCAGGAGCATGGCCTTTACTTCTAGATGGAAGGGGCTTGCCAGGATCCACCTGCATAGCCCAAGCATAACAGCACATAAAAGCAGATTCCACAAAAGCACCTTCTAATTTTTATGGCCCAAAGTACAGTTGACTCTTGAACAACACAGGCCCACCTATATGCAGTTGTTTTTCAATAAATAAATTGGAAAATATTTAGGAGATTTGTGACAATTTGAAAGCACTAGAAGATGAATTGTGTATCCTAGAAATATCAATAAATAAATTAAGAAAAAGTTTGGTATGTCATGAATGCATAAAATATATGTAGATACTATTTTATATTAACTACCATACATATACAAATATCTATTATAAAAAGTTAAAATTATTAGAGAAATGTAAATCAAAACTACAATGAGATATCACCTCACATCAGTCAGAATGGCCATAATTAAAAACTCTACAAATAACAAATGCTGGAGAAGGTGTGGAGAAAAGGGAACCCTCCTACACTGTTGGTGGGAATGTAAATTGGTGCAGCCACTATGGAGAACAGTATGGATGTTCCTTAAAAAACTAAAAGTAGAGCTGCCATATGATCCAGCAATCCCACTCCTGGGCATATATTCAGAGAAAACTCTAATTTGAAAAGATACATGCACCCCAATGTTCATAGCAGCACTGTTTACAATAGCCAAGACAAGGAATGTCCATCGACAGAGGAATAGATAAAGAAGATGTGGTATGCATATATATATATATATATATATATATATATATATATATATATATACAATGGAATATTACTCAGTCACACAAGGAATGAAATTCTGCCACTTGCAACAACATAGATGTACCTTGAAGGTATTATGCTTAGTGAAATAAGTCAGACAGAGAAAGACAGATACTCTGCTATCATTTACATATGGAATCTAAAAAACAAAACCAACGAATGAATATAACACAACAGTAACAGACTCACAGATACTGAGAACAAACTAGTGGTTACCAGTGGGGAGAAGAGTGAGGGAAGTGGAAAGATAAGTGAAGGGAATTAAGAGGTAAAAACTACTAGGTATATAATAAATGAGATACAAGTTTGTAACGTACAGTACAGGGAATATAGACAATATTTTATAATAGCGTTAAATGGAGTATAATCTATAAAAATATGGAATCACTATGTTTTACACCTGAAACTAATATAATATTGTAAATCAACTGTATTTCAATAAAATTTTAAAATAAAATGTCTATGCAGCTTATAAATAGACAAAAAATTACTAGAGTAAATTGCTTAAAAACACATGAGTTAAGAATAAGCATTCTGGCTTTACTTTTTGATGGGCCTTTTCACACCTCCTCTGTCCCTTCACACAATCTCAGTATCGGACAGGAGTGTGTGACTAGCTTGGCCCTTCCTATTTTCTGCTTTGAATTCACATATATACAAACATGATAGCAATGTTGGTAGGATTCAGGTAGATTTTGTTTTCCTTTCCTGTATTTCATAGTTTTCCTACAAAATAATTCACATCATTCGTGCAGTTAGAAATAATGATAACTTGATGGAAATAAAAATACCTATTCACTGTGATAGAAAAGTAACTCAATCCATAAAGAAGAAGACCTCTAAATCCACAGACAAATTGAGGAACAGTATATTGACAGAGAAGTGCTGGTTTACTCATCTCATTGACTTCTACCAACAAAACTGTCCCAAGTGTGCAAATTAAAATATCATACAAACTTCTGCCTCTGGAGAGCTGGAGTACAAGTACTGTTCTTTATTCCTCTCCCTAAATTCAACTAAAAATTAAGGACATTATATACAAAACAAACTTAAGAAGAGTCTGAAAGGTGGAAAGGAGAAGAGAGACTGACTAAGACCTCAGGACCCAAGGAATGACATCATGGTGAGTTCCTTGGGTTCTTTTTTTATCTCATGAAGGAAATATAAAAATAAGACAAGTAATTATTTAAGTTGAAAATGAAAACAATAGAGAAAATCAAACAAATAGCTGGTTCTTTGAAAAGTTTGATAATATTGACAAACCTCTAGCAAGAATGACAAAACAAAAAGAAGACATTTATCAGGAGTGAAACAGGAGACAGAGTTTCAAAACCTGCAGACATCAAAATAATAAGAGAAAAATTGAAACTGTACATACAGAAATTTTACTACTTAGATGAAAGTGACAAATTCCTCCAAAAGCACCAACTACCACAAGTCACCCAATATGAAATAAATAATTTGAACAGCCATATAACTGCTAAGAAAATGGAATTTTTAATTTAACAACTCTCCAAAAACAAAATCTGCAGGCAAAGATGATTTCTCTGGAAGATTCTCACAAATATTTAAAGAATAATTAACACCCATTCTACACAATCTCTTCCAGAAAGAAAAGGGTGGAAGACTTTCAATTCACTTTATGAAGCTAGAATTACTCTGATGCCAAAACCAGGCAAAGAGCACACACAAAAAAAAGAAAATACAGAGTGATAGGAAGTCCAGAGATAAACCCACACACCTATGGCCACCTAATCTATGACAAAGGAGGCAAGAATATACAATGGAGAAAAGACAGTCTATTCAATAAATGGTGCTGGGAAAACTGGACAACTACATGTAAAAGAATTAAATCAGAACACTTCCTAAGACCATACACAAAAATAAACTCAAAGTGGATTAAAGACCTAAATGTAAGGCTGGATATTATAAACCTCTTAGAGGAAAATATAGGCAGAACACTCTTTGACATAAATCACAGCAAGATCTTTTCCAATCCACTGCCTAGAGTAATGAAAATAAAACCAAAAATAAACAAATGGGACCTAATTAAACGTAAATGCTTCTGCACAGCAAAGGATAACATAAACAAAATGAAAAGACAACCCTCAGAATGGGAGAAAATATTTGCAAATGTAGCAACTGACAAGGGATTAATCTCCAAAATATACAAACAGCTCATGAAGCTCAATATCAAAAAAACAAACAACCCAATAAAAAAAATAGGTGGAAGACCTAAATAAACATTTCTCCAAAGAAGACATACAGATGGCCAACAAGCACATGAAAAGATGCTCAACATCACTAATTATTAGAGAAATGTAAATCAAAACTACAATGAGATAACCCCTCACACCAGTCAGAATGGCCATCATCAAAAATTCTACAAACAATAAATGCCGGAGATGGTGTGGAGAAAAGGGAATCCTTGTACACTGTTAGTGGGAATATAAATTGGTACAGCCACTATGGAGAACAGTATGGAGGTTCCTTAAAAAACTTAAAATGGAGCTACCTTACGACCCAGCAATCCCACTCCTAGGCATATATCTGGAGAAAACCATAATTCGAAAGGATGCATGCACCCCGATGTTCACTGCAGCACTATTTACAATAGACAGGACATGGAAGCAACCTAAATGTCCATCAACAGAGGAATGAATAAAGAAGATATGGTACCTATACATACAATGGAATATTAGCCATAAAAAGGAATGAAATAGTAAATACCATTTGCAGAGATGTGGATGGACCTAGAGACTGTCATACAGAGTGAAATAAATCAGAAAGAGGAAAACAAATATCATATATTAACACATATATGTGGAATCTAGAAAAGTAGTACAGATGAACTTATTTTCAAAGCAGAAATAGAGACACAGATGTAGAGAACAAACTTATGGATACCAAGGGGAGAAGCGGGGATGGGACAGATGGGGAGATTGGGATTGACATATATATATATATATATATACTACTATGTGTAAAATAGATAACTAATGAGAACCTACTGTATAGCACAGGGAACTCTACTCAATGCTCTGTGGTAACCTAAATGGGAAGGAAATCAAAAAAGAGTGGATATATGTATACATATGACTGATTCACTTTGCTGTACAGCAAGAAAATAACACAACATTGTAAAGCAACTATACTCAAATAAAAATTAATTTAAAAACAGAAAAAAATTATAGAGCAATACCTCTCATGAATATAGATTCAAAAATGCTTAACAAAATATTAGAAAATGGAATTCAGCAATATATAAAATGAATTACACATCATGACAAAGTGGAGTTTATTCCAAGGATGCAAGACTAATACAACATTTGAAAATCAATCATTAGTAGTCTACAGAAGAAAAATAATGTGATCAATCAGTGTAGAAATAGTATTTCATAAAGTTCAATACCCACTCATGACAAAAGCTCTCAGAAAACTAGGAATAGATGGAACTTCCTCAACTTGGCAAAAGGCATCTACAGATAACCTACAGATAACATTATGCTTAATGCAAAACAGAATGCCTTTCTCCTAAGATCAGGAATAAGACAAGGATGTCTGCTCTGTCATTCTTATTCAGTGTACTATTGAAATTGCCCCTAATTGCACAAGACATAGTTTTTACATAGAAAATCCCAAGGAATATAAAATTTTAAATGTCTAGAACTAACAGGGGAAGTACACAAAAATGTATTCACATTCACATATTCTTTTTCTATATTGCAATCTCATCCAGGATTTTTATTCTCAGGATTTTAATTTGCATTTCATTAACTAATGTGTTTCAGAATACCTTCAGATATTTATTGGGCATGAATATTGATTATTCTTTAAATGGATATCCTGTTCTTATCATCTGCTGATCTCTTCCTGTTTAATAGTAAGCATGCTTTATAAACTATTGATATAAACCCTACATTGTTTGCAGATGTTTTCTCTTGGATTTTCAGTCAACTCTTACTTATTTTTCCAAACAGAAAGTGTTCAAAATTTTTCATTAATTTGTTGATTTTAAATCAATACAGATCATTGTAATAGAAACTGAGCAATACCCTAGCCATCATCGATTACCCACATTAGAGCATTCAAAGCTCTGGAGCCTTCAGAACACAACGGAAAAGCGTTAGAGTAATTCCAGTTTCAACTACTGCACAAGCATTTACAAGGCTGTTTCCCTGATTTATTTAACCATCTCCTAACTGCTATAATCTGATCTGAAAAATGGGAATAATCACTGGCAGTGTGAATAGCTGCTAAGATTAAGGCAGATAAAATGTAAAATATATCTTGCTTAAAGAAGTGCTGTGACTTTATTTTTTTTTTTTTTTTGCGGTACGCGGGCCTCTCACTGTTGTGGCCTCTCCTGTTGCGGAGCACAGGCTCTGGACGCGCAGGCTCAGCAGCCATGGCTCACGGGCCTAGCTGCTCCGCGGCGTGTGGGATCTTCCTGGACCGGGGCACGAACCTGTGTCCCCTGCATCGGCAGGTGGACTCTCAACCACTGCGCCACCAGGGAAGCCCTATCGTTTTTTAATAGCTGCATAGTGTGTGTACTATAGTTTATTCAACTAATATCCTTTATTTGGGCATTTAGATCGTATTCTGGTGTTTTGTAACTGTAAATAATGCTACAATGAATAACCTTTTGTATATGTGCTTTCATATTGCTAAGATTTTATCTTTAGGGTAAAAATCCAATAAATGGAATTGCTGAGTCTAAGTGTAAATGCAAGGAATGAACTACTGATACATGTAACAACTATGATGGTTTTCTAGGGAATTATCCTGAGTGAAAAAAGCTGATCTCAAAACTTTCCACACTGTATGATTCCATTTATGTAACATTCTTGAAATGACAAAACTTTAGAAATGGAGACAATTTAATGGTAGCCAGAGGTGAACGAAGTGGGAATAGGAGTACAAGGTTAAGAAGTTGTAGCCAAAAACAAAAAACACCCTAAACAACAAAAAAAGCAACAGGTAAGATCCTTGTGTAGTGGAATTGTTCAGTATCTTGGCTATATCTGTTTCCTGTTTGTAAGAGGTTACCATTGGGGGAAACTTGGTAAGTGGTACATGGATTTCTCTGTATTATATCGTACAACTGCTTGTGAATTTGTAATCATCTCAAAAGAAAGTTTAATTTTTAAAGTTTAATCTTTAAAAAAAGGATTTTGCAGGTGCCTGGGAGAAGGAAAAGTATGTGACTCAAATAGGTCTTTTATTCTATAGGCAAATAAGTACTTTCCTGCTTCCTGGATGTTTGAAGAGTATCATGAGAGGTGTTTAATAATGAGTCTCCAAACAGATGCAAATTGATGCCCTTGAAAGGAAATCAGACTTATATCTAATGATCCATTTTGTTATTCAAGCTGTCATTGTATTAGTCAGTTAAGGCTGCCAAAACAAAATACCACGGACTAGGTGGCTTAAACAATATGAATTTGTTTCCCACAGTTTTGGAGGCTGAGAAGTCCAAGATCAAGATGCCAGTGATTCAGTTTCCCAGTGAGCTCTCACTTCTTTTTCAGATGTCATCTTATTGCTGTGTCCTCACATGGTGGAGAGAGAGAGAGAGAGAGAGAGAGAGAGAGAGAGAGAGAGAGAGAGAGAAAGCAAATTCTCTGGTATCTCTTCTTAAAAGGGCACTAATCCCATTATACTGATCCCACTCTTATGACTTCATCTCAACTGCACAAAGGCCCCGTTTCCAAATACCATCATATTGAAAGTTAGGGCTTCAACATATGAATTGGGGATGGGGGAGCAGGGACGCAATTCAGTTCACAGCAGTCATCATTGCAGTTTCAGAACAAACAAAAGAATTCAGGTAATTGTTTGTACAAAGGACAACTCACTGCCCTCTCTCAGTCTCTCCTACCTCAAGATGGTTGAGCTCAGGTCCCAGGTGCACAAGTGTTACATAGTAACAATGTGAATAAAAGATAGTTTTTAAAAACCCTGATGCAAAACAACATGGATGACTCACAAGAATAATGTTGGTCAAAAGAAGCAAGGCACAAAAGATGCACACATTATAAGATGCCAATTATATAAAGTTCAAATTCAGGCAAAACTAATGTATGGTGTTAGATGGCATGACAGTGGTTACCTGTTTAGGATGGGCCAGTAGTGATGGGGGAGGGAGAGCTCATAAGTGGCTTCTGGATTTGAATATAGTGTTCTGTTTTGTGATCTGGTTGCTGATTACACAGGTGTGTTTACTTTATGAAAATTCATTGAACTGTACTCCTATGATTTGTGTACTTTTCTATATGCATGTGACATATCAATAAAAATTTATAAAAGAAGGTCTGAATGAATGGAAATCTATACCACATTCGGGATACATTGTTGAGGCATCATTTTACACTGGAAAACTTTAGAAATTTGAGCTCAAATAGCTAAAATATTGAGTAAAATTCTTAATTTAGTTTCCTAATACTTAATATAAGTTCCTGTGATACTCACAGCATATGAGCTAAGAGAATGGATGTTTGTGAATTTTAGAAATATCTAAGAAGGAAAACCATATGTAGAAGTACATTCTTGTGAGGTATTGTTTACTTCCTTTCCTTTTGTTTTTCTCATTTCCTACCCCTTTTTCAGTAGGAAGCTTCAGCGTGGCATTGTGGCAGGGATGGAAGCAGAAGCGCTTACAGTCAGTGAGTCATCCTATTATCTGTAACTCATTGAATAAATTTTGTGTCCCTGGATTGCAAGGGAGAACCTTGGAGGATACTCTTCCATCTCAAGACCAGTGGTGGCTCTAGGTGTGTCTAGGGAGACTGGGCAGCCAGTCTTGCCAATGATTCACCAACCTGGAGTGTGGAACTGAAAGAATAAGGTCACATGACCCAAAGATATGCCAGCCAGGTTAAGGTTTATCTCTAAACTATTTGGCAAGAGAGTCGATAACAGCAGGGAAAGGTACAGAATTCAGTGCTAGATAAACCCAACAGTATTGACTCAGATCAGATAGCCTATCAGCTTGGCAGGAATGAGTTTCAGATTATTTTCAGTTCATTTGAAAGCCTTCTCTGATCACTTTGACCCATACAATTTGGAATCAATTATATTTCCCTTTGTTTTTCCACATGATTTCACTTGTTGCTACAGAGGATAGGGCACATTTCCTACTGTGTGGCTAAGGACCCATTCCCATGGCTTGTGACTATGTATATGCACCAGAGTGTGCTTGAGTCCAGTGTGTGTGTGTGTGTGTGTGTGTGTGTGTGTGTGTGCGAGAGAGAGAGAGAGAGAAAGAGACCTGAATGAATAAATGTTTTAGACTATATCCTTTGAGGGTTTAAGTGGAAATATAAACCAAGACAATCAGGTTGAAAATATTTATACAGATAAGATTTTGGTAAATTTATATTAATAAACATTTATATTCTTATATATGAAAATTCTTATTTTATCAATACACTGATGGTAATACACATAAAATTTGTCATTCATCTCTGTTTTATTCCTATAGAATGCAAGGTGTCAGAGAGGGATTTGGCACAACGTATTCTGATGATTGAGAGAAAGACATGATGTTTCCCTGTTTTATAGATGAGGACAGCAACAGGGGAGAGACTTACCCAAATTCCCAGAGCTAGTGATGAACAGGCACCAGCACCCAGATCTCTTGATCCCCTTTCAATGCTTTGACCAGAAGCTCAATTATTATGCTTAGATTCTTTTCACAGGAACTTCTCATCAAGGGTACATTTGTCTCCCAGGGGCTCAAAATTATTTATAGATATGCAGTTCATAAACTTTCTGATAACCTAAAGCATGAAACGAATCAGACAAGAAAGCACAATGATTAAATGGCAGGATTATTAAGCAGAGTATCAGGAAAAATCACAAAAGTGTTTTCTGCTTTGGGTCCTGCCACTCTTTTGGCTAATAACTAATCTAGCCTCTCAGGGCTTCAGATTATCTTAAACTGAAGTTGGTGGATCAGATAACCTCTAAGACCATTACATTTCTTACAATCATAAGCAGATGAAAGACTTGGCTACTAAGAAGCTTTTGTCATCTATAAGATGAGCAAAAATTTCCTGGTGCTAACACAGATGGAACTTTCTTCACTACACGTTGGAGGAGGTTTGAGGCTGACCCTGTAAACTCTGTCACATATGGCTTCAGCATTAGCCACAGGCATTTAATCATCTAGATACTATAAACATAGTTGTGTACTAATCACCCATCTAGTCCTAGTGTTATGTCGATGAAAATTCAATTAACTATCAAGTTAAGAAGAAAAATAAGGGAATTTTATTTGAGCCAAACTGAAGATTATAACCCAGGAAGCAGAATCTCAGAAAGCTCTGAGAACTGTTCCTCCCATTAGAAGTTGAAGGCACAGTCATATACATTTTCAATACAAAGGATTGTACATCAAAATGACATACTGATATTTTACGTAAAGTTCACCAAGAATACACAGTCCAGGTAAGCATATACAAAGCAAGGAGCAAGTCACTATGACCCCCTACAGAGTTGGGAAAGAATGCTATTCTTTTAAGAAGCTACATTACTAGCGTCAGAAGAAAGAAAAACAAACAATCACGCAGAGAAAGTATTTTATGTTTATTTTTTCTTATCTTGCCTTAAAATATAAATTTTATTTCATCAGTTAGAAGTAGAGTATGAAGTGAAGGGGAAAATGACATCAGTTGAATACAAATGCTGTATTGGGCACCTTATATTGATTGTTTCTTTAGCTACTCACAATAATTCACTTATATAAGAATCATTGCTCACATTTTACAAATAAGTAAATAGGTACAGAGAGGTTAAGGGCATTCTTACAGTAACAGCATTAAAGTGCAAAAGCACTTTGTATATACTTACCTCATCACGCAGAATATTAAACATACATATGCTCAGTGGTTCAGCTCTGATAAAATTAATTTTAACTACTTCATGTAGGATATTCTTCAGTGAAGTATTTTTGTTTTCTTTTTTTTCCTTTTACTATGAATATGTGCAGTTGAAGAATTAATGAATGCTAATGCAGTGTGATGACACAGCTTTGATTCTTGCTCAGGTGTCCTTTCCACTGTTTGGATATTTGCATTGATGATGCAAAAGAATGGTTGGTAAAACTGGAAATCAGGTTGCCAGTAAATTTAGCAGTTTATATAAAATGGGAAAAATTCCTTGAAAAACAAAACTATCTACATGGATCCAAGAGGAAACAGAAAATCTGAACAGTCTCATACGTATTAAAGAAATTGAAACTTTAAATAAGAACCTATCCAAAAAGAAATCTCCAGGACCATATAGCTTCACTGGTGAATTCTTCCAAACATTTCAAAAACAAATGATACAGACGAGGGGAAGATGGCAGAAGAGTAAGATGCGGAGATCACCTTCCTCCCCACAGATACACCAGAAATACATGTACATGTGGAACAACACCTACAGAAAACCTACTGAATGCTGGCAGAAGACCTCAGACCTCCCAAAAGGCAAGAAATTCCCCACGTACCTGGGTAGGGCAAAAGAAAAAACAGAGACAAAAGAATAGGGACGAGACCTGCACCAGTGGGAGGGAGCAGTGATGGAGGGAAGGTTTCCACACACTAGGAAGCCCCTTCACAGGCGGAGACTGCAGGTGGCGGAGGGGGGAAACTTCGGAGCCGCAGAGGAGAGCACAGCAACAGGGGTGGGGAGGGCAAAGTGGAGAGATTCCCACACAGAGGATTGGTTCCAGCACTCACCAGCCCGAGAGGCTTGTTTGCTCACCCGCCGCGGTGGGTGGGGCTGGGAGCTGAGGCTCGGGATTCTGTCGGGAGCGCAGGGGGAGGTCTGGCGGCGTGAAAACAGCCTGTAGGGGGTTAGTGCACCACGGCTAGCTGGGAGGGAGTCCGGGGAAAAGTCTGGACCTGCCAAAGAGGCAAGAGACATTTTCTTCCCTCTTTGTTTCCTGGTGCATGAGGAGAGGGGATTAAGAGCGCTGCATAAAGGAGCTCCAGACACGAGCGCGAGCCGCGGCTAACAGAACAGATCCCAGAGACGGGCATGAGATGCTAAGGCTGCTGCTGCCGCCGCCAAGAAGCCTGTGTGCAAGCACAGATCACTATCCACACCCCCCTTCCAGGGAGACTGTGCGGCTCGCCACTGCCAGGGTCCCGGGATACAGGGACAACTTCCCCAAGAGAACGCATGGCGCGCCTCAGGCTGGTGCAATGTCACGTCGGCCTCTGCTGCCACAGGCTTGCCCTGCACTCCGTACCTCTCCCTCCCCCCGGCCTGAGTGAGCCAGAGTCCCCGAAGCAGCTGCTCCTTTAACCCAGTCCTGTCTGAGCGAAGAACAGACACCGTCCTGCGACCTACACGCAGAGGTGGAGCCAAATCTAAAACAGCCGTGGGAGCTGTGAGAACAAAGAAGAGAAAGGGAAATCTCTCCCAGCAGCCTCAGAAGCAGCGGATTAAAGCTCCACAATCAACTTGATGTACCCTGCATCTGTGGAATACATGAATAGACAACGAATCATCCCAAATTGAGGAGGTGGACTTTGGGAGCAAGATTTATGATTTTTTCCCCTTTTCCGCTTTTTGTGAGTGTGTATGTGGGAGATTTGCCTGTATAGCTTTGCTTTCACCATTTGTCCTAGGGTTCTATCTGTCCGGTTTTTTTTTTACTGTTTTTGTTCTTTTGGGGTTTTTTGTTTTGTTTGTTTTTGTTTTAAAAATATATATTTTTTCTTAATAATTATTTATTTGAATAACTCTATTTTATCTTACTTTATTTTATCTTCTTTCTTTCTTTCCTTTCTTCCCTCCTTCCTTCCTTCCATCCTCCCTCCCTCCTTTCTTCCTTTCTTTCTTTCTTTCTTTCTTTCTACATTTTCTCCCTTTTATTCTGAGCCATGTGGATGAAAAGCACTTGGTGCTGCAGCCAGCAGCCAGTGCTGTGATTCTGAGGTGGGAGAGCCAACTTCAGGACACTGGTCCACAAGAGACCTCCCAGGTCCATATAATATCAAATGGCAAAAATCTCCCAGAGATCTCCATCTCAACAACAGCACCGAGCTTCACTCAAAAACCAGCAATCTAGAGTGCTAAACACTCTATGCAAAACAAGTAGCAAGACAGGAACACATGCCCATCCATTAGCAGAGAGGCTGCCTAAAATCATATTAAGGTCACACACACCCCAAAACACACCACCAGTCATGGACCTGCCCACCTGAAAGACAAGATCCAGCCTCATCAAACAGAACACAGGCACTAGTCCCCTCCACCAGGAAGCCTACACAACCCACTGAACCACCATTAGCCACTGGGGACAGACACCAAAAACAACGGGAGATACGAACCTGCAGCCTGCAAAAAGGAGACCCCAAACACAGTAAGATAAGCAAAATGAGAAGACAGAAAAACACACAGCAGATGAGGGAGCAAGATAAAAACCCACCAGATAACAAATGAAGCAGAAATATGCAGTCTACCTGAAAAAGAATTCAGAATAATGATAGTAAAGATGATCCAAAATCTTGGAAATAGAATAGACAAAATGCAATAAACATTTAACAAGGACCTAGAAGAACTAAAGATAAAACAAGCACGACGAACAACAAAATAAATGAAATTAAAAATACTCTATATGGGATCAATAGCAGAATAACTGAGGCAGAAGAATGGATAAGTGACCTGGAAATAACTACTGCAGAGCAGAAAAAAGAAAAAAGAATGAAAAGAAATGAGGACTGTCTCAGAGACATCTGGAACAACATTAAATGCACCAACATTCGAATTATAGGGGTTCCAGAAGAAGAAGAGAAAAAGAAAGGGACTGAGAAAATATTTGAAGAGATTATAGTTGAAAACATCCCTAATATGGGAAAGGAAATAGTTAATCAAGTCCAGGAAGCACAGAGAGTCCCATACAGGATAAATCCAAGGAGAAATACACCAAGACACATATTAATCAAACTGTCTAAAATTAAATACAAAGAAAACATATTAAAAGCAGCAAGGAAAAAACAACAAATAACACACAAGAGAATCACCATAAGGTTAACAATTGATTGTTCAGCAGAAACTCTGCAAGCCAGAAGGGACTGGCAGGGCATATCTAAAGTGATGAAGGAGAAAAACCTGCAACCAAGATTACTCAACCCAGCAAGGATCTCATTCAGATATGATGGAGAAATTAAAATCTTTCCAGACAAGCAAAAGCTGAGAGTTCAGCACCACCAAACCAGCTTTACAACAAATGCTAAAGGAACTTCTCCAGGCAAGAAACACAAGAAAAGGAAAAGACCTACAATAACGGACCCAAAACAATTAAGAAATGGGAATAGGAACATACATTTCGATAATTAACTTAAATGTAAATGGACTAAATGTTACCACCAAAAGACACAGATTGGCTGAATGGATACAAAAACAGGACCCATATATAAGCTGTCTACAAGAGACACACTTCAGACCTAGAGACACATACAGACTGGAAGTAAGGGGATGGAAAAAGATATTCCATGAAAATGGAAACCAAAAGAAAGCTGGAGTAGCAATTCTCATATCAGACAAAATAGATTTTAAAATAATGAGTCTTATATGCCACAAAGAAGGACACTACATAATGATCAAGGGATCATTCCAAGAAGAAGATATAACAATTGGAAATATTTATGCACCCAACATAGGAGCACCTCATTATATAAGGCAAATACTGACAGCTATAAAAGGGGAAATCGACAGTAACACATTAATACTAAGGGACTTTAACACCCCACTTTCACCAATGGACAGGTCATCCAAAATGAACATAAATAAGGAAACACAAGCTTTAAATGATCCATTAAATGGGAAGGACTTATTGATATTTATAGGACATTCCATCCAAAAACAAGAGAATACACGTTTTTCTCAAGAGCTCATGGAACATTCTCCAGGATAGATCATATCTTGGGTCACAAATCAAGCCTTGGTAAATTTAACAAAATTGAAATTGTATCAAGTATCTTTTCCGACCACAATGCTATGAGACTAGATATCAATTACAGGAAAAGATCTGTAAAAAATACAAACACATGGAGGCTAAACAATGCACTACTTAATAACGAAGTGATCACTGAAGAAATCAAAGAGGAAATTAAAAAATACCTAAAAACAACGGATAATGGAGGCATGGCGACCCAAAACTTATGGGATGCAGAAAAGCAGTTCTAAGAGGGAAGTTTATAGCAATAAAATCCTACCTTAAGAAACAGGAAACATCTCGAATAAACAACCTAACCTTGCACCTAAAGCAATTAGAGAAAGAAGAACAAAAAACTCCAAAGTTACCAGAAGGAAAGAAATCATAAAAATCAGATCAGAAATAAATGAAAAAGAAATGAAAGAAACGATAGCAAAGATCAATAAAACTAAAAGCTGGTTCTTTGAGCAGATAAACAAAATTGATAAACCATTAGCAAGACTCATCAAGAAGAAAAGGGAGGAAACTCAAAGCAAAAGAATTAGAAATGAAAAAGGAGAAGTAACAACTGACACTGCAGAAATACAAAAGATCATGAGAGATTACTACAAGCAACTCTATGCCAATAAAATGGACAACCTGGAAGAAATGGACAGATTCTTAGAAATGTACAACCTGCCAAGACTGATTCAGGAAGATATAGAAAATATGAACAGACCAATTTCAAGCAGTGAAATTGAAACTGTGAATAAAAATCTTCCAACAAAAAAAATCCCAGGACCAGATGGCTTCACAGGCGAATTCTATCAAACATCTAGAGAAGAGCTAACGCCTATCCTCCTCAAACTCTTCCAAAATATAGCAGAGGGAGGAACACTCCCAAACTCATTCTACAAGGCCACCATCACCCAGATACCAAAATCAGACAAGGATGTCAAAAAGAAAGGAAAATACAGGTCAATATCAATGATGAACATAGATGCAAAAATCCTCAACAAAATACTAGCAGATAGAATCCAACAACACGTTTAAAGGATCATGCACCATGATCAACTGGGTTTTATTCCAGGAATGCAAGGATTCTTCAATATACGCAAATCAATCAATGTGATACACCATATTAACAAATTGAAGGAGGAAAACCATATGATCATCTCAATAGACACAGAGAAAGCTTTCGACAAAATTCAACACCCATTTATGATAAAAACCCTCCAGAAATTAGGCATAGAGGGAACTTTCCTCAACATAATAAAGGTCATATATGACAAGCCCACAGCCAACATCATCCTCAATGCTGAAAAACTGAAAGCATTTCCACTAAGATCAGGAACAAGACAAGGTTGCCCACTCTCACCACTCTTATTCAACATACTTTTGGAAGTTTCAGCCACAGCAATCAGAGAAGAAAAGGAAATAAAAGGAATCCAAATCGGAAAAGAAGAAGTAAAGCTGTCACTGTTTGCAGATGACATGATACTATACATAGAGAATCCTAAAGATGCTACCAGAAAACTACTAGAGCTAATCGATGAATTTGGTAAAGTTGCAGGATACAAAATTAATGCACAGAAATCTCTGGCATTCCTATACACAAATGATGTAAAATCTGAAAGCAAAATCAAGAAAACACTCCCATTTACCATTGCAACAAAAAGAATAAAATATCTAGGAATAAACCTACCTAAGGAGACAAAAGACCTGTATGCAGAAAATTATAAGACACTGATGAAAGAAATTAAAGATGATACAAATAGATGGAGAGATATACCATGTTCTTGGAATAGAAGAATCAACATTGTGAAGATGACTCTACTACCCAAAGCAATCTACAGATTCAATGCAATCCCTATCAAGCTACCACTGGCATTTTTCACAGAACTAGAACAAAATATTGCTCAATTTTTATGGACACACTAGAGACCCCGAATAGCCAAAGCAATCTTGAGAACGAAAAACGGAGCTGGAGCAATCAGGCTCCCTGACTTCAGACTATATTACAAAGCTACAGTAATCAAGACAGTATGGTACTAGGACAAAAACAGAAAGATAGATCAATGGAACAAGATAGAAAGCCCAGAGATAAACCCACGCACATATGGTCACCTTATCTTTGACAAAGGAGGCAGGAATGTACAGTGGAGAAATGACAGCCTCTTTCATAAGTGGTGCTGGGAAAACTGGGCAGGTACATGTAAAAGTATGAGATTAGATCACTGCCTAACACAATACACAAAAATAGGCTCAAAATAGATTGAAGACATAAATGTAAGGCCAGAAACTATCAAACTCTTAGAGGAAAACATAGGGAGAAAACTTTATTACATAAATCACAGCAAGATCCTTTTTGACCCACCTCTAAGAGAAATGGAAATAAAAACAAAAATAAAATGGGACCTAATGAAACTTCAAATCTTTTGCACAGCAAAGGAAACATAAACAAGACCAAAAGACAACCCTCAGAATGGGAGAAAATATTTGCAAATGAAGCAACGGACAAAGGATTAATCTCCAAAATTTATAAACAGCTCATGCAGCTCAATAACATAAAACAAACAACCCAATCCAAAAATGGGCAGAAGACCTAAATAGACATTTCTCCAAAGAAGATATACAGACTGCCGACAAACACATGAAAGAATGCTCAACATCACTAATCATTAGAGAAATGCAAATCAAAACTACAATGAGATATCATCTCACACCAGTCAGAACGACCATTATCAAAAAATCTAGAAAGAATAAATGCTGGAGAGGGTGTGGAGAAAAGGGAACACTCTTGCACTGCTGGTGGGAATGTGAATTGGTACAGCCACTGTGTAGAACAGTATGGAGGTTTCCTCAAAAAACTACAAATAGAACTACCATATGACCCAGCAATCCCACTATTGGGCTTATACCCTCAGAAAACCATAATTCAAAACGAGTCATGTACCTAAATGTTCATTGCAGCTCTATTTTTTTCATCTTTACTGGACTATAATTGCTTTACAATGGTGTGTTAGTTTCTGCTTTATAACAAAGTGAATCAGTTATACATATACATATGTTCCCATTCCTCTTCCCTCTTGCATCTCCCTCCCTCTGACCCTCCCTATCCCACCCCTCCAGGCGGTCCCAGAGCACCAAGGTGATCTCCCAGTGCTATGCGGCTGCTTCCCACTAGTTATCTACCTTACGTTTGGTAGTGTATATATGTCCATGCCTCTCTCTCGCTTTGTCACAGCTTACCCTTCCCCCTCACCATATCCTCAAGTCTATTCTCTAGAAGGTCTGTGTCTTTATTTCTGTCTTACCCCTAGGTTCTTCATGACTTTTTTTTTTCTTAAATTCCATATATATGTGTTAGCATACGGTATTTGTCTTTCTCTTTCTGACTTACTTCACTCTGTATGACAGACTCTAGGTCCATCCACCTCAGTACAAATAGCTCAATTTCGTTTCATTTTATGGCTGAGTAATATTCCAATGTATATATGTGTCACATCCTCTTTATCCATTCATCCTATGATGGACACTTAGGTTTTTTTCCATTTCCTGGCAATTGTAAACAGAGCTGCAATTAACATTTTGGTACATGACACTTTTTGAATTATGGTTTTCTCAGGATATATGGCCAGTAGTAGGATTTCTGGGTCATATGGTAGTTATATTTGTAGTTATTTAAGGAAACTCCATACGGTTCTCCACAGTGGCTGTATCAATTTACATTCCCACCAACAGTGCAAGAGTGTTCCCTTTGCTCCACACCCTCTCCAGCATTTATTGTTTCTACATTTTTTAATGATGGCCATTCTGACTAGTGTGAGATGATATCTCATTGTAGTTTTGATTTGCATTTCTCTAATGATTAGTGATGTTGAGCATTCTTTCATGTGTTTATTGGCAGTCTGTATATCTTCTTTGGAGAAATGTCTATTTAGGTCTTCTGCCCATTTTTGGATTGGGTTGTTTGTTTTTTTGTTATTAAGCTGCATGAGCTGCTTATGAATTTCGGAGATTTATCCTTTGACAATTGCTTCATTTGCAAATATTTTCTCCCACTTATTGAAGAGGCTGTCCTTTTTCCACTGTATATTTCTGCCTCCTTTATCAAAGATAAGGTGACCATATGTGCGTGGGTTTATCTCTGGGCTTTCTATCCTGTTCCATTGATCTATCTTTGTTTTTGTGCCAGTACCATAATGTCTTGATTACTGTAGCTTTGTAATATAGTCTGAAGTCAGGGAGCCTGATTCCTCCAGCTCTGTTTTTCGTTCTCAAGATTGCTTTGGTTATGCGGGGTCTCTAGTGTGTCTATAAAAATTGAGCAATTTTTTGTTCTAGTTCTGTGAAAAATGCCAGTGGTAGTTTGATAGAGATTGCATTGAATCTGTAGATTGCTTTGGGTGGTAGAGTCATCTTCACAATGTTGATTCTTCCAATCCAAGAACATGGTATATCCCTCCATCTATTTGTGTCATCTTTAATTTCTTTCATCAGTGTCTTATAATTTTCTGCATACAGGTCTTTTGTCTCCTTAGGTAGGTTTATTCCTAGATATTTTATTCTTTTTGTTGCAATGGTAAATGGGAGTGTTTTCTTGATTTCACTTTCAGATTTTCAACTTTAGTGTATAGGAATGCCAGAGATTTCTGTGAATTAATTTTGTATCCTGCTACTTTACCAAATTCATCGATTAGCTCTAGTAGTTTTCTGGTAGCATCTTTAGGATTCTCTATGTATAGTGTCATGTCATCTGCAAACAGTGACAGCTTTACTTCTTCTTTTCTGACTTGCATTCCTTTTATTTCCTTTTCTTCTCTGATTGCTGTGGCTAAAACGTCCAAAACTATGTTGAAGAAGTGTGGTGAGAGTGGGCAACCTTGTGTTGTTCCTAATCTTAGTAGAAATGCTTTCAGTTTTTCAGCACTGAGGATGATGTTGGCTATGGGTTTGTCATATATGGCCTTTATTATGTTGAGGAAAGTTCCCTCTATGCCTACTTTCTGCAGGGTTTTTATTATAAATGAGTGTTGAATTTTGTCGAAAGCTTTCTCTGCATCTATTGATATGATCATATGTTTTTTCTCCAATCTGTTAATATAGTGTATCACGTTGATTGATTTGTGTATGTTGAAGAATCCTTGCATTCCTGGAATAAACCCCACTTGATCATAGTGTATGGTCCGTTTAATGTGCTGTTGGATTCGGTTTGCTAGTATTTTGTTGAGGATTTTTGCATCTGTTTTCATCATTGATATTGGCCTGTAGTTTTTTTCTTTGTGACATTCTTGTCTCGCTTTGGTATCAAGGTGATGATGGCCTTGTAGAGTGAGTTTGGGAGTGTTCCTCCCTCTGCTATGTTTTGGAAGAGTTTGAGAAGGATAGGTGTTAGCTCTTCTCTAAATGTTTGATAGAATTCGCCTGTGAAGCCATCTGGTCCTGGGCTTCTGTTTGTTGGAAGATTTTTAATCACAGTTTCAACTTCAGTGCTTGTGATTTGTCTGTTCATATTTTCTATTTCTTCCTGATTTAGTCTTGGCAGGTTGTACATTTCTAAGAATCTGTCCATTTCTTCCAGGTTGTCCATTTTATTGACATAGAGTTGCTTGTAGTAATCTCTCATGATCTTTTGTATTTCTGCAGTGTCAGTTGTTACTTCTCCTTTTTCATTTCTAATTCTACTGATTTGAGTCTTCTCCCTTTTTTTCTTGATGAGTCTTGCTAATGGTTTATCAATTTTGTTTATCTTCTCAAAGAACAAGCTTTTAGTTTTATTGATCTTTGCTATGGTTTCCTTCATTTCTTTTCATTTATTTCTGTTATTATTTTTGTGATTTCTTTCCTTCTGGTACCTTTGGGGTTTTTTTGTTCTTCTTTCTCTAATTGCTATAGGTGCAAGGTTAGGTTGGTTATTCAAAATGTTTCCTGTTTCTTAAGGGAGAATTGTATTGCTATCAACTTCCCTCTTAGAACTGCTTTTGCTGCATCCCATAGATTTTGGGTCGTCGTGTCTCCATTGTCATTTTTTTCTAGGTATTTTTTGATTTCCTCTTTGATTTCTTCAGTGATCACATCGTTATTAAGTAGTGTATTATTTAGCCTCCATGTGTTTGTATTTTTTACAGATCTTTTCCTGTAATTGATATCTAGTCTCATAGCATTATGGTCAGAAAAGATACTTGATACAATTTCAATTTTGTTAAATTTACCAAGGCTTGATTTTTGACCCAAGATATGATCTATCCTGGAGAATGTTCCATGAGCACTTGAAAAAAATATGTATTCTCTTGATTTGGGGTGGAATTTCCAATAAATATCAATTAAGTCCATCTTGTTTAATGTATCATTTAAAGCTTGTGTTTCCTTATTTATTTTCAATTTGGATGATCTGTCCATTGGTGAATGTGGGATGTTAAAGTCCCCTACTATGAATGTGTTACTGTCGATTTCCCCTTTTATGGCTGTTAATATTTGCCTTATGTTTTGAGGTGTTCCTATGTTGGGTGCATAATTATTTCCAATTGTTATATCTTCTTCTTGGAATGTCCCTTGATCATTATGTAGTGTCCTTCTTTGTGTCTTATAAGAGTCATTATTTTAAAGTCTATTTTGTCTGATATGAGAATTGCTACTCCAGCTTTCTTTTGGTTTCCATTTGCATGGAATACCTTTTCCATCCCCTTACTTTCAGTCTGTATGTGTCCCTAGGTCTTAAGTGGATCTCTTGTAGACATCAAATATATGGTTCTTGTTTTTTTATCCATTCAGCCAATCTGTGTCTTTTGGTGGGAGCTTTCAGTCCATTTACATTTAAGGTAATTATCGATATGTATGTTCCTATCACCATTTTCTTAATTGTTTTGGGTTCGTTATTTTAGGTCTTTTCCTTCTCTTGTGTTTCTCGCCTATAGAAGTTCCTTTAGCAGTTGTTGTAAAGCTGGTTTGGTGGTGCTGAACTCTCTCAGCTTTTGCTTGTCTGTAAAATTTTTAATTTCTCCATCATATCTGAATGAGATCCTTGCTGGTTTGAGTAATCTTTGTTGCAGGTTTTTCTCCCTCATCACTTTAAATGTGTCCTGCCAGTCTCTTCTGGCTTGCAGAGTTTCTTCTGAAAGATCAGCTGTTAACCTTATGGGGTTTCCCTTGTGCGTTATTTGTTGTTTTTCCCTTGCTGCTTTTAATATGTTTTCTTTGTATTTAATTTTTGACAGTTGGATTAATATGTGTCTTGGTGTATTTCTCCTTGGATTTATCCTATGGGACTCTCTGTGCTTCCTGGACTTGATTAACTACTTCCTTTCCCATATTAGGGAAATTTTCAACTATAATGTCTTCTAATATTTTCTCAGTCCCTTTCTTTTTCTCTTCTTCTTCTGGAAACCCTATAATTCTAATGTTTGTGTGTTTAATGTTGTCCCAGAGGTCTCTGAGACTGTCCTCAGTTCTTTTCATTCTTTTTTCTTTATTCTGCTCTGCAGTAGTTATTTCCACTATTTTATCTTCCAGGTCACTTATCCGTTATTCTGCCTCAGTTATTCTGCTATTGATCCCATCTAGAGTAGTTTTCATTTCATTTATTGTGTTGTTCATTGTTGTTTGTTTCATGTTTAGTTCTTCTAGGTCCTTGTTAATTGTTACTTGCATTTTGTCTATTCTATTTCCAAAATTTTGTATCACCTTTACTATCATTATTCTGAATTCTTTTTCAGGTAGACGGCCTATTTCCTCTTCATTTGTTAGGTCTGGTGGGTTTTAATCTTGCTTCTTCATCTGCTGTATGTTTTTCTATCTTCTCATTTTGCTTGTCTTACTGTGTTCAGGGTCTCATTTTTGCAGGCTGCAGGTTCGTATTTCCCATTGTTTTTGGTTTCTGTCCCCAGTGGCTAAGATTGCTTCAGTGGGTTGTGTAGGCTTCCTGGTGGAGGAAACTAGTGCCTGTGTTCTGGTGGATGAGGCTGGATCTTGTCTTTCTGGTGGGCAAGTCCACGTTTGTTGATGTGTTTTGGGGTGTCTGTGGACTTATTATGATTTTAGGCAGCCTCTCTGCTAATGGGTGGGTTTGTGTTCCTGTCTTGCTTTTTGTTTGGCATAGGATGTCCAGCACTGTAGCTTGCTGGTCGTGGAGTGAAGCTGGGTGCTGGTGTTGAGATGGAGATCTCTGCGAGATTTTCGCCATTTGATATTATATGGACCTGGGAGGTCTCTTGTGGACCAGTGTCCTGAAGTTGGCTCTCCTACCTCAGAGGCACAGGAGTGACTCCTGGCTGCAGCACCAAGTGCTTTTCATCCACATGGCTCAGAATAAAAGGGAGAAAAATTAGAAAGAAAGAAAGAAAGAAAGAAAGAAAGAAAGAGAGAAAGAAAGAAAGAAAGAAAGAAAGGAAGAAAGAAAGGAAGAAAGAAGGGAGGGAGGGAGGGAGGAAGGAAAGAAGGAGGGAAGGAAGAAAAAAAGAAAGAAAGAAGATAACATAAAATATAATAAAGATAAAATATAATAAAGTTATTAGAATAAAATAATAATTATTAAGAGAAAAAGAAAACGGATGGATAGAACTCTAGGACAAATGTTGGAAGCAAAGCTCTACAGACAAAATCTCACACAGAAGCATACACATACACACTCACAAAAAGAGGAAAAGGGGAAAACATCATAAGTCTTGCTCTCAAAGTCCACCTCCTCAATTTGGGATGATTCGTTGTCTAAAGGAGGGAAGGAAGGAAAGAAAGAATGAAGATAAAGTACAATAAAATGAAGTCATTAAAATAAAAAGTAATCATTAAGAAAAAAATTAAAAAGCAAAACGGACGGATAGAACCCTCGGACCAATGGTGGAAGCAAATCTATACAGACAAAATCTCACACAGAAACATTCACATACACACTCACAAAAAAGAGGAAAAGGGGGAAAAAATCATAAATCTTGCTTTCAAAGTCCACCTCCTTAATTTGGGATGATTTGTTGTCTATTCATGTATTCCACAGATGCCGGGTACATCACATTGATTGTGGAGCTTTAATTCGCTGCTTCTGAGGCTGCTGGGAGAGATTTCCCTTTCTCTTCTTTGTTCTCACAGCTCCCAGGGGCTCAGCTTTGGATTTGGCCCCACCTCTGCGTGTAGGTTACTGGAGGGCGTATGTTCTTCGCTCAGACAGGACGGGGTTAAAAAAGCCACTGATTCGGGGGCTCTGCCTCACTCAGGCCGGGAGGAGGCAGGGGCATGAAGTGCGCGGTGAGCCTGCAGTGGCAGAGGCCGGTGTGATGTTGCACCAGCCTGAGGCACGCCGTGCGTTCTCCCGGGGGAGTTGTCCCTGGATCCCGGGACCCTGGCAGTGGCGGGCTGCACAGGCTCCCTGCAAGGGGTGTGTGGATAGTGACCTGTGCTCGCACAGAGTCTTCTTGGTGGCAGCAGCAGCAGCCTTAGCATCTCACGCCTGTCTCTGGGATCTGCGCTTTTAGCCGCGCCTCGCGCCCGTCTCTGGAGCTCATTTAAGCAGCGTTCTTAATCCCCTCTCCTCGTGCACCAGGAAACAAAGAGGGAAGAAAAGGTCTCTTGCCTCTTCAGCAGGTCCAGACTTTCCCCCGGACTCCCTCCCCACCAGCCATGGTGCACTAGTCCCCTGCAGGCTGTGTTCACACCGCCAACCCCAGTCCTCTCCCTGTGCTCCAACCGAAGCCCAAGCCTCAGCTACCAGCCCTGCCTGCCCCGGTTGGGGAGCAGACAAGACTCTCGGTCTGGTGAGTGCCAGTCAGCACTGATCCTCTGTGCGGGAATCTCCGCTTTGCCCCCCACACCGCTGTTGCTGTGCTCTCCTCCCCGGCTCTGAAGCTTTCCCTCACCACCACCCACAGTCTCTGCCTGCAAAGGGGCTTCCTACTGTGTGGAAACCTTTCTTCCTTCACAGCTCCGTCCCACTGGTGCAGGTCCCATCCCTATCCTTTTGTCTCTGTTTATTCTTTTCTCTTTTGCCCTACCCAGGTACGTGGGGGGTTTCTTGCCTTTTGGGAGGTCTATGGTCTTCTGCCAGCATTCAGTTGGTGTTCTCTAGGAGTTGTTCCACGTGTAGATGTATTTCTGATGTATTTGTGGGGAGGAAGGTGATCGCATCTTACTCTTCTGCCATCTTCCCCTGGGCTACTGTCCTCAATTCTTTTCATTCTTTTTTCTTTATTCTGCTCTACAGTAGTTTTTTCCACTGTTTTATCTTCCAGGTCACTTATCCGTTCTTTTGTCTCAGTTATTCTGCTATTGTTCCCTTCCAGAGAATTTTTAATTTCATTTATTGTGCTGTTCATGATTGTTTGTTTGCTCTTTAGTTCTTCTAGGTCCTTGTTAAATGTTTCTTGTATTTTCTCCATTCTATTTCCACAATTTTGGATCTTCTTTACTATCATTATTCTGAATTCTCTTTCAGGTAGACTGCCTATTTCCTCTTCATTTGTTAGTTCTGGTGGGTTTTTACCTTGCTCCTTTATCTGCTGTGTGTTTCCTGTCTTGTCATTTTGCTTAACTTACTGTATTTGGGGTCTGCTTTCACAGGCTGCAGGTTCGTAGTTCCCATTGTTTTTGGTGTCTGCCCCCAGTGGCTAAGGTTGGTTCAGTGGGTTGTGTAGGTTTCCTGGTGGAGGGGACTAGTGCCAGTGTTCTGGTGGATGAAGATGGATCTTTTCTTTCTGGTCGGCAGGTCCCTGTCTGGCGGTGTGTTTCGGGGTGTCTGTGACCTTCTTATTATTTTAGGCCACCTCTCTAGTAATGGGGGGGATTTCATTCCTGTACTCCCTTCCCTTTTTTGAAGTATATAATATAGTATTATTACCTGTAGGTACTTTGATAAGATCAGAGGCAGTGACTGGTCAGCAAGGTCCCTGGTTTTCCAGAACCACTATGTTTCCCCAAGTCAGAGAGTTCATTTTTAAGCCAAGGTGGCCCCATACTGAGACAACAGTGGGATTCTGGATCAGAGGACAAGTGTCCCAGATGTAGCCAGTGTCAATCCTCTGGCATTATGAGTTATAGAGGTCATACTTTTTCAAGGGCTGAAGCTGACATCTCTATAGTGTTGGTGCTATAGGGGCATCATTTCAAAGTTCTTTTGGTGGAGTCCACAGGAATCTCCTAGGCTTCTTGCCTTTTAATTGGCTCACCATAATTAGGGGGACTATCTTGTCACATCTAACGTGGTGTGGTTTATTGATGGGCTTTCCTGCATAGCATTTTATCCAACTGAATTATTATGTTCACCCAAGACCTCATTTGAATGTGGGGCCTATATATGAGACCCATCCTATCACTAAGAGTCATTCTCTTTTTTCCAAGGCACTGGAAAGATATTACCAACATGCCTGAGCTTTCTACTAACTTTTCTGTTTAGCAATAAATGTTCCAAGAAAGCTACCTCTAAAACCCAGTAAAAGAGAAAAAAGTGAATGAGATGCTGAGTTACTCCACCTATGTCTACAAGATTCTGAAGCATATTTGCTTTGACGTTGGCATTTCATCAAAGGCCATGAACATCATGAATTCTTTCCTTTACTACATACTCAAGTGCGTCTCAGACAAGGCCTCCTACCTTGCCTGTAGCACAAGTTGCTCAAATGTCAACTCCAGGGAGATATAAACAGCCTTGTGCCTGCTACCCATAAAGGTGGTTGATTACACTGGGTCTGAAGATACCAAGGCCATCACCAAGTACATCAGCCACAAATTTACCGCCCTCAGGAGGATTTGAGTAACAAACACCAAAGGCTTTTTTCAGCTCCACATATTTTTTAAAAAATAGTAATAACTATAGCCCAGTAAATTTGGATCTATTTTAATTTTTGGTCTTGTGGCATTATGCTGATTTTAAGATGTCATTCTTATAATGAGCTAAATATTATCTGATCTCAAGTTTAATGTATCTGTAGTGAAATTTCTTCAGAAGAAAATAGTGGATTGTGTCCAATAATATTCCGTTTTACTGCTTTACTAAAAGGGCAGTTCTGGCAGTTATTTTTCTAGGTAAGCCTTTAAGGGGTTCTGTAAGGTCAAAACTATTTTCCATAATGATGTTATTGTTTTTCCACACCCATCCTTCCATGGGTATACAGTGGAATTTCCAGAAGTGTATTATGTGTGTGATGTCAAATAAGTCAAAAGCAAACAGAAAAACAGACATCTCAAGTTAATGATTTTACTGCTTTTCTATGTATGGGAAGATGCAAGAATCTGGGCTCATTGAAATTATTCCTTAGATATGCATCTTAACTATCTAGGGCCAGTATCCAGAGCACAGAATGTTTCATTTTCTCCATCCTGAATTCCCCTCCGGGCACACCTGTGGGGGGTGGTTGCAAGTGGCTGATGGCTTGATGGCTGATAACTTTTGTTGTTTACTGGAATGGCAGGCAGCAATTTTTGTCCACACATTTTTCATATGAACTTGCATTTTAGGTTATCATGTAATTAGCTTGCCAGACTTAGCAAATAAAAATACAGAATACCCAGTGAAATTTGAACTTCAGATAAACGATGAATAATTTTTTAACATTAGTACATTGCACGCAATATTTGGGCTAAATATTGTTACTGAACAAAATTTGGGTCTGCTCACCCACGGGCAATAAAGCCAATCTGCTGACACTGGGTTGTGGTGAAACAAAGTGCAGCATTTATTGCAAGGCAGGAGTCCAGGGCAGCTAATACTCAAAAAAACCTGAACTCCTTGATGGGTTTCAGGGAAGCATTTTTAAAGGCCAGGTGAGGGAGGGGAGTTGCAAGGTATGTGATCAGCTCATGCACAATGATCTGATTTGTTGACGGTGAGGTAAAAGGAAGGTGTCACAGGGGTTAACATTATCAATCCTCAGGCTCCAGTAGGTCTGGGGGCAATGTGCTCACAATCATCAAGTAGCTAATGTCTTCCATTTGGTGGGGTTTTAACATCCGTAAAACAACTCGGGAAATGTGCAGCAGATACTGTTATCTAGGAGCTAAAGATTCTGTGACTGCCATATGACTGATTTACTATTAAAATTCCTACCAGTCCTCCTGGACCAACTGCTACTTTTGTTTTTATATGGTCACATCCTTTCAGTCATTCATTCTTGAGCCAGGTTTTTGTTACTCAGGGTAAGCATGGGAGACTACAGCTTTTCTACAAACAAGAGAAAAGCAGAGGACATTGAAGGCGGGGTCTGTCTTGCAAAGGCCCCATAGGGTCACGCTCGGTTACATTTTCAGTTGATCCACTTGCACTGCAACTAAGTAAATAGCTGGAATTTTTTTTTTGTCCTTCAGCGGTCAAACCTTTTTAAACTTCACTTTCCTAATGTTTTGTATACTCTCAAATAGTAATGCTAATGTAAAATTTTCTTGTCACATTGACTCTAAGAGTGATGACATTAGCATTACTTCAGCAAACATGATATTGGGCTTTTTTGAGGTCTAACAGTTCAAAATAACATTTTTATATTTCTAAGCATCTTAGTTACTATAAAGAAACATCAAACATTAACACATGCCCTTTTAGCAATGTTTAAGATGAAATTTTTTTATCTTTTACTTTATTCAAATAAATTACACTTATGGTATTCCAATATAAAATCATCCTAGGATTCTTGGAATGAAATCCCTTATTAGGAGGCACTTGAAGAAATGGAGGTATATTGTGATTTGCATGCTAAATGGCTGATGTCATTTAAGCCTGCCATACAATCAGAGGTGTCTTGGAAGTTGCAAGTTTGTCTGACATCTGCCATTGCTTTTTTTTTCTTAATTAAAAAAAATGTTTTAAACGTCTTTATTGGAGTATAACTGCTCTACAATGGTGTGTTAGTTTCTGCTTTATAACAAAGTGAATCACCCATACATGAGGATACATATATCCCCATATCTCCTCCCTCTTGCATCTCCCTCCCACCCACCCTATCCTATCCCTCTAGGTGGTTACAAAGCACCCAGCTGATCTCTCTGTGCTATGCCGCTGCTTCCCACTAGCTATCCATTTTATATTTGGTAGTGTATATATGTCCCTGCCACTTTCTCACTTCGTCCCAGCTTACCCTTCCCCCTCCCCATGTTCTCAAGTTCATTCCCTACGTCTGCGTCTGTATTCCTGTCCTGCCCCTAGGTTCTTCAGAACCATATATATATTTTTAGATTCCACATATATGTGTTAGCATACGGTATTTCTTTTTCTCTATCTGAACTACTTCACTCTGTATGACAGACTCTAGGTCCATCCGCCTCACTACAAATAACTCAGTTTCGCTTCTTTTCATGGCTGAGTAACATTCCATTGTATATATGTGCCACATCTTCTTTATCCATTCTTCTGTCAATGGACACTTAGGTTGCTTCCATGTCCTGGCCATGTAAATAGTGCTGCAATGAACATTGTGGTACATGACTCTTTTGGAATTATGGTTTTCTCAGGGTATATGCCCTGTAGTGAGATTGCTGGGCCGTATGCTAGTTCTATATTTAGTTTTTTTAAGAAACCTCCATACTGTTCTCCATAGTGGCTGTATCAATTTACTTTCCCACCAAAAGTGCAAAAGGGTTCCCTTTTCTCGACACCATTTCCAGCATTTATTGTTCCTCGATTTTTGAGGATGGCCATTTTGACTGGTGTGAGGTGATGCCTCATGGCAGTTTTGATTTGCAATTTCCTAATGACTAGTGCTATTGAGCCTCCTTTCATGTGTTTGTTGGCAATCTGTATATCTTTGGAGAAATGTCTATTTATGTGTTCTGCCCATTTTTGGATTGGGTTGTTTGTTTTTTTGATACTAAGCTGCATGAGCTGCTTGTAAATTTTGGAGATTAATCCTTTGTCAGTTGCTTCATTTGCAAATATATTCTCCCATTCTAAGGGCTGTATTTTCGTCTTGTTTTTCATTTCCTTTTCTGTGCAAAAGCTTTTAAGTTTCATTAGGTCCCATTTGTTTATTTTTGTTTTTATTTCCATTTCTGTAGGAGGTCGGTCAAAAAGGATCTTGCTGAGATTTATGTCACAGAGCATTCTTCCTATGTTTTCCTCTAAGAGTTTTATAGTGTCTGGCCTTACATTTAGGTCTTTAATCCATTTTGAGTTTATTTTTGTGTATGGTGTTAGGGAGTGTTCTAATTTCACTCTTTTACATGTAGCTGTTCAGTTTTCCCAGCACCACTTGTCGAAGGGACTGTCTTTTTCTCCATTGTATATCCTTACCTCCTTTGTCATAGATTAGTTAACCATAGGGGCATGGGTTTATCTCTGGGCTTTCTATCCTGTTCCATTAATCTATATTTCTGTTTTTGTGCCAGTACCATACTGTCTTGATTACTGTAGTACTGTAGCTTTGTAGTATAGTCTGAAGTCTGGGAGCCTGATTCCTCCAGCTCCGTTTTTCTTTCTCAGGATTGCTTCGGCTATTCAGGGTCTTTTGTGTTTCCATACAAACTGTGAGATTTTTTGTTCTAGTTCTGTGAAAAATGCAAGTGGTAGTTTCATAGGGATTTCATTGAATCTGTAGATTTTTTTGTGTACTATACTCATTTTCACAATGTTGATTCTTCCAATCCAAGGACATGGTATATCTCTCCATCTCTTTGTATCATCTTTAATTTCATTCATCAGTGTCTTATAGTTTTCTGCATACAGGTCTTTTGTCTCCTTAGGTACATTTATTCCTAGATATTTTATTCTTTTATGTTGCAATGGTAAATGGGAGTGTTTCCTTAATTTCACTTTCAGATTTTTCATCATTAGTGTATAAGAATGCAAGAGATTTCTGTGCATTAATTTTCTATCCTGCTACTCTACCAAATTCATTGATTAGCTCTAGTAGTTTTCTGGTAGCATCTTTAGGATTCTCTATGTATAGTATCATGTCATCTGCAAACAGTGACAGCTTTACTTCTTCTTTCCAACTTGGATTCCTTTTATTTCTTTTTCTTCTCTGATTACTGTGGCTAAAACTTCCAAAACTATGTTGAATAATAGTGGTGAGAGTGGGCAACCTTGTCTTGTTCCTGATCTTAGAGGAAATGGTTCAATTATTCACCATTGAGAATGAGGTTGGCTGTGGTTTTGTCATATATGGCCTTTATTATGTTAAGGTAAGTTCCCTCTATGCCTAATTTCTGGAGGGTTTTTATCATAAATGGGTGTTGAATTTTTTCGAAAGCTTCTCCTGCATCTATTGAGATGATCATATGGTTTTCCTCCTTCAATTTATTAATATGGTGTATCACATTGATTGACTTGCGTATATTGAAGAATCCTTGCATTCCTGGGATAAACCCCACTTGATCATGGTGTATGATCCTTTTAATGTGCGGTTGGATTCTGTTTGCTAGTATTTTGTTGAGGAATTTTGCATCTATGTTCATCAGTGATATTGGCCTGTAGCCTTCTTTCTTTGTGACATCTTTGTCTGGTTTTGGTATCAGGGTGATGGTGACCTCGTAGAATGAGGTTTGGGAGTGTTCCTCCCTCTGCTATATTTTGGAAGAGTTTGAGAAGGATAGGTGTTAACTCTTCTCTAAATGTTTGATAGAATTCGCCTGTGAAGCCATCTGGTCCTGGGCTTCTGTTTGTTTCAAAATTTTTAATCACAGTCTCAATTTCTGTGCTTGTGACTGGTCTGTTTATGTTTTCTATTTCTTCCTGGTTCAGTCTCAGAAGGTTGTGCTTTTCTAAGAATTTGCCCATTTCTTCCAGGTTGTCCGTTTTATTGGCATATAGTAGCTTGTAGTAATCTCTCATGATTCTTTGTATTTATGCAGTGTCAGTTGTTACTTGTCCTTTTTCATTTCTAATTCTATTGATTTGAGTCTTCTCCCTTTTTTTCTTTTTTTTGATGAATCTAGCTAATGGTTTATCAATTTTGTTTATCTTCTTAAGAACCAGCTTTTAGTTTTATTGATCTTTGCTGTTGTTTCCTTCATTTCTTTTTCATTAATTTCTGATCTGAAATTTATGATTTCTTTCCTTCTGCTAACTGGGGCTTTTTTGTTCTTCTTTCTCTAATTGCTTTAGTTGTAAGATTAGGTTTTTTTATTTAAGACGTTTCTTGTTTCTTGCAAAATCTCACTCAGATTTGATGGAGAAATTAAAACCTTTACAGACAAGCAGAAGCTAAGAGAATTCAGCACCACAAAACCAGCTTTACAACAAATGTTAAAGGATATTCTTTAGGCAGGAAACACAATAGAAGGAAAAGACCTACAATAACAAACCCAAAACAATTAAGAAAATGGTAATAGGAACATACATGTCGATAACTGCCTTAAATGCAAATGGAATATATACTCCGACCAAAAGACATAGACTGGTTTAATGGATACAAAAAACAAGACCCATAAATATGCTGTCTATAAGAAATCCACTTCAGACCTAGGGACACATACAGACTGAAAGTGAGGGGATAGAAAAATATATTCCATGCACATGGAAACCAAAAGAAAGCTGGGGTAGCAATTCTCATATTAGACAAAATAGACTTTAAAACAAAGAATATTACAAGAGACATAGAAGGACACTACATAATGATCAAGGTATCAATCCAAGAAGACGATATAACAATTATAAATATTTATGCATCCAAGATAGGAGCACCTCAAAGCATAAGGGAAATGCTGACAGCCATAAAAGGGGAAATTGACAGTAACACAATCAGAGTAGGGTACTTTAACACCCCACTTTCTCCAATGGACAGATCATCCAAAATGAAAATAAATAAGGAAACACAAGCTTTAAATGATACATTAAACAAGATGGACTTAATTGATATTTATTGGAAATTCCACCCCAAATCAAGAGAATACACATTTTTCTCAAGTGCTCATGGAACATTCTCCAGGATAGATCATATCTTGGGTCACAAATCAAGCCTTGGTAAGTTTAAGAAAATTGAAATTGTATCAAGTATCTTTTCCTACCACAACGCTATGAGACTAGATATCAATTACAGGAAAAGACCTGTAAAATATACAAACACATGGAGGCTAAACAATACACTACTAAATAACCAAGAGATCACTGAGGAAATCAAAGAGGAAATAAAAAAATACCTAGAGACAAGTGATAATGAAAACACCATGACCCGGGCTTCCCTGGTGGTGCAGTGGTTGAGAGTCCGCCTGCCGATGCAGGGGACACGGGTTCGTGCCCCAGTCCGGGAAGATCCCACATGTCGCAGAGTGGCTGGGACCGTGAGCCATGGCCGCTGAGCCTGCACGTCTGGAGCCTGTACTCTGCAATGGGAGAGGCCACAACATTGAGAGGCTCGCATAGAGCAAAGAAAGAACCAAAAAATCACCACGACCCAAAACCTATGGGATGCAGCACAACATTTCTAACAGGGAGGTTTCTAGCAATACAATCCAACCTCAAAAAGCAAGAAACATCTTAAATAAACAACCTAACCTGCCATGGCTTTTAAGGCAGTCAGTGTTCACATCTATTTCTGAGGCTCATTTGAATACAATCTGTATATAATCATCCTCCCTCGTTCTCCAACTCACACCTCTTTTTCAAAATGAGTTTGTCATAATGTCTTGAGATATGATTTTGCTTCTCCCAAGAAGGGCCTAAAATGCCTTACCAAGACAAAGAATGTCAATGGGTTGCTTGGGGCCTGCTAGGACAGTTGTTCTACCTACCTGTAGAAGGATCCTCTGCCTTCTCCATTCTGCTATTGAGCCCATTCATTGAGATTTTTTGCTTTGCTGACATGTTACTAAGAAGATTCAGCTCAGTAACAGCCTCCCCTCTGAAACCATGACCATCATGTGTACCACTGTCAGTGACATTCTCCACTATTAGGGAGAACCCAGTCAATAGATCCTAAGATTTTTTTGAGTCCTATGAGTTTATGAAATAATGGTTGTGATAAATTGAAGCGCCTGTTTTTACTGGCACTCTACAAATGTTAAATCGCAGAGTGAGCCCACATGGTTCTCTCTCTTTCTTTTTCCATTTTGTTACACACATGCTCTAAAATTTTTATTTTTTTGCCCAAATATTACCTGATAAGATTTGTATTTATTCAAATTAGACTCAACATGATTTCAAAAGGTTGCTTGTCTTTTGATATTTTCTCACTTTATTTTCCATTTTCATCATATACTATATATACCTTACTTTATAATTTATTTACCAAATCTGTTAGTTCATTTCTTTTTATACATTTTCAGAATTTTTCTGCTTCCCTTTGATAGTGTTCCAAGTAAGTTTCAGATTGTTTTCTGTTTTTTTCAAATTAGAAAAGAAATACCAGTCTAGAAATTTTCTAATAGGAAAATCTTTGGGGGATTGCTTTGATTTTACAGATTTATTTAGGGGCAAATTCACATTTGAGTGTTCCTACCCAAGAAGGCTTGTTGCTGACTCTATTCATACTTCCATTTGAAACTCCAAACAGATTTATATTTTTCTTCATTATAGTTCATACACATTTTTCACTGAGCTCATCTCTAGTGTTTATTAAAGGATAAATAAAGGATAATTTTCAAAAAACGTAAAATCGTGATTCTCATAGAATTATAAAATGAACGCATCTTAATGACTTTATTGTACTCATAATGAGGAAGTTGGGTAGGTGTTATAACTTGTTTAAAAGAGAATCCAAAACACAGACATATTTATAAATCAAGAATATTGAAATAAACCTTTAGATGAAAACAAAACCAGCTTTTTCCACTGGAAAGGAAGATTATTCTCTCCAGGATAAAACTCACTTTCATATCTATAAACAAAACTTATTTTTTATTACTTTATCTTTTCAGGTTGTAAAATAACTCCCGTAGAAGCAGAATGAGACAATGTAGAAATTGTACTATAGACAAAGCATAGTTTTCCTTTGAAGCATAATTTTTTCTGTATAGTCTCCTCTTGCTGATAAAATTAATCTCAAAGAAAGATTATTCTTGGTCACAGAATAAGGCTGGTCTCATTAGACTTGGTCTGATTATTTTTTATAGGTGCAGGAAGAAATATAATTTACCAGACAAGCCTCCTTTAGTTTGCTTTGCCAAAATTTTCATAAGGATTGTCAAAATGCACTTTTAAAAGCCTTTTATTATTTCCTTATCCTGAGGCTAGGAATCATATCCAAGAACATCTCCTTACCAGATTTTATCTGCAGTACGTTTAAATAGGATGGTTTCTTCTTTTCTTGAGTACACCAAAATATACCAAGACAAGGCCTTGGTTGCATAAACAATTATTCCAATTATGTCCCAGTAAAAGGAGAAAGCCTTTCAATGAGCCATGGCTATGTCCTCATTTTAACTTGATTACCTCTATAAAATCCTTATCTCCAAATAAGGTCACATTCTAAGGTACTGGGGGTTATTACTCCAGCATATTTTGGTGGGGGACAAAATCAATGCTTAACAAGGAATGAGTATCAGATCCTAGATCATAAAATGCTGAATGGGTAAAAACAACCTGATGACACAGGCCATCTCCCTAAACTTTACATATGAGGAAAACCAAGCTCATTAGTGGGAGGAAAGGAACATAGTCCCAGGTCTCTAGAACTTAAAATCAGTATTCTGGTGATACCATGCCATAGAACAATAGGAGAACATCTCCCTCTCCTAAACCTGTAATGGACAGCTAAGGGACTAAGGGGTGGAGACTGGGACAGGGTGTTTAGGATGAGAGCCTTTGTGCCAATCTCAGGTTTCCCACTGAAGGATCTTAGAAAAGCCTGTAGGATCTTAGAAAAGAGCTTTATAGCTTTGACTCTTACAGAATGGAGATGATATTTCCATATTCCAGAAGACTGTGGTGAAGTATCTGTAGAAACCTACATCAGGCACACACTTAGAATTCCCAGGTTCCTGACAAAGCAGATACCTGATAAACAGCCCCTGTTTTGGAGGCTTGTATCAATGGACTTTTATAAAAATAGTTATGATAATAACATTGATTATAATGTTTAGGCCAAGTTTAAGTTAATTTTTAATTGATCAAAACATTTAAACAATACTATCAGTATCAATTCATAGTCATTCTTTTCAGTTTGCCAAATCCAAAATTATAATTTACCCCTATGGTTTTTTTCTAATAGTTTTATAATTTTAGCTCTTATATTTAGGTTGTTGATCCATTTTGAGTTAATGTTTATATATGGTACAAGGTAAGGGGTCCAACTTCATTATTTCACATGTGGATATCCAGTCGTTCCAGTGCCATTTGTTAAAGAGAATGCTCTTTCCTCATTGAATGAACTTGCACCCTTATCAAAAATCAATTGGACATAGATGTATAGATTTATTTCTGAAATCTCAATTGTATTCCATTGGTCTATATGTCTCTCATGCCAATACCACACTGCTTTGATTACAGTAGCTGTGTAGTTAAGTTTTGAAATTGGGAAGTATGCATCCTCCAACTTTATACTTTTTCAAGACTGTCTTCACTGTTTGGGGCTTCTTGCAATATCATATGAATTTGAGGATTGGCTCTTCCATTTCTGAAAAAACAATTGTTGGAATTTGATAAAGATTTCATTGAATCTGTAGATCTCTTTGGTAGTGTTTCCACCATAGCAGTATTAAGTTTCTAATCCATGAACATGGACTGTCTTTCCATTTATTTCGGTCTTCTTTAATTTCATTCACAAATGTTTTATAGTTTTCAGTGTACAAGTCTTTCACCTCCTTGGTTAAATTTATTCCTATGTTTTATTCTTTTGGATGCTATTATAAATGAAACTTTTCTTAATTTTCTTTTTGGATTGTTCATTTCTGGTGTATAGAAACACAGTGGATTGTTGAGTGTTGATCTTGTACCTTGCAAATTTGCTGAATTTATTAGCTCTAGTAGACTTTTTGTGGATGCTTTGCAATTTTCTACATATAGGTTCATGTCATCTGTGAGTATAGGTAATTTTACTTTTCTTCTTTCCAATTTGGACCACTTTTATTTATTTTTCTTGTTTAATTGCTCTGGCTAGAACTTCTACTACAATATCCAATAGCAGTGGAAAAAGTGGGTGTATTTATCTTGTCCTGATCTTAGGGGGAAAGCTTTCGGTCTTTTACCATTTATTATGATGTTAGTTGTATTGAACTGTATTTAAATGTTAGGAATGATGTAGGGGAAGTATAGTCTTTCCCATGCTGTTAGTGGGAATTTAAATAGATATAAATATTTTAATGTTATTTATTGGCAAAAATCTTGCAATGTAAATAAATGCATATACTTTGCCTGCAAAATTCAACTTTTAATAATTTATCTTCAGGAAAAGCTAGAAATAAACACAAAGAATGTATTCATGGTTATGTCCATAGTGCCATGATTTTCTTTTATTTATTTATATTTTCAGGGGTTAGTGTGGTGGAATTATGAGCCTCTTCCATTTTTACTACTATAATAATGTTTTTTAAATGCTCTAAGAGATGATGCTTTCAATACTGAAAGGAAAACAATACATAATAGTAGTTTCCGCTTCCACAGTACCTAGCTTTCATTTCAAAGGCCCAGGGAATACAGAATTCAGGCTTCTCAAGGCATGACACTGATAGTGGAGATTTTGGCTATGGAGACACCATCCAGGCAGACAGGTACTCTGTCTAGGACTTACATTTTGCCTGAAAGGAAGAATCAATAACTCTTGGTTGCCACAAGTTCTTCCTAATGCATCATTTAAATTAAGCAGTGGGTGTGGTGGCTTATCCCTGGTTAAGGAATCAAGTGATGGGTTCAAGTCTTTCTTAGGTCCCTGATTTGCTATGTAATACTTGCATCACTTTTCTCATCCGTGAAAAGCGTAGGTCTAAAATGGCTTTGGAATGGGTATAGAAAAGTATTGATGGCAACAGGAACTTTCATGCATAGCTGGTGGCAATACAAAATGGAACAGCTATTTTGCAAGACAGTTTGGCAGTTTCTTACAAAACTAAACATACTCTTACCATATAATCCAGCAATCACACTCCTTGATGTTTACCCAAAGGAGTTGAAAACTTTTGTCTACCATAAAAACCCAAAAAAGCAAACAAAAAAACCAACCTGCACAAGGATTTTTATAGCAGCTTTATTCATAATTGCCAAAACTTGGAAGCAAACAAGATGTCCTTCAGTAGGTTAATAAATAAACTGGTACATCCAGACGATGGAATATTGTTCAGTGCTAACTAGAAATGAGCTATCAAGCCATGAAAAGCTATGGAGAAACCTTAAATGCATATTACTAAGTGAAAGAAGCCCATCTGAAAGACTATATACTGTATGATTCCAACTATATGACATTATGAAAAAGGCAAAACTATGGAGATTTGCCAAAAAGATCAGTGGCTTCCAGGGGTATGTGTCAGGGGAAGTGATGAAAAGCCAGAGCACAGGATTTTTAGGGCAGTGAAAATACTCCATATGATATTATAATGATGGATACATGTCACTATACTTTTGTCCAAAGCCATAGAATGTACAACACCAGGAGTGAACCCTAAGGTAAACCATGGACTTTGGGTGATTATAATTTGTCAATGTAGACTCATCCTTTTAAAAAACAAAATTAGCGAGTGATGTTAATAATGAGGGACACTATGCATGTGTGGGGGCAGGGCTACACTTCCCTCTCAATTTTGTTGTAAGCTTAAAACTGCTCTGAAAAAAAAATCTGTTTTTTAAAAAAAACTACAAACGTGAGCTGCAGGCATGCCTAAGAACAATTCTGTTCTGTTGACTTAAATCAGAAGACCCTCTGTCCTTGGTCTCTGTGAGGCATACTTGGGAAGCACCTATACTCATGATGAAAGCCTGTCTACTGCATTGTTCCTAACAGAATCTGCATGTCAGAATTGAAGGGGTTCTCAACCCTGTAAAGCCCATTAAAATCATATTCCTGGGCCCCATCACAGACCCGTTCAGATTATCTGAAGATTCTGCTAAGGATCCCAGATGATTCTGATGTGGCAAGACTTTCAGTATTTGAGAACCATTCATCCAAGCCATGGTCTTCATACGCTAGGGCTTTTGGAGACTTCAGTGGAGCCAAAGAAGGGGCTGGACAGAGTACATGTTCATGAAAGACAAGTTATTATTGAAGAATAATATTTCATTGTATGGACATAGCAGTTTGTTTACCCATTCATCAGTTGATGGACATTTGGATTGTTTCCAAATTTGGAAAATTATAAATAAAGCCATTATAAACTTTTGTGTATAAAATTTTATGTATTTGTATTTACCTTGTATCTCCCTAACCAGAGAAGAGACACCACAACCACTGCTAAATTTAAGAGATGCATTGGGAAGAACTTGCTGAAAGAGACAACCCAAGAGGGCTATTGATTCTTCCTCCCAGGCAAAGTTTAACTCTAGGTTTAGCATTTAGTGGAACTGCCAAAATATTTTCCAAAGTGGCTATCATTTTACATTCCCACTAGCAATATGTAAGGGTTTCATTTCCTCCACATCCTCATCTATACAAACAATAGTCTAACTTTTTTATTACAGTCATTCTAGTGGGTGTAGTGGTATCTCATTGTGGTTTTGATTTGCATTTCTCTGATGACTAAAGATGTTGAGCATCTTTTCATGTGTTCACTGGCCATTTGTATTTATTTGGAGTGATGTCTCTTCAAACCCTTTGCCCATTTGTAAATGGGTTTTTTTTTTTTTTTACTGTTGAGGTATAAGAGGTTTTTATACATTGTGGTTTTATATATTGTGGTTTTTATACATTGTGATTGCTTGTTCCTTATCATATATATGATTTCCAAAATTTGCTCTTAATCTGTGTGTTGTCTTTTCATTTACCTGTGGTGTCCTATGCAACACAAAATATTTTGATTTTGATGTCCAATTTAACTATTTCTTTTTGGTTTTTTGCTTAGTGTCATGACTGAGATACCTTTCTGAGAGTTTTATAGTTGTTGATCTTAAATTTAGGTTGATGGGTTTATAAACTATTTCGAGTTCATTTTTGTATATGATATGAGGTAGGTTCCAACTTAATTCTTTAACACGAGGATATTCAGTTATTGCAATATTGTTATCGAGTCCAAGCTTGTTCTGCTCGCTGCACGACAGGCCAATAAATCGGAGACACGGTGTTGAGGCAGGGAATACGACTTTATTCGGAAAGCTGGCAGACCGAGAAGATGGCAAACTAATGTCTCAAAATAACCATCTTATCGGGGTTTGGATGCCAGTTTCTTTTATAGCATAGAGAGGGTGAGGAGATGAGGAAGTAAAGTAAAAAGGCCATAAGTTTTGCAAATATCCCCTGGAATGGCCAGCCTACAAGAGGGGATGTGTTAATTTCTTCTTTCTTGCAGCCATCCACAGGTGGACAGGGTCCAGATGTTTCCCTGAACAAAGGCACTTTGGTTTAACATTCAGGCAGAAGGGCAGGGTTCCCTGGGTTAGGCCATTATGTATAGACATAGACAGTATCCTTTTAATGAACAAAAGCAATGGGAAGCAAAGTTTAAAGTAAAAGAAACAGATCCAACTTGTAGTCAGATTTGGCTCTTCCCTGTTACAATATCATTTGTTGAAAAGACTATTCTTTCCCGTTTAATAGTCTTGACAGCCTTGTTGGAAAATCAATTGATCATAAATGTAAGGATTTATTTCTGGACTCTTAATCTATTCCATTGATCTGTATGTCTGTATTTATACCAATACCACAAAATCTTATTAATGTAGCTTTGTAGTAAGTTTTGAAATATAGGAAATGTGAACCCTCCATCTTTGTTCTTTTTCAATATTGTTTTGGTTATTCTGGGTCCCCTGTATTTGCATGTGAATTTTAAGGTTACCTTGTCAATTTCTACATAAACATCCGTTGGGATCTTGGTAGGGATCGTGATGAATCTATAGATTGCTTTGGGTAATAGTGCCATCTTAACAATATTAAGCCTTTCAATCCATGAACATGGATTTTTTTTTCAATTTTTATTGAAAGAGAAAGCAAATTCTTTTCCTCAGCCACCTGTCTGGTGGGAAATTGTAAGATAATAACTTACTATGTACGATAGTAAGTACCATAGTAAGTAAATACTTACTATGTACCAAAGATTATTCTAAGAAATTTATATGTATTAATCAAATGTGTCCTCGTAAACTCCTATGAAGTAGAATTATTATTATCCCTATTTTGCAGATGAAGAATCTGTGGCAAAGGAAATCAAGCAATTTGCCTGAAGTCACACAGCCAAAAAATGGTAGAGCCAGGGTTTTTTTTTTTTTTGCAGTACGCAGGCCTTTCACTGTTGTGGTCTCTCCCGTTGCGGAGCACAGGCTCTGGAAGCGCAGGCTCCATGGCCATGGCTCACGGGCTCAGCTGCTCCGCGGCATGTGAGACCTTCCCAGACCAGGGTACAAACCCGTGTTCTTTGCATCAGCAGGCAGACTCTCAACCACTGCGCCACCAGGGAAGTCCGAGAGCCAGGGCTTGAATCCAAGCATTTTGACTCTAGAGTACATGCTCTTAAACTACTACACACTACTGCCTATTACCAAGCGTCAGGAGCTTTTCATGGTAGGCATGTTTCTTTAGAGATAAAAAAGTGAGACCAACCCACAGAGGTGGCAGGTGTAAGAGACAAATAAGTGAAACCTGACTCTACCTCTTTCTAAGAACTAGCAGGATCTTTGCCCTTCCAAAGTATTATCTCAAGTGTCTGGTTAAGAAACAAATCACTCAAAGGTATTTTAGGTAGAGAGGGATTTAATGCAGAGAACTGTTTGCAGAGATGTTACAAAGGGCTATTGTAGCAAAAAGGAGAAAGGGATGTTACCCAGAGATAAGGAAGCTGTTACCACTCTTGTTGAGCTCTGGATGTGTCCTACCACTGCTGCCAAGCAGGTGCTTCCTCTACTAAGTACCCCATGACCTCATCCCATGACCTTATTTTTCTGTTGTTTCATCACAACATGTTTCACTATTTCACATTTTATAATTTCTTTATACTTATTAGCTTATTTCTGTTATTTATTATTCACTTATCTCTTTTATCTATAAAAATTACCAAATTATTAGTTTAATTTTCTGTTGTCTATTCTTTACCTCCTTCTACAGTAACATGGATTCCATGAAGACAATGACTTTATCTGTTTTATTCACTGCTATATCCCTATGTCTAGAGGAGTCCCTGACACAAAGCAAGCTGTTATAATTTTGTATAAGAGAATGATAGATTTAATAAAATTTATATCTGTATTTTACAGCAAGTACGTTAACACAAATCTTGCTTGTAACAATTAATAAGTGATGTATACTCTTTATTTTGAATGAAGCCACTGAACAAATGAATCTTCCTTGGTATCCCTATCAAGGTCTAACAAATTAGCTAGTTTGATGTGTTAATTAAGAGAGTTGGTTTCAGGAGATGCAAACCAACTTGAGCTGAGTGTAGTCAGGATATATTCTCTCCATTGACCCAGTTTGAGGGGCTCAGCTCTCTGTAATCCAACATCCAAGGTTCAGAGCTCAGTCTTACTACTTTGCCAGGTGTCTAAGTATCCCCTTTGATCTGAGACTTGTTCTGAAGACCTTGCAAAAGCTTCTTTTTGTGAAAACCAGATGGACATAGGCAAAGGCATTGGCTGGACAGGGTACTAGATGCATATATGGTACATTCCTGTGAAGACAGGCAGGACCTATGTTACAGACCATGTGAGGTCTCCAGTCATGTGAAAACTAGAAAGTAGGTGGCAGGGATTCTGATCCATCTGACACTGTTGCTGGTACTTAAGCTTATTGCATGAATTTGATTCAGTAGGGAGCAAACAGAAAGCAAGTTTATTCTTTCTCTCATTGAAACTTTAAATCTGCTTAAGGGAATTATTTCCTCCTCTTTAAGAAATCTTGGAGAAATCTCACAGCTTTGGGTGCTCCTTTCACATGTAACAACAGTTTGATTTCTGTCACAAAAATTTACATCAAGTGTAATATGAAAACTCAAACTTTTACTTTGAAACTACACTCTCTTAGCTCTGGCCTGCTTCAGGCTGAGAAACCCATGACTGATGCGAGAGGTAACATTGGCCTCTTTACTCTCTCCTTTCTCCACTTTCTGCCCTACTCACTAAGTACTCCTTTGAGCACCTACAGTAATGGAGAGGAAAGAGGAAGGAGAATTAAAAGCAGAACAGGGCTTGCTGGCTGGTATGGTTGCCATCTGACATCAAGACCTTCAACATAGTGGATAAAAAGTTGGTGACCCTTCTCACAGGATGCTTTGACAGGTTCCTTGGTGATCCCTCACTGGAAACATCTGACTATGGGCCATGCCCCTTCAGCTGTTATTTTTGAGCCTTCCCTCAGACCCTGAGCTTCTGATGGTCTTTGCTGATGGAATCTTGGTGCTTTCTGGATAGTCTTCTTGGATGGGGTCCATTGTAAGATGACCACAGAAGAGTCCCCTTCTGCTGGAATCAGACTGTGTCCTGCTTTCATGGAAAGTGCGGTTTGTTCCCAACATAGCCATAGTATAATTTTGGCACCAGGCTGAGGCCACTTTAGTCACAGCTTCTTCCCTTCCATCTTCCACAGGCAGGACTCAAGTACTGATCTCTTTTAGCCCTCAAACTCCAGAGATATGGGTTAAGATTTTCAGGTGTTTTTTATGAAATCTGCCCTGTGGTGAGGCATGGATGTCCAGAACACTGAAAACTCTCCCTACCAGCGCACAATGCAAGCCTTTTTATCTCCATTTTCTCACATCCTTGAGGTGCATGATTAGCTAAAAATGCTGGGGAATCAATATTACCATCTGCACATCCTGTACTAGTGTCTAGAATCTCCTAGAGGGAGTGGTCATACTTGGTAACCATAGTATTATTCTCAGCCCAGGTAGGTATGCTCAGCTGAAATGTAACATCCATGCTCCTTCTCATTTTATCTGGCATCTCCTAAGCACTGCCCAAGCTTTGCTGGCCCAGGTACCCCTACCTTAAGCTGCTCCATCTTCCCTTTTTCTCATTTTCTCTGATTTCCATTACCCAGACACACAAAAGAAAGATCCTGGATGCTTTAACACTACAAATCATTAATAACCACATCTCCCTCTTTTTTGAGGGAAAGAAGGTTCCTCTACTGATACTTGATTGCCCAGCTTAGGTCAGGTCAAGTCAGCCCTGACTAGGTAGGCAGAGCTATTTAGTGTGCATAGCACTTCTCAGGGACCCATTACTCTGAGAGGTGAGGGTCAGATATCAGATAAAGGGAAGGGTCATAGATTGGACACTATAGTGGGCCATAGATAATAACCAAAGGGGAACTTCTAATTTCCATAGCTACCTCCTTATTTCAAATTGCTTGTCCCTCCTTCACAAGGAAGCAATTTATATCATATTTAGTCTTTCACTCCTTCACTCCTGCTCTCAGCCAATCTTTTTCAATATAATAAAATCACAAAGCAAGGAGTCCTGGGGAAGATGGTAGAATTCCAGATGTGGAAGGAATCTTAGACTGCATCTAAAGCCGAGTTTCCTGACCTAAAGTATATTATGACTAAGTTATCTCAGTACTCTGACTTGTACTCTAGGAAAACATAAGACTAAGGTGGGGACAAGAATGTTGGAGCTTCAAACTGCAGAGAATAAGCTAAGAATTAGGGGAGAGGGTAAATCTATGTTACTGTACACCCTTCATGAATCCCAGGCATACTTGGAGATACTGCAGGTTCTGTTCCAGACCACTACAATAAAATGAATATCACAATAAAGCAAGTCACAGGAAGTTTTTGGTTTCTCAGTGCATATTAAAGTTATATTTACACTATACTGTAGTGTAGTGGTTGATGGCTTGATGGCAGGCAACATTAGTTGCTTACAGAAATGGAAGGCAACATTTTTTGTCTGCATATCTCTTCATTTTGGACCTCAGTTCTCATTCATAAAAGGAGAAAGTTGGACTAACTTATTATTGGTTCCTTCAGACAATGACAATCTATTATGTCACCAGTTGCCTTTCTTATTCTTATGATTTATCCCACCCTGATAATGCCATTAGAATGCAAACCTTGGAGATTGGTTCAAGATGGTGGAATAGAAGGACATGCTCTCACTCCCTCTTTCAAGAACAACGGAATCACAACTAACTGCTGAACAATCATCGACAGGAAGACACTGGAACTCACCAAAAAAGATACCTCCACATGCAAAGACAAAGGAGAAGCCAAAATGAGATGATAGGAGGGGTGCTATCACAATAAAATCAAATCCCATAACTGCTGGGTGGGTGACTCAAAAACTGGAGAACACTTATTCCACAGAAGTCCACCCACTGGAGTGAAGGTTCTGAGCCACACGTCAGGCTTCCCAATCTGGGGGCCTGGCAACAGGAGGAGGAATTCCTAGAGAATCAGACTTTGAAGGCTAGCAGGATTTGATTGCAGGATTTCAACAGGACTGGGGAAAACAGAGACTCCACACTTGGAGGGCACACACAAATTAGTGTGCACATCAGGACCCAGGGGAAGGAGCAGTGACAACACAGGAGACTGAACCAGACCTACCTGCTAGTGTTGGAGGTTCTCCTGCAGAGGTGGGGAGCAGCTGTGGCTCACCAAGGGACAAGGACACTGGCAGCAGAAGTTCTGGGAAGTGCTCCTTGGCGTGAGCCCTCCCAGAGTCCACCATTAGCCCCAACAAAGAGCCCCAGGAGGCTTCAATGTTGGGTCGTCTCAGGCCAAACTACCAACAGGGAGGGATCCCAGCCTGACCCATAGGCAGACAGGCACATTAAAGTTATGCTGAGCTCTGCCCACCACAGAAACAACCAGCTCTACCATCCACCAGTCCCTCCTATCAGGAAACTTCCACAAGCCTCTTAGATAGCCTCATCCACCAGAGGGCAGAGAGCAGAAGCAAGAAGAACTACAATCCTGCAGCCTGTGGAACAAAAACCACATTCACAGAAAGATAGACAAGATGAAAAGGCAGATTGTACCAGATGAAGGAAAAATATAAAACGCCAGAAAAACAATTAAATGAAATTGAGATAGGCAATCATCCAGAAAAAGAATTCAGATTAATGATAGGGAAGATGATTCAGGACCTCAGGAAAAAAATGGAGGCAAAGATCGAGAAGATGCAAGAAATGTTTAACAAAGATCTAGAAAAATTAAAGAACAAACAAACAGAGATGGGCAATACAATAACTGAAATGAAAACTACACTAGAAGGAATTAATAGCAGAATAACTGAGGCAGAAGAACGGATAAGTGACCTGGAAGACAGAATGGTGGAATTCACTGCTGCAGAACAGAATAAAGAAAAAAAGAATGAAGAAAAATGAAGAGAGCCTAAGAGACCTCTGGGACAACATTAAATGCAACAACATTTGCATTATAGGGGTCCCAGAAGGAGAAGAGAGAGAGAAAGGACTCGAGAAAATATTTGAAGAGATTATAGTCGAAAACTTCCCTAACATGGGAAAGGAAATAGCCACCCAAGTCCAGGAAGCACAGAGAGTCCCATATAGGGTAAACGCAAGGAGAAACATGCTGAGACACATAGTAATCAAATTGACAAAATTTACAGACAAAGTAAAATTATTGAAAGTAGCAAGGGAAAAATGACAAATAACATACAAGGGAACTCCCATAAGGTTAACAGCTGATTTCTCAGCAGAAACTCTACAAGCCAGAAGGGAGTGGCATGATATACTTAAAACGATGAAAGGGAAGAACCTACAACCAAGATTACTCTACCCAGCAAGGATCTCATTCAGATTCGAAGGAGAAATCAAAATCTTTAGAGACAAACAAAAGCAAAGAGAACTCAGCACCACCAAACCAGCTCTACAACAAATGCTAAAGGAACTTCTCTAAGTGGGAAACACAAGAGAAGAAAAGAACCTACAAAAACAAAGCCCCCCAAAATTAAGAAAATAGTAATACGAGCATACATATCGATAATTACCTTAAATGTGAATGGATTAAAAGCTCCAGCCAAAAGACACAGGCTTGCTGAATGGACACAAAAACAAAACCCATATATATGCTGTCTACAAGAGACCCACTTCAGACCTAGGGACACATACAGACTGAAAGTGAGGGGATGGAAAAAGATATTCCATGCAAATGGAAATGAAAAGAAAGCTGGAGTAGCTATACTCACATCAGATAAAATAGACTTTAAAATAACGAATGTTACAAGAGACAAAGAAGGACACTACGTAATGATCAAGGGATCAATCCAAGAAGAAGATATAACAATTATAAATATATATGCACCCAACATAGGAGCACCACAATACATAAGGCAACTGCTAACAGATATAAAAGAGGAAATCGACAGTAACACAATAATAGTGGGGAACATTAACACCTCACTTACACCAATGGACAGATCATCCAAACAGAAAATTAATAAGGAAACACAAGCTTTAAATTACACAATAGACCAGTTAGATTTAATTGATATTTATAGGACATTCCATCATAAAACAGCAGATTACACTTTCTTCTTAAGTGTGCATGGAACATTCTCCAGGATAAATCACATCTTGGGTCACAAATCAAGCCTCAGTAAATTTAAGAAAATTGAAATCATACCAAGCATCTTTCCTGGCCACAATGCTATGAGATTAGAAATGAATTACAGGGTAAAAATGTACAAAACACAAACACATGGAGGCTAAACAATATGTTACTAAATAACCAAAAGATCACTAAAGACATCAAAGAGGAAATCAAAAAATACCTAGAGACAAATGACAGTGAAAACACAATGATCCAAAATCTATGGGATGCAGCAAAAGCAGTTCTAAGCAGGAAGTTTATAGTGATACAAGAATACCTCAAGAAACAAGAAAAATTTCAAATAAACAATCTAACGTTACAGCTAAAGCAACTAGAGAAAGAAGAAAAAACAAAACCCAAAGTTAACAGAAGGAAAGAAATCATAAAGATCACAGCAGAAATAACTGAAAGAGAAACAAAGAAAACAATAGCAAAGGTCAATAAAACTAAAAGCTCGTTCTTTGAGAAGATAAACAAAATTGATAAACCATTAGCCAGACTCATCAAGAAGAAGAGGGAAAGGACTCAAATCAATAAAATTAGAAATGAAAAAGGAGAAGGTACAACAGACACTGCAGAAATACAAAGCATCCTAAGAGACTACTACAAGCAACTTTATGCCAATAAAATGGACAACCTGGTAGAAATGGATAAATTCTTAGAAAGGTATAACCTTCCAAGACTGAACCAGGAAGAAATAGAAAATATGAACAGACCAATCACAAGCACTGAAATTGAGTCTGTGATTAAAAATTTTCAAACAAACAAAAGCCCAGGACCAGATGGCTTCACAGGTGAATTCCATCAAACATTTAGAGCAGAGCTAACACCCATCCTTCTCAAATTCTTCTAAAAAATGGCAGAGGAAAGAACACTCCCAAACTCATTGTATGAGGCCACCATCACTCTGATACCAAAACCAGACAAAGATACTACAAAAGAAAAGAAAATTACAGACCAATATCACTGATGAATATAGATGCAAAAATCCTCAAGAAAATACTAGCAAACAGATTCCAGCAACACATTAAAAGGATCATACACCATGATCAAGTGGGATTTATCTCAGAGGTGCAAGGGCTCTTCAATATATGCAAATCAATCAATGTGATACACCATATAAACAAATTGAAGAATAAAAACCATATGATCATGTCAATAGATGCAGAAAAAGCTTTTAACAAAATTCAACACCCATTTATGATAAAACCTCTCCAGAAAGTGAGCATAGAGGGAACCTACTTCAACATAATAAAGGCCATATATGACACACCCACAGCAAACATCATTCTCAATGGTGAAACACTGAAAGCATTTCCTCTAACATCAAGAACAAAACAAGGATGTCCACTCTCACCACTCTTATTCAACATAGTTTTGGAAGTCCTAGCCATGGCAATCAGAGAAGAAAAAGAAATAAAAGGAATACAAATTAGAAAAGAAGATATAAAACTCTCAGTGTTTGCAGATGCCATGATACTATACATAGAGAATCCTAAAGATGCCACCAGAAAACTACTAGAGCTAATTAATGAATTTGGTAAAGTTGCAGGATACAAAATTAATGCACAGAAATCTCTTGCATTCCTATACACTAATGATGAAAAATCTGAAACTGAAATTAAGGAAACACTCCCATTTACCATTGCAAGAAAAAGAATAAAATACCTAGGAATAAACCTAGGGAGACAAAAGTCCTGTATGCAGAAAACTATAAGACACTTATGAAAGAAATTAAAGATGATACCAACAGATGGAGAGATATACCATGTTCTTGGATTGGAAGAATCAACATTGTGAAAATGACTGTACTACCCAAAGCAATCTACAGATTCAATGCGATCCCTATCAATTTACCAATGGCATTTTTCACAGAACTAGAATTAAAATTCTTAAAATTTGTATGGAGACACAAAAGACTCCAAATAGCCAAAGCAGTCTTGAGGGAAAAAAATGGAGCTGGAGGAATCGGGCTCATGGACTTCAGACTATACTACAAAGCTACAGTCATCAAGACAGTATGGTACTGGCACAAAAACAGAAATATAGATCAATGGAACAGGAGAGAAAGCCCAGAGATAAAACCACACACCTATGGTCAACTAATCTATGACAAATGAGGCAAGGATATACAATGGAGAAAAGACAGTCTCTTCAATAAGTGGTGCTGAGAAAACTGGACAGCTACATGTAAAAGAATGAAATTAGAACACTCCCTAGCACCATACACAAAAATAAACTCAAAATGGATTAGAGACCTAAATGTAAGACTGGACACCCTAAAACCCTTAGAGGAAAACATAGGTAGAACACTCTTTGACATAAATCACCACAAGATTTTTTTTGATCCACCTCCTAGAGTAATGGAAATAAAAACAAAAATAAACAAATTGGACCTAATGAAACTGAAAAGCTTTTTTACAGCAAAGGAAACCATAAACAAGATGAAAAGACAACCCTCAGAATGGGAGAAAATATTTGCAAATGAATCATCAGACAAAGGATTAATTTCTGAAATATATAAACAGCTCATGCAGCTCAATATTTAAAAGACAAACAACCAATCCAAAAATGGGCAGAAGACCTAAATAGACATTTCTCCATAAAGACATATAGATGAATAAGAAGCACATGAAAAGCTGCTCAACATCACTAATTATTAGAGAAATGTAAATCAAAACTACAATGAGGTATTACCTCACACCAATTAGAATGGGCATCATCATAAAATCTACAAACAACAAATGCCAGAGAGGGTGTGGAGAAATGGGAACCCTCTTGCACTGTTGGTGGGAATGTAACTTCATATAGCCACTATGGAGAACAGTATAGAGGTTCCTTAAAGAACTACAAATAGAATTACCATATGACCCAGCAATCCCACTACTGGGCATATACCCAGAGAAAACCATAATTGAAAAAGACACATGCACCCCAATGTTCATTGCAGCACTATTTACAATAGCTAGGTCATGGAAGCAACCTAAATGCCCATCGATAGACAGATGGATAAAGATGTGGCACATATATACAATGGAATATTAGTCAGCCATAAAAAGGAACGAAATTAGGTCATTTGTAGAGACATGGATGAATCTAGAGACTGTCATACAGAGTGAAGTAAGTCAGAAAGAGAAAAACAAATATCGTATATTAACGCATATATGTGGAACCTAGAAAATGGTACAGATGAACCCGTTTGCAGAGCAGAAATTGAGACACAGAAGTAGAGAACAAACATTTGGACACCAAGCGGGGAAAGCGCCGGGGGGTGGGGTTTATGGTGTGATGAATTGGGAGATTGGGATTGACATGTATACACTCATGTGTATAAGATGGATGACTAATAAGTAAATAAAAAAATAAATAAAAGAAGAATGCAAACCTTTCTGACTCATTCGAAATCTTAAATTGGCATCAATTTTTCCCTGAACTCCTTTATATATGTACATGTAAATACAGATATGGTAAATAATTTTAGTTTGTCCTCTGTGTGTTAAGGGCATTTATGGGTTTTTTTTCTATTTGTTTCTAGCTTCCACCCATGCATTCCACATTGGAGATATTTGCCAACTCCTCAAATTTGAGAAAACAACCTTCTTCCTCCTTCTTTGGCTCCTCCCCCTCTCCCCCTTGATCCCAGTTCCCATCTCCCTGTTTTCCTTCTATTAGTTTTGAGGCATCTGATCAGAGTCCAGTTATCACTGCCTGAACCCTTTAAATCATGTCCGTGCATCAGAAGAAATGTAAGCCTTCACTCTTGTTCAAACCTGGAGCAAACTATAGGAACCCTCTCTTCTCAGAGGAGGAGCCTGTTTTGTATAATCTACGTAAATTATGCTTATTAATCTGTTAATTGCAACCACTCAGTTAGGTTGTTTGAAAATGTTGACCATTGACTTAAAACTGTGATTCACTTCCAGAGCTCGAAGTGATATGTTCTCTTGCAACAAATTTGAGCAAGATCTGTATTAATGACCTGAGCGCATGGCCAAGAGGTTCATTAAGAATTTTGAGATCTGAAGATGATGAGACTAGCAACCAGTAATCATAAATAAGAGTGATTTCTGAGATCTAGTACTTGGGTTACGAGGAGATGTTGTATTAAAGTAAACATGCAGACCGTCAGATGTGAAGAGTATGTCTGGAATACCAACCATAACACTCTGCATGACCTCTTCTGACAAATAGCCTTGGTACAAATGAACTTAAGAAAGCAAAAACACTCATTGAAAAGACTTGTCTGAAACAAAGAAATGATCCAAGTTAACAGAAGGCTAAATCATTACTCTATTGAGTGAATTTAGTTTTTCTCTGTAGACATTAGCCAGTTTCTAGTAGTTGGTTGTCTTAGGAGCATGAATTAATTCTCTAATACTGGTAGAAAGTAGGCAGCTCCTAGATTTGTGTGCTCTGGGATGTTGTTGGAGATTTAGGAGCAATCTTAGTTTACTAGTGCTCAGTGAGTTAATATGAGATCTGGAAGATAAGGTTTCCTGAGTCTTTTCAGCTCTATGCTGCCTTTTAGGAAGCTCCCATAACTGCTCTTTGGGTCTGAATTCCCAGTGTTGTCAAAGACAGAGCTAACTGTAAGAGTAAATAAAAATAATTGTTTCTGTTTTTAATGGGCAAATAGATCATTTGCCCTCTCCTTCTAAGACTCTGCGAAACCCAATTCAACCAGAGTCCGTAATCTAACCTTTTGGAATGTAAATAACTCTCTTCAAGGGTCTGGATTTCATCCCCTTTGAAATGTAAACACCTAGCAAAGTCTTCCTGGCGCTTGATAGCTTAACCAGCTTTGTCTTAGGCTGTAACCATTTGCTTATAGAGGAGGTAAGAGAGGATTTTCTATTCCTATGGGAAGGTAATTAACTAGAACAAATACCTATCTCAATTCTCAACTGAACTTAAGATGAACTATATGAAAAATATATGTATATATACAAATTGTCCTGTTAAGTCCTCTTATAGGAGACACAAGGATACCATAAAACCTGAAGAGTATGTGTTATGTATGGCTGCAATCTATCTATATAAATGTATGTGAAAATGCCCTGATTTATAGTTTTATATTACAAACTGCCTATGCACACATAACTTGGATGTTTATTAAAAAATGAAACATCAATCTTTCCTTTCTACACTTTGTGGTGAATACTCTGCATTGTTAGCAGGATTTTTATTTCCACAATACTACAGACATCCACAGGTTTGAGACATGGTAAAGAATGGGCTAGAAATCAAGGGTACAGGCAATGGTGATCCAGGCAGGGAAACAGCTGGAAACCTGAAATCAAACCCAAACCAAAGGTCAAGGCAAAGATCAAATCAGAAACCAAGCCTGCAAACAAAAGACATGGGATTGTTAGACGCATGTGATGGGGAAATCCTGAGGTCAGGCACAGGTAGGCATGCTGAAGAAATTCAAGGAGGACCAAAATACAGAAAGACAAGGTAAAGAGGGTAGTCAAAAGTTCAAGCACAGTCAGGAACTTTATAGAAGCCAAAATGGGTGGCATGAGCTGAAAAGCAAATATATTGTCCCCTACATTCAGAGACCTGGCCCCAAAGCAAGCTGTCTTGACCAGAGGATTCATATATTTTCTGCAAGATGAATGCCAATTGTAGGGCTGGCCTACAGCAGCTAGCAAAAATGTGAGGGAAGATTTTGATTTCCTCTACAAATTAGATTGTTTCTATTCTATTGGAACTAATGCCTGCTCTTTTGTTACTTCTTGGTAGTCTGGGGAGACTGAATTTATAAAACAATGTGTGCAGCAAATCTAAAGAGCTGTTGAGTCCAATTCTAATAAGAAAAAAAAAAGAACATAGGGAACTGGTTAAATAAAGTATGCCAACTCCATACAGTGAGAAATGATATAGCTATTAAAAAGTATAATGTAGATCTCTTTTATTGACATGGAAAATATCTACAATATATATTAATGTGTGTATATATATAATTTTAAAAATTCAACCAGTATACACTGGTAAGGCAACAAAATAGTTATTGTTTATGACCAGTGTCTGTTCTGTTTGGTAACTGCCCTATACTGTTTGTTTCATATTTTAAGTATCATCTTTCTGTATATGCATAGAATGTTCACCAAAAGTCTAACTGTGGTCATCTCTGGGCAGGGGCAGGTTTGAGAGATTCTACTTTATTCTCCTTTAGACAAAGAAACATGCTAATTCATTTTGCCCACTTGCAGCAGAGTGTAGTAAAGTTAATCTCAAACCTCACAGTGTATCAGAACCACTAGACACTTTTAAAACCTACAAATGCTAAAGTCGCATTCCCAGAGATTTGTTTTACTTGGTCTTGGGTAGGGATATGAATATATTTTAATGGCTCTCTGGGTGAGTTTAATTTGTACTCAGGATTGGGAATCAGTCAAGGTTAGGAACACAGGCTGGGGAGCTGGACTGCCTGGGTTTAAATCCTGGCTGTGTCACTTATTCTTCCTGTGATAGTGAGCTAAATAATTAATTTCTTTGTGCTTTAGTTTTCGCACCTGTAAAAAAATGAGAATTTTAGTAACATCTAACTCTTAGGGTTGTTGTGGGATTACCACACACACACACTTTTATAAAGTAGTACAAGTATGCTTAATAGAGTTTGTTATTATTATAATGCCAATTTATTTTTTAAAACATTGCATTTATCATATCTCTCAGAAGTCATTCCATATTTCCCTACTGCATACTGGACTACATGAAAACTCCTCACCCTGGTATGTCAGCTTTATCTCTCCTTTTACTTCACCTACACTATATCTTAGTTAAATATGAGTAGGGATTTCCAAACCCTTTCAGAACATTCCCACATGTAAAACAAAATGAGTGCTCCATGTCATCATGATGCTCAAATATGCTCAAATAATCATCTGCCCTCAAGCAATAGGAGACAAGACTGATGATTCATCTGGGTTGTGAAATTATGTTAGAAGTGCCTGTAGATAGAGGAGCCAGCATTTTCCCACCCAAACATCTACATGCTACCTATTCTGAGCATTGTTCCTGAGGTCTTTTCCTACCTCCAGGCATTGAGAAGGTCTCAGTCTATGACAAGAGGATGATGGATGTGTCTGTGAAAATAATCAATAAACAATCAATAATAAGAATAGAAAAGAGTTTTATTTGAGCCAAACTGAGAGCTAGCCTGGAATCCTGCTTCCTAGATTACTCTGAGAAACTGCTCCAGAGAAGTAGGGTTTTTAGCACAGTTTTATATCTTGTCAGAACAAAGAACATTAAACAAGTCAGAGATACATTTCTTCAATGTTTAAAAAAAACAGACCAGCACATACACATACAGCACAGCACGTACAGTATGGCCTTGGCAGCTAGGAAGGAAGTCTTATCATCAAAGCAGTACCAGCATTAGCATCCCAGAAAGAAGGGCATTTAATCTTTATTTTTAACGTGGACATTCTTTACTTCTTGTCAGTGTGCCCTTTTCTTTAATAATTAAAGCAGATGTACAGCGTATGTTTGATAGGCCACAAACAGGCATAAAATTCAAGCTAAATCATGCATAAGCCAGAAAGACTTCACTATATCTCAGTATGTAAAAATATCTTTTATCAGATGGTTACATATACGTTATGATCATAGGTCCTGGACAGTCACTTATAAGTGTGTCTATCCCAGATACAGCAACTATATGGCAACCGTATAACCACTTCTTCCTACACCCATAGTAGCATCAATAATTGAACGTGGTTTTCTTTACCACTGAGTCTTTTTACCACAGTGCTCTGAACAGCTAGACCAAGCGAATCAGATATGGTGCCAGAAATTATGGCAAACCATCCTTTGACTTTTCAAAATCTGAAGCTCATCTATCATTTTGGTAGCATCTTCTGTTTTGATTACTTTAAAGTGAGATCCAGCTTAATTTTAAGGGGATGGAAAAATTTCTTCTCCCCTTAACAATCACATAGAAAGCCCTTTCATTTTCTAGAGACAACATAAAGCAATAGTACTTGCTTTTGGTTAAAAAATATGAGCTGTCAGCCAGCAACAGTTATACATTGTAAAATGCAGTGCTCATGCCTTCTCTCTTCCATTTTCCTGTGTTGCATTCTGTATTCACATTGGCATGTGAGCTTGCATTCTGGCCAAAGATGTTAGTTAATATGAGAAGGTTCATTTCTTTGAGAGTTTATTAGATAAAGAGCTAAAAGAAAGCACTACCAAGATAGCATTGAGAAGGTAAAAACACAAATCTGGCACCTCTTTTCCATAAAGATTTCATCTGAATTTGGAAACAGTATGTTGGGAGCTCTCAGAAGCATTTTAGCCCTCTCCCTAGAATATTTTCAGGAAAAACAATTGAAATTCAGGGGGAAAATAACCTGAATATCTTTCTCAGGATGGAATTGTGTTTTCACCTGCTTAGCACCAACTAAGTGATTGAAACAGGATTCAAGTCCTGTCTGGAGGCTCTGACGTCCATTCTCTTTCCAGTGTAAGACACAGCCTGCTGTTAGACACAACACTGCCTGCCCTGATATATCTCAAAATATTTTCAAGAATGTAAATACAGGAGGAAAATAAAAATAAAGCTAACAGGGCTTCCTTGGTGGTGCAGTGGTTGAGAGTCCGCCTGCCGATGAAGGGGACACGGGTTCTGTGCCCCGGTCTGGGAAGATCTCACATGCCACAGAGTGGCTGGGCCCGTGAGCCATGGCTGCTGAGCCTGCGCGTCCGGAGCCTGTGCTCCGCAACGGGAGAGGCCACAACAGTGAGAGGCCCTCGTACCGCAAAATAAATAAATAAATAAAGCTAACATTTATTAAATGCCTACTAGGCAGGCTCTGTAGGAACTACTTTACATAAAGCACTTTGTAAATAGCAAAGCATTTTTGAAATTTTATTCATTATAGTAAAGGGTAAGTGAGATTTGTTTTTACCACCTGAGAGTACTTTCCTTTATCAGCACCCCAGTACTCCCTTTAGTACTTCTTTAGATTTCATTTCTCCAGTTATTCAGTGTCCTTCTTCTGTTCCCTTACTTCTGAGGCAGAAACTCTTGTGTCTGCACTGGCCTGCCTTTCTCTAGTTGTAGATCTTTCCTTTCTTCCTCCTCCTCATTAAAAATGACTTTCCTATGTCTCATCAACTAATTGCTTAGCTAATACATTTTATAGCAGGATTTCTCTTGGTGCAAATGAGTGATGGAGACAGATGGTTTAAATACCTGAAACTAACACAACATTGTAAATCAACTATACTTCAAAAAAAGAAAAAAAGACAGCTTAACACAAAACCTATAGCAAAAGAAGTTACTATTGATGGACTTGCACTCACTGCAGTAGGCCACTGGAGGAAACACCTTGTGGATGGTAGTGAGATTTTGCAGTAAGAAAGACATGGGTTAGATTCTCAGTTCTGTCACTAATGAGCTCTGTTATTGGGCTAGTCACTTTTCCTCTGGCAATCTCATTTTCTCTGTCTGTAAAAGGAGTGACAAAAAAGGATTGTTACCATCTATTTTAACACTAAAATTGTGTGATTTTATTAGCAATGCATCTTCTTAACAAAAAGTTATAAGGAGAAAGAGCATTATAAACAGTATATTATGCTGTCTTTTTGCAATTCCCATTAAAAGCAGGTTTAAAAGTCACAGTTGTACAGTGATTTAGGAGCTACAACCTGGATATCTGCCTGATAATCTTGGCTCCATCACTTAATAGTGCCACTTAGCTGTGTGGCTTTGGGAAAATTGATCTCTCAGCTTCCACATCTGAAAAAATGGGGATAACATTAGTATTTTTGAATTAAATTGTTGTGTGATATAATTAATGTATGGGAAGCCCCTAACAAACACTAGCTATTACTGTTATAAAGCTCTGTATAAGTCCCAGTATCTTAATCTGTTACAAGAATTCTTGAGAAAAGTAGAAACAACCATCAGAGAGAGGTAGTGTGGAAAAGAAGGTGTATTAATGTTTGTGTTGGGTGGAGGGGCAGATATTAAGTAGTAGTAATCCATGAGCTGAAAGTGACAGGGTAACGATAAGTCCAGATTGATTCTCATCCATATCTTGTGTGTATTTAATGGACTGCTGGTCTTTCCTGTCTTTTACTCGTTTTCCTTTGCCAGTCTCTGTTTTGATTTGCAAATCACAGAGCCTTGCCTAACAGGATGGATGATGTCTAATTTCCTTAGATTAACATGGAGTTATGATGAGGGGGTTGTTTTGTGCCATTTAGGTTTTGCTAAGAGTACTGAAACCTTTTCTAAGTGAGGTTTTGGCAGAAGTGAGTGGGTGCTCATCCTAATCTTCCAGAAGATTCATTTTAAAGTCTAGATCTCAAAAATAATTCCAGAAATATCACTTGAAGCAAGATATTGTCTCCCCACACCCACCTTTTCCACCAAGCTTTGTGGGTTTTTAAAAATTATATGAGAGCTATTTGGACATTTTTCATATCTAAGACTCTTCTGCAGACTGCCTTGGATGATTATGGCTCTGATCAGGGGTGAAGCTGAAGGAAAACCTTAGAAGTACACATGTATGATGATTAAGGGTACCAGGTGAGCCAGCAGAGTTGATTTTCTGGGGTTTTATAAGATTATATATCCCAGGGTGGCCTTTATCATTTTAGCCCATATCATAGGTCGCCAACAAAATGGCTTTGGAGCCACGCAGGAGAGCGCAGCAACAGGGGTGCAGTGGGCAAAGTGGAGAGATTCCCCCGCACAGAGGATCAGTGCCGACCAGCACGCACAAGCCCGAGAGGCTTGTCAGCTCATGCGCCCGGGTGGGTGGGGGCTGGGAGCTGAGGCTCGGGCTTCGGTCGGATCCCAGGGAGAAGACTGGGGTTGGCTGAGTGAACACAGCCTGAAGGGGACTAGTGCGCCACAGCTAGCCAGGAAGGAGTCCGAGAAAAAGTCTGTACCTGCCGAAGAGGCAAGAGGCTTTTTCTTGCCTCTTTGTTTCGGGATGCGTGAGGAGAGGGGATAAAGAGCTCCAGAGACTGGCCGGAGCCGCGGCTATTAGCAGGGACCCCAGAGACGGGGGCATGAAATGATGAGGCTGCTGCTGCCGCCACCAAGAAACCTGTGTGCAAGCACAGGTCACTCTCCACACCTCGCCTCCAAGGAGCCTGTGCAGCCCGCCACTGCCAGGCTCCCCTGATCCAGGGACAATTTCCCCAGGGGAACACACGGCACGCCTCAGGCTATTGCAGTGTCACACCGGCCCTGTCACAGGCTTGCCCCGCATTCTGTACCCCTCCCTCCCCCCAGCCTGAGTGAGCCAGAGCCCCCGAAGCAGCTGCTACTTTAACCCCGTGCTGTCTGAGCGAAGAACAGACACCCTCAGGCGACCTACATGCAGAGGCGGGTCCAAATCCAAAGCTGAACCCCAGGAGCTGTGCAAACAAAGAAGAGAAAGGGAAATCTCTCCCAGCAGCCTCAGGAGCAGGGGACTAAATCTCCACAATCAACCTGATGTACCCTGCATCTGTGGAATACCTGAATAGGCAACAAATCACCCCAATTTGAGGTGGTGGATTTGGGAGCAACGATATATATATTGTTTTCTTTTTCTCTTTTTGTGAGTGTGTATGTGTATGCTTCTGCATGAAATTATGTCTCTATAGCTTTGCTTTTATAATTTGTCCTAGCGTTCTGTCTGCCCGGTTTTTTTTGTTCTCTTTTGTTTTTAGTATAGTTTTTAGCACTTCATATCATTGGTGGATTAGTTTTTTGGTTTAGTTGCTCTCTTCTTTCTTTCTTGTTTTCAATTACTTTTTAATTTTTTTATTTTTAATAATTATTTTTTATTGTAATAACTTTTAATTTTATTTATTCTTCTTTCTTTCTATCTTTTTTCTCCCTTTTATTCTGAGCCATGTGGATGACAGGATCTTGATGCTTTGGCCGGATGTCAGGCCTGTGCCTCTGAGGTGGGAGAGCCGAATTCAGGATATTAGTCCACCAGAGATCTCCCAGCTCCACATAATATCAAACGGCAAAAATCTCCCAGAGATCTCCATCTCAACACCAAGATCCAACTCCACTCAATGACCAGCAATTTACAGTGCTGGACACGCTATGCTAAACAACTGGCAAGACAGGAACACAACCCCACCCATTAGCAGAGAGGCTGCCTAAAATCATACTAAGGTGACACACACCCCAAAACACACCACCGAATTTAGACCTGCTCACCAGAAAGATGAGATCCAGCCCCATGTACCAGAACACAGGCACTAGTCCCCTCCACCAGGAAGCCTACACAAACCATTGAACCAACATAAGCCACTGGGGGAAGACACCAAAAACAAGGGGAATTATGAACCTGCAGCCTGCAAAAGAAGACCCCAAACAGAGTAAGTTAAGCAACATGAAAAGACAGAGAAACACAGAGCAGATGAAAGAGCAAGTTAAAAGCCCACCAGACCAAACAAATGAAGAGGAAATAGGCAGTCTACCTGAAAAAGTATTCAGAGTAATGATAGTAAAGATGATCCAAAATCTTGGAAATAGAATGGAGAAAATACAAGAAATGTTTAACAAGGACCTAGAAGGACTAAAGAGTAAACAAACAATGATGAACAACACAATAAATGACATTAAAAATTCTCCAGAAACAATCAATAGCAGAATAACTGAGGCAGAAGAATGGATAAGTGACCTGGAAGATAAAACAGTGGAAATAACTACTTCAGAGAAGAATAAAGAAAAAAGAGTGAAAAGAATTAAGGACAGTCTCAGAGACCTGTGGGACAACATTAAATGCACCAACATTCAAATTATAGGGGTCACAGAAGAAGAAGAGAAAAAGAAAGGGAATGAAAAAATATTTGAAGAGATTATAGTTGAAAACTTCCCTAATATGGGAGAGAAAATAGCGAATCAATCCAGGAAGTGCAGAGAGTCCCATACACGATACATCCAAGGAGAAACATGCCAAGACACATATTATTCAAACTATCAAAAATTAAATACAAAGAACAAATATAAAAAGCAACAAGGGAAAAACAACAAATAACATACAAGGGAATCCCCATAAGGTTAACAGCTGATCTTTCAGCAGAAACTCTGGAAGCCAGAAGGGAGAGACATATATAAAGTGATGAAAGGGAAAAACCTACAACGAAGATCCCAGCAAGCATCTCATTCAGATTTGACAGAGAATTTAAAACCTTGTGAGATAAGCAAAAGGTAACAAAATTCAGCACCACCAAACCAGCTTTACAACAAATGCTAAAGGAACTTCACTAGGCAGGAAACACAAAAGAAGGAAAAGACCTACAATAACAAACCCAGAATAATTAAGAAAATGGTAATAGGAACATACATATTGATAACTACCTTAAATACAGATGAATTAAATGCTCCAACCAAAAGATATAGACTGGCTGAATGGATAAAAAAACAATACCCGTAAATATACTGTCTACAAGAAACCCACTTCAGACCTAGGTACACATACAGACTGAAAGTGAGGGGATGGAAAAGATATTCCATGCAAATGGAAATCAACAGAAAGCGGGAGTAGCAATTCTCATATCAGAAAAAGTAGACTTTAAAATTAACACTATTACAAGGACAAAGAAGGACACTACATAATGATCAAGGGAACAATCCAAGAAGAAGATATAACAATTGTAAATATTTATGCACCCAACATAGGAACACCTCAATGCTTAAGGTAAATGCTAACAGCCATAAAAGGGGAAATCAACAGTAACACATTCATAGTAGGGGACTTTAACACCACATTTTCACCAAAGTACAGATCATTCAAAATGAAAATATATAAGGAAACACAAGGTTTAAATGATACATTAAGCAAGATGGGCTTAACTGATATTTATAGGACATTCTATCCAAAACAACAGAGTATACTTTCTTCTCAAGTGCTCATGGAACATTCTACAGGATAGATCATATCTTGGGTCACAAATCAAGCCTTGGTTAATTTAAGAAAATTGAAATCGTATCAGGCATCTTTTCTGACCACAATGCTATGAGACTAGATATCAATTACATGAAAAAATCTGTAAAAACTACAAACACGTGGAGGCTAAACAATACACTACTTAATAACCAAGAGACCACTAAAGAAAACAAAGAGGAGGTCAAAAAATACCTAGAAACAAATGACAATGAAAACACAATGACCAAAACCTATGGGATGCAGCAAAACAGTTCTAAGAGGGAAGTTTATAGCAATACAATCATACCTTAAGAAACAAGAAACATCTAAAATAAACAACCTAATCTTACACCTAAAGCAATTACAGAAAGAAGAACAAAAAACCGCCAAAGTTAGCAAAAGGAAAGAAATCATAAAGAGCAGATCAGAAATAAATGAAAAAGAAATGAAGGAAATGATAGCAAAGATCAATAAAACTAAAAGCAAGCTCTTTGAGAAGATAAACAAAATTGATAAACCATTAGCCAATTCATCAAGGAAAAAAGGGAGAAGACTCAAATCAGTAGAATTAGAAATGACAAGGAGAAGTAACAACTGACACGGCAGAAATACAAAGGATCATGAGAGATTACTACAAGCAGCTCTATGCCAATAAAATGAACAACCTTGAAGAGATGGACAAATTCTTAGAAAAGCACAACCTTCCAAGACAGAACCAGGAAGAAATATAAAATATAAACAGTCCAATCACAAGCACTGAAATTGAGACTGTGACTTAAAATCTTCCAACAAACAAAAATGCAGGGCCAGATGGCTTCACAGGCGAATTCTATCAAACATTTAGAAAAGAGCTAACACCTATTCTTCTCAAACTCCTCCAAAATATAGCAGAAGGAGGAACACTCCCAAACTCATTCTACAAGGCCACCATCACCCTGATACCAAAACCAGACAAAGATTTCACAACGAAAGAAAACTACAGGCCAATAGCACTGATGAAAATAGATGCAAAAATCCTTAACAAAATACGAGCAAACAGAATCCAACAGCACATTAAAAGGATCATACACCATGATCAAGTTGGGTTTATTCCAGAAATGCAAGGATTCTTCAATACACACAAGTCAATCAATGTGATACACCATATTAACAAACTGAAGAATAAAAAACATATGATCATCTCAATAGATGCAGGAAAAGCTTTTGACAAAATTCAACACCCATTTATGATAAAAACTCTCCAGAAAGTCGGCACAGAGGGAACCTATTTCAACATAATAAAGGCCACATATGACAAAAACACAGCAAACATCATTCTCAATGGTGAAACACTGAAAGCATTTCCTCTAAGATCAGGAACAAGACAAGATGTCCACTCTCACCACTGTTACTCAACATAGTTTTGGAAGTCCTAGCCACGGCAATCAGAGAAGAAAATAAATGAAAGGAATACAAATAGGAAAAGAAGTAAAACTGTCACTGTTTGCAGATGACATGATACTATACATAGAGAATCTTAAAGTTGCTACCAGAAAACTACTAGAGCTAATCAATGAATTTGGTAAAGTAGCAGGATACAAAATTAATGAACAGAAATCTCTTGCATTCACTTACACTAATGATGAAAAATCTGAAAGAGGAATTAAGAAAACATTCCCATTTACCATTGCAACAAAAAGAATAAAATATCTAGGAATACATGTTCCTAAGGAGACAAAAGTCATGTAGCAGAAAACTATAAGACACTGATGAAAGCAATTAAAGATGGTACAGATGGAGAGATATACCACGTTCTTGGATTGGAAGAACCAACACTGTGAAAATGACTATACTACCTAAAGCAATCTACAGATTCAATGCAATCCCTATCAAACCACCACTGGCATTTTTCACAGAACTAGAAGAAAAAATTTCACAATTTGTATGGAAACACAAAAGACCCCGAATAGCCAAAGCAATCTTGAGAAAGAAAAATGGAGCTGGAGGAATCAGGCTCCCTGACTTCAGACTATACTACAAAGCTACAGTAATCAAGACAGTATGGTATTGGCACAAAAACAGAAACATAGATCAGTGGAACAGGAGAGAAAGCCCAGAGATAAATCCATGCACGTATGGTCACCTTAATTTGATAAAGAAGGCAAGAATATACAATGGAGAAAACAGTCTCTTCAATAAGTGGTGCTGGGAAAACTGAACAGCTACATGTAAAAGAATGAAATTAGAACACCCGCCAACACCATACACAGAAATAAACTCAAAAAAAAAAAAGAAAGAAACTCAAAATAGATTAAAGACCTAAATGTAAGGCTAGACACTATAAAACTCTTAGAGGAAAACATAGGCAGAACACTCTATTTTATAAATCACAGCAAGATCCTTTTTCACCTACCACCTACAGAAATGGAATTAAAAACAAAAATAAACAAATGGGACCTAACGAAACTTAAAAGCTTTTGCACAGCAAAGGAAACACAAACAAAACGAAAAGACAACCCTCAGAATGGGAGAAAATATTTGCAAATGAAGCAAACTGACAAAGGATTAATCTCCAAAATTTACAAGCTGCTCATGCAGCTCAATATCAAAAAACCGAAGAACCCAATCCAAAAATGAGCAGAAGACGTAAACAGACATTTCTCCAAAGAAGCTACACATATTGCAAACAAACACATGAAAGGATGTTCAACATCACTAATCATTTGAGAAATGCAAATAAAAACTACAATGAGGTATCACCTCACACCAGTCAGAATGGCCATCATGAAAAAATCTGCAAACAATAAATGCTGGAGGGGGTGTGGAGAAAAGTGCACCCTCTTGCACTTTTGGTTGGAAACTAAATTGATACAGCCACTATGGAGAACAGTATTGAGGTTCCTTAAAAAACTAAAAATAGAACTACCATACGACCCAGCAATCTCACTAGTGGGCATATACCCTGAGCAAACCATAATTTAAAAAGTGTTATGTACCAAAATGTTCATTGCAGCTCTATTTACAATACCCAGGACATGGAAGCAACCTAAGTGTCCATCGACAGATGAATGGATAAAGAAGATGAGGCACATATATACAGTGGAATATTACTCAGCCATAAAAGGAATGAAACTGAGTTATTTGTAGTGAGGTGGATGGACCTACAGTCTGTCATACGAATGAATTAATTTAGAAAGAGAAAAACAAATTCCGTAACACATATATATGGGATCTAAAAAAAAAATGGTTATGAAGAACCTAGGGGCAGGACGGGAATAAAGACCCAGACCTACTAGAGAATGAACTTGAGGAAACGGGGAGGGAGAAAGGTAAGCTGGGACAAAGTGAGAGAGTGGCGTGGACATATATACACTACCAAATGTGAAATCGATAGCTAGTGGGAAGCGGCCACATAGCACAGGGAGATCAGCTCGGTGCTTTGTGACCACCTAGAGGGGTGGGATAGGGAGGGTGGGAGGGAGGGATATGCAAGAGGGAAGAGATATGGGGATATATGTGTATGTATAGCTGATTCACTTTGTTATACTGCAGAGACTAACACACCATTGTAAAGCAATTATACTACTCCAATAAAAATGTTTTAAAAATATATTACTTCCATATAATTTCTTCCACTGCACCCCTCCCCAATTCTTTTCACTCCTTAAGGAGCTGCTGGTCTTTTTTCCAGAAGGAATCATCTACTCAGGTCCACTGTACAACTGAGTAAGTATATTTTTAAAATTGTAGACAACATCTCCCCATTTTCTGGCAGACTGCTTTTGTGTCTCTGCTAGTAGTGAGGGTCTTGGGATCAGTTGACTCAGTATGATACTCTAAACTAGAAATTCTTCTGAGATCTCCAAAAATTTCAGCAAAGCCCTCTTCTATCTGCTTTTTTATTTTACACCCCCTGAGACCACACTTGTTCCTGATTTTGAAGTCAGGTGGTCCCAGCATACCCCATATCTGTTACCTCTGCCCATAATGTTAGCTTTTCCAGTTTCTCATACTTTTATACCCAGAATACTTCCCGTCCTCTGAACCCTGTCTATTGCATGTAATCTCCATCTCTTGGAAGAATTCTTGCAATTGAAACTCGGCTCTCATTTGAGGACATTTCCTTTTCTTGCAGCTTCTATGGGAAAGTTGATAGTTCTTTCAAGCCCTGATACTACATTCCTAGAGATGTCTCTGAGACCCAGTTGCCACTTCGAACGCATTATTTTTATACCCGCATATAAAAACTTCCACTCATGCCATCTGATTTTATATAATCAGCTACCCTTCTTGATCACTACTGTCTGCTAGCCCTTGGTCATTTTCCTTATGTTCATGTCCTTACTATCTATCCTATCCATCTCATCTTCACTGCCTTCAATATCTGCTTATACAAGTCAACTAACTCCCTAACTTCACGGATTCTTGGTTTACTCAATTCCAGTTGTCTTCCCCTTTCTTCCATACCAGGCATACCCTCTCATGGCCACATCCTGGACACAGTCATAATTCACAACTTCTATACTTCCGACATTTTAAACTCTAGTACTACTTTCTAATTACCACTTCCTACCTTTTCACCTATCTTTCCTTTCTTTCCACTAAAGTTAGTGTATGATCTCATAGAGACCTCAAGTATTTGACATTTTATTTTCTCTATCAGCAATCTCCCGTCTACATATCTTTCCTTATCTTGCCAGTTCATAACTTTAACCACTTTCTTGTCAATGCACTAAACCCTCTATCCTTCTTGACCATTCTACCCGCTTGTTTGGCAGCATTTGAACCAATTTTATTTAACTGTCCATTTTTTTCCTACTTCACTTGAGGGTGGTAATCATAGCTTTCCTTAGTTACTTTCCTTAATAGCACATCTCCAAGCACATGTGCCTCTACAAGCTCCAGTTCTACAGTCTCAACTTGGCCTTCAGTGCTAACCAGAAATGCTTCAATGGATTGATTAAAAAAAAAAAAAAGAAATGCTTCTATGTGTCCCTCATTGGCTCTCTCTCCCCTTTAACTCAGTAGTTATTTCAGACATTCACTACTGTCCTTGAGTCCTCTGTTTTCATCAAATGATGTCATCTACTTGTCAGAGAAAACAGAGTCCAGAACATGTGATTCCCTACAGTTCATCCTCCTACCCTTACGACAATATCTGTATCTCCACTCATCCTTACAATCTTCCCTAGAAGTTTAGTGGAATGCGAGACCTCCTTTTTCAAAACTAAATCATACATCTGTGTTCTGAAACTCCCCTGCCCTCCTGTGACATTAGGACCTTCCTCCTTAAATTGTCCTTTCTCCTTCCCTTGACATTTCACTATCCACTGGCTTTTTCATTGCAGTAAATAAAGAAGATGGAGATTCTTTGGTCATTGTTTTCACAACCAAGTATTTTTTTTAAAGAAGAATTGTCTCTTATAGTTATCTCCACATTTTTACTTCCCATTCCTTCTTGAACCTACTGTGGACTGCAGGCCTCCCATCCCTCCAGTAAAATGGCTTTACCAACGCTAATTCCAGCAGATACTTTTTAGTCTTTATCTTATTTGAACTCTTCATCAATTGATACTTCCTACCCTTGATTCTGTGACACCACTTTCTTGTGATTCTCATGAAATGTGCCTAGTGCATCTCAATTGCCCTTGTTGGCTTTATTTCTCTAACTGCCCCTGATATATTAGCCTTTCCTGTGGTGGGCTTTATTGTTAGCTCATTCTCATTTCACTTTATACAAGCTTGTTACATGAGCCCAGTCAGGCCCTTAGCCTTAATGGCCACCTATAGGCTGATGATTCACAAATCTCAGCCTCCTGATCTTGTTCCTAAATTGTAGACCCACACACTCAGTTGCTTCTAAGACACTCTTCAGAGCTCATCAAACTGGGCATACAAAATTAAAGTCTTCCCCTTTTTTTCTTTCCTCTTCTTCCACCAAAACTGTTTCTTTCTCTTTCTCTTTCTTTCCCTCTGGTATTTTCTACCTTAACAAACAGCCACGTGGTCCAAGTCAGAAAGTTGGAAGTCATTTTTGATCACTTCTTATCATTCTCCTTCATCCACTTGGCTGCCAATTCCTACCTCCTAATTATCACTTGGATTTGTTCACTCTTCCTTATTCCTATTGTCAGTGCCTTAATTTTAGCTATTTTTGCATCAATAAAACTGTATCACTGGATACAGATCACTGGTAAATTCTTTTAACCAGCCTTTCCCGTCTCCTAATTAAATTGTCCTCCACAGTGCTATCAAAATGCTATATCTCAAAAACAAACCTGATTCTATCACTTCCCTGCTTTAAACTCTACAGTAACTCACACCAACCAAAGAATAAAATCCAGACCCCTTGGCATACCACCCAAGACTCTTAATGATTTGACTCCTGACATTTCCTTCTTTAGCTTCTTCTCTATGTACACCCTATACTTCAGCTGAATCCAATCACCCACTGACCTTTGAATGGACTATAATTTCCCATGTCTCCCTGACATCATGCATGCTCATCTGTTTTGAATTCTGAAATATTATGTCTAAAATACCCTCAAACTGTTCCACTCTTTTTCATCCTTAAACCCCAGTTTAGAAGTCACTTCTCTGTGAAGCCTCACTGAATCCCCTATATTCAGTTAATTACCCAACAGGGATCTCTCTCCTTTCATCCTGGAATATCCTCGTAGCACTCTTTACATGTATCTTAAGCCTGATTACTTGTCTGCCTACTCCATCAGACTATAAACTCCCTAAGGTCAAGGAGTATGCTCTCTTACTCACCTTTCTTTCTCAAACATCTACAATTCCTGGAACATAGAGGATATTTAGTAAGTGTGTGTTGAATTAAATGGATGAATGTGCTTATATCACAGCAAAAGTCTTTCCCCTGTTTTTGTCTTTTCTCTCCAAAAGGACAGAATTCCCCCCCAATTTGGTTTTCCTCTCCAAGAAAGACAGATTTTTCAGATTATAACGTATTCATTGTTTCTCAGAGTTCCCATCTCCATTTCTTCATCCTCTGCCCTATTGCTTAAATAGATGTGCATGTGAAATGGTGGTGGTCTCCCTTTTCAGATATGTTGCATTGAATGATATAGAATGAAGCCTGGGGACAGTGGGTGGGAGCAGAGGCCTCTTGTAGGATTCAGCTGGGCATGTGTGCCTGCTTGCCTAGGCAGACTCAAACCAGTTGGAGGAAGAACAGCCTATCCTGATTGTTTTGGCTGTTGTGGAGGGTAATAAACCATCTTGTTATACCATCTCGACTGTGACATCTATAAAACACAAACAAAAAAAAATAAATGAACAAACCAAAAAAAAAAAAAATAGATACAGAGAACAGAGTAGTGGTTACCAGAGGGGAAGGGGTGGGGAGGGCAAAATGAGTATAGGGCATCAACTATATGCTGATGGATGGAAACTAAATTTTTGGTGGTGAGCACACTGTAGTGTATACAGAGGTAGAAATATAATGTTGTACACATGAAACTATGTAATGTTATAAACCAATGTTACCTCAGTAAATAAATAGATAAATATTTAAAAAATAAAACCTCCTTGCCTGCAAATATTAGGTTCAGATACTAAAAATCAAGACAGTAATTCTTTGGTACTATCAAAGAAAGATGTGTTACTCACACAAGTGGGGAAATTCTGAGGCAAGATGCTAGGAAGATAGTTGTTTTGGGAAAAAGTCTGGGGGGAGAGAGGGAGAGAGAGATAGAGAGAGAGGCAAGTGCATGGGCATTTTATAACTTGTCATTACCAGAGGGGAGAAGGATGGAGGGATGGGCAAGATAGGGGAAGGAGATTAAGAAGTACAAACTATTAGGTATAAAATAAATAAGATACAGGGATATAATGTACAGCACAGGGAATATAGCAATATTTCATAATAACTTTAAATGGTGTATAATCTGTAAAAATACCAAATCACTCACTATGTTGTACAGCTAAAAACTAATATAATATTGTAAATCAACTACACTTCAATTAAAAAATATGGAGTCCCAACTGGTATGAAATTTAAGAGACAGCTATTAGCATAAAGTTTAAAAGAGGCATCAAGAGGGTGCAAGAGCTTGTGGAGTATGTGTGTGGGCAGGGTGAGCCTTATTAGGATGCTGAAGGAGGCAACAGACACAAATAGGAAATGTGGCCTAGAGGTCGCTGGTACTAAATCAAACATCAGTTAGGATACAAATTTTTTCCTGAGGTCTGAGTTAGCACAGCAGCTTACTACATTTCCTGTAGATAAACGTATGCTTGAGAGAGATCAAATTTGCAAAACCAACTCAAAATAATCAGATCAGCAATTATTATAACTCCCTGAAAGATAGTACAGCCATCACCTTCACTGCAGGCAGAAGGAGAAATCCAGGAGAAGAAATCAACCAGGGCCCAAGGAATCTCTTAGAGTACTTTTGTAATATTTATTACTTGGTTTTCTCTATCTGTTGGAATATTCCAAAGATCTTTCCTGTACTATTGGCCCATATTTAAGGCACAAACTTCACCTTGATATGGCAGTAAGTAGTCCAATGCTAACTTTTAATCAGTTACTATAGGAGCTAGAGAGATTTATGCCACATTAAGGGCTTCTAAGGCTTGATATGCTTGATATACACGGTCTTCTAGGAGTGATGCCATTGTCTGGGTGGCCTATATGGATTGAGTTTGTGTTAATAAATTGAAAATACCTAAATTTGTGCCTGTTATACCAAAGGTTTTGAAGAGGCCCAATATAATAGGTAAAAAGATAATTTGCTGCTACTTTTTGTGGGAAGGCTAGATAAGAGAAGTTGATTTTCTAATTAGATATAATGAGACCAGAGACTAAATATGCATAAAACAAAGGTCAAGGTGCATAAGGCAGAAGGGGAGGAATGGAGGAGTAGAATATGCTACCCTACTGAACAGGAGTGGTACCACAGGAGAACCAGTAGCCCAAGGGGGCTTGGAGAGTGGGATTTCTGATGGGAAAATTTAGATCAGTGCAGACATGTGAGGATCAAATAGTCTTAATGGAGGGACATGGCTGTGTATAATATTGATTGATGGTGGGAGACAGGAAGGATATACGGTCCATGAAGGAAATTTTTTTTTTTTCGGTACGTGGGCCTCTCACTGTTGTGGCCCCTTGCGCTGCAGAGCACAGGCTCCAGACGCACAGGCTAAGCCGCCATGGCTCACGGGCCCAGCCGCTCCACGGCATGCGGGATCCTCCCGGACCGGGGCATGAACCCGCATCCCATGCACCAGCAGGCGGACCCCCAAGCACTGAGCCACCAGGGAAGCCCAATGAAGGGAAATTTAATGAGGGCAAGGGAATGCTGGGAAGAAATGCAGGGGCGCCAGATGAGGAGAAAATGATGAGTAGTCAATATGGACATCAAACACCTCCAAGGGGACAGGGGTTAGTTGTATAAGTGGTTGTCCAGGCTGGAGCACCAGGTAGCAGGTCCAGCATTATTAGAGGTTTAGCTCTTAGGTAACATGTTGCATAAATATTTTCCAGCAAGTCAAAGAAAGGAGGAAGTGGGAATGATGACTGCGAGATAGTGGAGAGTGAAGTGTGGGTTGTTGGACAAGGGGAAATCATAGCTACTGCAGTTGTGGGGGTCACAATGGAAAATGATGTGGGAACAATTATAGGTACAGTAATCACAGCCAGGTCCCAACTGCTATGCATAATAGTAGGTAGACTTTTAGGCCTTTGTGAAGAGATAGTGGAGGTGAGGATCCCAATTCAGGTTTTAGGTACTCAAGAGGAGAAATTAAATGGTGTGGCACCAGTAGGAATAAATCAGCTAACTTAGAGGGTGCTAGTTTACACCAAGAAGGCAGTGCATGGAGATGGAAAAGAGTGGGCCCAGAACAAATCTAAATAATCTGCAAAGAGTTCTTTGATGCAGCAGGATAGATAATGGGGCCTGCCAATAGGCTTTAGTTCCTTGCAAGGTATTCTTATGTGTTATAAGAGAGGATATGAAATCATAGAGATGTAGGTAAGCAGGATGGGTAGGATCTTCATTTAAGCATTTGACAATAACCATGGTGGTACTGGCATCATCTAGGTAGGGAACAGAGGCCTGCATAGATTGAAATTGAAGGATAAGGTAGGAGGAGAGAGAAGAGAGGGCAGTTAGGGAAATTATAGGGGATCTAGTTGGGTATATAGGTGGGGTGGAAGAGCCAAGGGTTGAGTCTGGAAACAGAGAAGGTGAGCCTGGTCAGAAACTTTATTTGGTGGGTTTTGGCATTGGACTGTGTTGGCAGGACATCTTGCAGTGTCAGTGTCAAGGTTAGGACTGCCAAGTTGTGCTGAGATCATCATTTGAGATGTGTTCATCTACTGGGCAGAGGTCATCATCTTGAAAGTGCTGGGCTGCTGGGCGGAGGCCATCATTTCTGAGGTGATGGTTTGTTGTCTGTGTTCTTGTCCATTACTGGCTTGTGGGTGATACCTGTAAGGAGCCTAGTGGGGCAGGGGGACCAGGAGCTCCTGACATGAATCCTGAGCTACCTTTAAGACTTTAAAGCAAAGTTTTACATTTGGAAAAATATTACAAAAGTGGCTGAATAGTTGCCTTTTGCTCTCCAGGTGTTACAGAGTAACTTCTTATGGGGAAACTGTGAACTGATTGAACACTTCAAACAAGTAGGAGAAAAAGGAGCCCAAGCAGTTTGGCATTGAGCTGAAGTGGTGGAATCCCACATCCAAACCATGAGCCAAATAAGGCACAGCAAGAACAAGCAGAACTAGAATGTTCCACAACTTTGGGCCTTTGGCATATAGTCCCAGGTGTGCTGGGGCTGCCTGTTTATTATGTTGAGAGTCATAGGCATTGTCATCCCAGATCCTGTAGTGGCTCCTCATTTGGTATCACTGTAATGAGGTGGATCCACAGCTGGTATGCTATTTAGCAATACTGGCCCAGAGAACTAAGTTAAGATCTTTCTTCACTGGAAGAGCCACACAGTTGTAAGTAGTATCAGGTGTGGAGACTTCTATTCCTTGGAAAGAGGAACCTCTAGTTGACCAAACTTTAAAACCATCATATTGGGAAAGGACAGCAGACTTTTGTGGAAAGCTTCCTTGTGGCATACAGAATAACCTTTTGGGGTGGAGGCAGACTAAATTTTTGGTGAGTCTCATTCTATTATTTGCCCTTCATCCAGGCACCAATTCAGCATGATTTGTGCCAGGATAGAAATGGGGTAATAGAATGGGGATATGTCATTAATTTGAAGGTGCTGTTACATTTGGATATTGTATACCTAGACCTATAAGTGAGAAGTGCCCATTTATGGCTAGAAGGGGGATGACAAATTGTTCAGGAATAAAATGGCCTGTTCAAAAAGAGATCCAATATACAGACATATTTAATAAAAACCTGACTTCAAACTTCTTGCTGGTTGCATGATAATTGACCAGAGTTATGTATTTTCCCTAAACATTTATTTCCCCATCTGTGAACTAGAAGTGGAAGTACACACCATATAAAAGTGTAGTGAAGAGTAAAAGAGAGAATGCACATAACTTAAGCAGTTTGATCCTGGCATTTAACATATTCTCAATATATGTTTGCTGAATATATCATTACTTGTATTCCTCCCAGCCAACCAGAAAAAGAATAAAGGTTAGTGGTTGGAGACTGGGGAAGTTTATTGCATTTTGTCCAATCCAGTACCCTCCTTCTGGCACTGTTATATGAACAGACCCACATAGACCCTCTGCTGGAAAATGGATGGTCTGAGAAGTTTCTCGGTGGCTAAAGTGAAACTGGTTAGCTCTGGTTATGGGTAGTTGACATCCTGGCATCTGCTGCTTCAGTCTGTATCCAGACCACTTTGCTAAGGTCTCTAAGTCCCTGCACACTGGGGACTCTGTCTGCAGGCCTTTTACATCCACCGGCCCTAAAAGTACCATGTGATAATGTAAATGCAAAATTGTATTATTTGCATTCATAATAATAATTTAAGAGTGAAGAAAAAGGTTAACACTGAATATGGCTATTAGGGTTTTTTCTATACTTTTTCACAATCTATATTTAAAATAGATTGCTATATATATTGTTTTTAGTCACAGGTCAGTGCCATCTGGTGAAGACACCCAATATTATAGCTTGGACATCATGTAACAGGTAACAAGGAGTTGAAGGGGCATGAAGGGGTTATATGTGGTACAGGAAATCAGGCAGAGCACTCAAACACTAAATCACATGACAAAAAGTATTCTTTAGATCTTTTCTCAGCTAACAAGAAAGGTGTGTGTGTTTGTGTATGTGTGTGTTTGTGTGAGACCCTGGGGAAAGAGAGAGAGACAGAGAGAGAGAGGGAGAGGAAGAGAAAGGTGTAAGGAGTGTTCAGAAGCTAATGACATACTAAGAGAATATATAGTATTATATATTATATTATTGAAAAAATATATACTATATATTAACACTATAAATATACTGTGATATATGACTGAACAAAAGATGCAGGTAAAAGGTGTTTATAACCTCATTTTTTTCTGTCAATGATACATATTTAACACCTTTGAATGTAAGAGAAATACATTTACACAAAATAATTTTTTGATTCAATTTAAAACTCCATTTCTTACATTTTAAAAATGTATATCAAGTTCTTTTCCTGATGACCAAATTAATATATTTGAGGCAAGCATTGGAAAATATATCAATATAAGAGGAAATTTTTATATTGTTGCCTCTCATCTTGCCACATCACAAAATAAACCAATAGCAATATTTGGATGTATAGTCTCCAGATGTGTGTGTGTGTGTGTGTGTGTGTGCGCGCGCACGCGCGCCTATCCCAGAAAATGTAATTTACCTCCTGTAACTCAGGCATTGCCCATCTTCAAAATGGGAGCAATGGAACCTTCCTTGCATGATCACTGGGAGGAGAAAATGAGAAAACCTAAGAAGGTTTGTCACATTGGGCACACTCAGAAACTGGCCTCACTCTGCTTTCTCCCTCACATAAAGAAGTCACTTTAATACCTACTGTTCCAGTTATCTATTGCTGTGTAACAAACTGTCATAGAATTTAGTGGTATTAAATATTTATTTGGAGTCAGACAGTTATGCATTCGAGTCCCAGTTCACATTGTTTTCAACATTCAGTGGTTATAGGATAAATTACCTAATGGAGTTGGTAAAGAAAAGAATATTTTTTATCATTTTCTTTTCTTTCATGTGTTTTCCTAACTCCTGAAATTATTGTATAGTATGATATAGGAGAAAATTTTCCACTGATCTCCAAAAGGAAAAGATGGACAGAGTGACAGAGCATAATAGTGAGACTGCTAAACAGAGAAATGGATTCAGGAGATACATACTGTTGGGCCCATACATAACCTACATCATTTTCATTAATGAACATTAATTATATTAATTGATTAATATAATTCATTAATTATATTAATGCTCCCTTCAAGTAACCATTTTGCTAGCACTATGGTAGGCTTCTAACAGGAACTGTCTAAGGTCAACTGGCTAGCTTATTCTGTCTGCTTGATTGTTTAGTACCTCTTCTGTGGTAGGTGCTCTTTAGTGGGTATTAATATGCAATACAAAGATGTTCACTTTTTGCCTACTCCCATTAGTCCATCCACATAACTCCTCTCCAGATTTTCTTGTACTGGATATTCTATCTTTCTCCTTCCAGGACCCTGACCAACTTGACAAGTTATTCTCCACTGCCTGTGAATTCATATATATTCTTATCTTGGGCCAGTTCTCTTTGAACCAAGGTGAATGACCAGATGCTCTCCCTATAGTGCTGCACATTGGGAAACTTTACCCTTAAAGGGTATGTCTTTCAAGGCTACCTCTGAGCGAAGCTTAGTGCAGCAGCATTCCATGTTCAGCTTGTACCTGCATACTGGGCCAACCCACACATGAATGTTTCTTTCTCCAAGCGAGTCATAAGGAATCTCCCATGGCCACAAGTGTGACTTGAGACTTGAGTCTCTGATGCAACAGTTTTGCTAACTTGGGAGGCTGGGTCACCCACATCAGTAGTTTAATTGTGCTTTGGGGACCTGCCCATGCCCAATCCCAGCCATATCACTTCCAATTTACAATGAATCATTGCTGGACCCATTCAAGTTTATGATTTTGTGGGTCTGACTGTATTCAGCTCATGATGGGAAATTCTAGCTGTATATTCACTTAGTGTCAAAGGATCAGGTGCTTTGTCTCTACCAAGGCCAAATAATGTGCTGGGGGGTCTTTTTTGAATGGTATCTAATTCTTCATTGCACATGGCATGCCCTTTCTCCAGGACATCAGAGATTATGTTGTAAATATCCTGCTGAGGCTTTCCATAAAGTACACATCATCTATTCCCTCTACATGTACCTACCTTTAATATCATAGGATCTGTTGGGTCATATGGCCCAAGCAGCAAGGCTGCATACACCCCAACTTGGACCTACTACAGAGCCTTTTCTCAATTAAGCCCAACTCAAAGTTGGTATTCTTGCATACCACTAAGTAAATGTGTCAGAACAGTATTTCCAGGTTGGAATATGCTGCCTCCAAATCTGAAGAGGTCTATCTGGTGTCTTATCTATCCTACTTGATGGTGGATGGCTAAAAATGCTATAATACATCCTGTACGTTCATAAGATTGTCCCTGTGTGCCCAACACCACTAGACCCCTAAAAACTTCACTGATGTGAATCTGTGATGGTTTTATCTCCCACCCTCTGGAACATTATCTGTTTTACTAAGGACTCAAATGTACCTATCAGTTCTTTCTTATCTGATCCAATTAACATGATATCATCTATATAGTGGACCAAAGCAATATTCTGCAGAATATCTACATGTTCCATATCTCTTCAAACTATGTTATAATAGAATTGGAATGTTAACATATCTCTGGGACAAAGGCTTACATTAATTAGGTTGTCCAAATCATGTGAATGTGAACTGTGCCTGGACGTTCTTCATGGTAAAGATGGGAAAGAACTCATTTGTTAGATTAGTGGCCATGTCCTGTGTACTTAAAGCCATGTTAATCTGCTCTAGCAAAGATACCACAACCAATATGGCAGCTGCAATTGAGGCTAATACTTGTTTCAGTTTGTGGTGACTTACTCTCCTCCTCCATGGTCCCTCTGGACTTTTTATGGTCCAGACTGATAAATTAAGTGGGAAAATGATGGGCATTATTACCACTGCATCCTCTAAGTCTTTAAGAGTGGGACAAATTTCTGCCACTCCCCACAAGATTTTTTTAAAATTTACTGTCTTGGCCAGAGTAGTAGCAATTTCAGAGGCTTCCACTTGGATTTCCCCAGAATAATAGCTTTTTCCTCACAGGCTAAGGAAACGATGTGGAGGTTCTGCCACCTGCCATGTACATTTACTCTAATTATATATTTGTGGATCAGGGAGATGCCAAGCAGATTGTTTCATAGACTTATTAGAACCACAGTGAGTCAGACATGGTATAATTCATATGCTCCCTCTCAAACAGAGAGCCATGAATATGCTTTAGGTCTTCAGGCATCAATGTCAACTAGAACTCCATGTCCAAGAGCCTAAATATGCCTGGGTAATTGTTCCCCAATGTACAATTAGTTAAGTAAAAGGCTATAGGTGCCTTTGGGGAAGGACTCTGTGAACTATCACCATATAAACTTGCTATAGAGTTGCAAGATCCTTACTTCCACGGACCTCACATCTATGCTGTCCCTGGAGGCTGACAAGACAAATTACTGAAGGGAGTAGGTCTGTTAGATTGAGTGCTAAAGTGAGAGCCAGCCGGTGTGTATCCCATAGTCAGACCCATCAGTCTTTGTAGGACCTGAAGTAGGTCACATTCCCTGTCATCATGTTCAGCACCCAATAAATGCCAACTCATTATTATAGTGAAGTAAATGTCCTGTGGTGCTTTTGAGTAGTTTTACAAGACCCTGTAAAAATATTCAGACCCTCACCCAAACACTTCTAGAATGGAGCTATTTTAAAAGAAAATCTTTCTTGAAGAAAAGACTTGTGAGTGGCTCTGTTGAAGAGAATTTCAAAGATGTGGATCTGGTCTGTTCAGTACACACACACACACACACACACACACACACGCACACACACGCACACCAGATATCAGCAAACTAAATTCTCAGACACTTCCTGTATCATAAAATCTCTCTATAATAGAGCTAAATATTTTTTAAATGCTCACGTGAAATACCACCTTTTGCAACAACAAAAAATGGCTACAGTGACATTTATTCTGACATTATTTACATACAGAAAATAATTATTGGCTGGGTAGTAAGATTAGTTCTAAATTTAAAAAAAATTTCTAGCTCATACTATTACTTAGGCAATTACTTTTATTTAACTTCATTGTCACTTTAATGCTGAGTAGTCTCTAGCTGAAAGAACAACTCTAAATAGGACCTAAGAGGGCAGTTGATGTCTCTTAAAGCAAGAGCTGCATGGCGATGTAAAGAGGATGGATAACATAAAATGTAAAAGTCAGAAGTCAGGAAAGCATATGAAACAAGTGAAGGTGGGGTGCTGAAATTTGTCCCTGACTCCAAACTCCATTGGGTGATAAAGTGACCAATACCTAAACTGTTCTTCCCTTAACCCATCATAGACAATAAACTTAGGTTTAGGAAAACACTTCCCTGTAGTTCCCAACCAGTGAGAATTTTCTGTATGTTTATGGAGCATATGGAGCATTAAGAGTGATTCTGGTAGAGATCTGGATGCTAAATCACATGGTAGGATATTCCCCTCAGACGCTCTCTAGACTGACAAGAGAGTTCTCTGTGTGTGTGTGTGGGGGGGTGTCTGTCTGTCTGTCTGTCTATGTGTCTGTGTGATGGGGGTGGGGAGCAGAGAACAAGAATGAGAATATACTTAAGTGTATACCATGAGACCAAGACATTAGGCATACACAGATATACTTTCTGTGAAGTCTCTGTATAACTTCCTTTTCATTTAACTGTATAGATATTTGACAATTTTCATATTAATAAAAATACACTTCTATAACATCAATTCCTAATGAGATATATCTTATGCTGTCATAATTTTATCTATATTACTGCTTCAACAATGGAGAAATATGAAATACTCTTAGTATTCTGCAGATACATTTTATGTGTTTGTACATAATTCAGTTGTTATATCTGTATGTTCATATGTATATATTTTTTGTTTAAAACTTTGTCACATTATACATGCTATTTTATGTCTTTCTTATTTGTACATATCAATGTGTCTGTTTGCTTTTCTTTAATTTTACTGTTGTTGAACAACCGGATATTTGATTGCCATTGTTTTTCAGCTTTGATTTATTTGTTGATAAAATTTGAACATCACTGTTCTACTTAGATTCTTTTTTTTAACATCTTTATTGGAGTATAATTGCTTTACAATGGTGTGTTAGTTTCTGCTTTTTAACAAAGTGAATCAGCTATACATATATCCCCATATCTCTTCCCTCTTGCGTCTCCCTCCCTCCCACCCTCCCTATTATGTCAACCACACTAGCTATATGCCACTAAATTATGTTCTAATTATTTTTTCCATTTTCTGATATCTTTAAGTGTACCGTATTTGGTAATAATGAATTTTTAATTTCCCCACATTATTCCAAACAATGCATATTATGTTTCACTGTAGAAATAGCAAAATAGCAATTGGTATGCTTTTTCTTATTGATTTCTCAAATATTCAAAGATACACTCCTTTATTTATTTTTGACCTCCACCTTAGACCCACTTCCACAACCCCCCACCCCTGTCTTCTCTCTATGATTTGGGGAGTTGGTAGTTAAAACTCATTTCAACCAATACTGTCCTCCTCCCTCTGGTCCAGTGATATAAACAAACCATTTCAATCACTAAATTGAAAACCATGGAAAAGTTAGTTACATCCATGAGGCTGAGTGCATTCTTTAAACAGGGTTAATGAGCCCAGTGTAATATCACTGTTGTGAGATGACTGGGAAATTATGGGAAAAGACTAGCCCATAGCAGGCTTTCATCAATTGTTACTCTCTGCCCCATTCCACCTCCTCTGTCTTGTGAAAGAAATTACTTTGTCATTCACTTAATAGCATTACTGTCATAGAGAGCAATGAGAAGTATAAGAGGAAGACAGGAAAGTAGGTGCATATTGTCACAGTGTATAACTCAGATTTGGTGGCATTTTTGTTTTATGGCATGTCACCAAATGGAGTTGGGGAATGTGCAGAAAATTAACTACTTTCTTTTACTTCATGCATTATCCTCTCCCCTCTTTTTACTGTTTGATTGAACAGCAGACACAGAATTTTCCATAGTGCCTAAGAAGGAAGAAGTAACTCTATAATTTAATAAATATTTGTTGACTGCTATAGTCCAAAGACAGGAAATTGTAACTGTCACACAGAGGTCAGCGGGCTCCAGAAAACCATTGCTAATCTTACAGGTCCTCCAAAGCCTTTGGGTGCAAACCTTGCAGAAGAATGTTAAGGCCACCACAAAAACTCATGTTTTGTACCTGTTGGAGTGCATGTAAAGAATGGCTTTTATCTCCATTCTATTCTAAAATGTTTACCATTGGTGAGACCTAAACCATATTCAGAATCCTGCTGGCCAAAAAGTCTGGGAAATGTAATTCATAGGCTTCCAGCTTCTGCAACACAGGGGAGAGCACAGAAGGGTATGGAAAGGCTATCCAATACTAGCTGACAGTATTCGGAAAAGTCCTCTGAGTTTTAGTCCTCTAACCTTTCTAATTTTTAAAAAATACCTGATTCCCTATATTAAATCATTTCTGTTCGAAATACCTAGTGCAGTTTCTCTTTTGCTGACTGAATCCTGAGTGATGCACACTCCCAGGACATTCTGACTGAATAGTTCTTATACAGCAGACTGTGATTCGTATTTTCAGAAACAATGCTTTTGAGGGATTCCCCCTCGCATATTGGAAGGAATAAAGTAATACTCCTTTTTATGCTTACCTTGTCCTACTGGCTATTTCAGTGGAATATTTCTTGTGCATGATCTTTCCAGTAGTTTCTTTGATGAGTGAATGCTGCACTAACTTAGAGAAGGACAGGAAAGCACATCAGAGAAACCACCTAATGACTCAGGTAATCTTGGGTAAATTATTGAACCACAAAAACAACATAGAAAATGTCCTTAAGAGCCTAGCACTCCAAGTCTCTGAATTTGCTATTCAGCTCCAGCCAGTTGTTGCCAGTCAGGAATACACAACCAATACTGCCAAATCTTCAAATGCTTTTAAGAGACTTTTTTCTTTTGTATGAAATGCCCCTTTCAAATGTTGACAGGCAAGTAAATAAATAATTGTGCAGTTAAAACATATCTGTGGACCAGACCTAAGGACTTAGGGACCTAGGCTTGGGGACCACTGGTTTTTGACCTTTGCCCTAGGACTTTACTGTGCTGGACCATGAGAAGTCAGAAATAAAACAGTCTTTTGTCTCAAAATGGTCCCAGGCTATGGACAAGAGAGGCACACAATAAAAATGTGCACAAGATATAGGTGTAGCACAGAGGAGGGTGGAATTAAGTCTAAGCAGGGACAGGACATGTTACCTGGAAGAAGTGATGTATTATTTGTGTTTCCAGGGGTGTATAAGGATTCAGTAGGAAGGTGCCTAATGTGGGGGAAGGGGCATTTCAGGAAGAAAGAGCAATATATACAATAGCATTACATCATGAAATAACAGTTTTTATAGGAATCTGTAAGAAGATTTAATACAGCTAAATAATAAAGTAAAAGAAGTGTGGGGAGGTGGGGGCAGTGGAAGGGGATGAGATAAGGAAGTAAGAGGGGAGACTAATAGTGCAAAGGTGTGTCCTTTGACTGTCTAACAAGCAAAGGTGAGCTATTGATAAATGGCAGCAAAATGGAAATAGATTGGAGGGTTTGAGATCAGAGAAAAGGAGACCAGTGGGGCAGATGTCATAGTTCTGGCAAGAGATGATGAGTACTTGAAATAGGGCAATGGAAGTGAGACTGGAAAGGAGAGCATACCCAAGAGAAACTTTTGCACAGATGCACCATGATACATACCCATCAACAGAGAAATGGTTGGATATTGTACAGCATTGACAGTGAGTGAACTACAGCTATATGGATGAATCTCAGAAACAAAATTTTAGTGAAAGAAACAAGCCCCAAAATGCTACCTAGAAAAATATATAAATTTTTGTTAAATTTGAAAACAAAACAACATGGTTTAGGCACACATCTATGGCTAGAATGTATGTAAAAGGGGTATGGAAATAATAACATAAATCAAGATATTGGTTTCTTTGGAAGTTGAGGAAAAGATGGTGAGGAGATTCAGATTATAAGTAATATTCTAGTTTTTTGGTTGGGTACTGGATTCCCAGGTTTTTATTGTAATTTAGATGGGTAGATCCATAGTTAAGCAGGACCTTAGGGCCCATGATGAAACGCTTCATGACCAAGGCTTCTGCTTATTTCTGTTCACTGAGGGCTGTAAGAAAGGCAGGAGAACATATGGGGTGAAATAAATTGGTTTCCAGACATTTTTTTTACCTTAAATTGGATTTAGATTAGCTCCTCCAACGGAAGAAGCTTCACTGTGTGAGGCCCACGTGCTTTCACATCCCGCGCTTTTTGCCCTTTGCCCTTGGTCACCGTTGCTTCCCCTCCAAAGGGAGGCGGGTGACGCCGAGCCATGGGGGGAGGGGAGGGGTGGCCCGCGGATCTGAAGCGTTCCTATTGGTGGAGAGAAGGAGTGAGAACGAGGCTTGAGCCAAAGAGAGAAGAGGGGCAAGGGGCGGGGCTAAGAAGGAGGCGGAGACAAAGGAACTTAACTGGAAAGAGACGAAGTGCAATTGTCCGCGCCTCGCTGCGATGGCGGCGGCACGGAGTACAGCCACACCGCTGGCGGCGGAGTCTTCCCCTCAGGAAGCTACCGTCTCTGCCGCCTCCTCCTCCTCCTACACCGCCTGCGCGGCGGCGGCGGCGGCGGCGGCAGCGGTTGTGACTGTCTCCTCCGCCACCTCCACCCCTGCCTGCCCGCCTGCCGGTGGCTGCGGCGACGGCGGCGGCGGCTTTGGCGGCTCCACTATGGCGGCGGCGGGGAGGGGGGACAGTAGTTTTAAAGTAGACACCCGCCCTTGCCTCAGAGAAGGTGAGTTCCCGTCCCGGGGTGTGGGGGCGGCCCCGTCTCCTTCGCTGCCTCAGTTCAGTCAGTCCGAGATCGGACTGGGCGCGGTTCGTTAGCGCCCCACCCCCCACCTGCTGTGGCGCAGTAAAGGCCAACCTCGCCCCTTCCCGCCCCGCCCCGCCCCGCCCCGCCATTGTAGCCCCGAATGTGCCAGACGGACGAAGCAGAGAAGGGCTTCCCTACCTCCCCCTGCCCCGAGAAGGATGGCCCCCAGGAAAAGGAACTGCAGGTATTCACAAGGCAGGAGTTCGAAGGGAAAAAAATACCACATAATTTCTCTCCCAGTCAGGGCGCTTTAGTATTCTCTGTAGGAAGCTGAGGTGTGATTTGGTGAAAGCGGAGGAGGCAAGGTAGAAAAGTGCAGTGGAACTAGAAGGTCAGGGTAAGGGAAGGGGGACTGACGGAGAGAAGGGGCAGAGATGAGAGAGAAAAGGCCAAAGAAACGAGAGGGAGGAAATCTCCCTTTGGGGAAATTCAGCATCTCGCAGCATAGAAACTTGCAGTAGTGTACGTAAGGAGAGACAACATTAGACATTTGGGGAGGTTAGAGTGTATATTGAGCTTTAAGGTAGGATCGGTTGGATTTTAGGATCGTAGGGTCTGGTGGAGGGGGTTGTGCTGAGGAAAGAAGAGAGGGAGAAGCACAGATTTTAGAATTTTCTTTGGCTATTTGAGGGTGTGACCTTATAAAGCAAGGTTTTCATGCCCATCTTTAAGGTGGTTTTGGTTTTAATAAGTGCTTTTGTACCTACCAACAGGTATTACTCCTAACATAAAAAGATATTTCTTGACTATTTCAGTAGAAGTGGTATTTAGTTCACACAAAGTATATTATATACTTGTAAACAGCCTACTAATAGCAAACTGTAAAATTTGCCATTGAAATGTGTTTTAAAGCAGTATTGGAAATGCTTCTTAGGTGGTTGAGACCAAGTCCACCGCAGAAGATCTCAGTAAAGCATTTTGCCATAGTAAAGTTCATAATTATTTCCAGTATATTCTGTGTCACTGTATGCTGCTAATTTGCCTCCAAAGTGAAAGATCGTGGACGCCAAAATAGAGTAAAATAATGTAAGTTACTTTTTCTTAGGAGGACACTGCATTAAAATTTTCCCATAAAAATAATTTTCTCTTCACATTCTTAAATTATATATCCCATAACCTTTGACTCCTTTCACTTTGGAGGAATGGCAAAGCAGTAAAAAAAAATCCCTTACAATATTTGTCATATGCACATTACATAAATGGCACTTACTAAATATGGAAGTTAGAAATACACTGTAACATGATGTTTTTTTAATTTATTAACTCTCTTACTGAAAGCAACTTTTGAAAGACTATTATTTAGTGCATTCAGTCAGGCTGCATTTGTACAGTTGTTCTGGGATGAAAGTATGAAATCTCCTGGATTTTTTGTTTTTATACCAAAGTTTCTGTCTATAACCAGCAGGAAGGAGAGAACAGTTTTTCAGGGGTGAAGATCACAATTCAGTTTGGCTCTCATGGCCTTTTCACAGTAAGGTTTAGGACCAGCATCTTATGGAAAAATGCCTTTTTGCCTGGCTCTGTGACTGGCTTGGTTGCATTATCTTTGATATGCAAGTATTAATGGCTTTAAGAGATATAAATTCAGAAAGTAGCATCAATACCCTGTCTGTACTACTACTAGCTGGTAAAAATGAGGAGAGCCCTTGAATAGGGGTCTGGCGTAGTGAATCTAGCTTCTGTTGTTAGTTTATCCGCTAGATTTTTCTGACCCTGAACAGATCCCAAGCTTCCTGGATTTGGGTCTTGACATTTTTTAAATAGAGGTAATGGAGTAGCCAAACTCGAGGTTGATTTCAGATCTGAAAGCATGAACCATGATTTTGCAGTTCTGCATTGATAATCTTTCGATGGCATTTCCATGGCTGTACACTGGAACAGTGATTCATAAGCCATAGAAACCTTCATCGAGAGTTATGACCTGACATTCAGTGAGTAATGAAATCTGTGTTGTAAGTGTTGAGACAATTTACTAAGATATGAGAAACCAAATATAATTGCTACCTAAAAATTATCTCTTACCATTTCATTTTGGGTAAATATCCTTCATTAACTGTTCAGTCCAAACCAAAACTCTTAAATTTTCACCTAACAAATTTTGCATATTTGATATAGTACACTGTCCAAAACACTATTAGGTCTCAAAATATTTTTGTTTAGATATTTATAAATGTCATAAGTGGTTACCAATTATGATAGTGGCTAAAAGAGAAGAGAGAAAAATGTTTCTTGGTGGTGTGCCAATGTCTTTTGCTTGTTTATTTTTTTAAGTCTTAGTTAAGAGATGGCTCTAACAGGTGGCAAAGAATTGTCAAGATTCAGATTATTATAAATCCACTCCAGATAGGACCATTAAAAGTTGTTTGATAAAGCATTTGCTGATCCATTTTCAACTGTAGTCAACATTCCGGAGGATTTCATCTGTCTTGGGGTTGGTAATGAGCAAATATCAGTGGAGATTAGAGATTGCCAAGCAAGGAAGATTAGAAACTCTGAAAGGTTACAAGTGGGAAATTGGGCAATCAGCATAAAAACAATCAACAAATAAAAGAAATGCCAAGTGAACACACATGAAAAAAGCACATACCTACCCCAAATTCATGGCAAGGGGACTCATGAGAGTTTGAGGGACCCTTCACATTTCATTCAGTGAAGTTTTTCAAAAATGTTTAATGGCTCAAAACTGAATATTCATCCAGTATTGATGTTGCCATGTGATCATAGTAAAAATCAAAACAAAAATAAACAAAAGCCCTCTTGTTTATTTCCCTCTTCCTTTTAAGAAAAAGAAATTATTAAATGGATTCTCTTTTAGATTGGAGGACATGCTGGCATTTAATTTAGTTAATGATCTGTTTGCACAGCCATTACCTAACAAGACTTTCCTTTGTCTTGATGTTATTCAGTAAGTTCAAGTGCAGCATAAGAAAACCTAGTTAATAGCCTTTCCTTCATTTGTTCAGGAATCATTTATTGAACACCTGTGTGTGTGCACGTGTGCACAGGCTCACATGCACCTGTGCCAGGCACTTGGTTCAGTGCCCAGAATATACAGGCGCACTAGACACAGCTATATTATAGAGCCCAATAGTAGTGCTTGATAGTAAAATTATAAAATAAAAAAATAATTGGGGAAAAAGCAGTTTTAAGGGTAACTAGCCAGACTCCTAAACTATCAAGGCTCCACCATCGTTTACTGTAAATCTGTACTTTGCCCATGGTGTTTCAAATACTATAGGCACACTAAAACACATTATATTATATATCTAATGTTAGTACTAAGGAAGAATAATTAGCCAACTGTTAGAATTAATTTTTTTCCAGACTGAAGCAATTTATTTAACACTTGAAGTTGTTGGCATATTTAACAATCATCAGATAGACCATAATACTGATAAAGCATTATATGGGTTAATTTATAAAATATATTCTTAGCAGTTATCTAATAAACAACATTTGTCATTGATTGAGTACCTACTGGCATAATTGCTTTGCTTTCCAAATTGAGACAATCTTCCAATGTCACATGAAGTATTTTAAACTACTATGAAACATACATTCATTCGCTCATAAACTGAAGATTTTATAAAAAGAGCAAAATAATTAAAATTTTAAAATCAAAATCATAGGTTTTATTTTTCACTGTATTTTATTTTTACAAGAGATAAATAAACTGACACCAAACATTGTAAATGGATGACCACAACAAAAGCAACGATTGCAATTACCAAACACGAAACACACTCATACTATTTCATAATATTGCCATTCAGTCCAGTAATCCTCCACTGTAACAGCTCCTTTACTTTGCAGTGAAAATTGATTTCTATATTTTTTTGTCTCTTGAGTCCCTGTGGGATTTTTCTTTTATTCAAACAAAAGGTCACAAAAATTATAATCATCCTCATCAGTTCACTGAGTCCCATGTAATTAATTTTTTTTCATCTTGACCTTTTGTTAGCACTTTTATGAATTCACCAGTTTTCCATTAGAGTTTTGAAAATGCTTATTCATTCAGTTCAGCAGTATACTCAGTTACCAGAAACCTGTATTTGTCAGAGTCTTTTCCATGAACACCTTGAAGATGAAACCCTTTTATAGGAACATTTTTGTGAAAGCATCAGAGTACACCCAGAACTGTCTGTAAATGACAAAAGACTTAAAAATGACCATGGTTAAAGATTTGATGAAAGTTCATATTAATGCAATTGACAAGGATATTTAGTTATTTCTGAAATATACATTTTAAAGTAATAACTAGAATTATGACATATAACATTATACCAGAACATACAAGATTTTTAGAAATTTCATGTAATGTCTAAAACATTTATATTAATGTATTTCCATACAAATAACCCAAAGAAAGTTTAGTATTAGTTGTTTTTCTTTGTTTTTTTTATACTGCAGGTTCTTATTAGTCATCAGTTTTATACACATCAGTGTATACATGTCAATCACAATCACCCAATTCAGCACACAACCATCCCCACCCCACCATGGTTTTCCCCCCTTGGTGTCCACACGTCTGTTCTCTGCATCTGTGTCGCAACTTCTGCCCTGCAAACTGGTTCATCTGTACCATTTTCACATACAGGCGTTAATATACAATATTTGTTTTTCTGACTTACTTCACTCTGTATGACAGTCGCTAGGTCCATCCACGTCTCAACAAATGACTCAGTTTCGTTCTTTCTTATGGCTGAGAAATATTCCATTGTATATATGTACCACAACTTCTTTATCTGTTTGTCTGTCGATGGGCATTTAGGTTGCTTCCATGACCTGGCTATTGTAAATAGTGCTGCAGTGAACATTTTGGTACATGACTCTTTTTGAATTTTGGTTTTCTCAGGGTATATGCTCAGTAGTAGGATTCCTGGGTCTTATGGTAGTTCTATTTTTAGTTTTTGAAGGAACCTCCATACTGTTCTCCATAGTGGCTGTATGAATTTACACTCCCACCAAAGTGCAAGAGGGTTCCCTTTTCTCCACACCCTCTCCAGCATTTATTGTTTGTACATTTTTTAATGATGGACATTCTGACCAGTGTGAGATGATATCTCATTGTAGTTTTGATGTGCATTTCTCTAATGATTAATGAAGATGAGCATTCTTTCATGTGTTTGTTGGCAATCTGTATATCTTCTTTGAAGAAATGTCTATTTAGGTCTTCTGCCCATTTTTGGACTGGGTTGTTTGATTTTTTGATATTGAGCTGCATGAGCTGCTTGTAAATTTTGGAGATTAATCCTTTGTCAGTTGCTCCATTTGCAAATATTTTCTCCCATTCTGACGGTTGTCTTTTCATCTTCTTTATGGTTTCCTTTGCTGTGCAAAAGCTTTTAAGTTTCATTAGCTCCAATTTGTTTATTTTTGTTTTTATTTCCATTTCTCTAGGACGTGGGTCAAAAAGGATCTTGCTGTGATTTATGTCATAGAGTGTTCTGCCTATGTTTTCCTCTAAGAGTTTGATAGTTTCTGGCCTTACATTTAGGTCTTTAATCCATTTTGAGCTTATTTTTGTGTTTGGTGTTAGGAAGTGTTCTAATTTCATTCTTTTACATGTAGCTGTCCAGTTTTCCCAGCCCCACTTGTAGAAGAGGCTGTCTTTTCTCCACTGTATATTCTTGCCTCCTTTATCAAAGATAAGGTGACCATATGTGCGTGGGTTTACCTCTGGGCTTTCTATCCTGTTCCTTTGATCTGTATTTCTGTTTCTGTGCCAGTAGCACACTGTCTTGATTACTGTAGCTTTGTAGAATAGGCTGAAGTCAGGGAGCCTGATTCCTCCAGCCCGGTTTTTCTTTCTCAAGATTGCTTTGGCTATTCTGGGTCTTTTATGTTTCCATACAAATTGTGAAATTTTTTGTTCTAGTTCTGTGAAAAATGCCAGTGGTAGTTTGATAGGGATTGCATTGAATCTGTAGATTTCTTTGGGTAGTAGAGTCATTTGCATAATGTTGATTTTTCCAATCCAAGAACATGGTATATCTCTCCATCTATTTATATCCTATTTATATCAACTTTATTTTTTTTCATCAGTGTCTTATAATTTTCTGCATACATGTCTTTTGTCTCCTTAGGTAGCTTTATTCCTAGATATTTTATTCTTTCTGTTGCAATGGTAAATTGGAGTGTTTTCTTAATTTCTCTTTAAGATTTTTCATCATTAGTGTATAGGAATGCAGAGATTTCTGTGCATTAATTTTCTATCCTAGTACTTTACCAAATTAATTGATTAGCTCTCAGAGTTTTCTGGTAGCATCTTTAGGATTCTCTATTTATAGTATCATGTCATCTGCAAACAGTGACAGCTTTACTTCTTCTTCTGCAATTTGGATTCCTTTTATTTCCTTTTCTTCTCTGATTGCTGTGGCTAAAACTTCCAAACCTATGTTGAGTAAGAGTGGTGAGAGTGGGCAACCTTGTCTTGTTCCTGATCTTAGTGGAAATGCTTTCAGTTTTTCAGCATTGAGGATGATGTTGGCTGTGGGTTTGTCATATATGGCCTTTATTATGTTGAGAAATGTTCCCACTATGCCAACTTTCTGGAGGGTTTTTATCATAAATGGGTGTTGAATTATGTCAAAAGTTTTCTCTGCATCTATTGAGATGGCCATATGGTTTTTCTCCTTCAATTTGTTGATATGGTGTATCACGTTGATTGATTTGCGTATATTGACGAATCCTTCCATTCTTGGGATAAACCCCAGTTGATCATGGTGTATGATCCTTTCAATGTGCTGTTGGATTCTGTTTGCTAGTATTCTGTTGAGGATTTTTGCATCTATGTTCATCAGTGATATTGGCCTGTGGTTTTCTTTCTTTTTGACATCTTTGTCTGGTTTTGGTATCACAGTGATGGTGGCCTCATAGAATGAGTTTGGGAGTGTTCCTCCATCTGCTATATTTTGGAAGAGTTTGAGAAGGATAGGTGTTAGCTCTTTTCTAAATGTTTGATAGAATTTGCCTGTGAAGCCATCTGGTCTTGGGCTTTTTTTTGTTGGAAGATTTTTTTTTTTTTTTGCGGTACGTGGGCCTCTCACTCTTGTGGCCTCTCCCGTTGCGGAGCACAGGCTCCGGACACACAGGCTTAGTGGCCGTGGCTCATGGGCCTAGCCACTTCATGGCATGTGGGATTTTCCCGGATTGGGGCACAAACCCATGTCCCCTGCATCGGCAGGCAGACTCTCAACCACTGCGCCACCAGGGAAGCCCCTGTTGGAAGATTTTTAATCACAGTTTCAATTTCAGTGCTTGTGATTGGTCTGATCATATTTTCTATTTCTTCCTCCTTCAGTCTCGGAAGGTTGTGCATTTCAAAGAATTTATCCATTTCTTCCAGTATGTCCATTTTATTGGCATAGAGTTGCTTGTAGTAATCTCGCATGATCCTCTGTATTTCTGCAGTGTCAGTTGTTACTTCTCCTTTTTCATTTCTAATTCTATTGATTTGAGTCTTCTCCCTTTTTCTCTTGATAAGTGTGGCTAATGGTTTCTCCACTTTTTTATCTCCTCAAAGAACTGGCTTTTAGTTTTATTGATCTTTGCTATTGTTTCCTTCAGTTCTTTTTTAATTTATTTCAGATCTGATCTTTATGATTTCTTTCCTTCTGCTAACTTTGGGGTTTTTTTGTTCTACTTTCTCTAATTGCTTTAGGTGTAAGGTTACGTTTTTTATTTGAGATGTTTCTTGTTTCTTAAGGTAGGATTGTATTGCTATAAACTTCCCTCTTAGAACTGCTTTTGCTGCATCCCATAAGTTTTGGGTCGTCGTGTTTTCATTGTCATCTGTTTCTAGGTATTATTTGATTTCCTCTTTGATATCTTCAGTGATCTCTTGTTTATTAAGTAGTGTGTTGTTTAGCCTCCATGTGTTTGTTTTTCTTACAGATTTTTTCCTGAAATTGATATCTAGTTTCATACCGTTGTGGTCGGAAAAGGTACTTGATACAATTTCAATTTTCCTAAATTTATCAAGGCTTGCTTTGTGACCCAAGATATGATCTGTCCTGTAGAATGTTCCATGAGCACTTGAGAAGAATGTGTATTCTGTTTTTTTGGGATGGAATGTCCTATAGATATCAATTAAGTCCATCGTGTTTAATGTATCATTTAAAGCTTGTGTTTCCTTATTTATTTTCATTTTGGATGATCTGTCCATTGGTGAAAGAGGGGTGTTAAAGTCCCCTATTATGATTGTGTTACTGTTGATTTCCCCTTTTACAGCTGTTAGTATTTGCCTTATGTATTGAGGTGCTCCTATGTTGGGTGCATAAATATTTACAATTGTTATATCTTCTTCTTAGATTGATCCCTTGATCATAATGTAGTGTACTTCTTTGTCTCTTGTAACAGTCTTTGTTTTAAAGTCTATTTTGTCTAATTTGAGAATTGCTACTCCAGCTTTCTTTTGATTTCCATTTGCATGGAATATCCTTTTCCATCCCCTCACTTTCAGTCTGTATGTGTCCCTAGGTCTGAAGTGGGTCACTTTTAGACAGCATATATATGGGTCTTGTTTTTGTATCCATTCAGCCAATCTATGTCTTTTGGTTGCAGCATTTAATCTATTTACATTTAAGGTAATCAGTGATATGTAAGTTCCTATTACCACTTTCTTAATTGTTTTGTGTTTATTATTGTAGGTCTTTTCCTTCTGTTTTGTTTCCTGCCTAGAGGAGTTCCTTTAGCATTTGTTGTAAAGCTGGTTTGGTGGTGCTGAATTCTCTTAGCTTTTGCTTGTCTGTAAAGGTTTTAATTTCTCCTTCATTCTGAATGAGATCCTTGCTGGGTAGAGTAATCTTGGTTGTAGGCTTTTCTCCTTCATCACTTTATATATGTCCTGACTCTCCCTTCTGGCTTGCAGAGTTTCTGCTGAAAGATCAGCTTTTAACCTTTTGGGGATTCCCTTATGTGTTATTTGTTGTTTTTCCCTTGCTGCTTTTTATATTTTTTCTTTGTATTTAATTTTTGATAGTTTGATTAATATGTGTCTTGGTGTGTTACTCCTTGGGTTTATCCTGTATGTGACTCTCTGCACTTCCTGGACTTAATTAACTATTTCCTTTCCCATAATAGGGAAGTTTTCAACTGTAATCTCTTCAAATATTTTCTCAGTACCTTTGTTTTCCTCTTCTTCTTCTGGGACCCCTATAATTCGAATGTTGGTGCGCTTAATGTTGTCCCAGAGATCTCTGAGACTGTCCTCAATTCTTTTCATTTTTTTTTCTTTATTCTGCTCTGCAGTAGTTATTTCCACTATTTTATCTTCCAGGTCACTTATCCGTGCTTCTGCCTCAGTTATTCTGCTATTGTTCCCTTCTAGAGAATTTTTAATTTCATTTATTTTGTTGTTCATCACTGTTTGTTTGCTCTTTAGTTCTTCTAGGTCCTTGTTAAATGTTTCTTGTATATTCTCCATTCTATTTCCGATATTTTGGATCATCTTTGCTATCATTTTTCTGAATTCCTTTTCAGGTAGACTGCCTGTTTCCTCTTCATTTGTTAGGTCTGGTGGGGTTTTGCCTTGCCTCTTCATCTGCTGTGTGTTTCTCTGTCTTTTCATTTTGCTTAACTTACTGTGTTTGGGGTGTCCTTTTCGTAGGCTGCAGGTCGTAGTTTCCATTGTTTTTGGTGTCTGTCCCCAGTGGCTAAGGTTGACTCAGTGGGTTGTGTAGGCTTCCTGGTGGAGGGGACTCGTGCCTGTGTTCTGGTGGATGAGGCTGGATCTTCTCTGTCTGGTGGGAAGTTCCACATCTGGTGGTGTGTTTTGGGGTGTCTGTGGCCTTATTATGATTTTAGGCAGCTTCTGTGCTAATGGATGGGGTTATGTTCCTGTCTTGCTAGTTGTTTGGCACAGGTTGTCCAGCACTGTAGCTTGCTAGTCATTGAGTGGAGTTGGGTTTTGTCGTTGAGATGGAGATCTCTGGGAGATTTTTGCCGTTTGATATTATGTGAAGCTGGGAGGTCTCTTTTGGACCAGTGTCTTGAACTTGGCTGTCCCACCTCAGTGGCCCAGCGCTGACGCCTGGCTGGAGCACCAAGAGCCTGTCCTCCACGCAGCTCAGAATAAAAGGGAGAAAAGGAAGAGAGAAAGAAGAAGATAAAATAAAATAAAGTAAAATAAATAAAAAATTAATACCTGAAATAAAATAAATTAAAAAAATAATTATTAAGAAAAAAATTTTAAGTAATAAAAAAAAAAGACGGACAGACAGAACCCTAGGGTAAATGGTGAAAGCAAAGCTGTACAGACAATAATCACACACAGAAGCATACACATAAACACTCACAAAAAGAGAAAAATATACATATCATTGCTCCCAAAGTCCACCTCCTCAATTTGGGATGATTCGTTGTCTATTCAGGTATTCCACAGATGCAGGGTACATCAAGTTGATTGTGGAGATTTAATGCGCTGCTCCTGAGGCTGCTGGGAGAGATTTCCCTTTCTCTTCTTTGTTCGCACAGCTCCCAGGGTTCAGGTTTGGATTTGGCCCCGCATCTGTGTGTAGGTCGCCTGAAGGCTTCTGTTCTTCACTCAGACAGGACAGGGTTAAAGGAGCAGCTGATTCGGGGGCTCTGGCTCACTCAGGCCGGGGGGAGGTAGGGGTACAGATGTGGGCTGAGCCTGCAGCGGCAGAGACCCCCGTGACCTTGCAACAGCCTGAGGCGCGCTGTGTGTTCTCCTGGGAAAGTTGTTCCTGGATCCCGGGACCCTGGCAGTGGCGGGCTGCACAGGCTCCCGGTAGGGGAGGTGTGGATAGTGACCTGTGCTTGCATACAGGCTTCTTGATTGCTGCAGCAGCAGCCTTAGCGTCTCATGCTCATCTCTGCTCCCCTGTTGATGCACTCTCCTCCGTGGCTCCGAAGCTGCCCCCCTCCACCGCCTGCAGTCTCTGTCCGGGAAGGACCTTCCTTGTGTTTGGAAAACTTTCCTCCTTCACAGCTCCCTCCCAGTGGTGCAGGTCCCGTGCCTATTCTTTTATCTCTGTTTTTTCTTTTTTCTCTTGCCCTACCCAGGTACGTGGGCAGTTTCTTGCCTTTTGGGAGGTCTGAGGTGTTCTGCCAGCGTTCAGTAGGTGTTCTGTAGGAGTTGTTCCACATGTAGATGTATTTCTGATGTATTTGTGGGGAGGAAGGTGATCTCCGCATCTTACTCTTCCATCATCTTGAAGCTCCTCTCATATCCCTTTTTAATCACTTCTTTTCCTTTGTTGAATGCAGAATTAAGTCCAAATGCCCTGATGAAGCCAATTATGATTTGGCCTCATTCCAAGCTTTCAATTATTGTCTTTCATATTCTTGTGTATCCCCAGGTACCTTTTTTCCACTCTTTTTATCTGAATTTTATTCATCTTTTAAAGCTTAGTTCAATACCTGTTCACCTCTAGAAAGCTTTTCCCAAACTCCTCAGCAGGAACCCACTGTACCTTATGTCTTAAATCACTTATGACATTTTGATCTTGGAATCATAGTTCTTTTTAAAAATAATTAATTAATTTAACTGCACCAGGTCTTAGTTGCGGCACGGGGATCTTTAGTTGTGGCCTGCGGGATCTTCGTTGCTGCATGCAGAATTTTTAGTTGCGGCATGCAGGATTTTTCAGTTGTGGTATGCGAACTCTTAGTTGCGGAATGTGGGATCTAGTTCCCCCACCAGGGATTGAACCCAGGCCCCTGCATTGGGAGTGTAGAGTCCTCACCACTGGACCACCAGTGAAGTCCCCATGTTTCTTGCTATACACATCTTTCTTACTAAGTTGTAAATTCCTTGAGATTAGGAGTTATTCACTTGCTGTGTCATTTCCAACATGTGGAACAGTCATGTATTTATAATGGAAAAAAGTCAAGGTAAAACAAAGTTCCACTCCACACATGTGACAAGTTATTTCGATTTCAGTGAATCCTAATTTCCTAACCTTCAGAATGTGGCAAATATCATTTACCTTGCAGATTTATTTAAAGAACTAAAGGGGTAAGCTATTATCTTGTTTACACATAGAGGGCCTTCAATAAGTGCTCTTTCTTTTTTCTTATCTCTTTCCAAAATGTGTACCATAGTACTTTGAAACTAACCTCAGTAAATACCAATAAAGCTAAATGATGTGCAAGACATTGAGGACCTGAACTTGGGTAGTGTTATGGGGAATTAAAAGGAAGAGATGGATATCAGATAATGTTATAAGCTAGAATTGACATGAAACAGTGATTTGCTGGGGAGCAGAATGGCTGAGATTTTGAGTCTGGAATATTATGCCACTTAATAAAGAAAAACAGACCAAGATCTTGTTTGAGAAAATGAGTCAAAGGCAATAAGTCTAGGTAATACCATTCTAAAGGGAAAGTTGTAGGGGTACCAGTAACTTCATGGACTTCATGGAAATTTATCTGGGTCACCAGTAATGAAAGGCTAGGTTAAAATACTTAGCCTTCATATTTCCCAACTTGAGTGTCAGTGTCAAATTTTGACTATTAGAAGTGGGGAAATCTGGAATTAAAGGTTGATCTAGGAAAGAAATAAGTTACATTTTAGGAATTGTTGAACCTCTAAATTAGTAGTTTCCTTTTGTCTTCTTAATGGAAACTTTCCCTCTGTAACAAGTTATATTGCCACCAAATGATAATATTTACTTATTATTAAAGAATTTAATAGGAAGCTCAATATCTTATCACTATGCTCAGATTGCATATAGTAGTTAATTCTGAAACAAGGCAAGTCCTGAAATACATTTTAGTTAAACTCTCTACCTTGCTGACTTTAAGAGTCAAAGTTAGAGAAATCATATATTTTAAAACAACCTAAAAATAATTCAGAGAGGATACTATATATTATAGGGATAAATTTTTATGTGTTCATCAACTTGTTTTTGACATGTTCCTAGTTACAGTTATTATTATCTTGAGCATGCAATTTAAGTAAGCATTTTAATCCATACAGTGGTACTGAAAACAAAGCTTAGTTGTAGATATCCAACACAACTTTTAAAATAAATACCTCTAAAGGTTTTTAAATAGAAAGTCCTACATAATTCTTGCAAAAATTGAAAGAAAACAGTTGTACAGAAAATAAAATGTTAAATTTTCTCCCTTTCTTCCTTTTCTAGCCCCACTTCCCAAAGTTAATCACTTTTAAATTTAATTTATATCTTTCCATATTTTTTATATGTGATGTATATTTAATTTTTGTTAGTGTTGGAAATGGATGTATTGTATTTATTGTTCTACAACTTTTTATCCATTTAATATATCATTGGCCTTTCTCTGTGAAAGTATGTGTGGTATCAGCTTATTCATTTAAATAGCCAAATAGCAAACAAAATTTTGATGTTTTGTGATTTATAGATGCACTAATAAATTTGGGGGGAATACATTGCAGCTGTTAAGAAGTTTAGATAGAAGTGTGGACCTCAAGTGTAAATTCAGAAAATTTTGGCATGTGTTATTTATTACAGTGAGAAACATTTAGAAATAACACTTCTAGATGGTATTATATGAACATTACTTTATAGCTTTGGGGGCTTCTGTGAGACTTGTTTGGCCAGATGAATGTGCTAATGTTCGTAGAACAATGGAAAATGTTTGCCTACTGTGGGCAAAATTTTTTTGTGGTTCTGTGTGATTTTTAGATAACATTGGAACCATAGCTCCAGATAAGTGACAGTCTTATAACAATGCCTTTTTAAGGATTGTCTACTATAAAACACAAATTCCAAGGCTTGGTTTTTTAATCCTGCCGCTCATTATTGGTGCCCCAAATCAGTCTACGAAGCTCATGAAGTTACTGGTACCCCCATAACTTTTCATTTGGAATGGTATTGCCTAGGCTTATCATGTTAAATAAATAGCACTTGCTATATCCTACATTAGAGGCATATTTATTATGCTCATATTAAATTGCATACTCAATAAGCAAAAAGCTTTTACTGTAGCCTCACAAGCACTCAGGTTTGAGGTGGTATATGAAACAATATGTAGTTGAAGAATGAAAATGATACTTCTAAATATTCATTTATGTGATATATAGTCTCATTACCCTTTATTTTATTCATAGATATGACTTGGAAAGAACAGGAAAAGACTGAACTTTTTACAGATAATTTTTGTAATATATGTGGAGTGGTGCTGCAGTTTGAATCACAAAGGATTTCACATTATGAGGTAGGTTAAAAATACTGGGAATAGAATCTAAAATAGGTTTTTAAATATAACAGATAAACTTCATATATTATCTGTTTTTGATTCTTATGAGAATCCTGTGTGTTATTTCCCTTTGATGGATGAGGAACCTGGCTCAGAGAGGGACAGTAACTTACTAGCTTAAGTTTGGAGAATTCGGGTTTAAACTTAGCCTTTTTGACTCCAAAGCATGTTTTCTTTTTTTCACATTATTCTGCCTCCATTTGTATCTATCAAGCCACTATATCCTTCATGTCCTTGTAGTAAATATAAGGGAAGTTTTATAAAGCTTGTGTAGGAAACAGTTAATGTGAATCAAGGGATATTATTGAACTCCAGAGTTTTCCTTTACAGTAAATGAAGGATAAAAACAAAATGAACTTGTCTTGCACTTGATTTAGCTACATGTTTTTAAGCACAGTACCATAGAATTCTAGAGTTAAAAGAGGAATGTATAATGTTCTTACTTCTTTAGTTTATTGATTAGAAAACAAACCCAGAGGGATAGTGATTCTGCATAGATAATCTTGGCATGACTAAGCTTAAAAATGATTTCTTCTAATTTCATATCCAGTGTTCTTTCCTTTCTTTTAGTGTTGTCTCCCATTTCTACATCATATTATGAACTATTGGATTTATTTTCATATCTGGTATCTGTGTTAACAAAAGTACTAGATACATTTACTTAAAAGAAATATAATGCCAGTTCTACTTTTTTAAACACCTCATCTTGTTTTGCCCATTGCTAATCTTATTGGCAACTATATTTCAGTCCTTATGTTGATTGGGATTCAATTACTGTAATTACAGATAGTGAAATTGTGTTGGCTGTGGATTGAGAGGACGTAGATTCAAGTCTTAACTCCACCATTGTTGTGAAACCCTGGGCAAATCACTTTACCTCTCTGAGCATGTTTCTTGAGCCTGCAAAATGGGGGCATAAGATCTCTCTTACTATACTTGTGAGAATTAAGTGAAATCAGATATGTGATTGTGCCTAGCATATCCTGGGACCCCAAAGCTCAAAGATTTAGAGTTAATAAAGAGAGACATATAATCAAGGGGCTCTGTGATAACTGTGGTTGGAACCATTTGAATTTAAATTTGAAAAATTACTTTTATGGGCTTATGAAGTACTATTCAGTGTAGAAAATATACAAAAATATGAGAAAATATGAATCAATCATAATTCTGTTGCTTGTAAGTAAGCATCATTTAATTAACTTCTGTTTAGTTTATATGATTCCAGTATGCTTTCTAAACACACAGACATATTTTTACAAAAGAGAATTGTATGTTGTTTTGCACTTGCTTTTTCATATAAGAACATATTCTGAACACTTTGTCCTATCATTACATCGTTGTACTTTTCTGTAATAGTTTAATGGCTATAAGGCATTATGTTATGTAATGTTGTAGCATATTTTTAAATTTAAGTGCCATCTGTAAGTTTGGTACTTAAGCTTGTTAAATAATCAAATCAAAACTATACATGACTTTCCATATATTTGAAAGCACTTCTGTGCAAATATCCTACTTGAAAAGGTGATTTTTTTCTCTTTAGTATACAGCTTGGTTAATAGTGTCAGACTATCTCAGCATAGTATTTATTGTTCATGTAAAATAGGACAGTACTGCAGAAGATTTGAATTTTAATGAGGTTGCACTTATTAATATTTCCTTTTGTATTTATACTTACATGTTTAAGAAACCATTCTTTGTTCTTTTGTCATATAGATATTTCTGTTTTCTTCTAATACTTTTAAAAGCTTTATTTTTTAGGTTAAAGTGTTTGATCCATCTGGTATTGATTTTCACATATGGAGGGTGGTAACATTATTTTCCATACAGATAACCAGGTATCCCAGCAATATTTATTTAAACAGTCCATCCTTGCCTCACTGATTTGCAGTGGCATCTCTATCATAAGTTAATTTATATATATATATATTTATAATATTATGTTCTATTGTATTGCTTTGTTTGCCTGCCTCTATAATAATTTCACCTTATTAGTATAGCTTTAAAATATGCCATGATACCTGGTAGGGAAAATTTATATGACAAAAAACTCATTATAAAGTTAAAAGACAAGCCACAGATTGAGTGCTATTTATAACTGATATAACTAACAAAGGATTAGTATCTAGAATATATAAAGAACTATATATCAATTAGAACAAGAAACAACCCAGTAGAAAAATGGGAAAGTGTTATAAACAGGCTATAGAAGAGATACTTAACTTCAGAAGTGATCATATGGGAAATGCAAGTTAAAGTGATAATGAACTAACTATCTTATCAAAACCATCATGCTCGCAAAAATTGAAATCTAATAGCACTTAACACTTCAGGAGAATATAGGAAGACAAATCACTCATATATGCTACATTTGGAGTTGTAAACTGCTTCAACATCTTTTTTTAAATTAATTTTTATTGGAATATAGTTGCTTGCTTCAACATCTTTGGAGAGAAATTTTATAATACCTATTAAAGCTGAAAATCCTCATACCTTATAAGCCAAATAGTCCATATCTAGGTGTCTACTTTAAAGAAACTCTTGGACATTATATTAGGAGATATATTTACATATGTTCAGTGCAGAAATGCTTGTGATAGCAAAATAAACAGAAACATAACTGCCTTCAGTAGGTAACTTGATGGGTAGCATATAGAGTGGAATATTATGCAGCATGTAATATGAATGAACTAGAGCTCTATGTATCAATATGGGCAAATCTTACATAATATTGAGTTATAAAAAGTTGAAAAGGATATGAATAGACTGATTCCATTTTCATAAAATTAAAAAAATGACAGTAGTACATAATACTGTTTATGGGCACATGCATATCTAGTAAAAGAAGAGAAGCATAGAAGAAATGATATAGACCAACTTTAAGATAGTGGTTACCTATCGGGAGAGACTGAGGAGGGGAGGGATTGTTGGCATGAGGAGATAGGACTGTATGTGTAAAATTTCACCTCTTTTGAAAAGGAGATCTGAAACAAATATAGAAAAATGTTAATAGTATCTGTTAAAACTGGGCAGTGGGTATGTACTTCAACTATATTATTTCCTGTGCTTTTCTATATGTATATATTTCACAATTTAAAATGCTGTAGAGAGAGGGTAAGTAGTTGCCTCACAGTATATGTTCAGGAATGTTAGTTTCCCTTCTATTTACACCAACATTTTCGTTATTACGTATTTTGTTCTACATTTGTTCAGAGATTTTTCTAATGTGCCTAACCTAGAAGAGTTAATTTCCTCACATAAAAGAATTTTAGAGGTAAGCAGTACAGGGCTGATGTGACAGCTCCATAACATTATCAGAGATCTAGGCATTTTCTCTCTTTCTACTCTGATGAACTAGCCTCTGTCCTTAAGATCCCCCATAGTCCCAGATGACCTTTAAATCTTAATTCCAGAAGCAGGAGGGAAGAAGGTTAGAAGAAGGGTTCATCCTCCATCCTTTTAGGAGGCTTCCCAGAAGTTCTACCCAGCATTTCAGATTACATCTTATTGGCCAGAATAGAGTCACAAGATTACGTCATGCTGAAAGGGAGGCTGGAACATGCAGTCTTTTAGCTGGGTATATTGCCTAAGATGTGTAACTAAGGAAGAAGAATAAGTTTGATATTAGGCAAAAAAATCTAGGAGTCTCTGTCAAAAACAAAAACCTAGAAGTTATTGGACTCTAAATTACAGCATTATTTTCATTTTAATTGAGATTTAGAGATTTGAAAGCATGTGAAGCCTTTTCGTAAACTTGGTACACATTAAATATATTTCAATTCACGGGTACTGTCCTCAAATTTGAAGAGGTGTAAATTTGGGGTACCTCTGTTATTGAATAAACAAAGTCATATTATATATATATATTTTTAGAGTGAAAAACATGCTCAAAATGTTAGGTTTTATTTTCAAATGCATGGGGAACAAAATGAAGTGCCTGATAAGAAAATGAAGATGGATGTTAGGAATTTTCAGGTGAGTGGCCTTTGTTGATGTTCTAATTCGAAAGTTTGAGTTATTGAATCTTTCTAACAAGATTGTGCTTATTTCAGATGCATAGGAGTGAAGTAGTGGACAGAAACAAATTTTGTGATCTCTGCAACATGATTTTTAGCTCCTCAGTTGTTGCTCAGTCTCACTATGTGGGGAAATTCCATGCTAAAAAACTGAAGCAATTAATGGAGGAGCATGATCAGGTATCTCCATCAGGATTTCAGCCAGAGATGGGTAAGATCACATTCACCTCTTTAACTTCAATACAGGGTCTCTCTATAATTTTTCCCCATCTCTGCCATCCATTTTTTATTGGAGAGACTTTTACTCTGCCACAGTAACTTGGTTCTTCTTCTGCCTGGTTAATCTCTTTCTGTATCCTTGTAATTTAATATAGAGATCATAATTGCTAGCTGAATTTTAAGAAATGTTGTGACCTCTCCTTTTCAGTTTATTAAATCCAAATAAAAGCAAGTTATTTGCTATGTTGCTATAAAGAAAGAACAATAAGCAACCTGAACTCTCCAGTTTCTAATCAAATTATAAAGTCTTAGCTACTTCTTACTTCTTCCCCTTGGCATCTATCTCATTCTTCTTTTTTTGCTTTAGTACTTTCCAAAACATTATCTCATAGTGTGTGTTCAGACCAATGTCTTCACCATAATATAGTTATGTTGCAGCATTTTCTGACTATAACTATAGCCAAAAAAAAAAAGGTATGGAATCTTCTTCTACCAGATTGCTCATTTCTTTCTTCCTATGAATATAAAGAAAAGGTACTACTAGCATTATCAATCAGCAGTTATTGAGTACTTATTTTATGTTAGATGCCAAAGATACAGAGAACTGTGAAACGTTGCTGTTTCCTCCTTCCAGTGATGTTGGGCCGCCAGCGCATGAGAGAACTGACCCACAGATCTCACTTCTGGCCTGAAGTGGCAGAGTACACCCTGGAAAACCCAGCCTGTATTTTGAAAATGTGCCTGTATTTTGAAAATGTGTGCCAGAACAAAAAATAAGATGATCAATTCTCTGGAATAAATAATTTACCACATTCTCACTAGCTTCAACACTTTAGGAATAAAGCATGTCTAGCATGGAAATTTTACCAACATTAATTTCCAACTCATAGTGTAGGCCTCATCAGCATTAAAACATATAGTTTTCTTAATAACTGAAACCAGAATTATTTTTAAATTTATTCTAGTTTCTCTAATTTTTGTATATTTGTTTTTCTGCCTGTCAGTCAAGAGGGACAGAATCAGTGTGCCCTACAAGAGAAAGCATCTTGTAAAGCCTTATCTTTAGTTCCCAGAATTCATAAATTTGGGCTCAGAGAGGAGACTAAATGAAAGAGCTCTGAAATAACTGTAAATGTGGAAACATAATTTTATAGCCTTAAACAACTGCATAAATTTTATTTTGATACAGACACCACAAATCTGGACTGAATAGGTGATTTACTTTGCTACTCAAGAAAGACACCAACTTAGAATTTGGTACCATCTCTTTTACCCTCACTAATTTCAAGAACCATCCTAAGACATCTCTTATGCCTTCATTGATTTTTCAGATGAATAAAATTCATTTGAAATACATGCCTAATGCTGAATATTCTTTCCTGTATCTTTGTTGGAGAAACTTGGTGACAGACTTGTATTCAAATTTCTATTCTCACAGAAGGAAATTCTTTTTAGCCTGAGTACCTTTATCCAACAGCCCTATATGGAAAAAGTCCAGAGATAGTAGGCTTTAAAAAAACTCTAACTTTCCCTAATACTTTATAAGAATGCAGCTCTAATAGCTGGACACATGTTGATCACTTTTCATTATGACTATTTCAGCAGGTGTGCCTATTACTACTTCTGCTGAGTCAACTTTTCTGAAGCCCCTTGTTGTCAAGCCTCCTCCAGGTGGGATTAAAGATGAGACTACGCCTTCCTCTTCCAGCAGTGCTTTGGATTTGAATAATCCAAACAAGTATTGTAAGCTCTGTCCTGCTTCCTTTAATGGTCCATTAATGGCCCAACAACATTATGTTGGGAAAAAACACAAAAGAAATGAAGCTAAGAAGAAGTTTGTAGACAAGTTAAGAGAGAAACCTCTTCCAGCAAAATCAGATGCAAATGGTAAATAGTAAAATTATCCCAAATCTCTTTCTTAGAAAGTTTATATTTTATTAAACATATCTGGCTTATGTATATACTATTTTGCTTTTACTGAATACAGGGTTTATAATACTCATGGGATCATAGAATTTTCGATAAGGACTTTAGAGTCCATATAGGTCTGTCTGTTGGTTTTCTAGAAAATGAGACCCAGAAAGGTTTAGATGACACTAATAAAATATAGATATTACCACGGTTTCATATTATATCATAGGTACATAAGGAAGTATTTTAAATTAGTATCATGTAGTTATATCATTCGGTCACTAAGTATGACTTAAGTGTCTCTTAGTTGCTAGGCTAGTTATTCTTGGGAATACAAATGAAGATATACTATTTTCCCTGAAGGGGCAAGTGTATAACTAATTGGGTTAATAATACTTCATTGCAAGAGGCTGCAGACATGGATTTTTGTGTACATATTTTTGGTAACCAGAGGAGCCAAACATCATGGTTCAGAAAAGCTTTATAGAGGAAGTATATGATTTAGATTGATAGCAGTGGGAAGGAGAGAGGATGAACAAAGGAGCTGAGAAAGAGAGGCAAGAATTCAGGTGCAATAAAGATTCTGATCCTGACTGGAGTGATCCACTTGCTCTTCTAACCATATGTTTTTTCATTTTTCCCCCACAGGCACCATCTCACTACTAGTATTTTTATTCCCTTTTCATATTCTCTTCTCCACCCACTTTTCCTCTACTCACCATTATTTTTCAATTCTTTCCTTACTAGACCTTTTTGCTTAATATGAAAATGTTCATTACTCCCTCCTTGAAGCTTTATTCTTTGTCATTAGTAACTCCTTATGTTGTTGTTCTTTTCCTGTGTTTCTATTTATTTTCTGTTTTCTTTGGGGGCTCTTTTTTAAATTCATTGTCTAAATGTAGACGTTCCCATGGTTCCATTCTTGACCTTAATCTATAACATGATCTAATCTGTTCCTCTGATTTCATTTGTCATCTGTATGCTTATGACCTTTCTGCAAAGCTTTAGATTCATATATTCAAAGAGCAGCTACCTCTTCACCTGTATACCTCATAGCCATTTCAAATCCACTCAGTCATTCAAAGTAGAAACCTGTAGTTAATTGTAAATCCCACAGCACCATCTACTTCACTTCCTATATCTAATGAGGCACCAAGCCATGACTGTTTTACCTCCTGAATCTTACTGTTACCTTTTCTCCAGCCATGCTTTTCCCACACTAGTTCAGGCCCTCAACATCTTTTCTAGAGTTTTGCTACTCAAAGTGTGGTTTGTGGCCAGCATTATAAACATCACTTGGGAGCTTGTTAGAAAAAAGAATCTCAGGCCTCACTGCAGACCTACTGAATCAGAATCTGCATTTTAACAAGATGCCTAGGTGATTTGTGCTCACAATAAATTTTGAGAAGCATTGTTCTAGAATATTGCCACAACCTCTAACTACTCTCCTTGCCATCAGTTTTGTCTCCCCAGATCTACCCTCAATTTAACCACTAGAGTGTTTCATCTAAAGTGTACATCTTTTCATGTCATCCCCCTGCTTAAAAGTCCTTATTTCTCTATTTTCTAAGGATAAAAATCTAAGCTTCATAGCTCTCTACCATCTTGTCCCTATCTCCTTCTCCAGGCTTATTCCCTGCTACTTCCTGCTATGATTTATGTGGGTCAGAATCTACAAACTGCTTATGGTTTCCAGAAACCATTACCCCATTTCTTGTCTCTGTGCCCTTCATGCTGCTGTTTTGCCTAGAACATCTTCATGTCCCTCTTCTCTTGACCAACTCCTACTCATTTCACTTCTTTCAAGCTTTTTCACTTCCTTCAAGGCTTATATTCTGTGCTTCCTTAACCTGAATATCTAATTATCTCTCCCTGTGTCTTTATCTCCCACTAGAATGTAAGGTCTTTGAGGGAAGGGACTTCATCTAACTCATCTATATTTCCAGTACTAGAGATAGAAACTGGCACAGAGTAGGCCTACCTCAATAGAGATTAGTTTAATATATGAATCAGTGAACTATTAACCTTTATTTATTGAGTGCTAACCCTGTGTTTGTACTATTAAGTTTTCTGCTTAATGTGATTCAGCATGTCCCCAAAAGTTACATAGAGATCTGTATTTTTATCTAGGATTTTAAAGAACATTGATTTAGGCAAGTGTAGAAATAGAAGTGGTAGGGCTTCTGAAAGTCGTAGATGTTTGGAGAAATGACAGACTTCCACTTGTTAGGGTATTTTTCCCATCGCTACGCTGAGGGTGATCTGAAATAAGTGGCTTCTAGTTTGTGGCATTAGGTAAATTGGAACTGAGAAGTGTGTCAGCCATGAGAAATGTGTGCACTTTGGTCACTTCTGAAAGGAGGGTCATTTTAGTACTCTGAAGTTTCAAGGTTATTAGATTGAGAGAAGGATTTTGGTGAAATTTTTATCTGGCTGGGGAGGCGAGTGCTGATCATCAGCATAATTTAATCCAGTCATTGAAGTCATTTTATACTAGCCTCTGAAGATGAAGCTCAAAGAACAGATTTTCAACCCTGCTTTGACTATTTCATTTTGATAACAGTAAACATTTGAGGATTAAGAAAATAGCTGGAGAATTTAAAGTAGCAAATGAGAATTGCAAAGAACAGCTACAGCAGAAGCCCATATTATAAGTGAGCAAGCGGTAAGACAAAAACAGCTTAACCTGTGCCACTTTAACTATATTCACTCTTCACCCATTTTCTCCCTTCTTTCTGTCTCTGCCTTTTCTATCTGCTATGGTTTATATATGTTTCTACTATATCTAATCTCTTTCCCTTTCTCTTCATCATTCTTACTGCTCTCTTCATGTCCCTCATTCAGTCCAGATCTTATTAGCACAGGAATGGCTACCATAACAATATGGAAATAAAATATGTATGTATTTTTAATTTACTGTATTTGTTTTGTTTACTTTACTAATTTCTAGCCCCATTATTGCACTTAGATGTCTCACCTTCACCTGTAACTCAGCATATCTAAAACTGAATTAATAATCTTTCCTAAAACCACCTTAAATTTACCAAGTTTTCTTTCTTTGCCAGTAGTACCACTATTTATTAGTCACCTACACTTGAATCTTTGAGGGCATCTTTGACTAAATTTCCCTATCTCCTATCCGTCCACAGTCTTATCAGGTCTTTTTAGAACTATTTCTTCTTCCTTTATCCTTCCATTGCATTTTCACTACCATCATCTCACAGTTTAATGCTGTAACCACCTTCTGAAGGCTTTACTTATACCTCATTGTTATTCTCTCACTACCTAGTAGCAAGATTTCAACCCAGGATCAATTCCACTGTCCACTTGTTCTACTTTTATATTCAGAACACTGAGTGATGCTATGGAGAATTATATAAGGCTAGAGATTGGGTGCCTCTACAGAGTCTTAGTATCCAATCTCTGTGGCCTTTTAGTCCTACTTAATACTTTTCCTTTTCCTTCACTTTCCTTTCAGCAGTGATTTTTAAGCCTACACCACTCTCCAGGACTCTCTTCTACTGTTCAACACTCCCCCTCCTCACAACATTCAGGCAAGCTTATTCCTTATTTCATCAAGAAAAATGTGGCCATCAAATGTGGTAAACAAGTATCTTGCCTTAACCAAATAATCCCTTAACCTTGAGTTTCCCTTTAACTACTACACTTTCCCCTTCTCTTCTTTGCCAGGTTTTTTTTTTGTTGTGTTGTTGTTTTTGTTTTTCAAATATACTCTTAACTGTCTTTACTGATATTCACTCCTCAACTCATTACCATTTGTTGACATACATTCCCCCAGCCCTCCACACCACCACTGTACCGTTCCACTGAAACTGTCCCTCACAGGGTTATTGTGACTTCTAAATTTCTAAATCCAATGACCATCTTTACTCCATTCACTAAACTTTCCTCCTTTGACATCAGTCTCTCCTGTTCATCCTTACAACTTTGTCCTTTACTTCTTGATTTTTCATAGTCCCCCTCCTCCTCTACCATCTAGTTTAAAGAGTGGTGCTCTCCAGGGTTTTTATCATTATGTTGGTGTTGCTATGCCCACCCATACATTATCCTCAGGACATCTCACCCACTCTGATTGTCTTAACTAACCCCCATCCCCTGACTTCTCCAAAATTAACCTATCTTCTGCCTTTCAAATTCCCATATCTAACTGCCTATTGGACACCTTTACATGAAAAGCTCACAGATATATCAGACTCTGTGTGTCCAAATTCAAACTCACCAATGCTTATTCTCCCACCTCCTAAAATAGTACTTCCTTATGAAGTTCCAATTTCAGTTAGGATCACCACCCACTCAGTCACCAAACTATGCTGAGAGGTATTTTAGACTTCTCTAGATTCCTCCTTCTCCCTTATATCCCACATTCACTCAGTCATTAAATTTTGTCTGTTTTAATGGTAAGTATTTCACCAATATCCCTGCTTCTCTCTACCCCTACTGTGACCTTTCTAGCCCATGCCCTCTCATCTCTTGCCTTATGTAACTGTGGTCTCCTTACTTCCAGGCTTGCTCCTCTTAAAATTACCCTCCATATTGCAGTTAGAGGAGAGATTTCTCTAAAACACACAGCTGACCATGTTACTTACTACTTAAACCACTTCAAGGTTTCCCAGCCCACAGAATAAAAATCTAGGCTCCTTAGCATAATATAAAAGTCTCTTTGATGTGATATACTTTTGCCTCTCCCATCTCATCCCCTTATATTTTATTCTGCAACAATTCCAAATTTTAACTAGTTACTGTAAACACTTCTGTGTTCTTTTCATGCTATTTCCTCTGCCTACAGTACTCTTCTCAACTCTTAACCGTTAACTATTTTTCATTTTTCCAAGTTTAACTAAGGCATCATCTCTTCCAGTAGCCCTCTTCAGGCTCCCATATTGTACTAAGTGCCTCTGCTTCATTGAATTCCCATAGCTCTTAAGCATACTTGTCTTACCTTTTACCAAATGAGATTGAAATCCTCTGTTCATGTGTCTGTTTCTCACTTGGATTTGTGAGCAGCCTGCCCAATTTATTAATCTTGTACCTCTAGCATCTAGCATGATGCTTGGTGCCACAGAGGTGTCTAGTGTTGGTTGAACAGGTTATTTGAATTCAGCACATCATGCTCATTTCTGTCTCTTCAGAATATTGATATTGTTTTCATCCCCTGGAATTCCCTAACTGCTTTCCTTACAATTCAAATCCTTCTTTTCCTCCAAAGTCCATCACAACTTCCCTCACTTCTCTAGCTCTTGGTATTCTCCCCTTCCTCTGATTTTTCATAGGTATTACTGTTCATTGACAGTTGCATTAATTATAGTCCCTTAACTGAATTGGCCCCCTTGAGACAAAGGATTGTATTTTATTCTGCAATATCCTTCTCAGTGCTTTATATGAGAATGAGTATATGGTTTTTCTCAATATTTGATAATTGTTTATTGAAAGGCAGTGTTGTGTAGTGGGATAAACATAGATTTGGAGAAATGTTTGAAGTCAGTTGCCCAGTTGCACCTCAGATTCCTCAGGTATAAAACGAAAATAAGACTACTTCACAGGATTGAAAGAGGATGAAATGAAGCAGTATATACAGTACCCATCACAGAATGGGTCATCAACAAATGTTAGTTTTCTTGAAATATTTTGTTTTCCTGCCGTAATTTAAAAACATGTAAACTGGACATTTTCTATTTTTCTTCATAAGCTAAATGCCACATTAAGTTGCATTTTTGCTTGCATGTAGCTCTCAGTTGATTTAAGATATTAGATCAATGGTTCTCATTCTTGACTACATACTAGAATCATGCAGGCAGCTTTTAGAAATCCCAATGCTCAGGCCATCGCTAAAATCAATTAAATTAGAATCCCTGGGACCCACACATTAGTGTTTTGTTTTCTCTTTTTTAACTCCCCAAGAGGTTATGATATAGAGCCAAGATTGAGAACCAAAATGTTAGACTATAAAGATATGCAGTTCCTCAATCTATCCTTTGAAAACAAAGACCTTAGTCCAGGGAGTTATGAGGTACGGCTGTGATTAGGAGAAAAGTGGACTCCACAAGTGTTAGGTTATGGATGATTCTGAAAGTTACAGGTTGCAAAGAAGCTTGAGTTTCTGGGTGAAGTCAGAAACGGAATCCTAGCAGGGCTGAGGGGAGCAAAGTTTGACAGGCCCAAGGAGCAGACTCAGATAGGAGAATGGACAGTGTAAGGAGCATAGTAGAGGCAGGTTTCAGTAGGATCAGACCAGGAATTTTGATCTTGGGGCCAGTAAATAGACTTCATGTCTTCACAGAAAGGGTTTACACCATTTTTATATATTATTTTCTGAGATGTCTATATCCTAGAAAAAGATAAAGAATATCAGTGTGTGAAAAAGACAAGGGCTAAGGTAATAGAAAGCAGACCATAGTTCCAGAACTGCCTCTGGATCTTTCATATGTGACCTGCAGCTGCTCTAAACTACTGTATTGCCTATATTATAATCTTCTGGTATAATTTGTGACAAAACTAAGGAGGAACTGAGGAGAACATTATGTACAATATACTCTATAAGCACTAAACAAATATGTTAAACCTCTGAAATATAATCTGAGTTTATAATCATACTGAAGATCATTGACTTGATAATCTAGGCAGTGGTGCTCAACAGTGTCTGCACAGAAAAATCACCTAGACTGCTTTCAAAAAGTAAGAAAGCCTGGTTCTACCCCTAGAGATTCTGATTAAATTAGTCTTATGTGGAGCTGTAACATGAATATTTTTAGACTTCTCCACAAGATTCCAATGTGTAACTAACCTTAAGAACCACTAGTCTAGAGGAAACAAGGATTCCTCCTTATCTTGCATAACTTGGGTGCCCTCAAAATACATGGTATTGGCCAAGTGAATATGAGCCTTAATTTTCCCACCTGTTAAATAAGGTTAGTAATAATTTCCTGAAAAGGGTTGTTATGAGCATGCAGAGTCCTGGATTTAGTCCTCAGCTTTGCAGGAAGTCCAGAGTCTTCAGAGGTGATCAGCCTCAAATCAGGGACTCCGAAAACCAAAAACAAAATTGGAAGATGCAGAAAAATAACCAAGGAACTGGAGAGGTATTCCCTTAGTGGTTTTCTCCACACATCCTCTGACAATAATTAGCTGGGATATTGTTAAAATACACAATCCCTGTCCCAGTGAATCATATTCTCCAGAGGAGGGGGTCTAGGGATCTGTATTTTAAACTCACACTAGGGTGATTCTTTTTTTTTTTTTTAACATCTTTATTGGAGTATAATTGCTTTACATTGGTATGTTAGTTTCTGCTTTATAACAAAGTGAATCAGTTATACATATACTTATGTTCCCATATCTCTTCCCTCTTGCATCTCCCTCCCTCCCACCCTCCCTATCCCACCCCTCCAGGCGGTCACAAAGCACCAAGCTGATCTCCCTGTGCTATGCGGCTGCTTCCCACTAACTATCTACCTTATGTTTGGCAGTGTATATATGTCCATGCCTCTCTCTCGCTTTGTCACAGATCACCCTTCCACCTCCCCATATCCTCAAGTCCGTACTCTAGTAGGTCTGTGTCTTTATTCCTGTCTTACCCCTAGGTTCTTCATGACATTTTTTTCTTAAATTCCATATATATGTGTTAGCATACGGTATTTGTCTTTCTCTTTCTGACTTACTTAACTCTGTATGACAGACTCTAAGTCTATCCACCCATTACAAATAGCTCAATTTCATTTCTTTTTATGGCTGAGTAATATTCCATTGTATATAAGTGCAACAACTTCTTTATCCATTCATCCGGTGATGGGCACTTAGGTTGTTTCCATCTCCGGGCTATTGTAAATAGAGCTGCAATGAACATTTTGGTACATGACTCTTTTTGAATTTTGGTTTTCTCAGGGTATATGCCCAGTAGTGGGATTGCTGGGTCATATGGTAGTTCTATTTGTAGTACTTTAAGGAACCTCCATACTGTTCTCCATAGTGGCTGTACCAATTCACATTCCCACCAGCAGTGCAAGAGTGTTCCCTTTTCTCCACACCCTCTCCAGCATTTATTGTTTCTAGATTTTTTGATGATGGCCATTCTGACTGGTGTGAGATGATATCTCATTGTAGTTTTGATTTGCATTTCTCTAACGATTAATGATGTTCAGCATGCTTTCATGTGTTTGTCGGCAGTCTGTATATCTTCCTTGGAGAAATGCCTATTTAGGTCTTCTGCCCATTTTTGATTGGGTTGTTTTTTTGTTACTGAGCTGCATGAGCTGCTTGTAAATTTTGGAAATTAATCCTTTGTCAGTTGCTTCATTTGCAAATATTTTCTCCCATTCTGAGGGTTGTCTTTTGGTCTTTTTTATGGTTTCCTTTGCTGTGCAAAAGCTTTGCAGTTTCATTAGGTCCCATTTGTTTATTTTTGTTTTTATTTCCATTTCTCTAGGAGGTGGGTCAAAAAGGATCTTGCTGTGATTTATGTCATAGAGTGTTCTGCCTATGCTTTCCTCTAAGAGTTTGATAGGTTCTGGCCTTACATTTAGGTCTTTAATCCATTTTGAGCTTATTTTTGTGTATGGTGTTAGGGAGTGATCTAATCTCATACTTTTACATGTACCTGTCTGGTTTTCCCAGCACGATTTATTGAAGAGGCTGTCCTTTCTCCACTGTACATTCCTGCCTCCTTTATCAAAGATAAGGGGACCATATGTGCATGGGTTTATCTCTGGGCTTTCTATCCTGTTCCATTGATCTATTTTTCTGTTTTTGTGCCAGTACCATACTGTCTTGATTACTGTAGCTTTGTAGTATAGTCTGAAGTCAGGGAGCCTGATTCCTCCAGCCCGGTTTTTCTTTCTCAAGATTGTTTTGGCTATTCGGGGTCTTTTGTGTTTCCATACAAATTGTGAAATTTTTTGTTCTAGTTCCGCGAAAAATGCCAGTGGTAGTTTGATACGGATTGCATTGAATCTGTAGATTACTTTGGGTAGTAGAGTCATTTTCACAATGTTGATTCTTCCAATCCAAGAACATGGTATATCTCTCCATCTATTTGTATCATCTTTAATTTCTTTCATCAGTGTCTTATAATTTTCTGCATACAGGTGTTTTGTCTCCTTTGGTAGGTCTATTCCTAGGTATTTTATTCTTTTTGTTGCAATGGTAAATGGGAGTGTTTTCTTGATTTCACTTTCAGATTTTTCATCATTAGTGTATAGAATGCCAGAGATTTCTGTGCATTAATTTTGCATCCTGCAACTTTTTTTTAAATTTAATAACATTTAGTCTGTGTTCATGCTGGATATTAGTCTATAATTTTATTTATTTATTTATTTGAATTTTATTTTATTTATTTTTTTATACTGCAGGTTCTTATTAGTCATCAGTTTTATACACATCAGTGTATACATGTCAATCCCAATCTCCCAATTCATTCCACCACCAGCCCCTCCCCGCCAGCACTTTCCCCCCTTGGCATCCATACGTTTATTCTCTATATCTGTGTCTCTATTTCTGCCCTGCAAACCAGTTCATTAGTACCATTTTTCTAGCTCCCACATATATGTATTAATATATGATATTTGTTTTTCTCTTTATGACTTACTTCACTCGGTATCACAGTCTCTAGATCCATCCACGTCTCCACAAATAACACAATTTCGTTCCTTTTTATGGCTGAGTAATATTCCATTGTATATATGTACCACAACTTCTTTATGCATTCGTCTGTCGATGGGCATTTAGGTTGCTTCAATGACCTGGCTATTGCAAATAGTGCTGCAATGAACATTGGGGTGCATGTGTCTTTTTGAATTATGATGTTCTCCGGGTATATGCCCAGTAGCGGGATTGCTGGGTCATATGGTAATTCTATTTTTAGTTTTTTAAGGAACCTCCATACTGTTCTCCATAGTGGCTGTATCAGTTTACATTCCCACCAACAGTGCAAGAAGGTTCCCTTTTCTCCACACCCTCTCCAGCATTTGTTGTTTGTAGGTTTTCTGATGATGCCCATTCTAACTGGTGTGAGATGATACCTCGTTGTAGTTTTGATTTGCATTTCTCTAATAATTAGTGATGTTGAGCAGCTTTTCATGTGCCTCTTGGCCATCTGTATGTCTTCTTTGGAGAAATGTCTATTTACGTTTTCTGCCCATTTTTGGATTGGGTTGTTTCTTTTTTAAATGTTGAGCTGCATGAGCTGTTTATATATTTTGGAGATTAATCCTTTGTTGATTGATTCGTTTGCAAATACTTTCTCCCATTCTGAGGGTTGTCTTTTCGTCCTGTTTGTAGTTTCCTTTGCTGTGCAAAAGCTTTTAAGTTTCATTAGGTCCCATTTGTTTATTTTTGTTTTTATTTCCATCACTCTAGGAGGTGGGTCAAAAAATATCTTGCTGTGATTTATGTCAAAGAGTGTTCTTCCTGTGTTTTCCTCTAAGGGTTTTATAGTGTCTGGTCCTACATTTAGGTCTCAAATCCATTTTGAGTTTATTTTTGTGTATGGTGCTAGGGAGTGTTGTAATTTCATTCTTTTACATGTAGCTGTCCAGTTTTCCCAGCACCACTTATTGAAGAGACTGTCTTTTCTCCATTGTATATCCTTTCCTCCTTTGTCATAGATTAGTTGACCATAAGTGCATGGGTTTATCTCTGGGCTTTCTATCCTTTTCCATTGATCTATATTTCTGTTTTTGTTCCAGTACCATACTGTCTTGATTACTGTAGCTTTGTAGTCTAGTCTGAAGTCAGGGAGTCTGATTCCTCCAGCTCCATTTTTTTCCCTCAAGACTGCTTTGGCTATTCAGGGTCGTTTGTGTCTCCATAGAAATTTTAAGATATTTTGTTCTAGTTCTGTAAAAAATGCCATTGGTAATATGACACGGATTGCCTTGAATCTGTAGATTGCTTTGGTTAGTATAGTCATTTTCACAATATTGATTCTTCCAAATCAAGAACATGGTATACCTCTCCATCTGTTTGTATCATCTTTAATTTCTTTCATCAGTGTCTTATAGTTTTCTGCATACAGGTCTTTTGTCTCTCCAGGTAGGTTTATTCCTAGGTATTTTCTTCTTTTTGTTGCAGTGGTAAATGGGAGTGTTTCCTTAATTTCTCTTTCAGATTTTTTATCATTTATGAATAAGAATGTAAGAGATTTCTGTGCATTAATTTTTTATCCTGCAGCTTTACCAAATTCATTGATTAGCTCTAGTAGTTTTCTGGTAGCATCTTTAGGATTCTCTATGTATAGTATCATGTCATCTGCAAACAGTGACAGCTTTACTTCTTCTTTTCTGATTTGGATTCCTTTTATTTCCTTTACTTCTCTGATTGCTGTGGCTAAAACTTCCAAAACTACGTTGAATAAGAGTGGTGAGAGTGGGCAACCTTGTCTTGTTCCTGATCTTCATGGAAACGCTTTCAGTTTTTCACCATTGAGGATGATGTTGACTGTGGGTTTGTCATATATGGCCTTTATTATGTTGAGGAAAGTTCCCTCTATGCCTACTTTCTGGAGGGTTTTTATCATAAATGGGTGTTGAATTTTGTCAAAAGCTTTCTCTGCATATATTGAGATGGCCATATGGTTTTTCTCCTTCAATTTGTTAATATGGTTTATCACATTGATTGATTTGCGTATATTGAGGAATCCTTGCATTTCTGGAATAAACCCTACTTGATCATGGTGTATGATCCTTTTAATGTGCTGTTGGATTCTGTTTGCTAGTATTTTGTTGAGGATTTGTGCATCTATGTTCATCAGGGATATTGGCCTATAGTTTTCTTTCTTTGTGACATCCTTGTCTGGTTTTGGTATAAAGGTACTTGTGGCCTTGTAGAATGAATTTGGGAGTGTTCCTCCCTCTGCTATATTTTGGAAGAGTTTGAGAAGGATAGGTGTTAGCTCTTCTCTAAATGTTTGATAGAATTCGCCTGTGAAGGCATCTGGTCCTGGGCTTTTGTTTGTTGGAAGATTTTTAATCAGTTTCAATTTCAGTGCTTGTGATTGGTCTGTTCATATTTCCTATTTCTTCCTGATTCAGTCTTGGCAAGTTGTGCATTTCTAAGAGTTTGTCCAATTCTTCCAGTTTGTCCATTTTATTGGCATAGTGTTGCTTGTAGTAATCTCTCATGATCTTTTGTATTTCTGCAGTGTCAGTTGTTACTTATCCTTTTTCATTTCTAATTCTATTGATTTGAGTCTTCTCCCTTTTTTTCTTGGAGAGTCTGGCTAATGGTTTATCTATTTTGTTTATCTTCTCAAAGAACCAGCTTTTAGTTTTATTGATCTTTGCTATCATTTCCTTCATCTCTTTTTCATTTATTTCTGATCTGATTTTTATGATTTTTTTCCTTCTGCTAACTTTGGGATTTTTTGTTCTTCTTTCTCTAATTGCTTTAGTGCAAGGTTATGTTGTTTATTCGAGATGTTTCCTGTTTCTTAAGGTGGGCGTGTATTGCTATAAACTTCCCTCTTAGAACTGCTTTTGCTGCATCCCATAGGTTTTGGGTAATCGTGTCTGCATTGTCATTTGTTTCTAGGTATTTTTTTATTTCCTCTTTGATTTCTTCAGTGATCACTTCGTTATTAAGTAGTGTATTGTTTCGCTTCCATGTGTTTGTATTTTTTACAGATCTTTTCCTGTAATTGATATCTAGTCTCATAGCATTGTGGTCAGAAAAGATACTTGATACGATTTCAATTTTCTTAAATTTACCAAGGCTTGATTTGTTACCCAAGATATGATCTATCCTGGTCAATGTTCCATGAGTACTTGAGAAAAATGTGTATTCTGTTGTTTTTGGATGGAATGTCCTATAAATATCAATTAAGTCCATCTTATTTAATGTATCATTTAAAGCTTGTGTTTCCTTATTTATTTTCATTTTGGATGATCTCTCCATTGGTGAAAATGGGGTGTTAAAGTCCCCTACTATGAATGTGTTACTGTCGATTTCCCCTTTTATAGCTGTTAGTATTTGCCTTATGTATTGAGTTGCTCCTATGTTGGGTGCATAAATATTTACAATTGTTATATCTTCTTCTTGGCTTGATCCGTTGATCATAATGTAGTGTCCTTCTTTGTCTCTTGTAATAGTCTTTGTTTTAAAGTCTATTTTGTCTGATATGAGAATTGCTACTCCAGCTTTCTTTTGGTTTCCATTTGCATGGAATATCTTTTTCCATCCCCTTACTTTCAGTCTGTATGTGTCTCTGGGTCTGAAGTGTGTCTCTTGTAGACAGCATATGTATGGGTCTTGTTTTTGTATCCATTTCAGCCAATCTGTGTCTTTTGGTGGGAGTATTTTGTCCATTTACATTTAAGGTAATTATCGATATGTATGTTCCTATTCCCATTTTCTAAATTGTTTTGGGTTCGTTATTGTAGGTTTTTTCCTTCTCTTGTGTTTCTTGCCTAGAGAAGTTCCTTTAGCATTTTTTGTAAAGCTGGTTTTGTGGTGCTGAACTCTCTCAGCTTTTGCTTGTCTGTAAAGATTTAAATTTCTCCATCAAATCTGAATGAGATCCTTGCTGGGTAGAGTAATCTTGGTTGCAGGTTTTTCTCCTTCATCACTTTAAGTATGTCCTGCCACTCCCTTCTGGCTTGCAGAGTTTCTGCTGAAAGTTCAGCAGTTAACCTTATGGGGATTCCCTTCTGTGTTATTCATTGTTTTTTCCCTTGCTGCTTTTAGTATGCTTTCTTTGTATTTAATTTTTGACAGTTTGATTAATATGTGTCTTAGTGTATTTCTCCTTGGATTTTTCCTGTATGGGACTCTCTGTGCTTCCTGGACTTGATTAACTATTTCCTTTCCCCTATTAGGGAAGTTTTCAACTATAACCTCTTCAAATATTTTCTCAGTCCCTTTCTTTTTCTATTCTTCTTCTGGAACCCCTATAATTCGAATGTTGGTGCATTTAATGTTGTCCCAGAGGTCTCTGAGACTGTCCTCAGTTCTTTTCATTCTTTTTTCTTTATTCTGCTCTGCAGTAGTTATTTCCAGTATTTTATCTTCCAGGTCACTTATCCGTTCTTCTGCCTCAGTTATTCTGCTATTGATCCCATCTAGCATATTTTTCATTTCATTTATTGTGTTGCTCATCGTTGTTTGTTTCATCTTTAGTTCTTCTAGGTCCTTGTTAAATGTTTCTTGCATTTTTTCTATTCTATTTCCAAGATTTTAGATCATCTTTACTATCATTATTCTGAATTCTTTTTCAGGTAGACTGCCTATTTCCTCTTCATTTGTTAGGTCTGGTGGGTTTTTATCTTGCTCCTTCATCTGCGGTATGTTTTTCTGTCTTCTCATTTTGCTTATCTTACTGTGTTTTGGGTCTCCTTTTTGCAGGCTGCAGGTTCGTAATTACCATTGTTTTTGGTGTCTGTCCCCAGTGGCTAAGGTTGGTTCAGTGGGTTGTGTTGGCTTCCTGGTGGAGGGGACTAGTGCCTGTGTTGTGGTGGATGAGGCTGGATCTTGTCTCTCTGGTGGGCAGGTCCACGTCTGGTGGTGTGTTTTGGGGTGTCTGTGGACTTATGATTTTAGGCAGCCTCTCTGCTAATGGGTGGGGTTGTGTTCCTGTTTTGCTAGTTGTTTGGCATAGTGTGTCCAGCACTGTAGATTGCTTGTCATTGAGTGAAGCTGGGTGCTGGCATTGAGATTGAGATCTCTGGGAGATTTTTGCCATTTAATATTATGTGGAGCTGGGAGGTCTCTTGTTGAGCAGTTTCCTGAAGTTGGCTCTCCCACCTCAGAGGCACAGCACTGACTCCTTGCTGCAGCACCAAGAGCCTTTCATCCACACGGTCACTGGCTCAGTCGTTGTTTTTCAAAGAATGCTGCTACACCACGGTGGCTTGGTCCAGGAATCCTTCTAGCTGCAGCCATGACTGTGCTGGAATCAGCCTTCCTCAAGAACAGCCTCACGGCTGCTAGTGGGAGGCCTTCCTCTCGAGACCTCCAGGTGATTCTTGCCAGAGAAGGCTGGGAAACATTGTAGTTTTATACACTGTCATTCTGGTCTTGATTTATGGTAGGAGGAGGAATATATATTTCCAGTTCTGAGGTTTTTAAAAAAATACCTATCATCTAGGGTATCCTCTTTTTTGTATCAGTAATATGGGAAACCAAATTATAATCAGAAGTGACTTGGCAAGCACAAAATCAGAGCACAGGAAGAGAGGATAGTTTTGAAGAATTATTTATTTAGACTTTGACATAACTGGCTGAGCTCTCCTGGGCCCACCACAGAGTATATGTCAATAGTGAATGTAGTCCTCATGTTCTTCAAAGTCAAATTCTTCTTTCTACTTGACAGTAATCTCCTGTTTCTGTGAATAATCTTTGCTTAGACAAGGCCAATACACTTAGTAATAATTAATTTAGTGGCCTTTAAATGATTAAGTTGCTGTTTGATTTAAAAGAAGATGGTCTTCCCTGACCCTAAAAATCTCTGCAGCCATCAGTTTATTGCCTCTTCCTTAGGGTGGGATTGTTTTTATATTTAGCTTATGAAATTTATTAATTTGCTTCTTCAGACCAAAGAGAAAGTGGAAGGTGATAAGATTAAGAAAATAAAACTTAATCTGTCACCTGCTTCCTGTTCTACCTATGAATCAGAATAGAGAGGTAGCTAGTATATCTATTCTATAGTTCTTGACTCTTATGAAGTGGTAACTAGCAGTTTTGTTTTAGAATTTTGCTTTCAGAATTTATCCTGAGAGTGGGGCTCACTAAACCTCTCTCATTTCTAAAATCTGTCTGTAGAAATAACTTTTGGTAAAGTAATGCACTACAGTGATTTCAGGTAAGAGAGTAAGAATTTTCTTTTATTTGTTTTTAATATTTTGGGATGTTTCAAGTTTTAGTTGGGTAGAAAGAGAATTAGGGGCAAACAAAAAAGAGGTTGGTTGAGGGATTAAGAGGCAAAGATTGATTGGGCATGCTAGATTTGAAGTGTCTGTTGTACTTTCATGTAGCAACAATAAACAGGCAGATAGCAGTTTCTTAGGAAAGAGACCAAGGCTAGAGAGGCAGTGTGGTGTAGTGTGAAAAATTTTGGACTTTAAATTAAGAGACATGGGCTCTGAGAGGCTATCTTTGTTACTAATGCTGTGTGACTTTGACCAAGTCATTTGACCTCTCTGGGCCTTAGCTTTAAATTGGGAAGGCTCAAGTAGATGATCTCTAGTAAATTCCTGTCTAGCTGTGTGATTCGAAGTGTATTCCTATTGACCGTATTAACTTGAACTCTCTGTTTTTTCAGCATTTAGTATGAAAACCTATGTTTGTCATATTTGTAATATCACCTTTACATCTTTAGAAATGTTCCGGTCCCATATGCAAGGAAGTGAACATCAAATTAAGTAAGTATTTCTTGCCAAAATGCTCCTGTGATACCAAAGACCAGGGCTTCTGTCAAGTACCTTTGCATGTACTTTACAAACTTTCTAGGCATTTATTTCCCTAAGAGTTGATCCTGGGTATGGTTGGTGATATTTGTAACATATTGTATGTTAGTTCCATCTCCCAGGGAGTTCTCTAGCCATGATAGTAACTGACGGAGCTGGCTAACTGGCACTCCTCCTGACCAGACAGCGTTGTCCTTCTTTGGAAAGATGCTAAAGGATCATTCTCAGGCTAACCATATAAATTCAAATAATCCCTGTAATCCCTGGAAGGTTGGCTAGTTCCAGAGATTCAGTGATCCAGTCATCATCCTTCCAATGAGGTATAGTGGTTAAGAAAGAAGGTCTTGTTGTTAGACAGAACTGAATTGGAATACCAGATCTATCTTTCTGCCAAGTATGTAACTTTGGACAGCTCTGACATAAAGTGGTTATAATGAAATATAAAAATATGTGCAAGGTGCCTGACTGGCACATAGTAGGAGCTCAATACACATTTATTCCAGTCTGTTTTGTTATTTTAAGGAGGAGAGGATTGAGTGGACAATTGGGGATCGGATAAGTCAGGTAGTGGGACAGTGGGGCACTTAACTATTGTATATTTTTTTTGTTGCTTTTAAAATCAAAGCATACTATTTCGGTTACATTATTTTAGTGGAAAATATTTATATTATTGAGTCTGTATACTAAGTAGCTAAGTTGTCTCACTGACCAAATTAACCTTCATTTAGACTCTTTTTTAAAATCTCAGGGTTCCAGAATAAATAGCTGTCACATTTATAGATCTGTACAGGGAACTAATAATCAAAAGTTTTTTAAAGCAATGTGACATTCAGATCAGACCATCTTTAGGGCATTAAATATTATTGGTCCTTTCCCACACATCCCAACATGCTTTATATTTTTCAGTACTATAGCAGTGTCAAATATGTCTGCTTCTTTGTACCCATATTTCCATTCATCCCAGGCCTGAAAATTTTTTTATGTGTAAAACATTGTGAGGTGCTTAGGAGATATCTGACTATCCCTGCTGCTTCTCTTTGACATACAAAAAGTCACAATTTTTAGCTTTTATATTGAGGTAGGTTTTAAAATTTTGTTTGGGCCTCTGTTGTATTTGTTTTTTCAAACTAATATTTTTGAAAGCAAAGCAAACATTCCAAATAAAATAATCTAGTAACAAGAACTTTCTACTGTCTTATTTGCAGAGAATCCATTGTTACCAATCTAGTGAAGAATCCGAAGAAGCCACCAGACTCTTACCAAGATGAAAGTACAGATTACATCAAAGTACAGAAAACCAGAGGACCAGAACCAAAGACTTATTTCAGAAAGATGCAAGAGACTTCTTTGGAAGCCTGCAGGTACAGAGAAGCAGTTGATTCCAGATCCAGACATAGAATGTTTGAACAAATACTCCCATGTGAGACTTTCTGGACATACCCAGGATCATACAATATTTCACAAACAGTGGAAAACCAGTTACCTCATTGCTTACCAGCTCACTCAAAGAACACATATGACTCTTTCCAAGAAGAACTGGAAGATTATATCAAAGTGCAGAAAGCCAGAGGACTAGATCCAAAGACTTGTTTCAGAAAGATAAGCAGGAGCTCTGTGGAAACCCATGGGTACAGAGAAGTTGATTCTGGACCCAGACCAAGAATGTGTGAGCAAAGATTTTCATTTGAGACTTCTCAGAACTCCCAGCGACCATATGGTACTTCACCAGTGGGAAGCCAATTACATCACTCGTTACCAGCTCATTCAAAGAGGTCATATGACTCTTTCCAAGATGAACTTGAGGATTATATCAAAGTGCAGAAAGCCAGAGGACTAGAGCCAAAGACTTGTTTCAGAAATGTAAGCAAGAGCTCTGTGGAAACCCATAAATACAGAGAAATGGTTGATTCCAGACCCAGATATAGAATGTTTGAGCAGAGGCTCCCATTTGAGACTTTCCAGAATTACCCAGTATCATATAGTATTTCACAGGCAGCGGAAAAGCAGTTACCTCATTGCTTACCAACTCATGACAGCAAACAGAGATTAGACTCTATGACCTACTGTCAACCCACCAGAGACTATTTCCCAGAAAAACCAGTACCCCTGAGCCTTAGTCAACAGGAAAATAATTCTGGCCCATACAGTGTAGAATCTGAAGTTTACAAGCACCTCTCCTCAGAAAACAATACCAGTGACCATGAAGCAAGTCATACACGGAAACATCAGAAGAGAAGGCACCTGGAGGAAGGTGAAGAAAAGCCAGAGAAGGAGCAGTCGAAGCATAAAAGGAAAAAGAGTTATGGGGATACAGATCTAGACAAGGACAAGAGCATCCAGAAAAGGAAAAGAGAGGGAGATAAAGTCAGTTCAGGAAAGCTTAAGCATCGAAAAAAGAAAAAAAGACATGGTGTTCCCTCTGAGAAGGAAGAACATAAGCACAAGAAAGAGAAAAAGAAATCTGTTGAAGAAAAGACGGAAGAGGAAATGCTTTGGGATGAGTCTATTCTTGGATTTTGAACTTTTAGCTTTGTTTACCCAATGAGAAATCGGTTAAGAATAGGGGAATTTAGACAAAGACAGGAACATCCAATGAAGAAAAGGAGAGGTGAACACAGTCAGTGTCAGTCAGTTCAGGAAAGCTTAGTTTTTTGTGTGTAAAAATTGAAATTGAATTGAAAGAAAAGACAAGCCTAAACCTAGTCTCTGAGAAAGAAGAACCTAAGAACATAAGAGAAAAGGAAGCCTGTTGAAGAAAAGACAAAGGTGTCAGTGCTTTAGGATGAGTCTTCTCTTGAATTTTGAACTTTTCAGTTTTGTTCATTAGGTTGAATTGAAGAAATAAGTTGAAGAGTTTGGTTTTGTTAAATTCATGTTATTGAATTGTCCTAAGTGGACAGTTACTTTAACTGCTAACAAAAGCCAAGTGAAATAAGAGTATTCAATATGCCTTTTCCTTAAGTTATTTTTCCTCATTTATTGAAAGAAAAATTACATGTTTCCTGTGTATAAAGTAATTTCCCTTAATGAGGCTGTCTCTGCTTCTATTCTTCAAATTGCTGTGATAGTGAATTACTCACCTGTGGGAGATAATTTATTTTAAATGAATCACCAGGCATTACAGAATCCATCCCTTCTTTGGGTTTGTGTTAGTGTTGGTGGTATTTTATTGTTGTTATTGTGTGTTTGTTTATGTTTCTTGGTTTTCTCCAAGGAAAACGTGTGAAGCGATTTAGACTGATTTTTTGTTTGTTTGTTAAATCTAATTTGCAGCGTATTTTTGTATTTTCTATTTCTGAAAGTGGAAAATGAAACAGTCTATAGTAAACTAAGATGATATATGGTTTTAAAGAGCTCTAAAAAAGTACTGATAAAAATCAGTCTATATTCTGGAAATGTTTATATTATATTAAAGTGTTTTAATTTATACGTATTGTTTTATGTAAATGATCATTTCCCAGCTGGATATTATCTTACTTTGGGAGTGAGAGGGGAAATAATTAAACAGTTTGCACCTCTGGGGAGATCACACTATAAAGTTTTAATAGTTTCATTTATCCTATATCTAGCTTAGGAAAAGCTGATATTCAGAGTTGAGCTCAGTTTTAAGTTAGAAAAATATGACCAGCTAAATACTTGAAACTGAAAAAGGAAGAATTTATAAGTGGGAGAGGACTGTGAGGAGGAGGCATTACCTTTATTTATTTATTTAAAATTTATTTATTTATTATTTATTTTTGACTGCATTGGGTCTTCGTTGCTGCGTGCGGCTTTCTCTAGTTGTGGCGAGTGGGGGCTACTCTTTGTTGCAGTGCGCAGGCTTCTCCTTGCGGTGGCTTCTCTTGTTGCAGAGCATGGGCTCTAAGCCTGTGGGCTCAGTAGTTGTGGCTCATGGGCTCTAGAGTGCAGGCTCAGTAGTTGTGGCGCATGGGCTTAGTTGCTCCACGGCATGTGGGATCTTCCCGGACCAGGGCTCGAACCCATGTCCCCTGCATTGGCAGGCAGATTCTTAACCACTGTACTGCTAGGGAAGCCCAGGCATTACCTTTAACTTGTTTCATCTTGATTATGCTTTTTACTCTGGTGCTCCTTATTTTTTATGTTTTATGATAAACACCTCCTGTAAGCATTTGAGCATCATCATGGTATAGTATAAAGAGTCATAGCCTGGGAATCTAAATCCCAGGATTCTGGTCTCAGTTGTACCATCAAGTTGCTGTGTGACCTTGTAGAAATACCATCAAAATCCAAACATGGAGTCATCAGGAATAGGAAAAATAGGCTATAGTATTCCCTTGATGTGTTAATCCTATCAAAAAGCAAATAAATTTAGACGGTGATTTATCTGCACTTAGGCAAGGCATTTAGTGGTTGTTTTTTATTGAGATTTGAATAAAATGGTAAATATTAACTGAAGCATAATACGATTGTTGGGCTTATACCTGGTTGAATGAATAGTCCAAAGGGGAGTTCGATGGTCCTCAAATTAACTTTTCTTCCAGAATACTGTTGGTATAACATTATTGGTGTTACAATATCACTTCCCCTCTTGTTAAAAAACCCATCTGGTGTACTGGTGAAAGGAGAGGGGAAAGAAGAACCAGAGTAGAGCAAATAGAGTGTTAATTGGCCACAAAAATGGCAAATTCTCTTTTCTGAACATGTAAAAAAAAGTAGCATTTTTTTCCACAGGAAGTACAAGATGAGTTCAATTGAATTGTAAGCATTTTTAGAATTGGTAAATTCTTTTGCAGAAGTCCATTTTGCGTTTAAAGCTGGAGCTTAGGAATTCAAACTATATATCGTAAGAATATTCACTAAGATACCAAATTACTATGATCTTTCCAAAATAAATAAATGAATTATTTATTAAAATTAGCTGCACACATCAAAAATTAAAATTTTAGTCAATACTGGGTAAATCATTTAAATTGGTGGTGTGGCAAGTTGGGGGAGGGATAAGGGTGTGGTGTTGACTGCATTCTTGGAGAAGTTATCAGTGACCTCTAGTAAATGGTTTAAAAAATTTTTAGGACAAAACCCTTTTTTTTGCCAAAAATGGGCTTTATCTTAACCCCACCATAAAATAAATTTTCTGTTAACCAGAAAGTATTATTTTCTGCTTGAATCTGGGGACAAGGACTTGGATCCAACTTTAGCACATTTGCTTTGCTTCCAACTTCTGCCTCTGAGCACTTGAAGGTCAGAGTATGTCAAGATATTTAAATATATATGCAAGGGGCTTCCCTGGTGGCGCAGTGGTTGAGAGTCCGCCTGCCGATGCAGCGGAAATGGGTTCGTGCCCAGTCCGGGAAGATCCCACATGCCGCGGAGCAGCTGGGCCCATGAGCCATGGCCGCTGAGCCTGCGCGTCTGGAGCCTGTGCTCCGCAACGGGAGAGGCCACAACAGTGAGAGGCCTGCATACCGCAAAAAAAAAAAAAAAAAAAAAAAATATATATATATATATATATGCAGGGATCCAAAATGATTTCCACTTCTGGAGTTGAGTACTGAATCTAGCAAGATGAATTTAAGAGCGTAAATATTAAATCCACATTTGGCTATGGAAGACAATACAAAAACATGTTTGAGGAGACATAATTTTTAAGATATTACGTGGTAGGGGGGGCAAAAAAAGATACTACATGTGAAAACAATGTTGGGATTTTTATTACATGCTTGTTTTGAAAGACTAATAGGCATATATATATATAATCACATAGATCTAAGGCAAGTTATCGAGGTCAGTATTCAGACAAGTAAATTAATAGCACTTAGCTTCATAGGTATATCCTCATTTGAATAGAAGGTAGAGGGAAGCAAATTTTGGCTGAATTTAGAAAATAATTTTCAGTAATTGGAGCTATGGAGAAAAATGGAATTGGCTGCTTGGTTTATATGCATGCATTGAACAAATAATAAGAGGTGACTGTTAGCACTGAGCCAGGAAGGAATCTGAGAAAAACATGAAGAACATAAGTTCTGTTCCACAAACAGCTCACATTCTAACAGAGAAAATGGACCAATAAATAGGAAACTGCAATATAAATTTGATAAAAGCTACAATAGGAGTGATGAAGGATGCTGTGGGTAGCAAGGGTAATAAGCTTAATGGGATGGTAAGTGGGTATTCAGGAAAGGCTTCCCAAAGGAAATGACATCTAAGCAGACCTTTTCCTCTCAAAGACTTACTTCTTTGATATACCCACTTAGCTATCTACCAGGTACTTCAAACTTAATTTATCCAAATAGAGTGCCTGCTTCTGCCATTACCAATCATTCATCTCCCAGTTTCCCCCATTTCTATAAAACCTTCATTCAGTTGCTCAAGCCAAAAACCATTTTTGAGCACCTCTTCACTCCTGCATTAGACCATAAGCAATTCCCCTTGATCATATCACCAAAATATCTCTTGTAATGTCCAATTCTCATCTTCACTGTTACCAGTCTCATCTGGGACATCATTATTTCTTGATCAAACTGAGAAAATAGGTTTGTGAGCAACTGAAACATTGAAAGAAGTCATTACAGGCTCTGAATTACAGGTGAGTGGAAAAAAATGCACAGTATCAGCAAGAGATCAAAAAGTGCTCAGGTGAACTAAGCCCTTGAGGACTTCAGAACTATCCAGCATATAGTTTACTCCAGAAGAACAAACCCACATATAAAATGAAAACCACTAGTGTCAGAAATCAAATTCAACAGGGCAGAAACATTGTGGGGAAGGGGAAGGAAAAGTTCAGATAGCAGTGGATGAAGGAAGAGTCTAGAGAAAGCAGATCCCAGGAAGTATTATGACAACAAAGTAAACTTAAATTGGAAGGAATACAAGAGAGAAGAGACTATGGTAAAGATAGTAAGGAAAATAATAGAAAAAATAAATTTTTGAAAATTATACAGATTGATAGAATAGGTAACAGACAGCAATGGAGATACAAATTGTTGTAATGGGTGCTGTGTTGTGCTCCCCAGAACTGCCCTCTTACAGTATGGCCTTATCAGGACAGAGGCACTCACTTCCCATTCTGGGGAATTGGCCTTGTCTGAAGGGAACTGACTCTCCTAAGGTAATGCCTTCTGGGGGCAGCCCACATTGATGGGATAATGTAGGTATACAAAAACCAGGCCACCTGTTTCAATTTTGGGCAACTCTGAAAGACCATGGGATCAGCTGAGTCCTTTGTTGGAACTGTATCACAGTTCAGTTTCTCTACTAATCTCCTGCTTCCTTCACAAGTGTTGTTCTTTTGAACATACCCCTGTAAATTACCTACAAACAAATCTTCCTCTTATTGTCATTTTCCCCCAGAAACTTACCTGAGACAGGAGGTACTGGGAGTAGTCCTAGGGAATAGACTCCATTTTGGAACAGGCTATGAGATTCTGTTATTGGTAGTTGGCAAAATACTGGTAGTAAGTTGTTCGTGGCATGCTGTAGCAGTACAATTTTTAAAATTTTCACAGGTGATAATAGAAAGGAATGCACGTGCAAGTGTAATATCTCAAGCAGTTAAGAGGATTCAGAGAAATAGCCATTATATTGAATTATATGGAATCTGCTGACTTGTTGAGTGACATTGATGCATTGGAGAAAGAAAACAAAAGACTGAGAGAATTAATTACCAAATTAAGGCAAAATGTGAAAGTCAGAAGGCATCCTGGGTAGCAGAGAAAGGGACTTCCATCTCTTCATCTTGAAATCCCACCTCCCCCTGAACCCTCTGAACTTGAAAAGGTAGACCAATTCTAGGATTGCCAGATAAAACAGAATGCTCAGTTAAATTTGAATTTCAAAAAAGCTAATTTTCAGTATAAATATGTCCAGTGAAATATTTGGAACACACACTAAAACAAAATGTCATTGTTTATCTGAAATTCAAATTTAACTGGATGTCCTTGTATTTATTTTTGGTTAAATCCAACAACCCTATCCATTTCTCCCAATTAATAGCAAGCATTCCCACCTTGCTTCCAGATGATATTTAGCCCTCTGCCTTGCAAAACAACAAGCCCCCTACCCTAGTATCTATCCCCATCACTCCTGCTGGCTACCAGACTGATAACTATGATCAAATCACAACCTGGCCTAAAAAGTGTTGGTCTGATAAGGTAAAAAAGGGCCTAGGTATACTCTAAGGGAAGGAAAGAACTAGGAGAAGGCTTGGTGGGCTTGAGCTCAAAGGCCACATAATTTGTGGCCATACTGTAAGAGGGCTAGGGATTTCCAGCAAGAGCCCCATAGTGCAGGGGTGGTTACAGATAGAGAGTAGATAGAGGGAGCAACCCATCAGAGAATGTATAAGAGAATATGCACAGGAAGAGTAGGGTCAGACCTGGAAGACTTTGACAGAGAGGGTTTTATTCATTAACTGTTAGGTAAAAGGGGTCATTGAGGTTTCTAACCAGAAAAAGAAAATGAGAGGAACTTAGACTGGATGGTCTTAAATGAATCTAATATGGTCATAAAAAAAAGAGTGTTAGTGTGAAGCTGGAAAGGTAAACAGGGGAGGAGACCAGATACAGGATCTGTGTGATATCAGGGGCAGGGTGGTATCAGAGAAAACTGGGAGTAAGAGACAGATGAAGAGAGACTGTGAAGTTCTCTTGACAAGACTCTGAAATGCCAGGGCTAGGTCATAGGTGTCTGAGAAATATACGAGTTCAGATGCAGGAAAGTGGGAAAGCAAAGCCCAGCTGCAGACAGGCTAATTTCACAGTGACTGATAGCAAGAAAGTCAAATAAGCATCATGATGTCATTAAAGGAAAGAGGTAGCCTTCAGATTAAAAGAAAGCTTAATTTAATTACAGACCCAAGTTTCTTGGGACCTTTTAATCAAGTCCAAAGAGAATTAAAAACTTTAAGTACATAACAATTGACCCATGAGACTTGGAGTCAGTAAAGTTTCACTCTGCACCTCAATTTAAGACAGGAACTTGGAAAACAGATGTTTGGGAGAAGCAATGACAAATCATACTCTGGAAAGATAGAAAAGGATTCCCCACAGATCTATAAACAAAATAAAATTATTAGCATAACCTCACTAGAGGTTTGCTCCATTTATGTTTTCTTCCATTTGTTTTTATATACTTTTTAGGTATATTGTGGCAAGACACAGGAGGGAGAATTCATAAAATCTTTAATTGTCTCACTGAGGGTAGAACAATGTGTCAGGAAAATCTAACTGTGTTGTATTTCTTTTCAAAAGATGAGATGTATGGCAGTTTTACCTCATCTGATACATATACAAGGAGGGAGGTTTGTTAGAAAGAGGAAGTGTAGCTGGTACCCACCCCCCCAGCAAGAGGTGGACAAACAAGAAGTGTGCAGTACTCTTTTGCCTTCATTTAAGAAATAATCTAAGCAAGCAAGAGCTTTATTTGGTTCCTCAAATTTTCAGCCACCATAAAATGGATGAATCTATAAATACCAGGGCAGCTATGGGGAGAGCAAGAAAGAGAGTCATGGCGTATCAAGCTCTCATTTATCCTGAAATACGGCATAAAGTAACCAAGAAAGTAATCATTAATTTGGCTTGTATATACTCCACATCATGTTTTTCTTTTCCAACGCTGACAGAGCCCTTAATAGGTTGGGTGGAGCAGGGCTCATTCCCATCCTAAAAAAGAAGAAAATCCTATCCTTACATATTTCTGTATCTTATATCTGTATCTTATATCTTATATCCAGTGAAGTCAGGAGATGATTCCTGAGGCTTTCCCTGAATTCACTTCAGTGTAATATTTGTTACTCAATAATTGGTAGCAACCTACCAAGTGCCCAGGTAGTTTATAGTGCAACAGGGGGATAAAATAAACATATGCATTATGGGGAAATGACATGGAGTAGTGCAGGCATTGGATTCAGATTCAGAAGACCTATGTTTGGAAGACCATTCTAACACTCATTTGCTTTAAGGTAACTAGAAGCAGGTCATTCAACCTCTGAAACCTTACTTTTCCTCATCTGTAAAATGAAGATTTAAAAAACTCACCTCACAAGGTTATTTAAAGATTAAATGAGATAACGTATCAATACAATTTCTGATGCATATTGAACTTGCAATAAATGTTAATTAAATTAGAATATCAAGTAGAGAGTATTAGGGAGACCATGACTAAGTGCTAAATTACATGGTGGTGATCCTAAGAAAAAGCCCTTTCTAGTGGTCATAGTTGTTCAAAAGTAAACTAGGTTATCTCAAGAAGTACTGAATACTGGCAGTGTTCAACGGTTGGACGATTATTAGGCTAGGTTTTACAGGGTGCTCTGAAGCATTGAATATGGGGTTCAATACCAACCTAACCCTCATTTTTCACTCATAACTTCACTCTTATGTTTTTCTACTTTTCTTTATCTACAATTTCATCACTTACATTTTTTTTACCATCAAGCCTCTGTCTTTGTGAGCTGCCTTGACATTTTTTTGAAATGAAGCCTGATATAAACAAACAAATAAATTTCACAAAAATTATATGTGGAATTAGACCTGGTAATGAAAAATTCTGTGGTTTCATTTTTTGTACTAGGAGAGATTTGATCGGGAAGGTCTGCCTTCAAGAAAGCTGAAGGAATAAACGTGTCACGAACTCCTTGCATTGATACCGTTTTCAGGCTATTGCTTTGTGGGTAGGCATTTTTTTACTATCAGCTAAGATTTTATAACAGTGGATGTATAAATGAATAATTATACTGCCTTACATTGGTTAAGTTTGAGTTTGTAAAGTATTTTCACATGTCACCTTCATTATCCTCAGTTCACAGATGAGCAAAGTAAGGATTCACGTGATGTGCCCCAAATCGCACAACTCCCTACCTGCAGGTAGTTAATATCTGCATATCCATCATAGTGTGTCTAATTTATCAAGCATCATGTCCTCTGCAAGAGTGGAGTGTCATCATCTACCAAAGGTCTTCCCTTATCAAAATCACATGCCAACGCCCAAAGTATATGCCAAGATAAGGGGACTCGTTCCTCTTCCTAAACTGTACTTCCCCCAAAAGAAATGAGACTTTTAATTCCATCAGAAAAGTTTAAATCCTATGGGCTGCGGGCTTCCCTGGTGGTGCAGTCATTGAGAATCCGCCTGCCGATGCAGGGGACATGGGTTTGTGCCCCGGTCCGGGAAGATCCCACATGCTGCGGAGCGGCTGGGCCCGTGAGCCATGGCCGCTGAGCCTGTGCGTCCGGAGCCTGTGCTCTGCAACGGGAGAGGCCCGTGAAAAAAAACAATCCTATGGGCTGAAGATTGTCCTTTATGAGAATGCAAACACTCTTCAAAATTTATTTAGCCATTCCCAGTCATTAATTTCACCTGTGGAAAAATGGCAAGAGAGAAAATAGATGGCTCATGGAAGATTTGAATGTGAGGAGAGGGAACTGGAACTAGATTTGAGTATCAGTATTGGGCTAGACAATTTCAGATTTGCTATCTCTTTGAGTTATTACTTTAATTCTGAGAACCAAATGGAAAAAAGAGGAAAAGTGAATCTCAGAGTAGTTAAGTCCATTACCCAAGATCATAGAGTTAGTGGCAGGGCTGGGAATTGAATCCCCATTTTTCTGACCACTGAAGCTGACCTGAGCTAGGAAGGTCACTATCCCTGGGGAAGGGCTGTCTCAGAATGGCTTCTAGGTACCAAGATTCTGGGCAGGCCCAGGGCCATCTTATCAATTAAGCACAGTAGTCACAATGCCTAGGTCCCATGATACTTTCAGGGGTCCATGAAAGTGGTTTAATTTAGGGGAGTGATGTCACTCAAAATGGTACAGTAGCAAACTCCAGGGCCCTGTTCATCTACAAAAGCAACTAAGCTGGCAAAGACTGTCAGACTCAACTTTCACAGAACTCTAGAATCTAGTCAAAATCTTACAACCAGGAGAAAGTTTAATGAAGAAAGAAGCTGTGACATTTTAGTAAGAGAGAGCTATGGCATTTAAAATAATTCTCTTACCATCCCTATTCCCCAGATCAGCAGCAGCCATGAAGATTCCTGGTGTAGGTTGCTAAGTGCCAGAGAAAATAGTACAGACCTTATTCTCAAAGAATAGTGGTTGTATGCTTTGACTAGTATGGCAGCTCTGTGACAGGCCACCTCAGGGGCTTCCCTTTGTTTTCTTGACTTGGAGAGTTCCCAGGGCTGAAGTGACTTCCCAGGCAGCATTTGCTGACAGCATTCGTGACGGTTTATTTTATGGGTCAACTTGGCTGGGCCATGGTTCTAAGACATTTGGTCAAATATTACTCTGGATGTTTCTATGAAGGTGTTTTTTGTGTTGATGGAAATAATCAATAAACTAAACTATAATAATAGAGGGGAGTTTTATTCGAGCCAAACTGAGGACTATTGCCCAGGAGACAGCCTCTCAGATAGCTCTGAGGAACTGCTTCAGCAAAGCATGGTTTTCAGCACAGTTTTATGTCTTGTCAGAACAAAGAACATCAAACATGACAGAGGTACATTTCTTCAAGATTACAAAAAAGACGGATGAGCACATACACAGTAAGTCAGTATGACATTGGTGTCTGGGAAAGGAGCCTTATCATTGAAGGAATACTAACATTGATGTCCCAGAAAAGGAAGCATTTATCTCTATCTTCCAAATGGGCATTCTTTACTTCTGGACAATACACCCTTTTCTTTAATGGTTAAAGCAGATGTACAATGTATTTTTTTAAAGATTTTTTGATGTGAACTTTTTTTTTTTTTGGCTGCATTGGGTCTTTGTTGCTGCTCATGGGCTTTCTCTAGTTGTAGTGAGCAGGGTCTTTGTCGTGGTGCACGGGCTTCTCATTGTGGTGGCTTCTCTTGTTGCGGAGCGCAGGCTCTAGGTGCACAGGCTTCAGTAGTTCAGGCACTCAGGCTCAGTAGTTGTGGCTCACGGGCGCTAGAGCGCAGGCTCCGTAGTTGTGGTGCATGGGCTTAGTTGCTCCGTGGCATGTGGGATCTTCCTGGACCAGGGATCGAACCCGTGTCCCCTGCATTGGCAGGCGGATTCTTAACCACTGCACCACCAGGGAAGTCCACGGACCATTTTATTTAAAAGACTATATTGAATTTGTTACAATATTGCTTCTGTTTTATGTTTTTGTTTTTTTGACCATGAGGCATGTGGGATCTTGGCTCCCTGACCAGAGATCGAAGCTGTACCCCCTGCATGGGAAGGTGAAATCTTAACCACTGGACCATCAGGGAAGTCCCTACAATGTATGTTTAATAGGCCACAAAACAGGCTGTTCTGGTTAGCATAAAGTTTAAGTTATACCATGTATAAGCTAGAATGACTTCCCCATACCTCAATATGTGAAAATTTCTTCCATCATTTGGATGAATTTGACATTGAAATCAGTGAACTTTGAGTAAGGCACATAACCCTCCATAATGTGGGTGGGCCTCATCCAATCAGTTGAAGAACTGACTGACCTCTTCCTTTGATTTTTTTTTTTTTTTTTTTTGGCCGTGCTGCTTGGCTTGTGGGATCTTAGTTCCCTGACCAGGGATCAAACCCGTGGCCCCTGTAGTGGAAGCTCAGAGTCCTAACCGTTGGACTGCCAGGGAATTCCTTCCATATTTTTACTTGCCAAACCTCCACAATTGTGTGACTCAGTTCCTTAAAATAAATAAACATCCTGTTGGTTCTGTTTCTCTGGAGAACACTAATATGGATTTTGGTACTGAGAAGAGAGGTACTACTTTAACAAATGCCTGAAAATGTGGAAGTGGCTTTGTATCTGAGAATGGATAGAGGCTGGAAGAGTTTTGAAGTGTATGTCAGAAAAAGTCTAGTTTGCCATGAAGAGACTGTTGGTAGAAAAGTGGACATTAAAGGAGATTCTGATGAGAACTTAGAAAGAAAAAAGGAACATGTTATAGGAAACTGAAGGAAAGGTGATTCTTGTTACAAAGTGGCAAAGAACTTGGTCAAATTGTGTTCTAGTGTTTTGTGGAAAGTAGAAATTGTAAGTGACAAATTTAGATATTTAGCAGAGGAGATTTTAAGCAAAACATTGATGGCATTGCCCAGTTTCTCTTTGCTGCTTATAGCAAAATGTGTGAGAGAGAGAAAAATTGAAGAAGAAATTAAGCAAAAAGGCATCAGAACTTAAAGATTTGAGGAATTCTCAGTCTATCCATATTGCAAAAACTGAGAAAGCATGCTCTGGAGAGAACACCAAGTATGTGATTAGACAGTCACTCCATAAAGAGATTATGGGTATGACTCATGGTCTAATCAGCCATCTCAGCAGAAGCCTGGAACAGAGATGGGATTATACCAGCAGAAACACTGCCAGCTTCAACTGAAGAAGACAGAGATGGGACAAAGTGAAGGAAGACTGTTGGACCTCTGGGATTCTACAGGACAGGCCAACAGATATATTCAACTGTGAACATGTGTTATCCTTCAAGAAAAGGTAGAAATGACCCCAAAGATGGGGCTGTCTCCTCCTTGGTTTCAGCAAGCCAGACCTGGAGCCTCAGGAGTGGGGTTGTTACACCAGTGGGCCCAGAAAGTAGAGCTTCCATCCCTATGAGCCTGGAGGACAGAGCATTGAGCCAAAGAGGATTATTCTTGACCCTTAAAATCTAATGGAATTTTCTGCCTAGGTTTCAGACTTGCTTATGACCCATGACCCCTTTTCTCTTTCAAATTTCTTCTTTTTGGAATGGGACTGTCTATCCTATGCCTATCTCACTATTATATTTTGGAAGCAGATAACTTATCTGGTTTCACAGTTTCACAGCTGGAAAGGAATTTTGCTTCAAGATCAATCATCTCTCGAGTCTCCCCTACACTTGATTTAGATGATATTTAGATGAGATGTGGGACTTAGAGTTGAAACTGAGATGGATTAAGACTTTTAGTCTGTTGAGATAGGGGTAAATGTAATTTGCATGTGAGAAGGACATGAAATTTGGGTATCTAGAGGGTGGAGTGCTATGAACTGAATTGTGTCACCTCAAAATTCATATGTTCAAAGTCCTAACAACCCCTGCTTCGGAATGTGACTGTATTTGGAAATAGGGTCTTTAAAGAGGTGAGTAAGTTAAAATGTGGCATTTAGGTTGGGCCCTAAACCAATCTGACTGGCGTCATTATAAGAAGAGAAAATTTGGACACACAAAGAGACACCAAAGATATGTGCACACAGAGTAAAGATCATGTGAGGACAGAGTGAGGAGACAGCCGTCTGCAAGCCAAGAAGAGAGGCCTCAGGAGAAATCAAGCCTGCCGACACCTTGATCTTAGACTTCTAGCTTCCAGAACTGTGAAAAAAATAATTCCTGTTTTTTAAGCCACCCAGTCTGTGGTATTTTGTTATGAAAGTCCTAGCAAAATAATATAACATTCAAAGGTAAAAGTACTGACTGCAGCAGCCTGGAAAAAAAGAGCAACAGTCAGGACAAGGAATAGACAGACTGAAAAGCCCGGGAAGGATGAAGTTGGGACAAACAGATATGTGAGGAAATAAGAGCTTTTAAAAGCTCCTGTGTATATCAGGCAATCCAGATGTTCTCCTAATGCCACTGGCATCAGCTACTGTATTTTTAAAATTTCAGTTGAAAGAGAGCCAATTAATATAGTCTAAACACTACTTTGGGTTATAGCTTTCCACAACCTATTAAAAGTTTAAGAGATTTATTTAGTATCTATATTAAAGATTCACCTACAGACATTTTCACATTTCATGATTTATGCTTGTCTGTTATTTAAGCTTTTACAGAATATACAGTGATACTTTCATAATTGCCTGATAAATTAATCAATTAAAGGAAAAAGTAGCCTCATCACCACTTCCTCAACCCTTCCATTAGCCCACTCCCACAAATATACTGCTCCTTGCTCATTTCTGAAGATCTATGGTGTGAGATGTTTTACATACGGACCTCCCTCCCTTCCTTTCCTTCCTTCCTTCCTTCCTTCCTTCCTTCCTTCCTTCCTTCCTTCTTTCCTTCCTTCTTTCCTTCCTTCCTTCCTTCCTTCCTTCCTTCCTTCCTTCCTTCCTTCCTTCCTTCCTTCCTTCCTTTCTCTCTTTCTCTCTTTCCTTTGTCTGGTTTTCGTATTAGGTTAATATGGTCACTTGCTTCACACAATGAATTGGGGAGTATTCCCTCCTCTTTTATTTTCTGGATAGAGATTTGTAGAATTGATGTTAATTTTTCTTTAAACATTGAATTTTTCAGTGGTATCATGTGGGTCTGGATCTTTTGGGAGAGTTGTTAAATTACAAGTTAAATTGCCTCAATAGTTAGATGGCTATTTAAATTATCGATTTCACATTGGTTGAGTTGTAGATTGTATTTCTCCAAAAATTGGTCAATGTTGTCTAAGTAGTCAAACTGATGTGTGTAGAGTTGCTTGTAGTTATTCTCTGATTATCTCTCTTTTTTTTTTTAATGGCTGTACGGTCTATGGTAACATCTTCTTTTATCCATGATTCTGGTAACTTGTGTCTTTTCTTTTTTTTCTTTAACAGTCTTGCTGGAGGTTTGTCAATTTCATCTTTTCAAAGAATCAGGTGTTTGTTTCATTCGCTTTATTATTCTCACTTCAATTTCTTTAATTTCTTCTCTTTATTATTTTCTTCCTTATTCTGATTTTGGTTTATTGTGCTATTCTTTTTTCTAGATTCTTGAAGTAAGAGCTTGGACTATTAATTTGAGACATTTTTGTTTTTTGTAACTTATGCATTTAGTACTATAAATTCCTTCTTGGTGCTGCTTTAGCTGAGGCCCACAAATTTTGATATGTTGAGTTTTCATTTTCATTCAGCTAAAAAGTTTAAAATTGCCCCTGAGACTTCAACTTTGACCCACTAGTTTTTTAGAAGTGTGTTTTTTAGTTTTCAAGTGTTTGGAGACTATACTGTTATTTTTTTCTATCATTTATTTCTAGTTTGATTCCATTATGGCCAGCGAACACACTCTGTATAATTTGAATTTCTTGAAATTTGTTGAGGTTTGATTTATGATATATCTTGTTAAATATTCCATAGGTGCCTGAAAAGAATGTGTATTCTGCTATTGTTAGGTGAAGTGTTCTATAAACTTCTATTAGACCCTGTTGGTTGTTAGTGTTGTTGAGTTCTTTTATATCCTCCCCAATTTTCTGTCTCATTATTCTATCAATTCTCAAGAGAGGGTTGTTGAGGTCTCCAACTTTAATTGTGGATTTGTCTATTTCTCCTTTCAGTTCTATCAGCTTTCACTCCAAATATTTTGTCTATCTGTTGTTTGGTGTGCACACATTTAGGATGGCTATGTCTTTTGGTAGATTTAGCCTCTTGTAATAAAGCAATATCCCTTTATGTCTCAGAATTTTCTCCCCTCTGAAGTCAACTTTATCTGATGTTAATTTAGCCACTTCTGCTTTCCTTTGATTAGTGATCATATATCTTTTTCAATCACTTACTTTCAACCTGCATTTGTTATTATATTTGAAGCTAACTTCTTAAAAGCAGCATATAGTTGGATCATGTTTTTCAATCCACTATGCCAATCTTGGTGTTTTAATTGGTGTATTTAGACCATTCACATTTACTTCAGATTACATTTAATGTAATTATCGATATGTTACATTTTAAGTCAGCCACTTTATTATTTGTTTTCTGTTTGCTCTCTCCGGTTTTTGATTATTAGTTTTATTTTTTCTAAATTTATATAGGTTGCTTGAACAATTTTTAAAACTTTAATTTTTATTTAGAGCTTTTTTTTTACATCTCTATTGGAGTATAATTGCTTTAAAACAGTGTCTTAGTTTCTGCTCTATAACAAAGTGAATCAGTTATACATATACATATGTTCCCATATCTCCTCCCTCTTGCGTCTCCCTCCCTCCCACCCTCCCTATCCCACCCATCCAGGCGATCACAAAACACCGAGCTGATTTCCCTGTGCTATGAGGCTGCTTCCCACTAGCTATCTATTTTACGTTTGGTAGTATATATATATGTCTACGACAGTCTCTCACTTTGTCAAAGCTTACCGTTCCCCCTCCCCATATCCTCAACTCCATTCTCTAGTAGGTCTGTGTCTTTATTCCCGTCTTACCCCTAGGTTCTTCATGGCATTTTTTTTCTTATAGTCCATATATATGTGTTAGCATACGGTATTTGTCTTTCTCTTTCTGACTTACTTCACTCTGTATGACAGACTCTAGGTCCATCCACCTCACTACAAATAACCCAATTTCGTTTCCTTTTATGGCTGAGTAATATTCCATTGTATATATGTGCCACATCTTCTTTATCCATTAATCTGATGATGGACACTTAGGTGGTTTCCATTTCCGGGCTACTGTAGATAGAGCTGCAATGAACATTGTGGTACATGACTCTTTCTGAATTATGGTTCTCTCAGGGTATATGCCCAGTAGTGGGATTGCTGGGTCATATGGTAGTTCTATTTGTAGTTTTTTAAGGAACCTCCATACTGTTCTCCATAGTGGCTGTACCAATTCACATTCCCACCAGCAGTGCAAGAGTGTTCCCTTTTCTCCACACCCTCTCCAGCATTTATTGTTTCTAGATATTTTGATGATGGCCATTCTGACCGGTGTGAGACGATATCTCATTGTACTTTTGATTTGCATTTCTCTAATGATTAAAGATGTTCAGCATTCTTTCATGTGTTTGTTGGCAGTCTGTATATCTTCTTTGGAGAAATGTCTATTTAGGTCCTCTGCCCATTTTTGGATTGGGTTGTTTGTTTTTTTTAATTGAGCTGCATGAGCTGCTTCTAAATTTTGGAGATTAATCCTTTGTCAGTTGCTTCATTTGCAAATATTTTCTCCCATTCTGAGGGTTGTCTTTTGGTCTTGGTTATGGTTTCCTTTGCTGAGCACAAGCTTTGCAGTTTCATTAAGTCCCATTTGCTTATTTTTGTTTTTATTTCCATTTCTCTAGGAGGTGGGTCAAAAAGGATCTTACTGTGATTTATGTCATAGAGTCTTCTGCCTATGTTTTCCTCTAAGAGTTTGATACTTTCTGGCCTTACATTTAGGTCTTTAATCCATTTGAGCTTATTTTTGTGTATGGTGTTAGGGACAGTTCTAATCTCATACTTTTACAGGTACCTGTCCAGTTTTCCCAGCACCACTTATTGAAGAGGCTGTCCTTTCTCCACTGTATATTCCTGCCTCCTTTATCAAAGATAAGGTGACCATATGTGCCTGGGTTTATCTCCGGGCTCTCTATCCTGCTTCATTGATCTCTATTTCTGTTTTTGTGCCAGTACCATACTGTCTTGATTACTGTAGCTTTGTAGTATAGTGTGAAATCAGGGAGCCTGATTCCTCCAGCCCTGTTTTTCGTTCTCAAGATTGCTTTGGCTTTTCAGGGTCTTTTGTGATTCCATACAAATTGTGAAATTTTTGGTTCTATCTCTGTGAAAAATGCAAGCGGTACTTTGATAGGGATTGCATTGAATCTGTAGATTGCTTTGGGTAGTAGAGTAATTTTCAAAATATTGATTCTTCCAATGCAAGAACATGGTATATCTCTCCATCTCTTTGTATCATCGTTAATATCTTTCGTCAGTGTCTTATAATTTTCTGCATACAGGTCTTTTGTCTCCTTAGGTAGGTTTATTCCTAGATATTTTATTCTTCTTGCTGCAATGGTAAATGGGAGTGTTTTCTTGATTTTACTTTCAGATTTTTCATCGTTAGTGTATAGGAATGCCAGAGATTTCTGTGCATTAATTTTGTATCCTGCTACTTTACCAAATTCATTGATTAGCTCTTGTAGTTTTCTGGTAGCATCTTTAGGATTCTCTATGTATAGTATCATGTCATCTGCAAACAGTGACAGCTTTACTTCTTTTCTGATTTGGATTCCTTTTATTTCCTTTACTTCTCTGATTGCTGTGGCTAAAACTTCCAAAAGTATGTTGAATAAGAGTGGTGAGAGTGGGCAACCTTGTCTTGTTCCTGATCTTAGTGGAAATGCTTTCAGTTTTTCACTATTGAAGACAATGCTGGCTGTGGATTTGTCCTATATGGTCTTTATTATGTTGAGGAAAGTTCCCTCTATGCCTACTTTCTGGAAGGTTTTTATCATAAATGGGTGTTGAATTTTGTTGAAAGCTTTCTCTGCATCTATTGAGATGGCCATATGGTTTTTCTCCTTCAATTTGTGAATATGGAGTATCACATTGATTGATTTGTGTATATTGAAGAATCCTTGCATTCCTGGAATAAACCCCACTTGATCATGGTGGATGATCCTTTTAACGTGCTGTTGGATTCTGTTTGGTAGTATTTTGTTGAGGATTTTTGCATCTATGTTCATAAGTGATATTGGCCTGAAGTTTTCTTTCTTTGTGACATCCTTGTCTGATTTTGGTATCTGGGTGATGGTGGCCTCATAGAAAGAGGTTTGGGAGTGTTCCTCCTTCTGCTATATTTTGGAAGAGTTTGAGAAGGATAGGTGTTAGCTCTTCTCTAAATGTTTGATAGAATTCGCCTGTGAAGGCATCTGGTCCTGGGCTTTTGTTTGTTGGAAGATTTTTAATCACAGTTTCAATTTCAGTGCTTGTGATTGGTCTGTTCATATTTTCTATTTCTTCCTGATTCAGTCTTGGCAGGTTGCGCATTTCTAAGAATTTGTCCATTATTTCCGGGTTGTCCATTTTATTGGCCTAGAGTTGCTTGTAGTAATCTCTCATGATCTTTTTTATTTCTGCAGTGTCAGTTGTTACTTCTCCTTTTTCACTTCTAATTCTATTCATTTGAGTCTTCTTCCTTTTTTTCTTGATGAGTGTGGCTAATGGTTCATCAATTTTGTTTATCTTCTCAAAGATCAGCTTTTAATTTTATTGATCTTTGCTATCATTTCCTTCATCTTTTTTTCATTTATTTCTGATCTGATCTTTATGATTTCTTCCTTTCTCCTAACTTTGGGCTTTTTTTGTTTTTCTTTCTCTAATTGCTTTAGGTGCAAGGTTAGGTTGTTTATTTGAGATGTTTCCTGTTTCTTAAGGTAGGAATGTATTGCTATAGACTTCCCTCTTAGAACTGCTTTTGCTGCATCCCATAGGTTTTGGGTAATCGTGTCTCCATTTTCATTTGTTTCTAGGTATTTTTTTATTTCCTCTTTGATTTCTTCAGTGATCACTTCGTTATTAAGTAATGTATTGTTTAGCCTCCATGTGTTTGTATTTTTAAAGATCTTTTCATGTAATTGATATCTAGTCTCATAGCATTGTGGTCGGAAAAGATACTTGATACAATATCAATTTTCTTAAATTTACCAAGGCTTGATTTGTTACCCAAGATATGATCTATCCTGGAGAATGTTCCATGAGCACTTGAGAAAAATGTGTATTCTATTGTTTTTGGATGGAATGTCCTATAAATATCAATTAAGTCCATCTTTTTTAATGTATCATTAAAAGCTTGTGTTTCCTTATTTATTTTCATTTTGGATGATCTGTCCATTGGTGAAAGTGGGGTGTTAAAGTCCCCTACTATGAATGTGTTACTGTCGATTTCTCCTGTTATGGCTGTTAGTATTTGCCTTATGTATTGAGGTGCTCCTATGTTGGGTGCATAAATATTTACAATTGTTATATCTTATTCTTGGATCGATCCCTTGACCATAATGTAGTGTCCTTCTTTGTCTCTTGTAATAGTCTTTGTTTTAAAGTCTATTTTGTCTGACATGAGAATTGCTACTGCAGCTTTCTTTTGGTTTCCATTTGCATGGAATATCTGTTTCCATCCCCTTATTCTCAGTCGGTATGTGTCTCTGGGTCTGAAGTGTGTCTCTTCTCGACAGCGTATATTGAGTCTTGTTTTTTATCCATTCAGCCAGTCTGTGTCTTTTGGTGGGAGCATTTTGTCCATTTACATTTAAGGTAATTATCGATATGTACGTTCCTATTCCCATTTTCTTAATTGTTTTTGGGTTCGTTATTGTAGGTCTTTTCCTCCTCTTGTGTTTCTTGCCTAGAGAAGTTCCTTTAGCATTTGTTGTAAAGCTGTTTGGTGGTGCTGAATTCTCTCAGCTTTTGCTTGTCTGTAAAGGTTTTAATTTCTCCATCAAATCTGAATGAGATCCTTGCTGGGTAGAGTAATCTTGGTTGTAGTTTTCTCACCTTCATCACTTTAAATATGTCCTGCCAGTCCCTTCTGGCTTGCAGCGTTTCTGCTGAAAGTTCATCTGTTAACCTTATGGGGATTCCCTTGGGTGTTATTTGTTGTTTTTCCCTTGCTGCTTTTAATATGTTTTCTTTATATTTAATTTTTGACAGTTTGATTAATATGTGTCTTGGCATATTTCTCCTTGGATTTATCCTGTATTGGACTCTCTGTGCTTCCTGGACTTGATTAACTATTTCCTTTCCCATATTAGGGAAGTTTTCAACTATAATCTCTTCAAATATTTTCTCAGTCCCTTCCTTTTTTTCTTCTTCTTCTGGAATCCCTATAATTTGAATGTTTGTGCATTTTATGTTGTCCAAGAGGTCTCTGCGACTGCCCTCAGCTCTTTTCATTCTTTTTTCTTTATTCTGCTCTGCAGTAGTTATTTCCACTATTTTATCTTCCAGGTCACTTATCCGTTCTTCTGCCTCAGTTTTTCTGCTATTGATCCCATCTAGAGTATTTTTCATTTCATTTACTGTGTTCATCATTGCTTGTTTCATCTTTAGTTCTCCTATGTCTTTGTTAAATGTTTCTTGTATTTTCTCTATTCTATTTCCAAGATTTTGGATCATCTTTACTATCATTATTCTGAATTCTTTTTCAGGTAGACTGTCTATTTCCTCTTTATTTGTTAGGTCTGGTGGGTTTTTATCTTGCTCCTTCATCTGCTGTATGTTTTTCTCTCTTCTCATTTGCTTATCTTGCTGTGTTTGGGGTCTCCTTTTTGCAGGCTGCAGGTTCTTAGTTCCCGTTGTTTTTGGTGTCTGTCCCCAGTTGCTAAATTTGGTTCAGTGGGTTGTGTAGGGTTCCTAATGGAGGGGACTACTGCCTGTGTTCTGGTGGATGAGGCTGGGTCTTGTATTTCTGGTGGGCAGTTCCACGTCTGGTGGTGTGTATTGGGGTGTCTGTGGACTTATTATGATTTTAGGCAGCCTCTCTGCTAATGGGTGGTGTTGTGTTCCTGTCTTGCTAGTTGTTTGGCATATGGTGTCCAGCAGTGTAGCTTGCTGGACGTTGAGTGAAGCTTGGTGCTTTGGTTGAGATGGAGATCTCTGGGAGATTTTTGCCATTTGATATTATGTGGAGCTGGGAGGTCTCTTGCGGACCAGTTTCCTAAAGTTGGCTTTCCCACCTCAGAGGCACAGCACTGACTCCTGGCTGCAGCACCAAGAGCCTTTCATCCACACGGCTCAGAATTAAAGAGAGAAAAAGTAGAAAGAAAGAGAGAAATAAAGAAAGAAAGAAAGAAACAAAGAGGATCAAATAAAATATAGTAAGATAAAATAAAATAAAGTTATTAATTATTAAGAAAATTTTTTTTAAAAAAAGAAAAAGAAAAAAAAAGGACGGATAGAATCCTAGGACAAATGGTGAAAGCAAAGCTATACAGACAAAATTTCACCCAGAAGCATACACATACACACTCACAAAAAGAGGAAAAGGGGAAAAAATAATAAATCTTGCTCTCAAAGCCCGCCTCCTGTATTTGGGATGATTCGTTGTCTATTCATGTATTCCACAGATGCAGGGTATATCAAGTTGATTGTGGAGCTTGAATCCGCTGCTTCTGAGGCTGCTGGGAGAGATTTCCCTTTCTCTTCTTTGTTCACTCAGCTCCCGGGTCTCAGCTTTGGATTTGGCCCCGCCTCTGCGTGTAGGTCGCTGGAGGGCGTCTGTTCTTCGCTCAGACAGGCCAGGGTTAAAGGCGCCGCTGCTTCGGGGGCTCTGGCTCACTCAGGCCGTGGGGAGGGAGGGTTGTGAATGCGGGGTGAGCCTGCGACGGTAGAGGCCAGTGTGATGATGCACCAGCCTGAGGCATGCCGTGCATTCTCCCGGTGAAATTGTCCCTGGATCCCAGGACCCTGGCAGTGGCGGGCTGCACAGGCTCATGGAAGGGAGGTGTGGAAAGTGACCTGTGCTCGCACACAGACTTCTTGGTGGCAGCAGCAGCAGCCTTAGCGTCTCATTCCCGTCTCTGGGGTCCGCGCTGTTAGCCGCAGCTCATGCCCGTCTCCGGAGCTCCTTTAAGCAGTGCTCTTAATCCCCTCTCCTCGCGCACCAGGAAACAAAGAGGGAAGATAAAGTCTCTTGCCTCTTCGGCAGGTCCAGACTTTTCCCCAGACTCCTTCCCGGCTAGCCGTGGTGCCCTAACCCCCTGCAGGCTGTGTTCACACCACCAACCCCAGTCCTCTCCCTGCGAGTCTCAGCTCCCAGCCCCACCTGCCTCAGCGGGTGAGCAGACAAGCCTCTCGGGCTGGTGGGTGCCAGTCGGCCCCGATCCTCTGTGCGGGAATCTCTCTGCTTTGCCCTCCGCACCCTTGTTGCTGTGCTCTGCTCCGTGGCTCTGAAGCTTCCCCCCTCCGCCACCTGCAATCTCCACCTGCGAAGGGGTTTCCTAGTGTGTGGAAACCTTTCCTCCTTCACAGCGCCCTCCCACTGGTGCAGGTCCCATCCCTATTCTTTTGTCTCTGTTTATTCTTTTTTTCTTTTGCCCTACCCAGGTACGTGGGAAGTTTCTTGCCTTTTGGGAGGTCTGAGGTCTTCTGCCAGCATTCAGTAGGTGTTCTGTAGTTGTTCCACATGTAGATGTATTTCTGGTGTGTCTGTGGGGAGGAAGGTTATCTCCGCGTCTTACTCTTCCGCCATCTTCCCCATCTCTCCTATTTAGAATTTTTGAGTGTATGTCTTTGTATAGCTTTTTTGTGTATGGTTGCTTTTTGTAGCACATTATATATATATATAACTTACCACGGTCTACTGGAGTCACCATTTTACTAGTTCAAATGAAGTACAGAAATTCCATCTCCCTGTATGTCCCTTTATCCTAACCCATTTATAGTATAATTGCCTTAGTTACTTCATCTACGTACATTTAGAATTATATGATACAGTATTATAATTCTTGCTTCAATCATCAAACATAATTCAGAAAACTCAAGAGAAGAAAAAATGCCTACTGTGTTTGCTTACACATTTGCTTGCTGTTCTCTATCTTCCTTCCTGATGTTCAAATGCTCCTTTTATCATTTGTTTTCTGTTTAAGGAACTTCTTTAGCCATGCTTTTAGAGTATATCTGATGGTGACAAATTATTTCCCTTTATTGGAGAATGTCTTGATTTATCTCCTTCATTCCTAAAGGATATTTTCCCTGGGTGTAGGATTGTGAGTTGACAGGGACGTTCTTCAACCAGAAAAGAAATAATGAAAGAAGGACTCTTGGAGAATCAGGAAGGAATAAAGAAGCGATAGAGCAGAAATATGGGTACATGCAATAAGCTATCCTCATGAATTTTATAAATTATATTCATTGATTAAATATATTTGCTATCAATATGATAGATATTGTGCTAATACGTGACTATAAAGGAATTTGCTAATCAGTAGAGAGAAGGACATAATAGACCAACAACAACAAAAAATCACCTGAAAAGTAAAATGCATTTCCAATAAACATCTGGAGAGACACCAAATCACATTAGCTGATGAAATACAGATACAGAGAGTTATAATTAAAAAATAGACTGTACAGAAATGTATTCAAGTAGTTGCAAAACTGAAAAAAATATACAAATATATAAAATATTTATAAATACTTAAAGGTAGATAAACACATCTGTATACACAGAAAAATACATCTGGAAAATATTTACTAATGTATTTACAATGGGTATCTGTAGGTCTATCTTCTTATAGATAGAATATATATAATTATATATAGTCCATCTATATATAGATGGACTATATATAATTTGATATCTAAATATACTTTTAGCTGCTTAATATTTTGTAATTAGGAAATTTTATTAAGAGAAATGTAATAACTAATAACCACTGACAATAATTTTACATATATTTATTGTTTTAGAAAATTTTTCACACTGTACTGTTCCATTAAAAAAAAAAGATCACAACTCTTGACATGACAGTTTATCTGTGTATGTGTGTGTGTTTCTGTCTTACACTTCCTTCACCCCAAAGTTTCACAGAGTCTCATATGAAGATTTCTCCTTAGCTCATTCAGGGGCTACACTTCCTTTCTGAAGGCATGGAGCTCAGAAAGAGATTACTGCCAGGGGGGTTGAAAATTCCACTGAATTGAAAATTCCACTGAAGCCCAAGTCTCCACTTCATTCCCTCACCTTTCAAAGCCTCCTGTTCTGAGACTTTCAGAGCTACAATTATAGCTCTGACCACCAGGGGGCATCTATCTACACTGAATTTTTTTTTTTTTTAAGGAAAGGGCATGACGTTTTCCTTCCTACTCTCATTCCGGTGGTCCACCAAACTCTGTTTGCAATTTTCTTTATATATTTTAGGTCTGTTTTTTTGGTTATTTTGCGGTACGCGGGCCTCTCTCTGTTGTGGCCTCTCCCGCCGCAGAGCACAGGCTCCGGACACACAGGCCCAGCGGCCATGGCTCACGGGCCCAGCCACCCCGCGGCACATGGGATCCCCCCGGACCGGGGCACGAACCCCGTGTCCCCTGCATCGGCAAGCGGACTCTCAACCACTGCGCCACCAGGGAAGCCCTTAGGTCTGTTTTGTTTGACCTCTCTGGGATGTGCTGGAGTTATTTCCTGACATGTGGCTATTTTCTGTTCTATTACTTTACCCTACCTTAAGAAAACTCCATATATTGCAACAAGAATTTATTAAAGCTATGCAGGGCAGGGTCATCCCCATCTATGGAACTCAGTTCCAGTCTCTTTTGTCCCCTGTAGCATCTGAATGACCTCATACAAGCTCCTGAAGCTCAGTAAGCATCAGCAACCACAGAGAGGACAAGGACCTGGTGATTCAGGGTCCTCTCATGAGGAATACATGAAGGAAGAAAATGTAATGCAGCAGGCTCACATGCCTTTGGAGTTCCCTGGATTTATAGCTACAAGTACTTGGGACCTTGGCTTCTTAACTGCAGTTGGTGTCCTCTGCAAGTGTGCCTCAGTTGGAAATGATTTCCTTGGTGTTAGGCTGGTAGCAAACTTAAGCGGCAGTAATTACAGGAAGTTAAGTCTCCTCTGACTCCCAGGGCTCTCCTCCTCTATGCCCTTGGGGAAGGGACTTCCGGTTAGGACTCCATCTTCTGTGGCCCTGAGACAGAGTTTGGGGCCTGCTGTCTCCTTCCTTGGCAGCCCTCTTTGATATTCTCCAAACCTCCAGCACCAGACCCACAGATTCTCTTCACGAGCAGCCTGTGAGGACGGTGGTGACAGATCACTGCCTTCAGGCCACCCGATGGGTGAGTTGGTCAACATGAGACCTTGTCCTCAGATCTCCATAGGGCTGGAGGGGTTCTGGGTTCCCTCCCTAACCCAAACCCACAGGACCCCCAACAATCTGACCCCCCTTTAGAGAAGGGGTGGAGAGGGCCCAGGCTGACTAGTTTCCACTCTCTTGAGGAAATGGGCCAAGTAGGCTCTGACACACCCATCCTGACTGCACATGGAAAACCTCCCCTCCTATGGAAATGGCCATGGCTGAGGTGAAATTTTCCCCCTGGTTAGGGAAAAGGCCTGAGTCATGTGACCTAGGGCTTGGAGAGTGGAGACGGTCCCCTAATTGGGGGTGGGGTTAGTATAAGCTAATATTCTTTGGATTTATACTAAAGGTGGGAGAGGGTCAGGGAACCCACGGTTACCCTTGAATTTTCACACCAACCGTTCAGGGTATAATATATTATCCCCATAGAGGTGTCTCTAGGCTTGCTTTATGGCCCAGCATATAATCTATTCTGGAAAGTTTTGTGTAGTTGTTATGTACAGTGTTCTATTTCAATTAAGTAAACTTTGTTACTCACGTTTAATTTTCTACATCTAACCAAATTTTCATCTGCCTGTTTTATCTGTCACTCAGTGAGTTATGTTAAAATGTCTCACATGACTGTGGATTTGTCTATTTCTCCATTGCTTTTATGAATTTTCTTTTATTTATTTATTTATTTAGGCTGCGTTGGGTCTTTGTTGCTGTGCATTGGCTTTCTCTACTTGCGGTGAGTGGGGGCTACTCTTTGTTGTGGTGTGCGGGCTTCTCATTGTGGTGGCTTCTCTTGTTGTGGAGAATGGGTTCTAGGCACGCAGGCTTCAGTAGTTGCAGCACACAGGCCCTAGAGCACGTGGGCTTCAGTAGTTGTGGCACACAGGCTCTAGGGCACACAGGCTTTGGTAGTTGTGGCGTGTGGGCTCAGTAGTTGTGGCTCATGGGCTTTAGAGCACAGGCTCAGTAGTTGTGGTACACAGGCTTAGTTGCTCTGTGGCATGTGGGATTTTCCTGGACCAGGGCTTGAACCTGTGTCCCCTGCATTGGCAGGCGGATTCTTTTTTTTTTTTTTTTTTCGGTATGTGGGCCTCTCACCGTTGTGGCCTCTCCCATTGCAGAGCACAGGCTCCGGACGCGCAGGCTCAGCAGCCATGGCTCACGGGCCCAGCTGCTCTGCGGCACGTGGGATCCTCCCGGACCGGGGCATGAACCCGTGTCCCCTGCACCAGCAGGCGGACTCTCAACCACTGCGCCACCAGGGAAGCCCCGGCAGGTGGATTCTTAACCACTGTGCCACCAGGGAAGTCCCTCAATTTTCAGTTTGCATATTTTGGCTCTATCAAGAGGTACATAGAAATTTAGGACTTAATTAATATATTCTTGATGAATTGATCCTTTTTTCTCTAGTAATGGTTTTCCTTAAAGTATACTTTTTCTCTAATTAATATAGTTTTACAAACTTGATGTGTTTTGACCCTTTTGGAAATTTCTCAATCATGATTTCTTCAAATATTGTTTCTCCACTGCTCATGTTCTTTGCCTCCAGGGCTCCAATTAAACATATCCTGTTAAATCTTTCCCCCTTTCTTTTGGGATTGCCACCTATTGCCCCCAATCACCACCTCAGACTCAGAGCCACTGAGCCCCATCCCTAACTCTGCAGCTGACTGTGAATAGACAATATGATGCTCCCCAGCAATCTCTTGATATCCAGAGGCTCCACTTTGACCCTGGTATGGCTACAGCAGTAATTGTAAGGAAGGTGAGGGCAGAGGGGTCTGTCTGGGAAAGATGCTCAGGGATAGTAACTTGAGGAGGTGCTGGTGCTAGAGCGGAACCAGCCAGGAGGCTCTCAGCTTCTGTTTCCCTCCTCCTGGCTTCCTGGAGACTTGATGACCTGTGATATTGGAATGGCGTGAAACCCTAGAAATGGCATGGCCACCTCCCTGCAGATCCATCCAGGGAATACGCCCAAGATGAGGACTTAGGCCCAATGCTGGGGCTGGTGGAGATGGTGGGAGAGATTAGGTAGAAGAGGCAGATTTGTCTCAGGTATCCCCTGCTGGGGTCCTCACTCTAACTCTTTCCTCATCATAGCTTTTGTCCTTGGACCTGAGCAGCAAGAAACCCTACCAGCAGCACAGCCTATCCAACACTATGCCGAATGCTTCCAACACCAAGAACTTGAACCTCTCCAACACTGAGGTGAGGTGTGGTACCCAGTTCCATCTTTGAAGGGAAGGTGGGAAAGCTAATGGGGTGGTGACAGAGGAAGGGAAATGGATTTATAAGGAAAGGAAGGGACTAGGGGTGCACAGCCATCCTGGCTTTGTTTCTCTGGTCCATGTGCTTCCTCCCAATAATTACAGGTGAAGTCTGCAGGGGAGATGGACAAGGGCCACTGGCTGGAGCCAGAAAGGATGTGTGTAGACAGAAGCCCCCCATGCACCACCTTCCCTGATAAGTCAACCAACATAAGGTCAGATGTATTCTCACTTGCCCGCAGGATCCTGAGCTACACATGACAGTGCCTGTTTGCAGGGAGCAGCTGACCTGGTGCTATGGGAGGACCACAGTCCCTATGCTCTCCTCTCTGTGTCATAAAGTTGAAAAAGTTTCAACCAGCATCCAATGGGCCCCCAACCCAACATGTGCATATTTTCCATTCCTGCCTGGGGTGCCTGGGCGATTCCAGGGCAGGTGATGGAAAGGGCTGCAGCAGGGGTGCCATTTCCCCTTTCTTATCTCTTTTTCCAGACCCCCACCACAGTAGAGCTTCTTTCCCTTCCCTTTGTTTTCTCTCCCTCCCTTGTCTCTAGGCTCTTATGTCTCTCTCATTTCTCCCCTCCCACCTTCACTCCCTTTCTGTTTTCATCCCCCTCCATCTCCCTCCCTGAGCCCCGCCTCACTCACCTCCCTGCCCCAGCATCCTGGGCCATCAATGGGGGGAGTCCAGGTCTTGGTCCAGGTCTTGGCAGAGTGCTGGACCCCCAGTGAGGTAGCAGAGTCCTGGGCTCCCACTCCATTCCCTCTTCTCTCCACAGCCTTCAGTGGGGCCTGGAGGAAGGAAGGGAGGAGAAGGAAGCCCTGCAGCACGGGTTTGAAATGCTGGTCTCTATGGCACTGGAGAAGGGAGTCCAAGTAGTCTGGGTGGGAGCTACCTAGGCGAAGGAGAGGAAGGGAGGGAGGGAAGGAATATTAAAGTGAAGGTACTGAGAGAGATGAGGAGACAGTGCCTTTCAGACAGTAAGATGACAGATGCTCAGTGCTCAACAGGCAAGTGGACTGAAAACCCCTAAAATCAGGAGCAGAGATGGGCAAAGGGTGCTGCTGGATTGGCCAGAACACACTGATCTCTGTTTATGGTATTACTGTTTTAACTCAAAGGAAGCATTGCAACCTTGAACTATCAACCACCTGTTCTCTATTTTTGGTTTTGGACAGGGCCATCAGAGAATGTTTCCCGAAGTTGTTACGCCTGGTAAGTGCCTACGAAAATCATTGTCTCTTTCGAATGTCGGTGGCCTCTGCACCTGCCCTCAAGCCCTTTGGGTCCTGCCTAGATCACATATTAGCATCAGAACCTTAACCATTTTGGGGGACATGGTCTCCTGAAAACGACATGGATATACTTGCTGGAAAAAATACCCATAAATACACACACGCACACACACAAGTTGAATATAACACTAGAGACTTCCAGGACCTCATGATGAAGACATCCACTGTAAGCTTTCCCATGGAATTTCCAGGGCCCTTTCACACCTGACCTCTGACTCTCACCCTCCTGGGCCCATCCTTTTCCCGGATCATCCAGCGCCACTCGCCTGATCTCCACTCCTGACTTCCTCTTCCCTTCTCCAGGATGGCCAGGAGTTACCGTCACCAGTGACCGTTGACGTTGACACTCCCTACATAGTAAAGCCCTGCAAGGTGAGGAAAAGGATCAAACAACATTTGGGGTGTTGCAGGGAGGCTTTATCTACTGCATAGTCTCAAGTGCCATTTGATTCCAGGGAAGCTACTTTGGATCTGATGAGCTGAAGAGCCTAGTCCTGCAATTCCTGAAGCAGTAAATACCTCAGGGAAGCTGAGCAAGGGGGGCAGGTCTAGGACAGGTGAGGCCACCTAAGCACAGGTCTGCTCAGAGGAGTTTTCAAGTCTCATTTGAGGTCCAAACCACAGAGATAGACTGTCTTCATTGCTCCTCCTTAGGTACTACTTGATCCATGACTATGGAGACAGACAGGTTCTCGCGGGTGCTTATCACGAGGAGGCCTGCTTCTCCCTGACGATTCCCGCTTCTCCCTGACGATTCCCTTCCACCCCGAGGACCCAGCCCCGTGAGTATCACGGCACAGGCTGTGCTCCCGGGCCGTGAGGCTCACCAGCAGACACAGGCCAGCTCCTGCAAACACCCACCACCCACTGTTGCTCTTTGTCTCCTAGAAGCAGCTTGTGCGAGTATTTCAAGGACAGCAGGAATATGAAGAAACTCAAGGACCCCCGTGAGTGTGTGATGGGAAGACTGGGTGGGAAAGGGCGGTGAAGGGGTCAATCATAGGGCCCAGGGTGTGGCAGCCCCTGACCTTCACTCGCTTCCCCTCCCCTCACAGACCTGCGGGTCCAGCTGCTGAAGCACACAAAACGTGTCATTGTGCACACCCTCTGTGTGTTGCCCAAGACTCAGCATGCCTTCAGCTCCTTCATGGTGGACACGTGGTTCCAGACGGTGAGCGCCTGCTTCCTCCCTTGGGTGGGCCCAGGAAGCCGCAGGTGGGTGGGAGGTGGAGGTGGTGACTGGGCGCCTGGGCTCTTCCCTTTCAGGAAACGATGCTCTGCTTCTCCGTCTTCGGAGTGTTCAAGGCAGGTGAGTGTGTGTAGGCCCCCAGCGCAGATGCCCCACTGCTGCCTCCCCCTGGCCTGGCTCACACCCGGAACCACCCAGGGTCCCTGACCCCTTCCCTTCTCTTCGCTTTCTTTCCCCTTCCCTTCCCTTCCCTCCCCTTGTATTCCCTTCTGTTCCCTCCCCTCCCCTCCCCTCCGCCCGCCTCCATTTCCCCACTGTGTTCTCCTGCCCTCAGGCTTCCCACAGACAACCCAGGTCTGAGCTGTGTCCATGCCTGTCTGCCGTGCACACCCTGGGCGTTGGTGACACAGGCTGTGGATTTTGGTGGCTCTCATCCCAGATCCTTACTCTGAGAACTTGGGCCATTACTGAACCTCTCAGTTTCCTCATTTGCAAAATGGGGTAGTAGTATCCACCTCTTGGGCGGCTGTGAAAAATGCATCCCGTGAACTTGTGTAGTGGTCGTCTGGGGCCCTGTCACTGGGTGCAGACTGCTCCTATAGATGCCCTCCCCATTCCCGACACCCTGGCCCCCGTGAACAACTGCCCTCTCAGCATGAGTGTCCAGTCACACCCTGACTGGGGACCGCCGTGTGAGCGTGTACAGCACATGCAGCTGTAAGGGGTACTGTTGTTTGTTTGCTGTTGAAGTGGAAGGAAGTTCTAAGGGCTGTGTGCGTTCCTTCACCCGGACCTTCATCGCTACCCCTGCCCGCGACTGCAGGTGAGAGCCCTGTTGTGGGCGGGAATGCCCATCCCCGCCTGGGGCTCAGGGGCATGGGAATGTGGTGGCAAAGACCTTAGGTTTACTCAGTATTGTGGAAAGCCAGCAGGGGGATCCCAGGAGCAGTCTAGCCTAGTGGTTAAGAAGAACATGGGCCTGGAATCGGCCTATGCACTCACTCCTTGACCCAACACTCACTCGCTGTGTGACCTTGGTCAATTCACATGACCTCTGTGTGACTCAGTGTCTTCTTCTGAGAATGGGGATCAGACTGTCCACCCCTTGCACTGTGGTAAACGGTAAATGCGAAATTGCCCCTGGTTTGGGGATGAACCTATAAATCAAGTGAAGGTGGTAGACAGTCTCTCCAAAGGTGGGCTCTCTGGGGAGGGGCAGAGGTACCAGTCAAGGAACCTGGGAGACAGACACAGGAGGGACGAGGAAGGAATCTGGTTGCTGAGTGCCAGTGGGAGCAGAGTCAGTACTGGGGGTGTGGGTGTCCATCCACCAGTTGTCTGAGGGCCCATTTTTCCTTCAGTCTGTGCATCGTGAATGACGAGCTGTTTGTGAGGGATGCCGACCCCAGTGAGACCCAGAGTGTGTTCTCCATCCCACTGCCTACACCCACCTCCAGCTCCATGCACCCTCTCTCCCAGCAGCAGCAGGACATCATGCAGGCATCCTCCACCCCATCTGAGGTGAACCGCTAGTGGTCTCAGAAGTGAGTGCTGGGGTTGCATGGGGATAGGAGGGAGCTGGGAGGAGTAGAGGAGTGATTAATGGGAATTTTCAGGTAATTATTTTAAATCTATTTTTCCTTACAAACGTTTACTTGTGAGAAATACCCTAATTTCATACTAATACATTTCCATGTATTGTAAAATACAGGTATCCTATCTTATATACTGTTTTGAAACTTCTTTTATTATTAGTGCCAGCATAGTTTCTTCTCAGTATATGTGAAGCTACATTATTCTTTCTAAGATCAATATATTAAACAATTGAATTCCAGGAAGCCATAAGCTGTTATTGATAGGCATTTAGCTTTTCGCCTCTTCTTCAGCATTACATGCAGTGGCATCTGCTCATTCTGGTACATACATGTTGGTAAACTTGAAGGCTTGCTCTTGTAGCATAGATGTAGCAGTGAAGTTGTGTGGTCAAGTGTCTCCAGTTTGGTCCTAAGGGAGGTCATCTATCCTCCCCCACTAGACGTGCTTTCAGTACAATGACTAGACTATACCAGAGCTAAAAATTTCTTTACTCATCAAAAAGTGAATTCTGAGAATTCAGAGATAAGAAGAAATAGACCTCTAGGGTTTCAGGAAGGTGAAGGTGGACAGAAGTCAGGTGCCCTGGGGTTGACACTCACGGCTGCTGGCTCTGCTGACATCCCAATTCTTTCTCTTTACTTTCTTCAGTCCAAGGGCAAAATTCCAGATGTGACCCTCATCCACTGACCTGGGATCTTGAGAACAAAACTCTGCAAATGAGCCTCTAGATGTCAGTTTCATCCTCATCATATTTGTCACCTCTCTTCTCTTAACTGAAGCCATATCCATGACTAAGCTTGCAGTCCAGCTAATCAGGAAGCCAAAGTTTACTGTGTAGGCCTGCCCGTTGTTTTATATTTTTCCCACACATGATCCTTCTGTATCTTTATATTAAAGAGTAACATTGCACATTGTATGTTGTGTGTCTTGGATTGCTCTTCCCCTGACCCAACCATGAGTTAGTGGGGCCAGGACCAAAAAGTCCCATCTCCCACAACATCCCTGGCAGTCTCTAGCATTTATATCCGACATACACAGTGCTTGAAAATTATAGAGTAAGGACTCCATTCCTGGACAACCCTAAAATCCACGTTTTGCCTCCTGATAACCTTCTCCCCACCACTTCAGTACTCAGAAGTTGTGACCGTTCTGATGTTCGCTTCTATAAACAAATATGAGGTATTTAGCAAGTAAAGTACCATATTTACTCCAATAATTATGGATTTCTTAATCATTTAACAGGTCTAAAACTGTGTTCACATTTTTATTAGCTTCTTAGGTTCTGTACCTAAGACTATTTTCCCACAACTCCTGTGTTGTTTTTTTAACTTTTTTATTTTGAAGTAATTATTGATTTACCAAAAGTTGCAAAAAAATGTGTAGAGAGGTCATGTTTACCCATCACTCACCTTCGCCTAATGATAACAACTTGTATTACTTTAGTACAGTATCGAAACTAAGAAATGGACATTGGTACAATCCACTGAGCTTACCACAGTTTTGCCATTTTACATGCACTCATTTGTGTGTTAGAACACTTGTGTATAATATTTATATATTTAATAATTCCATGCACTTTTACCAGCAGTGTAGGTGTTCTATCACCACAAACAAGATCAAAAACTGTTTCATCACCACACGTTTCCCTCATGTTAGCCTTTATAGCCACACCCACCTTCTTCCTGATCCCACATCCCTAAACTCTGTCAAACACTATTATAATTTCCTAAATGTCATAGAAATGGAATCATATAGTACACTACCTTTAGGAATGGATTTCTTTCACTCAGCATAATTCTCCTGAGATCCATCCAAGTTGTAAAGTGTGTCTATCGTCTGTTCCTTTTTATTGCTGAATAGGATTCCACGGTGTGAATGTACCACAGTTGAAAGACATCTGGGCTATTTCCACCTCTTAACTATTGTGAGTAAAACTGAGATTAACTTCATGTAAAGGTTTTTGTGTAAACATAAATTTTCATTTCTCTGGGTAAATTGCCCAGAGTGCAACTGCTGAATCTTTTGGTAATCGCATGTTTCATTTTGAAAAACCTGCCAGATTGATTTCCAGACGGCCTGTACCACTTTGCATTCCCTTTGGCAATGTGTGAGTGACTCAGTTTATCCAGTGTTGCCTGCATTTGGTTTTGTCACTCTTTTTTTCAGCCATTCTGATAGGTGGGTTTAACATTTCATGGTGCTTTTAATTTGCATTTGCATGATGGCTAAAGATGTTGAATAGCTTTTCCTAAGCCTATTTGCCCTCCGTTCATGTCTTTCATCCATTTTATAATTGGATTAAGAGGCAAGAAGTTACCTCTAGAGAGCTGCCCTGGCTCTGGCTAACAGGCAGAGTAAGAGAATGTGAGGCCCCTCGAGACTCACCTTTCTTGACAGGGAGGGCAGAAGTGGGGCTGAAGCTATTAAATGTTCCTCAAATTAGGACTGAACTTGGATATGGAACAGGATTAAGAGGTGGGGGCATCTCTGGGTCCATCTGTGGAGATCTGGATAGGGCAGAAAAAAACGGGGGATATGGGGTAGAGGAAACACAGTGGAAGGAGGGAGATACGGGGGGATGCCTTCTAAACGATGCTAGATTCATCACTCTCAGCCTGCTCAATGGAGTGCAAGAAACTATTCTCCTAGACGTGTGGTTTTCAACTCTGGATATCCATTAGGATCCCCTCGAATGCTCAGATTCAACCAACTGAATCACAGCCTCTAGGGATAAGCCCAGTCATCAGTACCTTTAAGGTTCACCCCAGTTGATTCTCATGAGCTGTCAAAATTGAAAACCTTATCTGATGGTGTATTAGTTTGCTATGGCTGCCATAACAAGACACCACAGGCTGAGTAGCTTAAACAACAGAAATTTATTTCTCACAGTTTTAAAGGTTGGAACTCCAAGATCCAGGTGTCCACAGGTTTGGTTTCTTCTGAGGCCTCTCGCCTTGGCTTGCAAATGGCCTCCTTCTTACTCCTTCTTCACATGGTTGTCCCTCTGTGCATACACACCCTGGTATCTCTTTACGTGTCCTAAACTCCTCTTATAAGGAAACCAATCATATTGGATTAGTGTCTACCCTAACGGCCTCATTTTAATTTAATCACCTCTTTAAAGGCCCTATCATCAAACACAGTCACAATTCTGAGGTACTGGAGGTAAAGCTTCAACATATGAATTTGGGTAGGACACAGTTCAGTCCACAACAGATGGTATGAGAAACACCATGGTCTGAGACATTCATCTCCCTTTTAGCCACCTTCCTGGAACTACTATACAACACTTCTGCCATCACCTCATTAGGTAGAAGTCGGTCATGTGACCATTCTTGGCTGCAAAGGAGGCTATAAATGTGGTCTTTTACTGGAAACATTACTGGCCCAAATAAATTTGGGATTCTTTTATTAAGAAAGAAGGAGAATAGGTATAGAACATACGCTACACTTTCATACCCAAGGCAGCTAGAAGCACCACCTCAATTATCATGTCCTGTCTACCCAGTTTTCCAACCACAGTTTTCATGGGTTCAAACAAAACTGCTGCTTCAGAGACACCTGAGCTCACTCTCCCATCCTCCCAAATCCCATGTCCCAGACTATGCCTGAGTCCTCACAACTTAGCATGCTAAATCTACGTCATTCACTCACTCATTCATTCATTCAACAAATATTTATTGGTTACCAGTGATATGTGAGGCACTGTGATGGGCACTGGAGATAAATCAGAGAACCTGACAGACAGGGTCATGGTTCTCATGGAGCTCACATTCTACAGGGGTTGATACACTCAAGATTTAAGAGCCATTAAGAAAATAATATGGGAAAATGTGACAGAGAATGACTAGGGTGGGGAAGGCAAGGAAGGATTTTCTGAAGACGTAACTTAGATTTAATATTCAAATAACAAGAAGTACACAGTCAGCAGTGGGAAGATATAGGAGCTGAGCCCTCGAGGCAGAGGGAAGAGCAAGACGAAAGGCCCTAAGATATGGGCAAGCCTGGCAGTTTTAGGGAACAGCTTGTATGCCAGTGTGTATTGGGAGGACAGTGTTAGAAAATGAGGTGAGAATGGTTGGAGGGGCCCAATAACAGAAGGTCCTGTGGGCCATGGTAAGGACTCTGGGTTTTGTTCTTATTATGATGGAGCCATTGGGTGCTTTCTGAAATGAAGGGAAATTATTATTAAAATCTGCTTTATTAAAGCTCATTCTAAATGTTCCTTGGAGGACAGACTGAAATAGAGCAACTGTAAGATCAAGAGACAAGATTAGGAGGCTACTACACACATGACAGTGAGAGGTTACAGTCTCGTAGACCACAGTCATAGCAGTGGAAGGGGTGAGATGGGGTTTGAGATGAGATGTATCTTGGAAGTACTGAACTTGTTGATGAAGTCCACGTTTGTGGTAAGGGATAGAGAGGAATTAAGTGTGTCTCTTGGAATGTGGATTTTTGCAGCTGCGTTAGGGCGGTTTTCTTCGATGGGGAAATGAATGGAGGACCAGCTTCGGTGCAATGCCAGAAAACTGACAGTTCTGTTTTGACCATGTCGTTTGTGGAGCCTACGAATAATCTGGGTAGGGAGCATGTGGTTGGCTGTATAAGTCAGGAGATCCTGAGAATATTCTTGGCTGTGGCAAAAAAAAAAAACCCAAAACAAAACAAAAATCAAGCATGCAAGCAAACACACGAAAAACCCAACTGTACAGTTCAATCTGAAAATACAGGTTGATTCCACATATGAGGATGACACAGCTCCAGACTCTAGAAGGGATACAAAGACATATTAAAAGCCAACTTCACTGAGCTATAATTTAGCTGCGTGGCTTGCCGGATCTTAGTTCCCCAACCGGGGATCGAACCTGGGCCCCTTGCAGTGAGAGCACTGAGGCTTAACCACTGGACTTAGCTATAAGGCTAAGGCTCTGGCCTGCCAGGGGCTACGAACTGTCAGAGAAGGAAGATATATGTGTGGAATATAACTATCATTCATCCACTTATTCATTCATTCATGCACCTAGTGCATGTCAAGCTTAGTGCTAAGAAGGGAAGATAGGACCATGAACAAATTCAGACAATGTCTCAGTCTTCCTGAAGATTAGGAGTCAAAATAGAGAACTGCAAGTGGCTCTGGTTGCTAAATAGTAAGGGAGGTATTTGGTGAGATAATTGGGCCCCCAAAAGGTCTAACCCCAGTGCACAGACGCAACTCTTCCCCTTCTGCATGTCTCATTGACAATGCTGTGGCATGACCTAGAACATAGAGCTGTTAGAATAGAATGATCCTGAACATTCTGTGCATAAATGGCTGAGGAAACGGCTTTCCAAACCTTCCACCCAGCAATCAGCCCTGATTATGTGCAGAAGTAGGTCTCAATTTCATTTAATTCTCACAGTTGGAGTTGTATGACTAATTATTTTGTCTCTGTATCTAATTAAGAAGCTGAGGTTAAGAAGGGTCAAGTATCTTGGAAGAAAATAGCAGATCTATTGATAATAGGAAAGGGTTAGATTTTAAGCTGTGAGCTACTAACTAGTGTGGAATACTAGTTCCCATCCTTTAGGTCCAGGCTGAAGTAGCAGCAATGCAAATTTCTCAGTCAAATGCTGGGATTCATTGGCCATTCGAGAATTTTAGGAACTGGAGAAGCTATAAGAAAATGAAAGCCTAACATACCATCCTCGTGCGTGCTCCGCATCATTGTTCCTGCCTCTGCTCTCTTGTTTTCTATGATAACGTCATCTTAACATTAGGTTTTGTTATTGACTGAACTGTGTTCTCCAAAAATTCATATCCTGAAGCCCTAATTACCAGTGCCTCAGAATGTGACTGGATTTGGGGATAGGGCCTTTAAACGGTGATTAAGTGAATTTAAGGCTGTTGGGGAGACGTTAATCCCATCTGACTGGTGTGCTTATAAGAAGAGGAGTATAGGACACACAGAGAGACAGCAGAAGTGTGTATACAAAGAGGGACAACCATGTGAAAAAGCAGCAAGAAGATGGCCATCTTCAAGCCAAGGAGAGAGGCCTTAGAAGAAATCACCCCTGCTCACACCTTGATCTTGTAGTTCCAGCCTCCAGCACTGTGAGAAACAAATTTCTGTTGTTAAGCCACTTAGTCTGTGGTATTTTTGTTGTGGCAGTCTGAACAGTCTAATACAGGCATTATGGACGTGTTTCAGTAGTTCATGAAGCAGGTAGAGTAGACTGTCAGAAAGGATGAAAATAAAGTGATGGTAAAAAAATACCAATGATCAGTAAAACTGAAAGAAACGTGGTTAATTTGTATTACTATCAGGCAAAATAGACATCAAGCGATTGCAACCAAGAAGGCTACTATCAAATCATAAAAGAAAATGTATTAAGAAGATAACAAATTCTGAACTTACATTCACCTGATAACATATCTTCAAAAACATATATAGCAGTAAGTAACAAAGTTACAAGTAATAGAAAGTAAAATCCACTTTTGTGTATACGATAAGGAAAGATACTTGCTTATATAACTGAGAGCCCAGAGGGGGAGGAGACTTTAGGTTAGTTGATCCAGGGGCTCAAAGATATAAAGACTCAGGCCCAATCTTGAACGAATGACTGTGGCTAGGGACATAGGATTATTGCGTGAGATCTAGAGTAACTCTGGTCTCACCCTTGGAACTAGCAGGCAAATTCCCCCCAAACATGTGACTGTATGAGGGAGGAAAGGCACTAATGAAAATTTGAGACCACTTAGGAAGATGAGGAATGTATATTGCATAGGTAAACAAAAATATCACCTTCAGGCACCATTTGAAAGCACAATTATCAGTATGAGCATAACACCCACAGTACTCAAACTCAAATAGTTTTCAACTACTATGTCTTTCCGGGTAACGAATACTTCTATTCAGGAAATACCTACATTGAATTAGTGAATGGGGAGCTACAAAGCACTAGAGCTCTCACCCCTGCAGTAAGTTTAGGAAGAACCACAAAGGCATCCGTGGCAACGTACTGAAATCTCTTTTTCTTTCTCGAATTTTTGGCAAAGTTTTCTCTTTACTCTCGTACTTTGATATTATTGTGTCAGGATAGTTTGACTAGAAGGGAATGGATTCTTTATAGTTACAATTTTATCAAGTATTACCATTCTGTACACATACAACACAGAGTTCATTAAGGTATGAAAGGTGAGAAGCAAGAAAATTGTGTCAACATTTATGATCAGCAACAATTTTCTTTAAAGAGCACCATTAAATTTCAATATGGAATATCTTTAAAAGCTTCAAGCTTTTAGAAGAAATTCAGTCTCGTGAAAATGTAATAAAATTAAAGAACATCTTCTGTTAATGTACCTATTTGTAAATATGCAAAAAGGAATATTCCTCTGGGAACACTAGCCCAAGAACCACCACAGCCCTGCCGCCTGGCATACCAGGACCCAGCCCATACACCAACAGGCTGGCACCAGCTCTGGGACACATTGGGCCCCTCAACCAGCTGCTCCTGGATCTGGCCCCACTCACCAGTGGGATGACGCCATCTTTAGGACACCCCTGACCCCATACCCAGCCATGTCAGGAACTGGCCCCACACACCAGCAAACCGGCACTAGCTTCAGGAATCCAAGGCCCTGCACTCAGAGACTCAGGAACCTGGCTCTGCCCACCAGCGAGCCAGCACTAGCTCCAGGACTCCCTGGGCCACAGCCCCACCCACCAGCAGGCCAACACCAGTTCCAAGACACCCCTCAGCCAGCTGCCCTGGGATCCAGCCCCACTCAACAGTGGGCCAACACCAGCTTTTGGACACCCCCAAACCCGGCAGCCAGCCATGTGGAACTGGCCCTGCCCACCAGCAGCCTGGCACTAGATACAGGACCTCTAGCCCCACCACCACCCACTGCAGAGCCCAGCACCACCCACCAGTGGGCCAGCGCTAATCCCGGGACTTCCTGAGGCACTGCAGCCAGCAGCCTCATGGCCCAGCCTCACTCGCCAGTGGCCACCAGCCTCTGCACAAGGCAGGGCCTGGCAACCCACTGGACCAGGGGCCAGCCACACCTACCACACCACCCACAGTAGTGTGCCGGTCACAACAGAAGGACACATGCAGCCCTAACAGGCGGCACCCTTAGAGCATATAGCTCTGGTGACCAGAGGGGAGAGCTCGGCTGGGACACACAGCACGTCTCCTACAAAAAGCCACTTCTCTACGGTTGGGAAATGCAGCCAACCTAACAGACACAGAGAAATAAAATAGCAAATTGGACAAAATGAGGCAACAGAGGAATCTATTCCAAACAAAGGAACACGATAAAACCCCAGAAGAAGAACAAAGTGAAGTGGAGATAGGCGATCTACCTGATAAAGAGTTCAGGGTAATGATCGTAAAGATGTTCAAAGAACTCAGGAGAAGATTGGATGAACAGAGTGAGAAGTTTTTAACAAAGATTTAGAAAATATGAAGAAGAACCACACAGAGAAGAATACAATAACGGAAATGAAAAATACACTACACGGAATCAACAGTAAATGAAATGATGCAGAGGAATGGACGAGCAAGCTGGAAGACTGAGTAGTAGAAATAACTGAAGCAGAATAGAAAAAAGAAAAAAAGAGAAAAAGAAATAGGACAGTTTAAGAGACCTCTGGGACAACAGCAAGTGTACTAACATTTGCATTATAGGGGTCTGAGAAGGAGAAGAGAAAGAGAAAGAGAAAGGGGCAGAGAACATATTTGAAGACATGACAGCTGAAAACATCCCTAACCTGGGAAAGGAAGGAGATATCCAGGTTTAGTAAGCACAGAGAGTCCCAAACAGGGTCAAGCCAAAGGAGACCACACCAAGACACACTGTAGGTAAAATGGCAAAAATTAAAGATATCAGAGCAATTGGAATGAATCCAACTGGATCACGGTGTATGACCCTTTTTAATGTAGCGTTGGATTCGGTTTGCTAATATGTGGTTGAGGATTTTTGCATCTATATTCTTCACAGATATTGGCCTGTAATGATCTCTTTTGGTAGTATCTTTGTCTGCTTTTGGTATCAGGGTGATGGTGCCTTCATAGAATGAATTTGGGACTGTTCCCTCCTCTTCAATCTTTTGGAAGAGTTTGAGAAGTATAGGTATAAGTTCTATGTATGTTTGGTAGAATTTACTGGTGAAGCTGTCTGGTGCTGGACTTTTGTTTGCAGTGAGGTTTTTTTGTTTTGTTTTAATAACAGAATCTATTTCACTTCTAGTGATTGGTCTGTTCAAATTATGTTTCTTCTTGACTCAAATTTGGCAGGCTGTATATTTCTAGACACTTGTCCATTTCTTCTTGGTTGTCTAATTTGTTGGCATATCACTGTTCATAGTATTCTCTTATGTGTTTTGGTTTTTGTGGCTTTTTGTTTTTTGTTTTTTGTGGTATTGGCTGTTGCTTCTGTTTCATTTCTTAGTTTGTTTATTTGGGCCCTTTCTCTTATTTTCTTGGTGAGCCTGGCTAGAAGTTTGTCGATATTCTTTGTCTTTTCAAAAATCTAGCCCTTGGTTTTACTGATCTTTTCTATTTTTATCTCTATTTGATTTCTTTCCCTCTGATCTTTCTCAAAGAAGTGACTTTGGGATTTTTTTGATTCTTCCTTTTCTAATTCTTTTCCTCTTTCTGTTTATTTGAGATTTTTCTTGTTCCTTGAGGAAGGCCTGAATCGCTATGTACTTCCCTCTGAGAACTGCTTTTGCTGCATCACATAGATTTTGGAAGGTGGTGTTTTCATTGTCATCTGTCTTGAGGTATTTCCTGATTTCTTCTTTGGTTTCATCATTGACCCACTGGTTTTCTGGTAGCATGTTGTTCAGTCTCCATGTATTCGTTCTTTTCCCAGTTTTCTTTCTGTGGTTGATTTCTAGTTTCATATCATTTTGGTGATAAATGATGCTTGAAGTCATTTCTATCCTCTTAAATGTGTTGAGGTTTGTTTCCTGATCTAGTATGTGGCCTCGCCTACAGAACGTTCCTTGCACACTTGAAAAGAATGTGTACTCTGTTTATTTGGGGGATGTAGTGTCCTGTAGATATAAATTAAGTCCAAGTGGTCTGTTGTGTCATTTAGGGCCTCTGTTGCCGTACTGATCTTCTGTCTGGAAGATGTGTCCGTTGATGTCAGTGAGGTGTTAAAGTCTCCTAGTATTATAGTATTCCTGTTAATTTCTCCCTTTATGTCTGTAACTATTTGTTTTATATATTTAGGTGCTCCTATATTGGCTGTATATATGCCAACTAGTGTAATATCCTCTTCTTTATTGATCCCTTTATCATTATATAATGTCCTTCTTTGTCTTTATGGACTTTGTTTTAAGTCTATTTTGTCAGATATGTGTATTGCTAACCCCGCTTTCTTGTTGTTTCCAGTTGCCTGAAATAGCCTTCCATCTGCTCACTTTCAATCTGTCTGTGTCTTGTGCCCTGAAGTGAGTCTCTTATAGGCAGCATATTGTAGGTTCTTGGTTTTTTTTTCTTTTTTATCCATTCAGCCACTCTGTCTTTTGATGGGAGCATTTAGTCCACTGATATTTAAAGTAATTATTGATAAGTATGTACTTACTGCCATTTTAAACCTTGTTTCCCAGTTGACTTTGTAGTTCTCTATATCTTTCCCTTTGGCCATTTTAATTATGCTACGTCTTGGTGTCACTCTGTTTGGGTTCTTCTTGTGTGGGACCCTCTGTGCTTCCTGTACCTGGATATCGCTTTTCTTCTTTAGGTTTGGGAAGTTTTCAGCCATAATTTCTTCAAATACATTTTCTATCCCCTTTGCTCTCTCCTCTTCTTCTGGTACCCCTATTATGCATATGACTGTGCACATTATGCCTATGATTATGCATATTACGCATGCTTTCTATTATCCTATATAAAGGATGATATAATGTTTCATATATTTCTTATATAATGTCTCATATGTTTTCTTCAGTTTTAAAAATTTGTCTTTCTGTCTGCGGTTCTGATTTGGTGATTTCCGTTATTCTATCTTCCAGATCACTTATTTATTCTTCTGCTTTGGTTAGTCTGCTATTTATTGCTTTTAGTTTGTTTTTTATCTCAGCAATTGAGTTGTCTAGATTTGATTGATTTCTCTTTATAGTTTCTAGTCCTTGTTGCAGGGATCTGCATTTCTATCAATAATCTTTCTTAATTTCTTTAGCCTTTCTCTTACCTCCTTTCTGAATCTGGGGACTAGTAGACTGGTGAGGTCTCTTTCATTATTTGTTCCTTCGGGGGATTTCTCTTGTTCTTTTCGTTGGGAAGAGTTCCTCTGTTTTTCATTCCACTTAACTTTCTTTCTCTCTGAATTTAGGAGAAGCATGAATCTACTGTGTTCTTGAAGGGGTGTTTTTAGGTTGGAGGATCCCTGTGTAGATGGTATGAGTCCAATATTTTTCGTGCAAGGGCTGGTTTTGGTGTGGGTGCTTGCCATGTATTTCCTTAAAGTGTGCTGGCCCTTGTTCCCTTGATAGGGGGTGTGTTTGAAGTTGTGTTGACCAGAGCCTGCACTGGTTGTTGGCTGGGGCCTCCTCTTTGCTCGATGGCTGTCACAGCCCTGTTGGGGCTGGGGTCTGCTTCCCAGCTGTTGGAGTAGAAGCCCCGAGGGTCAGGTTCAGTCAGGTTCCATTGCCCCTGAGCACACGCCCAGATGCAAAGGAGGTGACCACTGAAGCTAATGAGGTCCGTGTGGTCACCAAAAACCTATGTGCCTCCCGTGCAGGCATCTATGGTCCTGCCCAGAAGCAGCCCAAGGTTGCATCCCTTGCTCTGTTGTGTTTTCATCCCAGACCTAGTGCTGGGCTGTGGTGTGGAGTAGGCTGGTGCTGGGGGCCGGGGCCCTGTGGCTACAGGAATTGAGGTGGTTGTGCCGCTGCCTGGAACCTGGGCTGCCTCTGTGAAAGACCTCTCCCAGGACCTGTCAGCTCCAGATCTGGCTCCAAGCTATGGTGTTGTGTGAGCGGAGCAGGTGTGCTCCCACCGTGAAATGAACGGCTGCATACTCCTGCCAAGAGCCCGTCCAACCGAGATGCAGTGCCCAGCTGCTGTGCCTTTCCATGGTGCTATCTGGTGCACGTGCTGGCAAAGTCCACCATGGGCAGACCTGCCCCCACTGTGTGCACACTGACAATGGGCACTGTGGCAGGACCTGCCCCCACTATGTGTGGGCTGACAATGGGCTCCTTGGTTTGGCCCAGACCATACCCCAGGCCCTCCGGGCTGTCTCCACACATCTAGATCAAGTCCTCTCCCTGGACCTGTATACCTAAGATTCAATGCTCAGCTGCTGTGCGCATCTGTGGCCCCACCACCTTGTGTGTGCTTTGGATTGGGAAGTGCAGCAAGGCAGCAGCCGCCAGTGCCAGTCTCTCTCTGCCCTGATTGTTAGCAAGCCAGCATCCATGCGTTCCTTGTGAGTAGAATTTAGGCTTTTCCATCCCCTCCATCTATCCCAGTGGCTTTTCCGGCAGGCAAGGGGGCTCCCCGAGGCAAGGGTCTGCCTATGTGTACCTTTCCTCCTCTCTCCCAGGGGTGCCAGGACCGTCCTCATGCCTTTAAAATTTTTTCTGTCCTTCCTGGATACGTAGAGATATTCCTTGCAGCTTAGGTTGTGTAGGAGATCTTCTGCCAGTTTCCAGTTGGCTTTCTGTGAGAATTGCCTCACATGTAGGGGTATTTTTATTGTGTTTGTGGGGAGAGGTGAGCTCCACATACTCCTGCTCCACCATCTTGATCCCCCTCCCCATTTGGGAGACTTTGAATTGCATCAAAGTGTCCCATATAAAAACAGATACACTAGACTAAATTAGAATTTCAGAATCCAGTGATAGTCAACTATTGCAAGTGCCTGTCATTTTTTAGAGAGCACAGGATATGCCATGTTTTTCCAGATTTTGTGGGAAAAAAAGGTAGAGCATCATGTACATTTTAGATTATCGCTGGCCCCAAACAGGCTACATGAAGTAGATAATTAAAGAATCATCTGGTGGTGTTACGGAAATGCAAAGTTCATTGACATAATTTATTCCTCAAAGCCTGCTTTTATTCTAAAGAAAACTGGCAAAGGTCACTCATTTACATCATATGGGAACATATCCACCAGCAGTAGATGCCAGAGTGATATCGTAACAAGGAAACAATGTGGCTGTTCACGTAAAAACCCATCTCACAATACTTTCAAAGTCTATAGTTAGAATTATATGTGGGGGTGTAGCAAAAAAATAGTTACAATGAGTGGATAACAAGAGCCAACCTAGGACCACTTCAATTCTCCCTGTCTGATAATTTTTGAAGCCTTGAAACACACTTATTTAATTTTTAAATAGTCTTCACGCAGATGGGATTTTCAAACTGTATCAGAGAATCATACCATCACAAATGTCATAGTCTATGAGCAAAAACCCTGTAAGGAATCCCTGCCTTCTCGCCCCTTTCCATCCTTTGGCCTCAAAAGAAGTTTTCACGGTGGATGTAATTTTCTGTTTAGAGGCTGTGGTAGTCCCCAAGAATGGGCTCATCACCTAGAGCTGTTAAAATTTACACTGTGCTGGGGGAAGGGAGCACACTGAGTACTCTGACAGGGAGCACTATCTACAATTGTTTCTCTTCTTTCCCATTGCTTGACACTGACAGTAAAGTCATTTCTAGTTAATTAACGAGCTTCTTAAAGGAACAAAGAAAAACATGTTTCGATTACCATTTCTATGAAGGCACAGCAATATCTCATAAGTTCTCTTGGATAATGTTACCAGATTAAGTCAATTTTACTTTCTGAAAGTAAATTCACATAGGATCTCTACTTGAGTTGTACATATTTGTGTTTGAACCAAAAGCATTTGAGTATTTGTGTTTAATTTAGCAGTATCACAAATGTCTGTTATTCTCCTTTCCCATTTCTCCGTGTTAAACAAAGCCACTAGCACTGACCTCCAAAACGTCCACCCCAAAACAGAAATATAAAAGAAGTAAAAGTTGTTCCCGGTAAACCTTGCCAAACAACATTCAAGAAAAATAGCTTATCAGCCTGCCTCACCTAAACAGACACAGCACCTGATACATGCAGTGCCTAAACTGCCTAGCTCATATAAGCTGTGTTCATACAGGTGTTTACCCATACATAGCCTTAGCGTCCCTTCCCCAATGTATGTTAGAAAGAGCTGACGGGCACCCACTGCTGTAACTAAATATATTTTTAAATCCTAAAATAACTCCTGATAATCATCGCAGGGAAAGAATAAATGATACGACCTTTAGTTCTGACAGGAGAATATCTGACCCTTCCCAAGTAAAGTTATAATAGAACTCCAGGGTTTGCCTTTTGGTGAAAGAAGTTGACCTCAATCACCATTAGTGGATTTGTCCATTACAGAAGCAACAGTTGGGACAGACATCAGGTCTTGATATCGGATTCCATCCAGTGATTGTATACAGATGCTTCCTAAATCCATCTTGAGGTTTCGTAATAGGCTCTACTGTAAACACGTGGCTCCATTTTCATACCCTGCATTTACATGTGTCTCATAAATAATTTTCCAAAATTATCCAAGTAACAGCAATGTGCCCAAACAGAGTCACTCCAAAAAATCACTACTTCCTTCAACAGGCTTAGAACTACAAACACAGTCTGTTATCCTTACTAGTATATTCAAATTTAACCATGGTGCAAATTTGGTCTGTTGTATTTTCTTCAGGTTATTTATGTAGCCATGCCACGTTGCAGGGTGCTGGGAAAATAATCCCACTGCTTGTATAGCATTAAGTTTGCCTAAGCCAGCAAACACGCAATATCACATCAAATCTCTTTTGGATATACAGACAGATCTTCCGTTTTCCGCACCAATCAGCAAAAGAGGTGTTTGTAAAACTGCAATAATAAAAAAAAAAAACTAAAGTATATTGTATATTCTCCTTTCCCTTTCTCTGTCCTTTCTAGGAAGATGCAAACAAAATATAAATGCAGTAATATCAAATTCAGATTCTGCTCACTTTTAACTTTTGGAATTCCGTAAAGAGCCATAAAGTCTGCAATATTTCTCTTTAGAGAAAAAGAGCCATAAAGTCTGCAATATTTCTCTTTAGAGAAAAAGAGCCATAAAGTCTGCAATATTTCTCTTTAGAGTGTTTAAAAATAAAAGAAGGAAACGTTTTCAACTAACGTCTAGCATTTTATACCACCTTTTATATACACAAATACTTCACTTATTAAGGATAAGTTTATATTTATACCTTAAAATGAATCCGAGGGCCTTACCTGGCTTCAGCTTGGATTAGTTCTAATTACTGGTTGTACTGGAAATTATTTAAATGGCACTTTAAAGAGGTCCTCTATGATCTCAACTTTTCAGTAACTGCGGATGGCTTTCCAGTTAGTCTGAATAAGGAAGACTGAATTATTATTAATTTTCTTTGGAGACTCTTGTGGGTGATCAAAACACAAAGTCTGGAGCCAGGGTGCCTGGGAGTAAACCCTGGTTTGGCACCTATAGGTTCAGTTACCTCTTAGGCAAGTGACTTAACACATCTGTGCTTCCACCTTCTCATCTGTGAAAACTGGAATAATAATCATAGTACCTAGTTTATAGAATTGCCACTATTAAAGGAGTTGACGTTTTAAAGTGCCTGACACATAGTAATCATTATATACATTTGTTTTCAAATTAGCAGCTAAAATTCGCTTATTGAGTTTGCTTTAATTTCTCTTAGACTTGCATGAAATTACAGCAACAAAGCTTACCTGTACCCACCGCTTAGGTTTTTGAAGTGGTCCCTAAAATATGGCAATGGTTATGGATTTAGGGAGGAACTAGACCATTGCTATGTGTTAATTTATGTGTTAAATTTCACGTGTTATTAGGAAAAAGAATTAGCACACGAAAGAAGCACATTAGCACATTAAAAAGGGGTTGGGGCAGGTGAAGCCAGCTTGTGTTCTGAGGAAGATCATCCGGAGGCACCACCATCAACGGGAAGCCCAGGAATGTGGGCAATCTCAGGTCTCCAGGTCTCGTGAAGAGAACGGCCTCCTGAAACATGCAGCAGGGAGAACCCTACTGTCACTCTCCTACACTCAGGAGGCTGACCCAGCTTTTGAGCACCGTGGGCTCCTAAGGCTATGGTCACGCGGATGCGGCCATCAAGTGGCAGGCCCTGACAGTTATGTGGCAGGCCCAGACCTACTGGCCATGTCAGCACCATGAGCCCTTAAACCCTGAGCTCGTGTAGTCTCTCTGGACCTATTGCCACTATGATCATGTGGTAGATCCAGCTTTTCAAGTCTCTAGAGCATGGCAGACTCCTAAACCCTGCCCATCATGTGGATTCATCCTGTCATGTGGCCCTCACTAGCTAGTGGCATGTGGAAGCCTCAGCCCTCCAAGTCACAAAGGTGACCTGCTTCTGAGTGTCGTATGGATGCTATGGAAGGTCACATATCCCCCTTGGTCACACATCAGGCTCAGCCATCTCTATTTCGTGAAGATTGCTGGCTACCAGAATCTTCAGATCCCTGAGTCAACACGGATGTGGCCGCTACCATCACATGGCAGGCAAAGCGCCTGCCGTCACGTGAACACCGCACCTACCCTTCGGCTGTTGGCTGTGTATATTCTACGGTCATGGGACATGCTGCGGTCTCCTGAGGCTCACTTCTCTCAGTCACAGTTCACGATAGAGGGCTCCTGAACCCTGAGGTCACCTGCATCCTTCTACTCTGTGGCCTCCGCCAGCCAAGCCCCTGGAAGTCAGGTAGGGCCCCACAGCGGCGCGTTGCGTTACGTTACGTTACGTAGGACGCGCAGTCACGTGACGCCATAAGGTCGCGACCGAGGGGGGCGCCCTTTCAGCGTGTGGAGAGCCTGCCAAATGGTCGGTAGCTCGGCTTAGCCTTCTGAGGAGTCAGACCGAGGGGTGAAGAAGACCTTTAGCATTCAGGTACTTGTCCTGGCTGACGGGGAACTTTGATGAGGCTCTGGCTCCGATGCCAATCGTTCCACCGACTTTCATATTCTGCCACGGTAGGCGGTAGACTGTAGGCGGTAGTCGGGTAGGAGGGGCGCCCGCCGGTACTAGAGGTTTACTCAGAATTGGCGGGACAGCGGGCGGCAGGCGTTCGTGGGCTCCTCTCGGCAGCTAGGCTCGGGAAACTGGGTGGACCCCTCCCTTCCCCCTTCGTTCCCAACCCCCACATTAAAGCCCTACTCTTGCTTATCTCCCTTCCATATTCGTATTCACTGCCTGCCATGTGATGGCGTCCTCTGTGCTCCTCTGACCACGTTTGTTATTAGGGACACCAGAGAACTCCTAGATGCCAGTTCGTATTGATGATTTCAAATCTGATGTGAATTTCTGTCTCTTAATTTGTTCTGTAGAGAGAGGCAAGGAGAGAGACTTTTTTTAATTTGATATTTTTTCAGTAAAAGTGTGAAAGTAGCCAGCACCTTAAGGTTCAGAATTTGTTTTCTGTATTTGCTTTGCCGATCAGTAGCTTTTCGAAGTGTGTGTGGGGTGGGATGCCATAATCTTTTACTGCTTGGACTCTCTAAACGGCTTATATTAGTCCAGCCAGACACTATTGCCTTCTGATTTTCCTCCTGACTTTCTAACCATTCCTTGTTACATTCCTTGAAAGCTCTCCCCTTTCCTTCGTGTGGGAAAAAAACAGTGAATTTATTTAAGAAAACCATATTAAGTAAAATTATAGATGATACATTTCATAAAAATCACGTAGATGGTACTTAATGAGTAAAATGCAGCAAGTAAAAGATGGTGTTTACATTTGTGAGGGATTTAAATATGGTTTGAGAGATGGTTAAAGCGGTGATATATATATTTTTTCTTATATAATAGCCATTTCTTTCCTCTCATTTCAGCACTTTCAGGTTTGCTCTACAAGACACTATGTCTGAGAGACAGCAACAACAAAAATGTTTTTATCCATCGAAGAAATATGGGACATACAAAAATGAAGGTAAAAAGGATTTCTATATTGTCATATTTTTAAGATAATATGCCACTTGAATCTCAAAGAATAGGGTAGTGTCTTAGCTTGTTCAGGCTGCTGTAGTAGAACACCATGGACCGGGTGGATTACAAATTACAAAAATTTATTCTTCACGGTTCTGGAGTCTGTGAAATCCAAAATCAAGGCACCAGTAGGTTCAGTGTCTGGTGAGAGCCTGCTTCCCGGTTCATAAAGGGCTGTCTTCACGCTGTATCCTCACATGGCAGAAAGGGCAAGGGAGCTCTCTGGGTCCTCTTTTGTAAAGGCACTAATCACATTCATGACGGCATCTCCCTCGTGACCTAATCACCTACCAAAGACTCTACCTGCAAATACTGTCACCTTGGAGACTAGGTTGGTACATAAACATTCAGTCTGTAGCAGGTAGTTTCCTCAAGCTATATGGGAAAGGAACATTTTTCCACAGACCACTGGAAGTACTAGTGTTCCTCAGAAAACCTGTTGGGAAAGCCTGTTCAAAGTCAATCTCTTCTGCTGCATTAATACCTTGTACCTTTGTTTACTAAGAAGAATGTATGCTTACTAATAATTATAATCTGTTCTTCTCATTAAGAAACCACTTATTGCTAACTCATGTTATCTTATGTCATTAGTCATTCTCTCTTTTGCTTAATCTTTCCAGTTTTTCACTCTTTACATATAACCTCAATTTATGTTTCTGATATCATGACGGCAAGCAATAAGTGCATATGTGCTAGTCATTAGGAAGTCTTAAAAATAAAATAAAATGCCCCACTCTTGAAGAGATGATACAACTTACCCGTAAGGATGAGTGGATGAAATAGCTCTCATTTTATACCAATTTTCCACTCTTTTTCAAAACTAGTTTGTTATTATTATTTAATCATTATAGCTGCCATTTTTTGAGTTCCTGTTTTATGTCAAGCACTGTGGCAACCTTGTCATACCAGTTTTCTCGTTTAATCCCCAGAAAAATCCTGAGAGGATGTTAGCTTAATTTACAGATAAGATACAAGAATCAAGATAGGCTAGATTATGCTGTGGTAATAGACAGTCCCCATATCTCAGGGGCTCATTCCTCACTTCGACTACATGTCCATGGCAGGTGCATGCCCCTCACAGGATGGTGGACTTTGGGGGTCTGAGCCATTCTTACTGGAATGACTTGGAGACCCAAACTGACAGAGCAGCCATCATCTAGAAAGTTGTCAGTCTCTTTGCCTGAGGGGAAGAGGACCCTGCAAGGTCTCAATCCAACAAGCATATGTTCTGGCCCAGAAATAGCACATGTAACTCACAGCCCATTAGCCAGAACCAGTCACATACACAGCCCTGCCCAAACAAAGGAGGTCAAGAAGTATCAGCTCTTCCAGGTCGCCGGAACAGGGACCAATGGAAACACATGGCAAACAGCACTACTGCACGATGGAATTGAGGCTCAGAGAGGTAAACTACTCGCCTAGAATCACATACGCAGTAAGTGACAGAGCTTCACTGGATTATTCTATCAAATACTTGACAAGTCGATGTCTGAGATTGCTTGTGTCTGAATCACCTTGATGAGGGAGGTCTCTAGCCCTGTTCAGGCACCCGACGTAGTTGGTCAGCCGGGGCACTGCGGTAGCTGTTATATAGCACCCTTTTACGCTTTCCCCTCGGCAACGTTATTTCGGAAGGAATGTGGGTTCTTGCAAATGACTCTGACTCTTCCTATACACCGTACGTAGACCACATGCCCTTACTGCTCCCTTTAAAATGTGAATTTTTCCCTTTCATTGCTGGATTTTCCTGAAAACGAGTTGGTTGCCCGGCATTCTCCAAAGGTCACCAATAAGGTTCCTCTTTGTTGTTGTTATTGTTGATGAGTGTCATTATGAACTCCTGGCCTTTGAACATGTTGGTGGGCTTCAAACCACTGTTATGTGGTGTTGAGAAGAGGAGTGAAATGATTTGACTTGCTCTCTGCTGCTGGGTTGAAAAGAGACAGGTAAGGGAGCCAGGATGAAAGCAGAGGGGCCAGCTGGACAGCAGTACAGTCCAGGAGGTAGCTGTTGGTATCTTGGCCAGGGTGGTGGTAATGAAGGTGGTGAGAAGTGGCTGGCTTCTGGACATACTTTGGGAGAGGGGCCGAGAGAATCTCCTGACCAGATGGATGTGGAGTGTGGGAGAAAGAGAGCACGCCAGGCCCCCTCCGAGGTTTGGGGACTGAGCAAGTGGCATTTGTGGGTCAAATGCCCTATCTGTGTTTCCTTTCACTTCCAGTGCCACACACGGAAAGTCCCAAGGTTGTGAGTAGCAGGATTGCCCTGACAGCGGGCCACACAGGGAAAGCGAGGGCTCCCCAGAGGAGTTCATCTGAGGCCTGGTCGTAATCACTCCATCGTGGAGTGATCAGCAGTGGGCGGATCTTTGCTCATAAGCGTGCCCTGAGACAACATGGAATAGTTAATGTACAAAAGGCACAGCACACAAACCTAGAGAACCTTAAGTATTACAACCCAAAGGAAGCTGGTTTGTAACAGTGTAATTACCATAATCCTCCCTCCCCACAAGCCACTAGTATGATTATCTGCTGGTTCACTGTTTCAGTGGAATGCGTTAAAAATAAAATATCCTTAGTGAATCCACCCATGGGAGAGAGAATTGACACGATCTTATTTCTGCAGGTGCGGAAAAACTTCCAAATCTTTTCCCATGTTGAATTAGATATGCTGGAGGGGAGAATTTGTGGGTGGAGGGGTGAACAGCAACACAACTGCTAGGAGTGAAGACAAGGTGAGGTATACCCAGGACACTTTCTAAGCATGCCTGTAGCTTCAGTATCCAGTACAGTAGATGTCAGAGTAAAGAAAATGAACAAGAGCCAAAGAGAGGCCTTACAGAATGGTGAAAGGATCAGTACACCAGGGAGACATAAAGATCCTAAATGTGTATGCACCAAACAATGGAGCCTCAAAGTACATGAAGCAAAAACTGATGGAGATGAAAGGAGAAAGTGCCAGATCTATAATTATAGTGGGGGCTTTCCACACCTACCTCCCCCTTAGCAAGTGACAGAATTACTAGAGAGAAAATCAGCAAGGATATAGGAGACCTGAATAACACAGTAAACTAATGAGATCTGCATGACATAAATAGAACAGTCTGCCCAACAACAGCAGAATACAGTTTTTTTCCCCGAGGGTCTCTGTAACATTCACCAAGTTAGACCATCTCCTCGACCATCAGACAAACCTCAATAAATTCAAAAAGGATTGAGGGACTTCCCTGGTGGCGCAGTGGTTAAGAATCCACCTGCCAGTGCAGGGAACACAGGTTCGAGCCCTGGTCAGGATGATCCCACATGCCGCGGAGCAGCTAAGCCCGTGCGCCTCAACTATTGATCCTGCGCTCTAGAGCCCGCGTGCCACAACTACTGAAGCCCGCATGCCTAGAGCCCGTGCTCCGCAATAAGATAAGCTGCCACAACAAGAAGCCCGTGCACCTCAACGAAGAGTAGCCCCTGCTAGCCGCAAGTAGAGAAAGCCCGTGTGCAGCAACAAAGACCCAATGTGGCCATAAATAAAGAAATTAATTTATTTTAAAAAAACTAAAATTAAAAAAATGATTTCAAATCTCCCAGAGTGTGTTCCCTGGCCATGATGGAATCAAATTAGAAACCAGTAATGGAAAGCAAAAAGAAGAATCCCTAAACACTGGGAAATGGTGGTTGACATATCATTCCAGGTTATCATTCACACCCTTGTTATAGAAGGGCTGAAATTAGGAAGAGTTGCCTGCTGAGCTGAAAGGCATTTCAGGCTGGCCCGAAAGAGAGCTCACTCTGGGTCTTTCAAACAGAGTATTGTTCAGGGCAAGGCTGGAGGGAGGGAGACAGTTCAGGAGGCCGTTACATCAGTGCCACCTGACATTACAGCTCCAAGTGCACTGGCAAAGGAAGTCCAGCTAGCTTGCTGGTTGTCAGTGGAATCGGTTTGGCGGCTCCTTGGATTTGGGAAGCACGAGACAGGTATTGGTGTGGTTGCTGGAAAGTCCTGAGAGAAGGCAAGATTCGGGTGCCTTCCTGGTATATATATGACTGGTATCCAGTCTAACCCATGGACGCATACACCTCGGTTCTTTATCAGTCCTGTTCCACTGTTTTAAAAGTTTCAACACAGTTGTCCTCTCCTCCTTCTCCTCCCTCTTTGTCCTCCTTGTCGTCCTCTTCCTCATCCTGCTCCTCCTCGATTCTTCCCCTGATAGTGCCATCTGTCGGATAAGGCTGTCCTCTCTGGACAGGCAGAAGAGTGTCCTTTCTGAGGCTTGTGGGACTGGTCCCTTAGGCCAGGTTGGCACTTTGCCTGCCCTACCATGCTGTTAGCCTAAGACATGGTACGTGGTAAGTGGACCACAGATGTGTCTGCAAACTTGTATTTTTGTTCCTCTTTTCAGAATACAGTGATGGTGGTAGACCAGCTCAAGGAAGAAAGAAAGGTTGGAGTTCTTTCCCAGGTAATTCTGGCGAGAGGAGCCCTCATTATGAACACGATAGATGTGAGCCTCAGCCCTCACAGCTTAAGGAGGATGATGGAAAGGTCGTGAAGAAGGATGTCCAGGAGGACCCCGAAGTAAGACAGTAAGTGACCAGGCAGCAGGGTTTGTGCACAGCAGCCCCTGGGACTATGCACCTCTCTCACGCTCCATGGACTTGTTCTTCTCTCACTGCAAATCTGAGGCATGCTAGAAGTGAAATAATGGTTGAGCAATCCTAATTGTAGTGCTGGTGTCAAAGACACGAGGGTGTACAGAAGACTTTCTTAGCACTTATGGCCACTCACCCGCCTTCTCTCCACATCCCCCCTGCAGCTCTCCCTGTACCATCCGAGGCAACAAGAGAGGAGTGAGATGGCACAGTGAAGGCCGCATGCATACTACTGTGTGGAGAAAGACAAAACCTCTGGAGAGAAAAATGGGGGAGAGCACACAAGATGGAACCCCAGGGAGCTGGTTCAGGGTCACAGTGAGTATCCTGAAAAATGTATGGAATGTGCAAGAGAGAAAAGCCCCGGGGGAGTTGTGTTGGTCTCATGTAGAGATGCTGGGTTATTTCACTGGGGACAGTTTGTAATCTGTCCCTTTTACTAGCAGCAGTTAACAGTCTTGTTCATCTAAGGGCAGATTCAGAGAAGCAATGTAAAGGGAACAGGCTGACCGTGAGGAGAACGGAGGAGCCTGTCTCAAAGCAAAGGTGGAAACTACTGCCAAGGATATGGAGCAACTCCACATTGGAGGTCTCAGCTTGGCAAGCTGAGTGTGGGAGATGGAGGGCCGAGCCTCTGGAGACCTTGTCTGAGGGGCAAGCAGTGTCTGCACCGGGTAGGATCTCCTGGAAATTTATAAAAGGAAGATCATCACTGACACCTTGATTATGTGGAAGAGAGTTTGACTGGAGAGAAAGAGTATTTAGGAAATCCGTATTATGCACACCCATAAGAAATCATGCCAGTGGTCCCTTCTTTACAAGCCCTTTCAAGCTCAGTAGAAGGCCGGAAAAGAACAGGAAAAGGTTCGTCCTCCAGCCTAAATTCCCTGTTGTCTGTCCTCTCTCCCATCGCTTCTTTTCATCCTTAGATTCCTCATGGGATAAAGTATGACAGGACATGGCTAATGAGCTCAATCCAGAGACAATGCAGTGTCCCCTTCACTCCAGTGGACGTAAGACAGGATGCCGAAGCCAGACGCGTGGGCACAGGGAAGGGGGAGAGAGAGACCTGGTTCAGCAGGGTCTGCTGGCTTCTGAAACTATTGCTGTTGCTTTCAATCCCTGTAGTTCCACTTTGTGAAAAATGAGGCTCGATTCTTTGTCCAGGAAGCTAGCACTGCCTCTGCATTGATGGATGTCAGCTACAAGATTCGTGACGAGGAGAGCCAAGAGGTGTGTGTCGAGGGCGTTACGTGTACCTCATCCTGAGGAAGGAGTACAGGCCAGGGGCTGGTTTTCTTCTTTGGAACTAGAGTTCCTGGTGCTTACCCCACCTCTTCTTGCTGTAGATACCTGTCTTTGTCAGGCCCTCCGCTGTTCCCTACTCTGTGCGGTATAAGTTGAAGCCAGAAGAAATGGAGCAGCTAAAGGTAATGCAGATGCAAGGCATGTTGTGTGCCAGTGCTCAGACCCACCTCTCCTTCCTCCAGACCCCCGTCCCCCTCGCCCCCGATTTCCCGGCCACCACCACAGCCTCAGAGCGGCTCTCTCCATCTCTCACTCTGCAGCTGACTTTGATCAAACGATTTGATGTCTCCAAGCTAGCTCTTGACCTGCAGAGGCTCTACGTTGACCCAGGTACGGCTGACAACAGTAATTCTAGGGCATGCGAGGGCAGAGGGGTCTTCCTGGAGGGAGACTTAGGGATGGTAACGTGGGGAGGGGCTGGTGCTGGCCTCACACCCCACTCAACCATCTGATTACCTCCCCTCTCCTTCCTGAAGACTTGGTGGGCTATGATATTGATATAATTCTGAATCGAAGAAGCTGCATGACTGCCACCCTGCAGGTCATCGAAAAGTATTTCCCTGAGGTGAGGCTGTAGGCCCAGTGCTGGTATTAGGGTAGGGGGTGGAAGAGATGGGGAGGAGGGCAGATTTGTCTCCAAGGTCCTAGATAGTAACCTTCACTCTACCTCTTCTTGCCCCAAAGCTGTTGTCCTTGAACTTGAGCACCAACAAACTGTACCAGCTGGATGGCCTGTCTGACATTATACAGATGGCCCCCACGGTCAAGATCCTGAACCTCTCCAAAAATGAGGTGAGAAGAGGGAGCCAGGTCAAAGTTGGGTTGAGAGTTGGGGGGGGCATGTTAGTGGCCATCAGAGTGATGACAGGAGGCAGGTGAAGGTACCTGTGTGGGAGGGAGGGGTCTGGGGGTGCAGGGATCCGGATATACCTCTTTCCCTGGGATTCCTTTTCCCACTTCCGCCCCATATTTCTCAGCTGACGTCAATGCAGGAGTTGAGCAAGATGCGAGGGCTGAAGCTTGAAGAGCTGTGGCTGCAAGGGAACCCGTTGTGTGACACCTTCCCAGACCAATCCACCTATGTAAGGTCAGTGTGAACACCCTGCCACCCTTCTTGGTGACCTTCACCCATGGGAGCCTAGACTATCTGTGACAGTGCCCCTTTGCCAAAGGTGGCAGCCCTGGTCCTCTGGGAGGATCACAGGCCCCACCTTCTGCTCTCTCTGTTCCTATCACCAGTGAGGAGTTTCCTTCCCCTGGCCTGCTCACCTCTGCAGGCGCTCTGGGGTCTGTTTCCAGCTCTCTGTGCCCAGCTATATTCCAGCAAGGTCTCCCAAGAGTGTGCCCCAGGAAGCAGGGCTTCTCCTCCTCACCAGGACCAGGAGCGACCAGCCTTGATCCAGATGCTGGCGCCCTGGACTGAGAAGGGTCCTCCTGTCCAGGGCTTCTTGCTGAGAGAAGCCTTCCTTCTTCGTGCTGAGATGGGGTTTGCGTCCCCCGTTCTGAGAGGGGCCCTCTTCCCCTTCCTCCAAATGGATCCCCCCTCCTCTCCCAGGCTGACATAGGGGCTTTCCTGCTCCATGCTGAGGGCTGAGGCCATGGGTGGCTGCTGTCATGACATCCATTCTGCTGGCCCAGTGCCAGGAGCTGGACCCTCCTTGGGAAAAAGCAGGGCTCCCTGAGTCAAGGGCCCAGACGTGGGCTCACGCCAGTGATCAGAGGGCTTCCTGAGGCAGGGGTAGAAGGCAGAGGGCAGAGGTGGTAGAGGAGACAGAAGGACAGGCCTCTCAGGGGCACTTCCCATCCCTCCCTGCACACATCACATCATCCCGCCTGGTCCTTCACAGGAGCCCTGGGCAGCCTGAGACAGGTATGATTCCTCAGATAAAGAACCAACTCAGAGAGGTGCAGGGGTCATCGGGAGAGAAGACGGTGATCTTCAGGGGGTGCCACGGATCCTCAGCCCCATACTGAGCTGGGACCTGACCCTTTCCTCCTTCTGGGGAAGATGTGACCCCATGGCTGCTCGGTTTCCCATGCCCATGTCTGGCTGAGCTCACACAGGTGACAAAGTTTCAGCCAGCATCCAGTGGGCCCCCAGCCCAACATGTGCATATTTTCCATTCCCACCTGGTGTGTTTGGGCGATTCTGGAGCAGGTGAAGAGCCGCAACAAGTGTGCCGTTTCCCCTTTCTTCTCTCTTCTTCCCTGACCCCAACCACGGGAGAGCTTCTTTCCCTTCCCTTTGTTGCCTCTCTCTCCCCTGTCTCTGTGCCCCTATGTCTCTCTCATCTCTCCCTTCCTACCTTCACTCCCTTTCTGTCTTCATCCCCTCCATCTCCCTCCTTGAGCCCCACCTCACTCACCTCGCTGGCCCAGCATCCTGGGGCATCCCTGGGGGGTGTCGGGGTCTTGCCAGAGTGCTGGACCCCCAGTGAGGTAACAGAGCCCCGGGCTCCCACTCCATCCCCTCTTCTCCCCACAGCCTTCAGTGGGGCCCTGGAGGAAGGAAGGGAGGAGAAGGAAGCCCTGCAGCATGGGTTTGAAATGCTGGTCCCTGTGGCACTAAAAAAGGGAGTCCGAGTAGTCTGGGTGGGAGCTACCTAGGCGAAGGAGAGGAAGGGAGGGAGGGAAGGAATATTAAAGTGAAGGTACTGAGAGAGATGAGGAGACAGTGCCTTTCAGACAGTAAGATGACAGATGCTCAGTGCTCAACAGGCAAGTGGACTGAAAACCCCTAAAATCAGGAGCAGAGATGGGCAAAGGGTGCTGCTGGATTGGCCAGAACACACTGATCTCTGTTTATGGTATTACTGTTTTAACTCAAAGGAAGCATTGCAAACTTGAACTATCAACCACCTGTTCTCTATTTTTGGTTTTGGACAGGGCCATCAGAGAATGTTTCCCGAAGTTGTTACGCCTGGTAAGTGCCTACGAAAATCATTGTCCCTTTCGAATGTCGGTGGCCTCTGCACCTGCCCTCAAGCCCTTTGGGTCTTGCCTAGATCACATATTAGCATCAGAACCTTAACCATTTTGGGGGACATGGTCTCCTGAAAATGACATGGATATACTTGCTGGAAAAATACCCATAAATACACACACGCACACACACAAGTTGAATATAACACTAGAGACTTCCAGGACCTCATGATGAAGACATCCACTGTAAGCTTTCCCATGGAATTTCCAGGGCCCTTTCACACCTGACCTCTGACCCTCACCCTCCTGAGCCCATCCTTTTCCCGGATCATCCAGGGCCACTCCCCTGGTCTCCACTCCTGACTTCCTCTTCCCTTCTCCAGGATGGCCAGGAGTTACCGTCACCAGTGACCGTTGACGTTGACACTCCCTACATAGTAAAGCTCTGCAAGGTGAGGAAAAGGATCAAACAACATTTGGGGTGTTGCAGGGAGGCTTTATCTACTGCATAGTCTCAAGTGTCGTTTGATTCCAGGGAAGCTACTTTGGATCTGATGAGCTGAAGAGTCTAGTCCTGCAATTCCTGAAGAAGTAAGTATCTCTGGGAAGCTGAGTAAGGGGGCAGGTCTAGGACAGGTGAGGCCACCTAAGCACAGGTCTGCTCAGGGGAGTTTTCAAGTCCATTTGAGGTCCAGACCACAGAGATAGACTGTCTTCATTGCTCCTCCTTAGGTACTACTTGATCCATGACTATGGAGACAGACAGGTTCTCGCGGGTGCTTATCACGAGGAGGCCTGCTTCTCCCTGACGATTCCCTTCCACCCCAAGGACCCAGTCCCGTGAGTATCACGGCACAGGCTGTGCTCCTGGGCCGTGTGGCTCCCCAGCAGACACAGGCCAGCTCCTGCAAACACCCACCACCCACTGTTGCTCTTTGTCTCCTAGAAGCAGCTTGTGCGAGTATTTCAAGGACAGCAGGAATATGAAGAAGCTCAAGGACCCCTGTGAGTGTGTGATGGGAAGACTGGGTGGGAAAGGGCGGTGAAGGGGTCAATCATAGGGCCCAGGGCGTGGCAGCCCCTGACCTTCACTCGCTTCCCCTCCCCTCACAGACCTGCGGGTCCAGCTGCTGAAGCACACAAAACGTGTCATTGTGCACACCCTCTGTGTGTTGCCCAAGACTCAGCATGCCTTCAGCTCCTTCGTGGTGGACACGTGGTTCCAGACGGTGAGCGCCTGCTTCCTTCCTCGGGTGGGCCCAGGAAGCCGCAGGTGGGTGGGAGGTGGAGGTGGTGACTGGGCGCCTGGGCTCTTCCCTTTCAGGAAACGATGCTCTGCTTCTCTGTCTGTGGAGTGTTCAAGGCAGGTGAGTGTGTGTAGGCCCCCAGCGCAGATGCCCCACTGCTGCCTCCCCCTGGCCAGGCTCACACCGAGAACCACCGAGCATCCCTGACCCCTTCCCTTCCCTTCACTTTCTTTCCCCTTCCCTTCCCTTCCCTCCCCTTGTATTCCCTTCTGTTCCCTCCCCTCCCCTCCCCTCCGCCCGCCTCCATTTCCCCACTGTGTTCTCCTGCCCTCAGGCTTCCCACAGACAACCCAGGTCTGAGCTGTGTCCATGCCTGTCTGCCGTGCACACCCTGGGCGTTGGTGACACAGGCTGTGGATTTTGGTGGCTCTCATCCCAGATCCTTACTCTGAGAACTTGGGCCATTACTGAACCTCTCAGTTTCCTCATTTGCAAAATGGGGTAGTAGTATCCACCTCTTGGGCGGCTGTGAAAAATGCATCCCGTGAACTTGTGTAGTGGTCGTCTGGGGCCCTGTCACTGGGTGCAGACTGCTCCTATAGATGCCCTCCCCATTCCCGACACCCTGGCCCCCGTGAACAACTGCCCTCTCAGCATGAGTGTCCAGTCACACCCTGACTGGGGACCGCCGTGTGAGCGTGTACAGCACATGCAGCTGTAAGGGGTACTGTTGTTTGTTTGCTGTTGAAGTGGAAGGAAGTTCTAAGGGCTGTGTGCGTTCCTTCACCCGGACCTTCATCGCTACCCCTGCCCGCGACTGCAGGTGAGAGCCCTGTTGTGGGCGGGAATGCCCATCCCCGCCTGGGGCTCAGGGGCGTGGGAATGTGGTGGCAAAGACCTTAGGTTTACTAAGTATTGTGGAAAGCCAGCAGGGGGATCCCAGGAGCAGTCTAGCCTAGTGGTTAAGAAGAACATGGGCCTGGAATCGGCCTATGCGCTCACTCCTTGACCCAACACTCACTCGCTGTGTGACCTTGGTCAATTCACATGACCTCTGTGTGACTCAGTGTCTTCTTCTGAGAATGGGGATCAGACTGTCCACCCCTTGCACTGTGGTAAACGGTAAATGCGAAATTGCCCCTGGTTTGGGGATGAACCTATAAATCAAGTGAAGGTGGTAGACAGTCTCTTCAAAGGTGGGCTCTGTGGGGAGGGGCAGAGGTACCAGTCAAGGAACCTGGGAGACAGACACAGGAGGGACGAGGAAGGATTCTGGTTGATGAGTGCCAGTGGGAGCAGAGTCAGTACTGGGGGTGTGGGTGTCCATCCACCAGTTGTCTGAGGGCCCATTTTTCCTTCAGTCTGTGCATCGTGAATGACGAGCTGTTTGTGAGGGATGCCGACCCCAGTAAGATCCAGAGTGTGTTCTCCATCCCACTGCCTACACCCACCTCCAGCTCCATGCACCCTCTCTCCCAGCAGCAGCAGGACATCATGCAGGCATCCTCCACCCCATCTGAGGTGAACCGCTAGTGGTCTCAGAAGTGAGTGCTGGGGTTGCATGGGGATAGGAGGGAGCTGGGAGGAGTAGAGGGGTGATTAATGGGAATTTTCAGGTAACTATTTTAAATCTATTTTTCCTTACAAACGTTTACTTGTGAGAAATACCCTAATTTCATACTAATACATTTCCATGTATTGTAAAATACAGGTATCCTATCTTATATACTGTTTTGAAACTTCTTTTATTATTAGTGCCAGCATAGTTTCTTTCAGTATATGTGAAGCTACATTATTCTTTCTAAGATCAATATATTAAACAATTGAATTCCAGGAAGCCATAAGCTGTTATTGATAGGCATTTAGCTTTTCGCCTCTTTTTCAGCATTACATGCAGTGGCATCTGCTCATTCTGGTACATACATGTTGGTAAACTTGAAGGCTTGCTCTTGTAGCATAGATGTAGCAGTGAAGTTGTGTGGTCAAGTGTCTCCAGTTTGGTCCTAAGGGAGGTCATCTATCCTCCCCCACTAGACGTGCTTTCAGTACAATGACTAGACTATACCAGAGCTAAAAATTTCTTTACTCATCAAAAAGTGAATTCTGAGAATTCAGAGATAAGAAGAAATAGACCTCTAGGGTTTCAGGAAGGTGAAGGTGGACAGAAGTCAGGTGCCCTGGGGTTGACACTCACGGCTGCTGGCTCTGCTGACATCCCAATTCTTTCTCTTTACTTTCTTCAGTCCAAGGGCAAAATTCCAGATGTGACCCTCATCCACTGACCTGGGATCTTGAGAACAAATCTCTGCAAATGAGCCTTTAGATGTCAGTTTCATCCTCATCATATTTGTCACCTCTCTTGTCTTAACTGAAGCCATATCCATGACTAAGCTTGCAGTCCAGCTAATCAGGAAGCCAAAGTTTACCGTGTAGGCCTGCCCATTGTTTTTTTATTTTTCCAACGCATGATCCTTGTTCATCTTTATATTAAAGAGTAACATTGCACATTGTATGCTGTGTGTCTTGGATTGCTTTTCCCCTGACCCAACCATGAGTTAGTGGGGCCAGGACCAAAAGGTCCCATCTCCCACATCATCCCTGGCAGTCTCTAGCATTTATATCCAACCTACACAGTGCTTGAAAATTGTAGAGTAAGGACTCCATTCCTGGACAACCCTAAAATCCACGTTTTGCCTCCCGATAACCTTCTCCCCATCACTTCAGTACTCACAAGTTGTGACCATTCTGATGTTCACTTCTATAAACAAATATAAGGGATTTAGCAAGTAAAGTACCATATTTACTCCAATAATTATGGATTTCTTAATTATTTAACAGGTCTAAAACTGTGTTGACATATTTATTAGTTTCTTAGGTTCTGTACCTAAGACTATTTTCCCCACAACTCCTGTGTTGTTTTTTTAACTTTTTTATTTTGAAGTAATTATTGATTTACCAAAAGTTGCAAAAAAATGTGTAGAGAGGTCATGTATACCCATCACTCACCTTCTCCTAATGATAACACCTTGTATTACTTTAGTACAGTATCGAAACTAAGAAATGGACATTGGTACAATCCACTGAGCTTACCACAGTTTTGCCATTTTACATGCACTCATTTGTGTGTTAGAACACTTGTGTATAATACTTATATATTTAATAATTCCATGCACTTTTACCAGCAGTGTAGGTGTTCTATCACCACAAACAAGATCAAAAACTGTTTCATCACCACACGTTTCCCTCATGTTAGCCTTTATAGCCACACCCACCTTCTTCCTGATCCCACATCCCTAAACTCTGTCAAACACTATTATAATTTCCTAAATGTCATAGAAATGGAATCATATAGTACACTACCTTTAGGAATGGATTTCTTTCACTCAGCATAATTCTCCTGAGATCCATCCAAGTTGTAAAGTGTGTCTATCGTCTGTTCCTTTTTATTGCTGAATAGGATTCCACGGTGTGAATGTACCACAGTTTGCTTACCCATTCCCCCGTTGAAAGACATCTGGGCTATTTCCACTTTTTAACTATTGTGAGTAAAACTGTGATGAACTTCATGTAAAGGTTTTTGTGTAAACATAAATTTTCATTTCTCTGGGTAAATTTCCCAGAGTGCAACTGCTGTATCATTTGGTAATCGCACGTTTCGTTTTGAAAAACCTGCCAGATTGTTTTCCAGATGGCCTGTACCACTTTGCATTCCCTTTGGCAATGTGTGAGTGACTCAGTTTATCCAGTGTTGCCTGCATTTGGTTTTGTCACTCTTTTTTTCAGCCATTCTGATAGGTGGGTTTAACATTTCATTGTGCCTTTAATTTGCATTTGCATGATGGCTAAAGATGTTGAATAGCTTTTCCTAAGCCTATTTGCCCTCTGTTCATGTCTTACATCCATTTTATAATTGGATTAAGAGGCAAGAAGTTACCTCTAGAGAGCTGCCCTGGCTCTGGCTAACAGGCAGAGTAAGAGAATGTGAGGCCCCTCGAGACTCACCTTTCTTGACAGGGAGGGCAGAAGTGGGGCTGAAGCTATTAAATGTTCCTCAAATTAGGACTGAACTTGGATATGGAACAGGATTAAGAGGTGGGGGCATCTCTGGGTCCATCTGTGGAGATCTGGATAGGGCAGAAAAAGACGGGGGATATAGGGTAGAGGAAACACAGTGGAAGGAGGGAGATACGGGGGGATGCCTTCTAAACGATGCTAGATTCATCACTCTCAGCCTGCTCAATGGAGTGCAAGAAACTATTCTCCTAGACGTGTGGTTTTCAACTCTGGATATCCATTAGGATCCCCTCGAATGCTCAGATTCAACCAACTGAATCACAGCCTCTAGGGATAAGCCCAGTCATCAGTACCTTTAAGGTTCACCCCAGTTGATTCTCATGAGCTGTCAAAATTGAAAACCTTATCTGACGGTGTATTAGTTTGCTATGGCTGCCATAACAAGACACCACAGGCTGAGTAGCTTAAACAACAGAAATTTATTTCTCACAGTTTTAAAGGTTGGAACTCCAAGATCCAGGTGTCCACAGGTTTGGTTTCTTCTGAGGCCTCTCGCCTTGGCTTGCAAATGGCCTCCTTCTTACTCCTTCTTCACATGGTTGTCCCTCTGTGCATACACACCCTGGTATCTCTTTACGTGTCCTAAACTCCTCTTATAAGGAAACCAATCATATTGGATTAGTGTCTACCCTAACGGCCTCATTTTAATTTAATCACCTCTTTAAAGGCCCTATCATCAAACACAGTCACAATTCTGAGGTACTGGAGGTAAAGCTTCAACATATGAATTTGGGTAGGACACAGTTCAGTCCACAACAGATGGTATGAGAAACACCATGGTCTGAGACATTCATCTCCCTTTTAGCCACCTTCCTGGAACTACTATACAACACTTCTGCCATCACCTCATTAGGTAGAAGTCGGTCATGTGACCATTCTTGGCTGCAAAGGAGGCTATAAATGTGGTCTTTTACTGGAAACATTACTGGCCCAAATAAATTTGGGATTCTTTTATTAAGAAAGAAGGAGAATAGGTATAGAACATACGCTACACTTTCATACCCAAGGCAGCTAGAAGCACCACCTCAATTATCATGTCCTGTCTACCCAGTTTTCCAACCACAGTTTTCATGGGTTCAAACAAAACTGCTGCTTCAGAGACACCTGAGCTCACTCTCCCATCCTCCCAAATCCCATGTCCCAGACTATGCCTGAGTCCTCACAACTTAGCATGCTAAATCTACGTCATTCACTCACTCATTCATTCATTCAACAAATATTTATTGGTTACCAGTGATATGTGAGGCACTGTGATGGGCACTGGAGATAAATCAGAGAACCTGACAGACAGGGTCATGGTTCTCATGGAGCTCACATTCTACAGGGGTTGATACACTCAAGATTTAAGAGCCATTAAGAAAATAATATGGGAAAATGTGACAGAGAATGACTAGGGTGGGGAAGGCAAGGAAGGATTTTCTGAAGACGTAACTTAGATTTAATATTCAAATAACAAGAAGTACACAGTCAGCAGTGGGAAGATATAGGAGCTGAGCCCTCGAGGCAGAGGGAAGAGCAAGACGAAAGGCCCTAAGATATGGGCAAGCCTGGCAGTTTTAGGGAACAGCTTGTATGCCAGTGTGTATTGGGAGGACAGTGTTAGAAAATGAGGTGAGAATGGTTGGAGGGGCCCAATAACAGAAGGTCCTGTGGGCCATGGTAAGGACTCTGGGTTTTGTTCTTATTATGATGGAGCCATTGGGTGCTTTCTGAAATGAAGGGAAATTATTATTAAAATCTGCTTTATTAAAGCTCATTCTAAATGTTCCTTGGAGGACAGACTGAAATAGAGCAACTGTAAGATCAAGAGACAAGATTAGGAGGCTACTACACACATGACAGTGAGAGGTTACAGTCTCGTAGACCACAGTCATAGCAGTGGAAGGGGTGAGATGGGGTTTGAGATGAGATGTATCTTGGAAGTACTGAACTTGTTGATGAAGTCCACGTTTGTGGTAAGGGATAGAGAGGAATTAAGTGTGTCTCTTGGAATGTGGATTTTTGCAGCTGCGTTAGGGCGGTTTTCTTCGATGGGGAAATGAATGGAGGACCAGCTTCGGTGCAATGCCAGAAAACTGACAGTTCTGTTTTGACCATGTCGTTTGTGGAGCCTACGAATAATCTGGGTAGGGAGCATGTGGTTGGCTGTATAAGTCAGGAGATCCTGAGAATATTCTTGGCTGTGGCAAAAAAAAAAAACCCAAAACAAAACAAAAATCAAGCATGCAAGCAAACACACGAAAAACCCAACTGTACAGTTCAATCTGAAAATACAGGTTGATTCCACATATGAGGATGACACAGCTCCAGACTCTAGAAGGGATACAAAGACATATTAAAAGCCAACTTCACTGAGCTATAATTTAGCTGCGTGGCTTGCCGGATCTTAGTTCCCCAACCGGGGATCGAACCTGGGCCCCTTGCAGTGAGAGCACTGAGGCTTAACCACTGGACTTAGCTATAAGGCTAAGGCTCTGGCCTGCCAGGGGCTACGAACTGTCAGAGAAGGAAGATATATGTGTGGAATATAACTATCATTCATCCACTTATTCATTCATTCATGCACCTAGTGCATGTCAAGCTTAGTGCTAAGAAGGGAAGATAGGACCATGAACAAATTCAGACAATGTCTCAGTCTTCCTGAAGATTAGGAGTCAAAATAGAGAACTGCAAGTGGCTCTGGTTGCTAAATAGTAAGGGAGGTATTTGGTGAGATAATTGGGCCCCCAAAAGGTCTAACCCCAGTGCACAGACGCAACTCTTCCCCTTCTGCATGTCTCATTGACAATGCTGTGGCATGACCTAGAACATAGAGCTGTTAGAATAGAATGATCCTGAACATTCTGTGCATAAATGGCTGAGGAAACGGCTTTCCAAACCTTCCACCCAGCAATCAGCCCTGATTATGTGCAGAAGTAGGTCTCAATTTCATTTAATTCTCACAGTTGGAGTTGTATGACTAATTATTTTGTCTCTGTATCTAATTAAGAAGCTGAGGTTAAGAAGGGTCAAGTATCTTGGAAGAAAATAGCAGATCTATTGATAATAGGAAAGGGTTAGATTTTAAGCTGTGAGCTACTAACTAGTGTGGAATACTAGTTCCCATCCTTTAGGTCCAGGCTGAAGTAGCAGCAATGCAAATTTCTCAGTCAAATGCTGGGATTCATTGGCCATTCGAGAATTTTAGGAACTGGAGAAGCTATAAGAAAATGAAAGCCTAACATACCATCCTCGTGCGTGCTCCGCATCATTGTTCCTGCCTCTGCTCTCTTGTTTTCTATGATAACGTCATCTTAACATTAGGTTTTGTTATTGACTGAACTGTGTTCTCCAAAAATTCATATCCTGAAGCCCTAATTACCAGTGCCTCAGAATGTGACTGGATTTGGGGATAGGGCCTTTAAACGGTGATTAAGTGAATTTAAGGCTGTTGGGGAGACGTTAATCCCATCTGACTGGTGTGCTTATAAGAAGAGGAGTATAGGACACACAGAGAGACAGCAGAAGTGTGTATACAAAGAGGGACAACCATGTGAAAAAGCAGCAAGAAGATGGCCATCTTCAAGCCAAGGAGAGAGGCCTTAGAAGAAATCACCCCTGCTCACACCTTGATCTTGTAGTTCCAGCCTCCAGCACTGTGAGAAACAAATTTCTGTTGTTAAGCCACTTAGTCTGTGGTATTTTTGTTGTGGCAGTCTGAACAGTCTAATACAGGCATTATGAACGTGTTTCAGTAGTTCATGAAGCAGGTAGAGTAGACTGTCAGAAAGGATGAAAATAAAGTGATGGTAAAAAAATACCAATGATCAGTAAAACTGAAAGAAACGTGGTTAATTTGTATTACTATCAGGCAAAATAGACATCAAGCGATTGCAACCAAGAAGGCTACTATCAAATCATAAAAGAAAATGTATTAAGAAGATAACAAATTCTGAACTTACATTCACCTGATAACATATCTTCAAAAACATATATAGCAGTAAGTAACAAAGTTACAAGTAATAGAAAGTAAAATCCACTTTTGTGTATACGATAAGGAAAGATACTTGCTTATATAACTGAGAGCCCAGAGGGGGAGGAGACTTTAGGTTAGTTGATCCAGGGGCTCAAAGATATAAAGACTCAGGCCCAATCTTGAACGAATGACTGTGGCTAGGGACATAGGATTATTGCGTGAGATCTAGAGTAACTCTGGTCTCACCCTTGGAACTAGCAGGCAAATTCCCCCCAAACATGTGACTGTATGAGGGAGGAAAGGCACTAATGAAAATTTGAGACCACTTAGGAAGATGAGGAATGTATATTGCATAGGTAAACAAAAATATCACCTTCAGGCACCATTTGAAAGCACAATTATCAGTATGAGCATAACACCCACAGTACTCAAACTCAAATAGTTTTCAACTACTATGTCTTTCCGGGTAACGAATACTTCTATTCAGGAAATACCTACATTGAATTAGTGAATGGGGAGCTACAAAGCACTAGAGCTCTCACCCCTGCAGTAAGTTTAGGAAGAACCACAAAGGCATCCGTGGCAGCGTACTGAAATCTCTTTTTCTTTCTCGAATTTTTGGCAAAGTTTTCTCTTTACTCTCGTACTTTGATATTATTGTGTCAGGATAGTTTGACTAGAAGGGAATGGATTCTTTATAGTTACAATTTTATCAAGTATTACCATTCTGTACACATACAACACAGAGTTCATTAAGGTATGAAAGGTGAGAAGCAAGAAAATTGTGTCAACATTTATGATCAGCAACAATTTTCTTTAAAGAGCACCATTAAATTTCAATATGGAATATCTTTAAAAGCTTCAAGCTTTTAGAAGAAATTCAGTCTCGTGAAAATGTAATAAAATTAAAGAACATCTTCTGTTAATGTACCTATTTGTAAATATGCAAAAAGGAATATTCCTCTGGGAACACTAGCCCAAGAACCACCACAGCCCTGCCGCCTGGCATACCAGGACCCAGCCCATACACCAACAGGCTGGCACCAGCTCTGGGACACATTGGGCCCCTCAACCAGCTGCTCCTGGATCTGGCCCCACTCACCAGTGGGATGACGCCATCTTTAGGACACCCCTGACCCCATACCCAGCCATGTCAGGAACTGGCCCCACACACCAGCAAACCGGCACTAGCTTCAGGAATCCAAGGCCCTGCACTCAGAGACTCAGGAACCTGGCTCTGCCCACCAGCGAGCCAGCACTAGCTCCAGGACTCCCTGGGCCACAGCCCCACCCACCAGCAGGCCAACACCAGTTCCAAGACACCCCTCAGCCAGCTGCCCTGGGATCCAGCCCCACTCAACAGTGGGCCAACACCAGCTTTTGGACACCCCCAAACCCGGCAGCCAGCCATGTGGAACTGGCCCTGCCCACCAGCAGCCTGGCACTAGATACAGGACCTCTAGCCCCACCACCACCCACTGCAGAGCCCAGCACCACCCACCAGTGGGCCAGCGCTAATCCCGGGACTTCCTGAGGCACTGCAGCCAGCAGCCTCATGGCCCAGCCTCACTCGCCAGTGGCCACCAGCCTCTGCACAAGGCAGGGCCTGGCAACCCACTGGACCAGGGGCCAGCCACACCTACCACACCACCCACAGTAGTGTGCCGGTCACAACAGAAGGACACATGCAGCCCTAACAGGCGGCACCCTTAGAGCATATAGCTCTGGTGACCAGAGGGGAGAGCTCGGCTGGGACACACAGCACGTCTCCTACAAAAAGCCACTTCTCTACGGTTGGGAAATGCAGCCAACCTAACAGACACAGAGAAATAAAATAGCAAATTGGACAAAATGAGGCAACAGAGGAATCTATTCCAAACAAAGGAACACGATAAAACCCCAGAAGAAGAACAAAGTGAAGTGGAGATAGGCGATCTACCTGATAAAGAGTTCAGGGTAATGATCGTAAAGATGTTCAAAGAACTCAGGAGAAGATTGGATGAACAGAGTGAGAAGTTTTTAACAAAGATTTAGAAAATATGAAGAAGAACCACACAGAGAAGAATACAATAACGGAAATGAAAAATACACTACACGGAATCAACAGTAAATGAAATGATGCAGAGGAATGGACGAGCAAGCTGGAAGACTGAGTAGTAGAAATAACTGAAGCAGAATAGAAAAAAGAAAAAAAGAGAAAAAGAAATAGGACAGTTTAAGAGACCTCTGGGACAACAGCAAGTGTACTAACATTTGCATTATAGGGGTCTGAGAAGGAGAAGAGAAAGAGAAAGAGAAAGGGGCAGAGAACATATTTGAAGACATGACAGCTGAAAACATCCCTAACCTGGGAAAGGAAGGAGATATCCAGGTTTAGTAAGCACAGAGAGTCCCAAACAGGGTCAAGCCAAAGGAGACCACACCAAGACACACTGTAGGTAAAATGGCAAAAATTAAAGATATCAGAGCAATTGGAATGAATCCAACTGGATCACGGTGTATGACCCTTTTTAATGTAGCGTTGGATTCGGTTTGCTAATATGTGGTTGAGGATTTTTGCATCTATATTCTTCACAGATATTGGCCTGTAATGATCTCTTTTGGTAGTATCTTTGTCTGCTTTTGGTATCAGGGTGATGGTGCCTTCATAGAATGAATTTGGGACTGTTCCCTCCTCTTCAATCTTTTGGAAGAGTTTGAGAAGTATAGGTATAAGTTCTATGTATGTTTGGTAGAATTTACTGGTGAAGCTGTCTGGTGCTGGACTTTTGTTTGCAGTGAGGTTTTTTTGTTTTGTTTTAATAACAGAATCTATTTCACTTCTAGTGATTGGTCTGTTCAAATTATGTTTCTTCTTGACTCAAATTTGGCAGGCTGTATATTTCTAGACACTTGTCCATTTCTTCTTGGTTGTCTAATTTGTTGGCATATCACTGTTCATAGTATTCTCTTATGTGTTTTGGTTTTTGTGGCTTTTTGTTTTTTGTTTTTTGTGGTATTGGCTGTTGCTTCTGTTTCATTTCTTAGTTTGTTTATTTGGGCCCTTTCTCTTATTTTCTTGGTGAGCCTGGCTAGAAGTTTGTCGATATTCTTTGTCTTTTCAAAAATCTAGCCCTTGGTTTTACTGATCTTTTCTATTTTTATCTCTATTTGATTTCTTTCCCTCTGATCTTTCTCAAAGAAGTGACTTTGGGATTTTTTTGATTCTTCCTTTTCTAATTCTTTTCCTCTTTCTGTTTATTTGAGATTTTTCTTGTTCCTTGAGGAAGGCCTGAATCGCTATGTACTTCCCTCTGAGAACTGCTTTTGCTGCATCACATAGATTTTGGAAGGTGGTGTTTTCATTGTCATCTGTCTTGAGGTATTTCCTGATTTCTTCTTTGGTTTCATCATTGACCCACTGGTTTTCTGGTAGCATGTTGTTCAGTCTCCATGTATTCGTTCTTTTCCCAGTTTTCTTTCTGTGGTTGATTTCTAGTTTCATATCATTTTGGTGATAAATGATGCTTGAAGTCATTTCTATCCTCTTAAATGTGTTGAGGTTTGTTTCCTGATCTAGTATGTGGCCTCGCCTACAGAACGTTCCTTGCACACTTGAAAAGAATGTGTACTCTGTTTATTTGGGGGATGTAGTGTCCTGTAGATATAAATTAAGTCCAAGTGGTCTGTTGTGTCATTTAGGGCCTCTGTTGCCGTACTGATCTTCTGTCTGGAAGATGTGTCCGTTGATGTCAGTGAGGTGTTAAAGTCTCCTAGTATTATAGTATTCCTGTTAATTTCTCCCTTTATGTCTGTAACTATTTGTTTTATATATTTAGGTGCTCCTATATTGGCTGTATATATGCCAACTAGTGTAATATCCTCTTCTTTATTGATCCCTTTATCATTATATAATGTCCTTCTTTGTCTTTATGGACTTTGTTTTAAGTCTATTTTGTCAGATATGTGTATTGCTAACCCCGCTTTCTTGTTGTTTCCAGTTGCCTGAAATAGCCTTCCATCTGCTCACTTTCAATCTGTCTGTGTCTTGTGCCCTGAAGTGAGTCTCTTATAGGCAGCATATTGTAGGTTCTTGGTTTTTTTTTCTTTTTTATCCATTCAGCCACTCTGTCTTTTGATGGGAGCATTTAGTCCACTGATATTTAAAGTAATTATTGATAAGTATGTACTTACTGCCATTTTAAACCTTGTTTCCCAGTTGACTTTGTAGTTCTCTATATCTTTCCCTTTGGCCATTTTAATTATGCTACGTCTTGGTGTCACTCTGTTTGGGTTCTTCTTGTGTGGGACCCTCTGTGCTTCCTGTACCTGGATATCGCTTTTCTTCTTTAGGTTTGGGAAGTTTTCAGCCATAATTTCTTCAAATACATTTTCTATCCCCTTTGCTCTCTCCTCTTCTTCTGGTACCCCTATTATGCATATGACTGTGCACATTATGCCTATGATTATGCATATTACGCATGCTTTCTATTATCCTATATAAAGGATGATATAATGTTTCATATATTTCTTATATAATGTCTCATATGTTTTCTTCAGTTTTAAAAATTTGTCTTTCTGTCTGCGGTTCTGATTTGGTGATTTCCGTTATTCTATCTTCCAGATCACTTATTTATTCTTCTGCTTTGGTTAGTCTGCTATTTATTGCTTTTAGTTTGTTTTTTATCTCAGCAATTGAGTTGTCTAGATTTGATTGATTTCTCTTTATAGTTTCTAGTCCTTGTTGCAGGGATCTGCATTTCTATCAATAATCTTTCTTAATTTCTTTAGCCTTTCTCTTACCTCCTTTCTGAATCTGGGGACTAGTAGACTGGTGAGGTCTCTTTCATTATTTGTTCCTTCGGGGGATTTCTCTTGTTCTTTTCGTTGGGAAGAGTTCCTCTGTTTTTCATTCCACTTAACTTTCTTTCTCTCTGAATTTAGGAGAAGCATGAATCTACTGTGTTCTTGAAGGGGTGTTTTTAGGTTGGAGGATCCCTGTGTAGATGGTATGAGTCCAATATTTTTCGTGCAAGGGCTGGTTTTGGTGTGGGTGCTTGCCATGTATTTCCTTAAAGTGTGCTGGCCCTTGTTCCCTTGATAGGGGGTGTGTTTGAAGTTGTGTTGACCAGAGCCTGCACTGGTTGTTGGCTGGGGCCTCCTCTTTGCTCGATGGCTGTCACAGCCCTGTTGGGGCTGGGGTCTGCTTCCCAGCTGTTGGAGTAGAAGCCCCGAGGGTCAGGTTCAGTCAGGTTCCATTGCCCCTGAGCACACGCCCAGATGCAAAGGAGGTGACCACTGAAGCTAATGAGGTCCGTGTGGTCACCAAAAACCTATGTGCCTCCCGTGCAGGCATCTATGGTCCTGCCCAGAAGCAGCCCAAGGTTGCATCCCTTGCTCTGTTGTGTTTTCATCCCAGACCTAGTGCTGGGCTGTGGTGTGGAGTAGGCTGGTGCTGGGGGCCGGGGCCCTGTGGCTACAGGAATTGAGGTGGTTGTGCCGCTGCCTGGAACCTGGGCTGCCTCTGTGAAAGACCTCTCCCAGGACCTGTCAGCTCCAGATCTGGCTCCAAGCTATGGTGTTGTGTGAGCGGAGCAGGTGTGCTCCCACCGTGAAATGAACGGCTGCATACTCCTGCCAAGAGCCCGTCCAACCGAGATGCAGTGCCCAGCTGCTGTGCCTTTCCATGGTGCTATCTGGTGCACGTGCTGGCAAAGTCCACCATGGGCAGACCTGCCCCCACTGTGTGCACACTGACAATGGGCACTGTGGCAGGACCTGCCCCCACTATGTGTGGGCTGACAATGGGCTCCTTGGTTTGGCCCAGACCATACCCCAGGCCCTCCGGGCTGTCTCCACACATCTAGATCAAGTCCTCTCCCTGGACCTGTATACCTAAGATTCAATGCTCAGCTGCTGTGCGCATCTGTGGCCCCACCACCTTGTGTGTGCTTTGGATTGGGAAGTGCAGCAAGGCAGCAGCCGCCAGTGCCAGTCTCTCTCTGCCCTGATTGTTAGCAAGCCAGCATCCATGCGTTCCTTGTGAGTAGAATTTAGGCTTTTCCATCCCCTCCATCTATCCCAGTGGCTTTTCCGGCAGGCAAGGGGGCTCCCCGAGGCAAGGGTCTGCCTATGTGTACCTTTCCTCCTCTCTCCCAGGGGTGCCAGGACCGTCCTCATGCCTTTAAAATTTTTTCTGTCCTTCCTGGATACGTAGAGATATTCCTTGCAGCTTAGGTTGTGTAGGAGATCTTCTGCCAGTTTCCAGTTGGCTTTCTGTGAGAATTGCCTCACATGTAGGGGTATTTTTATTGTGTTTGTGGGGAGAGGTGAGCTCCACATACTCCTGCTCCACCATCTTGATCCCCCTCCCCATTTGGGAGACTTTGAATTGCATCAAAGTGTCCCATATAAAAACAGATACACTAGACTAAATTAGAATTTCAGAATCCAGTGATAGTCAACTATTGCAAGTGCCTGTCATTTTTTAGAGAGCACAGGATATGCCATGTTTTTCCAGATTTTGTGGGAAAAAAAGGTAGAGCATCATGTACATTTTAGATTATCGCTGGCCCCAAACAGGCTACATGAAGTAGATAATTAAAGAATCATCTGGTGGTGTTACGGAAATGCAAAGTTCATTGACATAATTTATTCCTCAAAGCCTGCTTTTATTCTAAAGAAAACTGGCAAAGGTCACTCATTTACATCATATGGGAACATATCCACCAGCAGTAGATGCCAGAGTGATATCGTAACAAGGAAACAATGTGGCTGTTCACGTAAAAACCCATCTCACAATACTTTCAAAGTCTATAGTTAGAATTATATGTGGGGGTGTAGCAAAAAAATAGTTACAATGAGTGGATAACAAGAGCCAACCTAGGACCACTTCAATTCTCCCTGTCTGATAATTTTTGAAGCCTTGAAACACACTTATTTAATTTTTAAATAGTCTTCACGCAGATGGGATTTTCAAACTGTATCAGAGAATCATACCATCACAAATGTCATAGTCTATGAGCAAAAACCCTGTAAGGAATCCCTGCCTTCTCGCCCCTTTCCATCCTTTGGCCTCAAAAGAAGTTTTCACGGTGGATGTAATTTTCTGTTTAGAGGCTGTGGTAGTCCCCAAGAATGGGCTCATCACCTAGAGCTGTTAAAATTTACACTGTGCTGGGGGAAGGGAGCACACTGAGTACTCTGACAGGGAGCACTATCTACAATTGTTTCTCTTCTTTCCCATTGCTTGACACTGACAGTAAAGTCATTTCTAGTTAATTAACGAGCTTCTTAAAGGAACAAAGAAAAACATGTTTCGATTACCATTTCTATGAAGGCACAGCAATATCTCATAAGTTCTCTTGGATAATGTTACCAGATTAAGTCAATTTTACTTTCTGAAAGTAAATTCACATAGGATCTCTACTTGAGTTGTACATATTTGTGTTTGAACCAAAAGCATTTGAGTATTTGTGTTTAATTTAGCAGTATCACAAATGTCTGTTATTCTCCTTTCCCATTTCTCCGTGTTAAACAAAGCCACTAGCACTGACCTCCAAAACGTCCACCCCAAAACAGAAATATAAAAGAAGTAAAAGTTGTTCCCGGTAAACCTTGCCAAACAACATTCAAGAAAAATAGCTTATCAGCCTGCCTCACCTAAACAGACACAGCACCTGATACATGCAGTGCCTAAACTGCCTAGCTCATATAAGCTGTGTTCATACAGGTGTTTACCCATACATAGCCTTAGCGTCCCTTCCCCAATGTATGTTAGAAAGAGCTGACGGGCACCCACTGCTGTAACTAAATATATTTTTAAATCCTAAAATAACTCCTGATAATCATCGCAGGGAAAGAATAAATGATACGACCTTTAGTTCTGACAGAAGAATATCTGACCCTTCCCAAGTAAAGTTATAATAGAACTCCAGGGTTTGCCTTTTGGTGAAAGAAGTTGACCTCAATCACCATTAGTGGATTTGTCCATTACAGAAGCAACAGTTGGGACAGACATCAGGTCTTGATATCGGATTCCATCCAGTGATTGTATACAGATGCTTCCTAAATCCATCTTGAGGTTTCGTAATAGGCTCTACTGTAAACACGTGGCTCCATTTTCATACCCTGCATTTACATGTGTCTCATAAATAATTTTCCAAAATTATCCAAGTAACAGCAATGTGCCCAAACAGAGTCACTCCAAAAAATCACTACTTCCTTCAACAGGCTTAGAACTACAAACACAGTCTGTTATCCTTACTAGTATATTCAAATTTAACCATGGTGCAAATTTGGTCTGTTGTATTTTCTTCAGGTTATTTATGTAGCCATGCCACGTTGCAGGGTGCTGGGAAAATAATCCCACTGCTTGTATAGCATTAAGTTTGCCTAAGCCAGCAAACACGCAATATCACATCAAATCTCTTTTGGATATACAGACAGATCTTCCGTTTTCCGCACCAATCAGCAAAAGAGGTGTTTGTAAAACTGCAATAATAAAAAAAAAAAACTAAAGTATATTGTATATTCTCCTTTCCCTTTCTCTGTCCTTTCTAGGAAGATGCAAACAAAATATAAATGCAGTAATATCAAATTCAGATTCTGCTCACTTTTAACTTTTGGAATTCCGTAAAGAGCCATAAAGTCTGCAATATTTCTCTTTAGAGAAAAAGAGCCATAAAGTCTGCAATATTTCTCTTTAGAGAAAAAGAGCCATAAAGTCTGCAATATTTCTCTTTAGAGTGTTTAAAAATAAAAGAAGGAAACGTTTTCAACTAACGTCTAGCATTTTATACCACCTTTTATATACACAAATACTTCACTTATTAAGGATAAGTTTATATTTATACCTTAAAATGAATCCGAGGGCCTTACCTGGCTTCAGCTTGGATTAGTTCTAATTACTGGTTGTACTGGAAATTATTTAAATGGCACTTTAAAGAGGTCCTCTATGATCTCAACTTTTCAGTAACTGCGGATGGCTTTCCAGTTAGTCTGAATAAGGAAGACTGAATTATTATTAATTTTCTTTGGAGACTCTTGTGGGTGATCAAAACACAAAGTCTGGAGCCAGGGTGCCTGGGAGTAAACCCTGGTTTGGCACCTATAGGTTCAGTTACCTCTTAGGCAAGTGACTTAACACATCTGTGCTTCCACCTTCTCATCTGTGAAAACTGGAATAATAATCATAGTACCTAGTTTATAGAATTGCCACTATTAAAGGAGTTGACGTTTTAAAGTGCCTGACACATAGTAATCATTATATACATTTGTTTTCAAATTAACAGCTAAAATTCGCTTATTGAGTTTGCTTTAATTTCTCTTAGACTTGCATGAAATTACAGCAACAAAGCTTACCTGTACCCACCGCTTAGGTTTTTGAAGTGGTCCCTAAAATATGGCAATGGTTATGGATTTAGGGAGGAACTAGACCATTGCTATGTGTTAATTTATGTGTTAAATTTCACGTGTTATTAGGAAAAAGAATTAGCACACGAAAGAAGCACATTAGCACATTAAAAAGGGGTTGGGGCAGGTGAAGCCAGCTTGTGTTCTGAGGAAGATCATCCGGAGGCACCACCATCAACGGGAAGCCCAGGAATGTGGGCAATCTCAGGTCTCCAGGTCTCGTGAAGAGAACGGCCTCCTGAAACATGCAGCAGGGAGAACCCTACTGTCACTCTCCTACACTCAGGAGGCTGACCCAGCTTTTGAGCACCGTGGGCTCCTAAGGCTATGGTCACGCGGATGCGGCCATCAAGTGGCAGGCCCTGACAGTTATGTGGCAGGCCCAGACCTACTGGCCATGTCAGCACCATGAGCCCTTAAACCCTGAGCTCGTGTAGTCTCTCTGGACCTATTGCCACTATGATCATGTGGTAGATCCAGCTTTTCAAGTCTCTAGAGCATGGCAGACTCCTAAACCCTGCCCATCATGTGGATTCATCCTGTCATGTGGCCCTCACTAGCTAGTGGCATGTGGAAGCCTCAGCCCTCCAAGTCACAAAGGTGACCTGCTTCTGAGTGTCGTATGGATGCTATGGAAGGTCACATATCCCCCTTGGTCACACATCAGGCTCAGCCATCTCTATTTCGTGAAGATTGCTGGCTACCAGAATCTTCAGATCCCTGAGTCAACACGGATGTGGCCGCTACCATCACATGGCAGGCAAAGCGCCTGCCGTCACGTGAACACCGCACCTACCCTTCGGCTGTTGGCTGTGTATATTCTACGGTCATGGGACATGCTGCGGTCTCCTGAGGCTCACTTCTCTCAGTCACAGTTCACGATAGAGGGCTCCTGAACCCTGAGGTCACCTGCATCCTTCTACTCTGTGGCCTCCGCCAGCCAAGCCCCTGGAAGTCAGGTAGGGCCCCACAGCGGCGCGTTGCGTTACGTTACGTTACGTAGGACGCGCAGTCACGTGACGCCATAAGGTCGCGACCGAGGGGGGCGCCCTTTCAGCGTGTGGAGAGCCTGCCAAATGGTCGGTAGCTCGGCTTAGCCTTCTGAGGAGTCAGACCGAGGGGTGAAGAAGACCTTTAGCATTCAGGTACTTGTCCTGGCTGACGGGGAACTTTGATGAGGCTCTGGCTCCGATGCCAATCGTTCCACCGACTTTCATATTCTGCCACGGTAGGCGGTAGACTGTAGGCGGTAGTCGGGTAGGAGGGGCGCCCGCCGGTACTAGAGGTTTACTCAGAATTGGCGGGACAGCGGGCGGCAGGCGTTCGTGGGCTCCTCTCGGCAGCTAGGCTCGGGAAACTGGGTGGACCCCTCCCTTCCCCCTTCGTTCCCAACCCCCACATTAAAGCCCTACTCTTGCTTATCTCCCTTCCATATTCGTATTCACTGCCTGCCATGTGATGGCGTCCTCTGTGCTCCTCTGACCACGTTTGTTATTAGGGACACCAGAGAACTCCTAGATGCCAGTTCGTATTGATGATTTCAAATCTGATGTGAATTTCTGTCTCTTAATTTGTTCTGTAGAGAGAGGCAAGGAGAGAGACTTTTTTTAATTTGATATTTTTTCAGTAAAAGTGTGAAAGTAGCCAGCACCTTAAGGTTCAGAATTTGTTTTCTGTATTTGCTTTGCCGATCAGTAGCTTTTCGAAGTGTGTGTGGGGTGGGATGCCATAATCTTTTACTGCTTGGACTCTCTAAACGGCTTATATTAGTCCAGCCAGACACTATTGCCTTCTGATTTTCCTCCTGACTTTCTAACCATTCCTTGTTACATTCCTTGAAAGCTCTCCCCTTTCCTTCGTGTGGGAAAAAAACAGTGAATTTATTTAAGAAAACCATATTAAGTAAAATTATAGATGATACATTTCATAAAAATCACGTAGATGGTACTTAATGAGTAAAATGCAGCAAGTAAAAGATGGTGTTTACATTTGTGAGGGATTTAAATATGGTTTGAGAGATGGTTAAAGCGGTGATATATATATTTTTTCTTATATAATAGCCATTTCTTTCCTCTCATTTCAGCACTTTCAGGTTTGCTCTACAAGACACTATGTCTGAGAGACAGCAACAACAAAAATGTTTTTATCCATCGAAGAAATATGGGACATACAAAAATGAAGGTAAAAAGGATTTCTATATTGTCATATTTTTAAGATAATATGCCACTTGAATCTCAAAGAATAGGGTAGTGTCTTAGCTTGTTCAGGCTGCTGTAGTAGAACACCATGGACCGGGTGGATTACAAATTACAAAAATTTATTCTTCACGGTTCTGGAGTCTGTGAAATCCAAAATCAAGGCACCAGTAGGTTCAGTGTCTGGTGAGAGCCTGCTTCCCGGTTCATAAAGGGCTGTCTTCACGCTGTATCCTCACATGGCAGAAAGGGCAAGGGAGCTCTCTGGGTCCTCTTTTGTAAAGGCACTAATCACATTCATGACGGCATCTCCCTCGTGACCTAATCACCTACCAAAGACTCTACCTGCAAATACTGTCACCTTGGAGACTAGGTTGGTACATAAACATTCAGTCTGTAGCAGGTAGTTTCCTCAAGCTATATGGGAAAGGAACATTTTTCCACAGACCACTGGAAGTACTAGTGTTCCTCAGAAAACCTGTTGGGAAAGCCTGTTCAAAGTCAATCTCTTCTGCTGCATTAATACCTTGTACCTTTGTTTACTAAGAAGAATGTATGCTTACTAATAATTATAATCTGTTCTTCTCATTAAGAAACCACTTATTGCTAACTCATGTTATCTTATGTCATTAGTCATTCTCTCTTTTGCTTAATCTTTCCAGTTTTTCACTCTTTACATATAACCTCAATTTATGTTTCTGATATCATGACGGCAAGCAATAAGTGCATATGTGCTAGTCATTAGGAAGTCTTAAAAATAAAATAAAATGCCCCACTCTTGAAGAGATGATACAACTTACCCGTAAGGATGAGTGGATGAAATAGCTCTCATTTTATACCAATTTTCCACTCTTTTTCAAAACTAGTTTGTTATTATTATTTAATCATTATAGCTGCCATTTTTTGAGTTCCTGTTTTATGTCAAGCACTGTGGCAACCTTGTCATACCAGTTTTCTCGTTTAATCCCCAGAAAAATCCTGAGAGGATGTTAGCTTAATTTACAGATAAGATACAAGAATCAAGATAGGCTAGATTATGCTGTGGTAATAGACAGTCCCCATATCTCAGGGGCTCATTCCTCACTTCGACTACATGTCCATGGCAGGTGCATGCCCCTCACAGGATGGTGGACTTTGGGGGTCTGAGCCATTCTTACTGGAATGACTTGGAGACCCAAACTGACAGAGCAGCCATCATCTAGAAAGTTGTCAGTCTCTTTGCCTGAGGGGAAGAGGACCCTGCAAGGTCTCAATCCAACAAGCATATGTTCTGGCCCAGAAATAGCACATGTAACTCACAGCCCATTAGCCAGAACCAGTCACATACACAGCCCTGCCCAAACAAAGGAGGTCAAGAAGTATCAGCTCTTCCAGGTCGCCGGAACAGGGACCAATGGAAACACATGGCAAACAGCACTACCGCACGATGGAATTGAGGCTCAGAGAGGTAAACTACTCGCCTAGAATCACATACGCAGTAAGTGACAGAGCTTCACTGGATTATTCTATCAAATACTTGACAAGTCGATGTCTGAGATTGCTTGTGTCTGAATCACCTTGATGAGGGAGGTCTCTAGCCCTGTTCAGGCACCCGACGTAGTTGGTCAGCCGGGGCACTGCGGTAGCTGTTATATAGCACCCTTTTACGCTTTCCCCTCGGCAACGTTATTTCGGAAGGAATGTGGGTTCTTGCAAATGACTCTGACTCTTCCTATACACCGTACGTAGACCACATGCCCTTACTGCTCCCTTTAAAATGTGAATTTTTCCCTTTCATTGCTGGATTTTCCTGAAAACGAGTTGGTTGCCCGGCATTCTCCAAAGGTCACCAATAAGGTTCCTCTTTGTTGTTGTTATTGTTGATGAGTGTCATTATGAACTCCTGGCCTTTGAACATGTTGGTGGGCTTCAAACCACTGTTATGTGGTGTTGAGAAGAGGAGTGAAATGATTTGACTTGCTCTCTGCTGCTGGGTTGAAAAGAGACAGGTAAGGGAGCCAGGATGAAAGCAGAGGGGCCAGCTGGACAGCAGTACAGTCCAGGAGGTAGCTGTTGGTATCTTGGCCAGGGTGGTGGTAATGAAGGTGGTGAGAAGTGGCTGGCTTCTGGACATACTTTGAGAGAGGGGCCGAGAGAATCTCCTGACCAGATGGATGTGGAGTGTGGGAGAAAGAGAGCACGCCAGGCCCCCTCCAAGGTTTGGGGACTGAGCAAGTGGCATTTGTGGGTCAAATGCCCTATCTGTGTTTCCTTTCACTTCCAGTGCCACACACGGAAAGTCCCAAGGTTGTGAGTAGCAGGATTGCCCTGACAGCGGGCCACACAGGGAAAGCGAGGGCTCCCCAGAGGAGTTCATCTGAGGCCTGGTCGTAATCACTCCATCGTGGAGTGATCAGCAGTGGGCGGATCTTTGCTCATAAGCGTGCCCTGAGACAACATGGAATAGTTAATGTACAAAAGGCACAGCACACAAACCTAGAGAACCTTAAGTATTACAACCCAAAGGAAGCTGGTTTGTAACAGTGTAATTACCATAATCCTCCCTCCCCACAAGCCACTAGTATGATTATCTGCTGGTTCACTGTTTCAGTGGAATGCGTTAAAAATAAAATATCCTTAGTGAATCCACCCATGGGAGAGAGAATTGACACGATCTTATTTCTGCAGGTGCGGAAAAACTTCCAAATCTTTTCCCATGGTGAATTAGATATGCTGGAGGGGAGAATTTGTGGGTGGAGGGGTGAACAGCAACACAACTGCTAGGAGTGAAGACAAGGTGAGGTATACCCAGGACACTTTCTAAGCATGCCTGTAGCTTCAGTATCCAGTACAGTAGATGTCAGAGTAAAGAAAATGAACAAGAGCCAAAGAGAGGCCTTACAGAATGGTGAAAGGATCAGTACACCAGGGAGACATAAAGATCCTAAATGTGTATGCACCAAACAATGGAGCCTCAAAGTACATGAAGCAAAAACTGATGGAGATGAAAGGAGAAAGTGCCAGATCTATAATTATAGTGGGGGCTTTCCACACCTACCTCCCCCTTAGCAAGTGACAGAATTACTAGAGAGAAAATCAGCAAGGATATAGGAGACCTGAATAACACAGTAAACTAATGAGATCTGCATGACATAAATAGAACAGTCTGCCCAACAACAGCAGAATACAGTTTTTTTCCCCGAGGGTCTCTGTAACATTCACCAAGTTAGACCATCTCCTCGACCATCAGACAAACCTCAATAAATTCAAAAAGGATTGAGGGACTTCCCTGGTGGCGCAGTGGTTAAGAATCCACCTGCCAGTGCAGGGAACACAGGTTCGAGCCCTGGTCAGGATGATCCCACATGCCGCGGAGCAGCTAAGCCCGTGCGCCTCAACTATTGATCCTGCGCTCTAGAGCCCGCGTGCCACAACTACTGAAGCCCGCATGCCTAGAGCCCGTGCTCCGCAATAAGATAAGCTGCCACAACAAGAAGCCCGTGCACCTCAACGAAGAGTAGCCCCTGCTAGCCGCAAGTAGAGAAAGCCCGTGTGCAGCAACAAAGACCCAATGTGGCCATAAATAAAGAAATTAATTTATTTTAAAAAAACTAAAATTAAAAAAATGATTTCAAATCTCCCAGAGTGTGTTCCCTGGCCATGATGGAATCAAATTAGAAACCAGTAATGGAAAGCAAAAAGAAGAATCCCTAAACACTGGGAAATGGTGGTTGACATATCATTCCAGGTTATCATTCACACCCTTGTTATAGAAGGGCTGAAATTAGGAAGAGTTGCCTGCTGAGCTGAAAGGCATTTCAGGCTGGCCCGAAAGAGAGCTCACTCTGGGTCTTTCAAACAGAGTATTGTTCAGGGCAAGGCTGGAGGGAGGGAGACAGTTCAGGAGGCCGTTACATCAGTGCCACCTGACATTACAGCTCCAAGTGCACTGGCAAAGGAAGTCCAGCTAGCTTGCTGGTTGTCAGTGGAATCGGTTTGGCGGCTCCTTGGATTTGGGAAGCACGAGACAGGTATTGGTGTGGTTGCTGGAAAGTCCTGAGAGAAGGCAAGATTCGGGTGCCTTCCTGGTATATATATGACTGGTATCCAGTCTAACCCATGGACGCATACACCTCGGTTCTTTATCAGTCCTGTTCCACTGTTTTAAAAGTTTCAACACAGTTGTCCTCTCCTCCTTCTCCTCCCTCTTTGTCCTCCTTGTCGTCCTCTTCCTCATCCTGCTCCTCCTCGATTCTTCCCCTGATAGTGCCATCTGTCGGATAAGGCTGTCCTCTCTGGACAGGCAGAAGAGTGTCCTTTCTGAGGCTTGTGGGACTGGTCCCTTAGGCCAGGTTGGCACTTTGCCTGCCCTACCATGCTGTTAGCCTAAGACATGGTACGTGGTAAGTGGACCACAGATGTGTCTGCAAACTTGTATTTTTGTTCCTCTTTTCAGAATACAGTGATGGTGGTAGACCAGCTCAAGGAAGAAAGAAAGGTTGGAGTTCTTTCCCAGGTAATTCTGGCGAGAGGAGCCCTCATTATGAACACGATAGATGTGAGCCTCAGCCCTCACAGCTTAAGGAGGATGATGGAAAGGTCGTGAAGAAGGATGTCCAGGAGGACCCCGAAGTAAGACAGTAAGTGACCAGGCAGCAGGGTTTGTGCACAGCAGCCCCTGGGACTATGCACCTCTCTCACGCTCCATGGACTTGTTCTTCTCTCACTGCAAATCTGAGGCATGCTAGAAGTGAAATAATGGTTGAGCAATCCTAATTGTAGTGCTGGTGTCAAAGACACGAGGGTGTACAGAAGACTTTCTTAGCACTTATGGCCACTCACCCGCCTTCTCTCCACATCCCCCCTGCAGCTCTCCCTGTACCATCCGAGGCAACAAGAGAGGAGTGAGATGGCACAGTGAAGGCCGCATGCATACTACTGTGTGGAGAAAGACAAAACCTCTGGAGAGAAAAATGGGGGAGAGCACACAAGATGGAACCCCAGGGAGCTGGTTCAGGGTCACAGTGAGTATCCTGAAAAATGTATGGAATGTGCAAGAGAGAAAAGCCCCGGGGGAGTTGTGTTGGTCTCATGTAGAGATGCTGGGTTATTTCACTGGGGACAGTTTGTAATCTGTCCCTTTTACTAGCAGCAGTTAACAGTCTTGTTCATCTAAGGGCAGATTCAGAGAAGCAATGTAAAGGGAACAGGCTGACCGTGAGGAGAACGGAGGAGCCTGTCTCAAAGCAAAGGTGGAAACTACTGCCAAGGATATGGAGCAACTCCACATTGGAGGTCTCAGCTTGGCAAGCTGAGTGTGGGAGATGGAGGGCCGAGCCTCTGGAGACCTTGTCTGAGGGGCAAGCAGTGTCTGCACCGGGTAGGATCTCCTGGAAATTTATAAAAGGAAGATCATCACTGACACCTTGATTATGTGGAAGAGAGTTTGACTGGAGAGAAAGAGTATTTAGGAAATCCGTATTATGCACACCCATAAGAAATCATGCCAGTGGTCCCTTCTTTACAAGCCCTTTCAAGCTCAGTAGAAGGCCGGAAAAGAACAGGAAAAGGTTCGTCCTCCAGCCTAAATTCCCTGTTGTCTGTCCTCTCTCCCATCGCTTCTTTTCATCCTTAGATTCCTCATGGGATAAAGTATGACAGGACATGGCTAATGAGCTCAATCCAGAGACAATGCAGTGTCCCCTTCACTCCAGTGGACGTAAGACAGGATGCCGAAGCCAGACGCGTGGGCACAGGGAAGGGGGAGAGAGAGACCTGGTTCAGCAGGGTCTGCTGGCTTCTGAAACTATTGCTGTTGCTTTCAATCCCTGTAGTTCCACTTTGTGAAAAATGAGGCTCGATTCTTTGTCCAGGAAGCTAGCACTGCCTCTGCATTGATGGATGTCAGCTACAAGATTCGTGACGAGGAGAGCCAAGAGGTGTGTGTCGAGGGCGTTACGTGTACCTCATCCTGAGGAAGGAGTACAGGCCAGGGGCTGGTTTTCTTCTTTGGAACTAGAGTTCCTGGTGCTTACCCCACCTCTTCTTGCTGTAGATACCTGTCTTTGTCAGGCCCTCCGCTGTTCCCTACTCTGTGCGGTATAAGTTGAAGCCAGAAGAAATGGAGCAGCTAAAGGTAATGCAGATGCAAGGCATGTTGTGTGCCAGTGCTCAGACCCACCTCTCCTTCCTCCAGACCCCCGTCCCCCTCGCCCCCGATTTCCCGGCCACCACCACAGCCTCAGAGCGGCTCTCTCCATCTCTCACTCTGCAGCTGACTTTGATCAAACGATTTGATGTCTCCAAGCTAGCTCTTGACCTGCAGAGGCTCTACGTTGACCCAGGTACGGCTGACAACAGTAATTCTAGGGCATGCGAGGGCAGAGGGGTCTTCCTGGAGGGAGACTTAGGGATGGTAACGTGGGGAGGGGCTGGTGCTGGCCTCACACCCCACTCAACCATCTGATTACCTCCCCTCTCCTTCCTGAAGACTTGGTGGGCTATGATATTGATATAATTCTGAATCGAAGAAGCTGCATGACTGCCACCCTGCAGGTCATCGAAAAGTATTTCCCTGAGGTGAGGCTGTAGGCCCAGTGCTGGTATTAGGGTAGGGGGTGGAAGAGATGGGGAGGAGGGCAGATTTGTCTCCAAGGTCCTAGATAGTAACCTTCACTCTACCTCTTCTTGCCCCAAAGCTGTTGTCCTTGAACTTGAGCACCAACAAACTGTACCAGCTGGATGGCCTGTCTGACATTATACAGATGGCCCCCACGGTCAAGATCCTGAACCTCTCCAAAAATGAGGTGAGAAGAGGGAGCCAGGTCAAAGTTGGGTTGAGAGTTGGGGGGGGCATGTTAGTGGCCATCAGAGTGATGACAGGAGGCAGGTGAAGGTACCTGTGTGGGAGGGAGGGGTCTGGGGGTGCAGGGATCCGGATATCCCTCTTTCCCTGGGATTCCTTTTCCCACTTCCGCCCCATATTTCTCAGCTGACGTCAATGCAGGAGTTGAGCAAGATGCGAGGGCTGAAGCTTGAAGAGCTGTGGCTGCAAGGGAACCCGTTGTGTGACACCTTCCCAGACCAATCCACCTATGTAAGGTCAGTGTGAACACCCTGCCACCCTTCTTGGTGACCTTCACCCATGGGAGCCTAGACTATCTGTGACAGTGCCCCTTTGCCAAAGGTGGCAGCCCTGGTCTTCTGGGAGGATCACAGGCCCCACCTTCTGCTCTCTCTGTTCCTATCACCAGTGAGGAGTTTCCTTCCCCTGGCCTGCTCACCTCTGCAGGCGCTCTGGGGTCTGTTTCCAGCTCTCTGTGCCCAGCTATATTCCAGCAAGGTCTCCCAAGAGTGTGCCCCAGGAAGCAGGGCTTCTCCTCCTCACCAGGACCAGGAGCGACCAGCCTTGATCCAGATGCTGGCGCCCTGGACTGAGAAGGGTCCTCCTGTCCAGGGCTTCTTGCTGAGAGAAGCCTTCCTTCTTCGTGCTGAGATGGGGTTTGCGTCCCCCGTTCTGAGAGGGGCCCTCTTCCCCTTCCTCCAAATGGATCCCCCCTCCTCTCCCAGGCTGACATAGGGGCTTTCCTGCTCCATGCTGAGGGCTGAGGCCATGGGTGGCTGCTGTCATGACATCCATTCTGCTGGCCCAGTGCCAGGAGCTGGACCCTCCTTGGGAAAAAGCAGGGCTCCCTGAGTCAAGGGCCCAGACGTGGGCTCACGCCAGTGATCAGAGGGCTTCCTGAGGCAGGGGTAGAAGGCAGAGGGCAGAGGTGGTAGAGGAGACAGAAGGACAGGCCTCTCAGGGGCACTTCCCATCCCTCCCTGCACACATCACATCATCCCGCCTGGTCCTTCACAGGAGCCCTGGGCAGCCTGAGACAGGTATGATTCCTCAGATAAAGAACCAACTCAGAGAGGTGCAGGGGTCATCGGGAGAGAAGACGGTGATCTTCAGGGGGTGCCACGGATCCTCAGCCCCATACTGAGCTGGGACCTGACCCTTTCCTCCTTCTGGGGAAGATGTGACCCCATGGCTGCTCGGTTTCCCATGCCCATGTCTGGCTGAGCTCACACAGGTGACAAAGTTTCAGCCAGCATCCAGTGGGCCCCCAGCCCAACATGTGCATATTTTCCATTCCCACCTGGTGTGTTTGGGCGATTCTGGAGCAGGTGAAGAGCCGCAACAAGTGTGCCGTTTCCCCTTTCTTCTCTCTTCTTCCCTGACCCCAACCACGAGAGAGCTTCTTTCCCTTCTCTTTGTTGCCTCTCTCTCCCCTGTCTCTGTGCCCCTATGTCTCTCTCATCTCTCCCTTCCTACCTTCACTCCCTTTCTGTCTTCATCCCCTCCATCTCCCTCCTTGAGCCCCACCTCACTCACCTCGCTGGCCCAGCATCCTGGGGCATCCCTGGGGGGTGTCGGGGTCTTGCCAGAGTGCTGGACCCCCAGTGAGGTAACAGAGCCCCGGGCTCCCACTCCATCCCCTCTTCTCCCCACAGCCTTCAGTGGGGCCCTGGAGGAAGGAAGGGAGGAGAAGGAAGCCCTGCAGCATGGGTTTGAAATGCTGGTCCCTGTGGCACTAAAAAAGGGAGTCCGAGTAGTCTGGGTGGGAGCTACCTAGGCGAAGGAGAGGAAGGGAGGGAGGGAAGGAATATTAAAGTGAAGGTACTGAGAGAGATGAGGAGACAGTGCCTTTCAGACAGTAAGATGACAGATGCTCAGTGCTCAACAGGCAAGTGGACTGAAAACCCCTAAAATCAGGAGCAGAGATGGGCAAAGGGTGCTGCTGGATTGGCCAGAACACACTGATCTCTGTTTATGGTATTACTGTTTTAACTCAAAGGAAGCATTGCAAACTTGAACTATCAACCACCTGTTCTCTATTTTTGGTTTTGGACAGGGCCATCAGAGAATGTTTCCCGAAGTTGTTACGCCTGGTAAGTGCCTACGAAAATCATTGTCCCTTTCGAATGTCGGTGGCCTCTGCACCTGCCCTCAAGCCCTTTGGGTCTTGCCTAGATCACATATTAGCATCAGAACCTTAACCATTTTGGGGGACATGGTCTCCTGAAAATGACATGGATATACTTGCTGGAAAAATACCCATAAATACACACACGCACACACACAAGTTGAATATAACACTAGAGACTTCCAGGACCTCATGATGAAGACATCCACTGTAAGCTTTCCCATGGAATTTCCAGGGCCCTTTCACACCTGACCTCTGACCCTCACCCTCCTGAGCCCATCCTTTTCCCGGATCATCCAGGGCCACTCCCCTGGTCTCCACTCCTGACTTCCTCTTCCCTTCTCCAGGATGGCCAGGAGTTACCGTCACCAGTGACCGTTGACGTTGACACTCCCTACATAGTAAAGCTCTGCAAGGTGAGGAAAAGGATCAAACAACATTTGGGGTGTTGCAGGGAGGCTTTATCTACTGCATAGTCTCAAGTGTCGTTTGATTCCAGGGAAGCTACTTTGGATCTGATGAGCTGAAGAGTCTAGTCCTGCAATTCCTGAAGAAGTAAGTATCTCTGGGAAGCTGAGTAAGGGGGCAGGTCTAGGACAGGTGAGGCCACCTAAGCACAGGTCTGCTCAGGGGAGTTTTCAAGTCCATTTGAGGTCCAGACCACAGAGATAGACTGTCTTCATTGCTCCTCCTTAGGTACTACTTGATCCATGACTATGGAGACAGACAGGTTCTCGCGGGTGCTTATCACGAGGAGGCCTGCTTCTCCCTGACGATTCCCTTCCACCCCAAGGACCCAGTCCCGTGAGTATCACGGCACAGGCTGTGCTCCTGGGCCGTGTGGCTCCCCAGCAGACACAGGCCAGCTCCTGCAAACACCCACCACCCACTGTTGCTCTTTGTCTCCTAGAAGCAGCTTGTGCGAGTATTTCAAGGACAGCAGGAATATGAAGAAGCTCAAGGACCCCTGTGAGTGTGTGATGGGAAGACTGGGTGGGAAAGGGCGGTGAAGGGGTCAATCATAGGGCCCAGGGCGTGGCAGCCCCTGACCTTCACTCGCTTCCCCTCCCCTCACAGACCTGCGGGTCCAGCTGCTGAAGCACACAAAACGTGTCATTGTGCACACCCTCTGTGTGTTGCCCAAGACTCAGCATGCCTTCAGCTCCTTCGTGGTGGACACGTGGTTCCAGACGGTGAGCGCCTGCTTCCTTCCTCGGGTGGGCCCAGGAAGCCGCAGGTGGGTGGGAGGTGGAGGTGGTGACTGGGCGCCTGGGCTCTTCCCTTTCAGGAAACGATGCTCTGCTTCTCTGTCTGTGGAGTGTTCAAGGCAGGTGAGTGTGTGTAGGCCCCCAGCGCAGATGCCCCACTGCTGCCTCCCCCTGGCCAGGCTCACACCGAGAACCACCGAGCATCCCTGACCCCTTCCCTTCCCTTCACTTTCTTTCCCCTTCCCTTCCCTTCCCTCCCCTTGTATTCCCTTCTGTTCCCTCCCCTCCCCTCCCCTCCGCCCGCCTCCATTTCCCCACTGTGTTCTCCTGCCCTCAGGCTTCCCACAGACAACCCAGGTCTGAGCTGTGTCCATGCCTGTCTGCCGTGCACACCCTGGGCGTTGGTGACACAGGCTGTGGATTTTGGTGGCTCTCATCCCAGATCCTTACTCTGAGAACTTGGGCCATTACTGAACCTCTCAGTTTCCTCATTTGCAAAATGGGGTAGTAGTATCCACCTCTTGGGCGGCTGTGAAAAATGCATCCCGTGAACTTGTGTAGTGGTCGTCTGGGGCCCTGTCACTGGGTGCAGACTGCTCCTATAGATGCCCTCCCCATTCCCGACACCCTGGCCCCCGTGAACAACTGCCCTCTCAGCATGAGTGTCCAGTCACACCCTGACTGGGGACCGCCGTGTGAGCGTGTACAGCACATGCAGCTGTAAGGGGTACTGTTGTTTGTTTGCTGTTGAAGTGGAAGGAAGTTCTAAGGGCTGTGTGCGTTCCTTCACCCGGACCTTCATCGCTACCCCTGCCCGCGACTGCAGGTGAGAGCCCTGTTGTGGGCGGGAATGCCCATCCCCGCCTGGGGCTCAGGGGCGTGGGAATGTGGTGGCAAAGACCTTAGGTTTACTCAGTATTGTGGAAAGCCAGCAGGGGGATCCCAGGAGCAGTCTAGCCTAGTGGTTAAGAAGAACATGGGCCTGGAATCGGCCTATGCGCTCACTCCTTGACCCAACACTCACTCGCTGTGTGACCTTGGTCAATTCACATGACCTCTGTGTGACTCAGTGTCTTCTTCTGAGAATGGGGATCAGACTGTCCACCCCTTGCACTGTGGTAAACGGTAAATGCGAAATTGCCCCTGGTTTGGGGATGAACCTATAAATCAAGTGAAGGTGGTAGACAGTCTCTTCAAAGGTGGGCTCTGTGGGGAGGGGCAGAGGTACCAGTCAAGGAACCTGGGAGACAGACACAGGAGGGACGAGGAAGGATTCTGGTTGATGAGTGCCAGTGGGAGCAGAGTCAGTACTGGGGGTGTGGGTGTCCATCCACCAGTTGTCTGAGGGCCCATTTTTCCTTCAGTCTGTGCATTGTGAATGACGAGCTGTTTGTGAGGGATGCCGACCCCAGTAAGATCCAGAGTGTGTTCTCCATCCCACTGCCTACACCCACCTCCAGCTCCATGCACCCTCTCTCCCAGCAGCAGCAGGACATCATGCAGGCATCCTCCACCCCATCTGAGGTGAACCGCTAGTGGTCTCAGAAGTGAGTGCTGGGGTTGCATGGGGATAGGAGGGAGCTGGGAGGAGTAGAGGGGTGATTAATGGGAATTTTCAGGTAACTATTTTAAATCTATTTTTCCTTACAAACGTTTACTTGTGAGAAATACCCTAATTTCATACTAATACATTTCCATGTATTGTAAAATACAGGTATCCTATCTTATATACTGTTTTGAAACTTCTTTTATTATTAGTGCCAGCATAGTTTCTTTCAGTATATGTGAAGCTACATTATTCTTTCTAAGATCAATATATTAAACAATTGAATTCCAGGAAGCCATAAGCTGTTATTGATAGGCATTTAGCTTTTCGCCTCTTTTTCAGCATTACATGCAGTGGCATCTGCTCATTCTGGTACATACATGTTGGTAAACTTGAAGGCTTGCTCTTGTAGCATAGATGTAGCAGTGAAGTTGTGTGGTCAAGTGTCTCCAGTTTGGTCCTAAGGGAGGTCATCTATCCTCCCCCACTAGACGTGCTTTCAGTACAATGACTAGACTATACCAGAGCTAAAAATTTCTTTACTCATCAAAAAGTGAATTCTGAGAATTCAGAGATAAGAAGAAATAGACCTCTAGGGTTTCAGGAAGGTGAAGGTGGACAGAAGTCAGGTGCCCTGGGGTTGACACTCACGGCTGCTGGCTCTGCTGACATCCCAATTCTTTCTCTTTACTTTCTTCAGTCCAAGGGCAAAATTCCAGATGTGACCCTCATCCACTGACCTGGGATCTTGAGAACAAATCTCTGCAAATGAGCCTTTAGATGTCAGTTTCATCCTCATCATATTTGTCACCTCTCTTGTCTTAACTGAAGCCATATCCATGACTAAGCTTGCAGTCCAGCTAATCAGGAAGCCAAAGTTTACCGTGTAGGCCTGCCCATTGTTTTTTTATTTTTCCAACGCATGATCCTTGTTCATCTTTATATTAAAGAGTAACATTGCACATTGTATGCTGTGTGTCTTGGATTGCTTTTCCCCTGACCCAACCATGAGTTAGTGGGGCCAGGACCAAAAGGTCCCATCTCCCACATCATCCCTGGCAGTCTCTAGCATTTATATCCAACCTACACAGTGCTTGAAAATTGTAGAGTAAGGACTCCATTCCTGGACAACACTAAAATCGAAGCTTTCCCTCCCGATAACCTTCTCCCCATCACTTCAGTACTCACAAGTTGTGACCGTTCTGATGTTCACTTCTATAAACATATATAACGTATTTACCAAGTAAAGTACCATATTTACTCCATTAATTATGGATTTCTTAATTATTTAACAGGTCTAAAACTGTGTTGACATATTTATTAGTTTCTTAGGTTCTGTACCTAAGACTATTTTCCCCACAACTCCTGTGTTGTTTTTTTTAACTTTTATATTTTGAAATAATTATTGATTTACCAAAAGTTGCTAAAAAATGTGTAGAGAGGTCATGTATACCCATCACTCACCTTCTCCTAATGATAACACCTTGTATTACTTTAGTACAGTATCAAACTAAGAAATGGACATTGGTACAATCCACTGAGCTTACCACAGTTTTGCCATTTTACATGCACTCATTTGTGTGTTAGAACACTTGTGTATAATACTTATATATTTAATAATTCCATGCACTTTTACCAGCAGTGTAGGTGTTCTATCACCACAAACAAGATCAAAAACTGTTTCATCACCACACGTTTCCCTCATGTTAGCCTTTATAGCCACACCCACCTTCTTCCTGATCCCACATCCCTAAACTCTGTCAAACACTATTATAATTTCCTAAATGTCATAGAAATGGAATCATATAGTACACTACCTTTAGGAATGGATTTCTTTCACTCAGCATAATTCTCCTGAGATCCATCCAAGTTGTAAAGTGTGTCTATCGTCTGTTCCTTTTTATTGCTGAATAGGATTCCACGGTGTGAATGTACCACAGTTTGCTTACCCATTCCCCCGTTGAAAGACATCTGGGCTATTTCCACTTTTTAACTATTGTGAGTAAAACTGTGATGAACTTCATGTAAAGGTTTTTGTGTAAACATAAATTTTCATTTCTCTGGGTAAATTTCCCAGAGTGCAACTGCTGTATCATTTGGTAATCGCACGTTTCGTTTTGAAAAACCTGCCAGATTGTTTTCCAGATGGCCTGTACCACTTTGCATTCCCTTTGGCAATGTGTGAGTGACTCAGTTTATCCAGTGTTGCCTGCATTTGGTTTTGTCACTCTTTTTTTCAGCCATTCTGATAGGTGGGTTTAACATTTCATTGTGCCTTTAATTTGCATTTGCATGATGGCTAAAGATGTTGAATAGCTTTTCCTAAGCCTATTTGCCCTCTGTTCATGTCTTACATCCATTTTATAATTGGATTAAGAGGCAAGAAGTTACCTCTAGAGAGCTGCCCTGGCTCTGGCTAACAGGCAGAGTAAGAGAATGTGAGGCCCCTCGAGACTCACCTTTCTTGACAGGGAGGGCAGAAGTGGGGCTGAAGCTATTAAATGTTCCTCAAATTAGGACTGAACTTGGATATGGAACAGGATTAAGAGGTGGGGGCATCTCTGGGTCCATCTGTGGAGATCTGGATAGGGCAGAAAAAGACGGGGGATATAGGGTAGAGGAAACACAGTGGAAGGAGGGAGATACGGGGGGATGCCTTCTAAACGATGCTAGATTCATCACTCTCAGCCTGCTCAATGGAGTGCAAGAAACTATTCTCCTAGACGTGTGGTTTTCAACTCTGGATATCCATTAGGATCCCCTCGAATGCTCAGATTCAACCAACTGAATCACAGCCTCTAGGGATAAGCCCAGTCATCAGTACCTTTAAGGTTCACCCCAGTTGATTCTCATGAGCTGTCAAAATTGAAAACCTTATCTGACGGTGTATTAGTTTGCTATGGCTGCCATAACAAGACACCACAGGCTGAGTAGCTTAAACAACAGAAATTTATTTCTCACAGTTTTAAAGGTTGGAACTCCAAGATCCAGGTGTCCACAGGTTTGGTTTCTTCTGAGGCCTCTCGCCTTGGCTTGCAAATGGCCTCCTTCTTACTCCTTCTTCACATGGTTGTCCCTCTGTGCATACACACCCTGGTATCTCTTTACGTGTCCTAAACTCCTCTTATAAGGAAACCAATCATATTGGATTAGTGTCTACCCTAACGGCCTCATTTTAATTTAATCACCTCTTTAAAGGCCCTATCATCAAACACAGTCACAATTCTGAGGTACTGGAGGTAAAGCTTCAACATATGAATTTGGGTAGGACACAGTTCAGTCCACAACAGATGGTATGAGAAACACCATGGTCTGAGACATTCATCTCCCTTTTAGCCACCTTCCTGGAACTACTATACAACACTTCTGCCATCACCTCATTAGGTAGAAGTCGGTCATGTGACCATTCTTGGCTGCAAAGGAGGCTATAAATGTGGTCTTTTACTGGAAACATTACTGGCCCAAATAAATTTGGGATTCTTTTATTAAGAAAGAAGGAGAATAGGTATAGAACATACGCTACACTTTCATACCCAAGGCAGCTAGAAGCACCACCTCAATTATCATGTCCTGTCTACCCAGTTTTCCAACCACAGTTTTCATGGGTTCAAACAAAACTGCTGCTTCAGAGACACCTGAGCTCACTCTCCCATCCTCCCAAATCCCATGTCCCAGACTATGCCTGAGTCCTCACAACTTAGCATGCTAAATCTACGTCATTCACTCACTCATTCATTCATTCAACAAATATTTATTGGTTACCAGTGATATGTGAGGCACTGTGATGGGCACTGGAGATAAATCAGAGAACCTGACAGACAGGGTCATGGTTCTCATGGAGCTCACATTCTACAGGGGTTGATACACTCAAGATTTAAGAGCCATTAAGAAAATAATATGGGAAAATGTGACAGAGAATGACTAGGGTGGGGAAGGCAAGGAAGGATTTTCTGAAGACGTAACTTAGATTTAATATTCAAATAACAAGAAGTACACAGTCAGCAGTGGGAAGATATAGGAGCTGAGCCCTCGAGGCAGAGGGAAGAGCAAGACGAAAGGCCCTAAGATATGGGCAAGCCTGGCAGTTTTAGGGAACAGCTTGTATGCCAGTGTGTATTGGGAGGACAGTGTTAGAAAATGAGGTGAGAATGGTTGGAGGGGCCCAATAACAGAAGGTCCTGTGGGCCATGGTAAGGACTCTGGGTTTTGTTCTTATTATGATGGAGCCATTGGGTGCTTTCTGAAATGAAGGGAAATTATTATTAAAATCTGCTTTATTAAAGCTCATTCTAAATGTTCCTTGGAGGACAGACTGAAATAGAGCAACTGTAAGATCAAGAGACAAGATTAGGAGGCTACTACACACATGACAGTGAGAGGTTACAGTCTCGTAGACCACAGTCATAGCAGTGGAAGGGGTGAGATGGGGTTTGAGATGAGATGTATCTTGGAAGTACTGAACTTGTTGATGAAGTCCACGTTTGTGGTAAGGGATAGAGAGGAATTAAGTGTGTCTCTTGGAATGTGGATTTTTGCAGCTGGGTTAGGGCGGTTTTCTTCGATGGGGAAATGAATGGAGGACCAGCTTCGGTGCAATGCCAGAAAACTGACAGTTCTGTTTTGACCATGTCGTTTGTGGAGCCTACGAATAATCTGGGTAGGGAGCATGTGGTTGGCTGTATAAGTCAGGAGATCCTGAGAATATTCTTGGCTGTGGCAAAAAAAAAAAACCCAAAACAAAACAAAAATCAAGCATGCAAGCAAACACACGAAAAACCCAACTGTACAGTTCAATCTGAAAATACAGGTTGATTCCACATATGAGGATGACACAGCTCCAGACTCTAGAAGGGATACAAAGACATATTAAAAGCCAACTTCACTGAGCTATAATTTAGCTGCGTGGCTTGCCGGATCTTAGTTCCCCAACCGGGGATCGAACCTGGGCCCCTTGCAGTGAGAGCACTGAGGCTTAACCACTGGACTTAGCTATAAGGCTAAGGCTCTGGCCTGCCAGGGGCTACGAACTGTCAGAGAAGGAAGATATATGTGTGGAATATAGCTATCATTCATCCACTTATTCATTCATTCATGCACCTAGTGCATGTCAAGCTTAGTGCTAAGAAGGGAAGATAGGACCATGAACAAATTCAGACAATGTCTCAGTCTTCCTGAAGATTAGGAGTCAAAATAGAGAACTGCAAGTGGCTCTGGTTGCTAAATAGTAAGGGAGGTATTTGGTGAGATAATTGGGCCCCCAAAAGGTCTAACCCCAGTGCACAGACGCAACTCTTCCCCTTCTGCATGTCTCATTGACAATGCTGTGGCATGACCTAGAACATAGAGCTGTTAGAATAGAATGATCCTGAACATTCTGTGCATAAATGGCTGAGGAAACGGCTTTCCAAACCTTCCACCCAGCAATCAGCCCTGATTATGTGCAGAAGTAGGTCTCAATTTCATTTAATTCTCACAGTTGGAGTTGTATGACTAATTATTTTGTCTCTGTATCTAATTAAGAAGCTGAGGTTAAGAAGGGTCAAGTATCTTGGAAGAAAATAGCAGATCTATTGATAATAGGAAAGGGTTAGATTTTAAGCTGTGAGCTACTAACTAGTGTGGAATACTAGTTCCCATCCTTTAGGTCCAGGCTGAAGTAGCAGCAATGCAAATTTCTCAGTCAAATGCTGGGATTCATTGGCCATTCGAGAATTTTAGGAACTGGAGAAGCTATAAGAAAATGAAAGCCTAACATACCATCCTCGTGCGTGCTCCGCATCATTGTTCCTGCCTCTGCTCTCTTGTTTTCTATGATAACGTCATCTTAACATTAGGTTTTGTTATTGACTGAACTGTGTTCTCCAAAAATTCATATCCTGAAGCCCTAATTACCAGTGCCTCAGAATGTGACTGGATTTGGGGATAGGGCCTTTAAACGGTGATTAAGTGAATTTAAGGCTGTTGGGGAGACGTTAATCCCATCTGACTGGTGTGCTTATAAGAAGAGGAGTATAGGACACACAGAGAGACAGCAGAAGTGTGTATACAAAGAGGGACAACCATGTGAAAAAGCAGCAAGAAGATGGCCATCTTCAAGCCAAGGAGAGAAGCCTTAGAAGAAATCACCCCTGCTCACACCTTGATCTTGTAGTTCCAGCCTCCAGCACTGTGAGAAACAAATTTCTGTTGTTAAGCCACTTAGTCTGTGGTATTTTTGTTGTGGCAGTCTGAACAGTCTAATACAGGCATTATGAACGTGTTTCAGTAGTTCATGAAGCAGGTAGAGTAGACTGTCAGAAAGGATGAAAATAAAGTGATGGTAAAAAAATACCAATGATCAGTAAAACTGAAAGAAACGTGGTTAATTTGTATTACTATCAGGCAAAATAGACATCAAGCGATTGCAACCAAGAAGGCTACTATCAAATCACAGAAGAAAATGTATTAAGAAGATAACAAATTCTGAGCTTACATTCACCTGATAACATATCTTCAAAAACATATATTGCAGTAAGTAACAAAGTTACAAGTAATAGAAAGTAAAATCCACTTTTGTGTATACGATAAGGAAAGATACTTGCTTATATAACTGAGAGCCCAGAGGGGGAGGAGACTTTAGGTTAGTTGATCCAGGGGCTCAAAGATATAAAGACTCAGGCCCAATCTTGAACGAATGACTGTGGCTAGGGACATAGGATTATTGCGTGAGATCTAGAGTAACTCTGGTCTCACCCTTGGAACTAGCAGGCAAATTCCCCCCAAACATGTGACTGTATGAGGGAGGAAAGGCACTAATGAAAATTTGAGACCACTTAGGAAGATGAGGAATGTATATTGCATAGGTAAACAAAAATATCACCTTCAGGCACCATTTGAAAGCACAATTATCAGTATGAGCATAACACCCACAGTACTCAAACTCAAATAGTTTTCAACTACTATGTCTTTCCGGGTAACGAATACTTCTATTCAGGAAATACCTACATTGAATTAGTGAATGGGGAGCTACAAAGCACTAGAGCTCTCACCCCTGCAGTAAGTTTAGGAAGAACCACAAAGGCATCCGTGGCAGCGTACTGAAATCTCTTTTTCTTTCTCGAATTTTTGGCAAAGTTTTCTCTTTACTCTCGTACTTTGATATTATTGTGTCAGGATAGTTTGACTAGAAGGGAATGGATTCTTTATAGTTACAATTTTATCAAGTATTACCATTCTGTACACATACAACACAGAGTTCATTAAGGTATGAAAGGTGAGAAGCAAGAAAATTGTGTCAACATTTATGATCAGCAACAATTTTCTTTAAAGAGCACCATTAAATTTCAATATGGAATATCTTTAAAAGCTTCAAGCTTTTAGAAGAAATTCAGTCTCGTGAAAATGTAATAAAATTAAAGAACATCTTCTGTTAATGTACCTATTTGTAAATATGCAAAAAGGAATATTCCTCTGGGAACACTAGCCCAAGAACCACCACAGCCCTGCCGCCTGGCATACCAGGACCCAGCCCATACACCAACAGGCTGGCACCAGCTCTGGGACACATTGGGCCCCTCAACCAGCTGCTCCTGGATCTGGCCCCACTCACCAGTGGGATGACGCCATCTTTAGGACACCCCTGACCCCATACCCAGCCATGTCAGGAACTGGCCCCACACACCAGCAAACCGGCACTAGCTTCAGGAATCCAAGGCCCTGCACTCAGAGACTCAGGAACCTGGCTCTGCCCACCAGCGAGCCAGCACTAGCTCCAGGACTCCCTGGGCCACAGCCCCACCCACCAGCAGGCCAACACCAGTTCCAAGACACCCCTCAGCCAGCTGCCCTGGGATCCAGCCCCACTCAACAGTGGGCCAACACCAGCTTTTGGACACCCCCAAACCCGGCAGCCAGCCATGTGGAACTGGCCCTGCCCACCAGCAGCCTGGCACTAGATACAGGACCTCTAGCCCCACCACCACCCACTGCAGAGCCCAGCACCACCCACCAGTGGGCCAGCGCTAATCCCGGGACTTCCTGAGGCACTGCAGCCAGCAGCCTCATGGCCCAGCCTCACTCGCCAGTGGCCACCAGCCTCTGCACAAGGCAGGGCCTGGCAACCCACTGGACCAGGGGCCAGCCACACCTACCACACCACCCACAGTAGTGTGCCGGTCACAACAGAAGGACACATGCAGCCCTAACAGGCGGCACCCTTAGAGCATATAGCTCTGGTGACCAGAGGGGAGAGCTCGGCTGGGACACACAGCACGTCTCCTACAAAAAGCCACTTCTCTACGGTTGGGAAATGCAGCCAACCTAACAGACACAGAGAAATAAAATAGCAAATTGGACAAAATGAGGCAACAGAGGAATCTATTCCAAACAAAGGAACACGATAAAACCCCAGAAGAAGAACAAAGTGAAGTGGAGATAGGCGATCTACCTGATAAAGAGTTCAGGGTAATGATCGTAAAGATGTTCAAAGAACTCAGGAGAAGATTGGATGAACAGAGTGAGAAGTTTTTAACAAAGATTTAGAAAATATGAAGAAGAACCACACAGAGAAGAATACAATAACGGAAATGAAAAATACACTACACGGAATCAACAGTAAATGAAATGATGCAGAGGAATGGACGAGCAAGCTGGAAGACTGAGTAGTAGAAATAACTGAAGCAGAATAGAAAAAAGAAAAAAAGAGAAAAAGAAATAGGACAGTTTAAGAGACCTCTGGGACAACAGCAAGTGTACTAACATTTGCATTATAGGGGTCTGAGAAGGAGAAGAGAAAGAGAAAGAGAAAGGGGCAGAGAACATATTTGAAGACATGACAGCTGAAAACATCCCTAACCTGGGAAAGGAAGGAGATATCCAGGTTTAGTAAGCACAGAGAGTCCCAAACAGGGTCAAGCCAAAGGAGACCACACCAAGACACACTGTAGGTAAAATGGCAAAAATTAAAGATATCAGAGCAATTGGAATGAATCCAACTGGATCACGGTGTATGACCCTTTTTAATGTAGCGTTGGATTCGGTTTGCTAATATGTGGTTGAGGATTTTTGCATCTATATTCTTCACAGATATTGGCCTGTAATGATCTCTTTTGGTAGTATCTTTGTCTGCTTTTGGTATCAGGGTGATGGTGCCTTCATAGAATGAATTTGGGACTGTTCCCTCCTCTTCAATCTTTTGGAAGAGTTTGAGAAGTATAGGTATAAGTTCTATGTATGTTTGGTAGAATTTACTGGTGAAGCTGTCTGGTGCTGGACTTTTGTTTGCAGTGAGGTTTTTTTGTTTTGTTTTAATAACAGAATCTATTTCACTTCTAGTGATTGGTCTGTTCAAATTATGTTTCTTCTTGACTCAAATTTGGCAGGCTGTATATTTCTAGACACTTGTCCATTTCTTCTTGGTTGTCTAATTTGTTGGCATATCACTGTTCATAGTATTCTCTTATGTGTTTTGGTTTTTGTGGCTTTTTGTTTTTTGTTTTTTGTGGTATTGGCTGTTGCTTCTGTTTCATTTCTTAGTTTGTTTATTTGGGCCCTTTCTCTTATTTTCTTGGTGAGCCTGGCTAGAAGTTTGTCGATATTCTTTGTCTTTTCAAAAATCTAGCCCTTGGTTTTACTGATCTTTTCTATTTTTATCTCTATTTGATTTCTTTCCCTCTGATCTTTCTCAAAGAAGTGACTTTGGGATTTTTTTGATTCTTCCTTTTCTAATTCTTTTCCTCTTTCTGTTTATTTGAGATTTTTCTTGTTCCTTGAGGAAGGCCTGAATCGCTATGTACTTCCCTCTGAGAACTGCTTTTGCTGCATCACATAGATTTTGGAAGGTGGTGTTTTCATTGTCATCTGTCTTGAGGTATTTCCTGATTTCTTCTTTGGTTTCATCATTGACCCACTGGTTTTCTGGTAGCATGTTGTTCAGTCTCCATGTATTCGTTCTTTTCCCAGTTTTCTTTCTGTGGTTGATTTCTAGTTTCATATCATTTTGGTGATAAATGATGCTTGAAGTCATTTCTATCCTCTTAAATGTGTTGAGGTTTGTTTCCTGATCTAGTATGTGGCCTCGCCTACAGAACGTTCCTTGCACACTTGAAAAGAATGTGTACTCTGTTTATTTGGGGGATGTAGTGTCCTGTAGATATAAATTAAGTCCAAGTGGTCTGTTGTGTCATTTAGGGCCTCTGTTGCCGTACTGATCTTCTGTCTGGAAGATGTGTCCGTTGATGTCAGTGAGGTGTTAAAGTCTCCTAGTATTATAGTATTCCTGTTAATTTCTCCCTTTATGTCTGTAACTATTTGTTTTATATATTTAGGTGCTCCTATATTGGCTGTATATATGCCAACTAGTGTAATATCCTCTTCTTTATTGATCCCTTTATCATTATATAATGTCCTTCTTTGTCTTTATGGACTTTGTTTTAAGTCTATTTTGTCAGATATGTGTATTGCTAACCCCGCTTTCTTGTTGTTTCCAGTTGCCTGAAATAGCCTTCCATCTGCTCACTTTCAATCTGTCTGTGTCTTGTGCCCTGAAGTGAGTCTCTTATAGGCAGCATATTGTAGGTTCTTGGTTTTTTTTTCTTTTTTATCCATTCAGCCACTCTGTCTTTTGATGGGAGCATTTAGTCCACTGATATTTAAAGTAATTATTGATAAGTATGTACTTACTGCCATTTTAAACCTTGTTTCCCAGTTGACTTTGTAGTTCTCTATATCTTTCCCTTTGGCCATTTTAATTATGCTACGTCTTGGTGTCACTCTGTTTGGGTTCTTCTTGTGTGGGACCCTCTGTGCTTCCTGTACCTGGATATCGCTTTTCTTCTTTAGGTTTGGGAAGTTTTCAGCCATAATTTCTTCAAATACATTTTCTATCCCCTTTGCTCTCTCCTCTTCTTCTGGTACCCCTATTATGCATATGACTGTGCACATTATGCCTATGATTATGCATATTACGCATGCTTTCTATTATCCTATATAAAGGATGATATAATGTTTCATATATTTCTTATATAATGTCTCATATGTTTTCTTCAGTTTTAAAAATTTGTCTTTCTGTCTGCGGTTCTGATTTGGTGATTTCCGTTATTCTATCTTCCAGATCACTTATTTATTCTTCTGCTTTGGTTAGTCTGCTATTTATTGCTTTTAGTTTGTTTTTTATCTCAGCAATTGAGTTGTCTAGATTTGATTGATTTCTCTTTATAGTTTCTAGTCCTTGTTGCAGGGATCTGCATTTCTATCAATAATCTTTCTTAATTTCTTTAGCCTTTCTCTTACCTCCTTTCTGAATCTGGGGACTAGTAGACTGGTGAGGTCTCTTTCATTATTTGTTCCTTCGGGGGATTTCTCTTGTTCTTTTCGTTGGGAAGAGTTCCTCTGTTTTTCATTCCACTTAACTTTCTTTCTCTCTGAATTTAGGAGAAGCATGAATCTACTGTGTTCTTGAAGGGGTGTTTTTAGGTTGGAGGATCCCTGTGTAGATGGTATGAGTCCAATATTTTTCGTGCAAGGGCTGGTTTTGGTGTGGGTGCTTGCCATGTATTTCCTTAAAGTGTGCTGGCCCTTGTTCCCTTGATAGGGGGTGTGTTTGAAGTTGTGTTGACCAGAGCCTGCACTGGTTGTTGGCTGGGGCCTCCTCTTTGCTCGATGGCTGTCACAGCCCTGTTGGGGCTGGGGTCTGCTTCCCAGCTGTTGGAGTAGAAGCCCCGAGGGTCAGGTTCAGTCAGGTTCCATTGCCCCTGAGCACACGCCCAGATGCAAAGGAGGTGACCACTGAAGCTAATGAGGTCCGTGTGGTCACCAAAAACCTATGTGCCTCCCGTGCAGGCATCTATGGTCCTGCCCAGAAGCAGCCCAAGGTTGCATCCCTTGCTCTGTTGTGTTTTCATCCCAGACCTAGTGCTGGGCTGTGGTGTGGAGTAGGCTGGTGCTGGGGGCCGGGGCCCTGTGGCTACAGGAATTGAGGTGGTTGTGCCGCTGCCTGGAACCTGGGCTGCCTCTGTGAAAGACCTCTCCCAGGACCTGTCAGCTCCAGATCTGGCTCCAAGCTATGGTGTTGTGTGAGCGGAGCAGGTGTGCTCCCACCGTGAAATGAACGGCTGCATACTCCTGCCAAGAGCCCGTCCAACCGAGATGCAGTGCCCAGCTGCTGTGCCTTTCCATGGTGCTATCTGGTGCACGTGCTGGCAAAGTCCACCATAGGCAGACCTGCCCCCACTGTGTGCACACTGACAATGGGCACTGTGGCAGGACCTGCCCCCACTATGTGTGGGCTGACAATGGGCTCCTTGGTTTGGCCCAGACCATACCCCAGGCCCTCCGGGCTGTCTCCACACATCTAGATCAAGTCCTCTCCCTGGACCTGTATACCTAAGATTCAATGCTCAGCTGCTGTGCGCATCTGTGGCCCCACCACCTTGTGTGTGCTTTGGATTGGGAAGTGCAGCAAGGCAGCAGCCGCCAGTGCCAGTCTCTCTCTGCCCTGATTGTTAGCAAGCCAGCATCCATGCGTTCCTTGTGAGTAGAATTTAGGCTTTTCCATCCCCTCCATCTATCCCAGTGGCTTTTCCGGCAGGCAAGGGGGCTCCCCGAGGCAAGGGTCTGCCTATGTGTACCTTTCCTCCTCTCTCCCAGGGGTGCCAGGACCGTCCTCATACCTTTAAAATTTTTTCTGTCCTTCCTGGATACGTAGAGATATTCCTTGCAGCTTAGGTTGTGTAGGAGATGTTCTGCCAGTTTCCAGTTGGCTTTCTGTGAGAATTGCCTCACATGTAGGGGTATTTTTATTGTGTTTGTGGGGAGAGGTGAGCTCCACATACTCCTGCTCCACCATCTTGATCCCCCTCCCCATTTGGGAGACTTTGAATTGCATCAAAGTGTCCCATATAAAAACAGATACACTAGACTAAATTAGAATTTCAGAATCCAGTGATAGTCAACTATTGCAAGTGCCTGTCATTTTTTAGAGAGCACAGGATATGCCATGTTTTTCCAGATTTTGTGGGAAAAAAAGGTAGAGCATCATGTACATTTTAGATTATCGCTGGCCCCAAACAGGCTACATGAAGTAGATAATTAAAGAATCATCTGGTGGTGTTACGGAAATGCAAAGTTCATTGACATAATTTATTCCTCAAAGCCTGCTTTTATTCTAAAGAAAACTGGCAAAGGTCACTCATTTACATCATATGGGAACATATCCACCAGCAGTAGATGCCAGAGTGATATCGTAACAAGGAAACAATGTGGCTGTTCACGTAAAAACCCATCTCACAATACTTTCAAAGTCTATAGTTAGAATTATATGTGGGGGTGTAGCAAAAAAATAGTTACAATGAGTGGATAACAAGAGCCAACCTAGGACCACTTCAATTCTCCCTGTCTGATAATTTTTGAAGCCTTGAAACACACTTATTTAATTTTTAAATAGTCTTCACGCAGATGGGATTTTCAAACTGTATCAGAGAATCATACCATCACAAATGTCATAGTCTATGAGCAAAAACCCTGTAAGGAATCCCTGCCTTCTCGCCCCTTTCCATCCTTTGGCCTCAAAAGAAGTTTTCACGGTGGATGTAATTTTCTGTTTAGAGGCTGTGGTAGTCCCCAAGAATGGGCTCATCACCTAGAGCTGTTAAAATTTACACTGTGCTGGGGGAAGGGAGCACACTGAGTACTCTGACAGGGAGCACTATCTACAATTGTTTCTCTTCTTTCCCATTGCTTGACACTGACAGTAAAGTCATTTCTAGTTAATTAACGAGCTTCTTAAAGGAACAAAGAAAAACATGTTTCGATTACCATTTCTATGAAGGCACAGCAATATCTCATAAGTTCTCTTGGATAATGTTACCAGATTAAGTCAATTTTACTTTCTGAAAGTAAATTCACATAGGATCTCTACTTGAGTTGTACATATTTGTGTTTGAACCAAAAGCATTTGAGTATTTGTGTTTAATTTAGCAGTATCACAAATGTCTGTTATTCTCCTTTCCCATTTCTCCGTGTTAAACAAAGCCACTAGCACTGACCTCCAAAACGTCCACCCCAAAACAGAAATATAAAAGAAGTAAAAGTTGTTCCCGGTAAACCTTGCCAAACAACATTCAAGAAAAATAGCTTATCAGCCTGCCTCACCTAAACAGACACAGCACCTGATACATGCAGTGCCTAAACTGCCTAGCTCATATAAGCTGTGTTCATACAGGTGTTTACCCATACATAGCCTTAGCGTCCCTTCCCCAATGTATGTTAGAAAGAGCTGACGGGCACCCACTGCTGTAACTAAATATATTTTTAAATCCTAAAATAACTCCTGATAATCATCGCAGGGAAAGAATAAATGATACGACCTTTAGTTCTGACAGGAGAATATCTGACCCTTCCCAAGTAAAGTTATAATAGAACTCCAGGGTTTGCCTTTTGGTGAAAGAAGTTGACCTCAATCACCATTAGTGGATTTGTCCATTACAGAAGCAACAGTTGGGACAGACATCAGGTCTTGATATCGGATTCCATCCAGTGATTGTATACAGATGCTTCCTAAATCCATCTTGAGGTTTCGTAATAGGCTCTACTGTAAACACGTGGCTCCATTTTCATACCCTGCATTTACATGTGTCTCATAAATAATTTTCCAAAATTATCCAAGTAACAGCAATGTGCCCAAACAGAGTCACTCCAAAAAATCACTACTTCCTTCAACAGGCTTAGAACTACAAACACAGTCTGTTATCCTTACTAGTATATTCAAATTTAACCATGGTGCAAATTTGGTCTGTTGTATTTTCTTCAGGTTATTTATGTAGCCATGCCACGTTGCAGGGTGCTGGGAAAATAATCCCACTGCTTGTATAGCATTAAGTTTGCCTAAGCCAGCAAACACGCAATATCACATCAAATCTCTTTTGGATATACAGACAGATCTTCCGTTTTCCGCACCAATCAGCAAAAGAGGTGTTTGTAAAACTGCAATAATAAAAAAAAAAAACTAAAGTATATTGTATATTCTCCTTTCCCTTTCTCTGTCCTTTCTAGGAAGATGCAAACAAAATATAAATGCAGTAATATCAAATTCAGATTCTGCTCACTTTTAACTTTTGGAATTCCGTAAAGAGCCATAAAGTCTGCAATATTTCTCTTTAGAGAAAAAGAGCCATAAAGTCTGCAATATTTCTCTTTAGAGAAAAAGAGCCATAAAGTCTGCAATATTTCTCTTTAGAGTGTTTAAAAATAAAAGAAGGAAACGTTTTCAACTAACGTCTAGCATTTTATACCACCTTTTATATACACAAATACTTCACTTATTAAGGATAAGTTTATATTTATACCTTAAAATGAATCCGAGGGCCTTACCTGGCTTCAGCTTGGATTAGTTCTAATTACTGGTTGTACTGGAAATTATTTAAATGGCACTTTAAAGAGGTCCTCTATGATCTCAACTTTTTAGTAACTGCGGATGGCTTTCCAGTTAGTCTGAATAAGGAAGACTGAATTATTATTAATTTTCTTTGGAGACTCTTGTGGGTGATCAAAACACAAAGTCTGGAGCCAGGGTGCCTGGGAGTAAACCCTGGTTTGGCACCTATAGGTTCAGTTACCTCTTAGGCAAGTGACTTAACACATCTGTGCTTCCACCTTCTCATCTGTGAAAACTGGAATAATATTCATAGTACCTAGTTTATAGAATTGCCACTATTAAAGGAGTTGACGTTTTAAAGTGCCTGACACATAGTAATCATTATATACATTTGTTTTCAAATTAACAGCTAAAATTCGCTTATTGAGTTTGCTTTAATTTCTCTTAGACTTGCATGAAATTACAGCAATAAAGCTTACCTGTACCCACCGCTTAGGTTTTTGAAGTGGTCCCTAAAATATGGCAATGGTTATGGATTTAGGGAGGAACTAGTCCATTGCTATGTGTTAATTTATGTGTTAAATTTCACGTGTTATTAGGAAAAAGAATTAGCACACGAAAGAAGCACATTAGCACATTAAAAAGGGGTTGGGGCAGGTGAAGCCAGCTTGTGTTCTGAGGAAGATCATCCGGAGGCACCACCATCAACGGGAAGCCCAGGAATGTGGGCAATCTCAGGTCTCCAGGTCTCGTGAAGAGAACGGCCTCCTGAAACATGCAGCCGGGAGAACCCTGCTGTCACTCTCCTACACTCAGGAGGCTGACCCAGCTTTTGAGCACCGTGGGCTCCTAAGGCTATGGTCACGCGGATGCGGCCATCAAGTGGCAGGCCCTGACAGTTATGTGGCAGGCCCAGACCTACTGGCCATGTCAGCACCATGAGCCCTTAAACCCTGAGCTCGTGTAGTCTCTCTGGACCTATTGCCACTATGATCATGTGGTAGATCCAGCTTTTCAAGTCTCTAGAGCATGGCAGACTCCTAAACCCTGCCCATCATGTAGATTCATCCTGTATGTGGCCCTCACTAGCTAGTGGCATGTGGAAGCCTCAGCCCTCCAAGTCACAAAGGTGACCTGCTTCTGAGTGTCGTATGGATGCTATGGAAGGTCACATATCCCCCTTGGTCACACATCAGGCTCAGCCATCTCCATTTCGTGAAGATTGCTGGCTACCAGAATCTTCAGATCCCTGAGTCAACACGGATGTGGCCGCTACCATCACATGGCAGGCAAAGCGCCTGCCGTCACGTGAACACCGCACCTACCCTTCGGCTGTTGGCTGTGTATATTCTACGGTCATGGGACATGCTGCGGTCTCCTGAGGCTCACTTCTCTCAGTCACAGTTCACGATAGAGGGCTCCTGAACCCTGAGGTCACCTGCATCCTTCTACTCTGTGGCCTCCGCCAGCCAAGCCCCTGGAAGTCAGGTAGGGCCCCACAGCGGCGCGTTGCGTTACGTTACGTTACGTAGGACGCGCAGTCACGTGACGCCATAAGGTCGCGACCGAGGGGGGCGCCCTTTCAGCGTGTGGAGAGCCTGCCAAATGGTCGGTAGCTCGGCTTAGCCTTCTGAGGAGTCAGACCGAGGGGTGAAGAAGACCTTTAGCATTCAGGTACTTGTCCTGGCTGACGGGGAACTTTGATGAGGCTCTGGCTCCGATGCCAATCGTTCCACCGACTTTCATATTCTGCCACGGTAGGCGGTAGACTGTAGGCGGTAGTCGGGTAGGAGGGGCGCCCGCCGGTACTAGAGGTTTACTCAGAATTGGCGGGACAGCGGGCGGCAGGCGTTCATGGGCTCCTCTCGGCAGCTAGGCTCGGGAAACTGGGTGGACCCCTCCCTTCCCCCTTCGTTCCCAACCCCCACATTAAAGCCCTACTCTTGCTTATCTCTCTTCCGTATTCGTATTCACTGCCTGCCATGTGATGGCGTCCTCTGTGCTCCTCTGACCACGTTTGTTATTAGGGACACCAGAGAACTCCTAGATGCCAGTTCGTATTGATGATTTCAAATCTGATGTGAATTTCTGTCTCTTAATTTGTTCTGTAGAGAGAGGCAAGGAGAGAGACTTTTTTTAATTTGATATTTTTTCAGTAAAAGTGTGAAAGTAGCCAGCACCTTAAGGTTCAGAATTTGTTTTCTGTATTTGCTTTGCCGATCAGTAGCTTTTCGAAGTGTGTGTGGGGTGGGATGCCATAATCTTTTACTGCTTGGACTCTCTAAACGGCTTATATTAGTCCAGCCAGACACTATTGCCTTCTGATTTTCCTCCTGACTTTCTAACCATTCCTTGTTACATTCCTTGAAAGCTCTCCCCTTTCCTTCGTGTGGGAAAAAAACAGTGAATTTATTTAAGAAAACCATATTAAGTAAAATTATAGATGATACATTTCATAAAAATCACGTAGATGGTACTTAATGAGTAAAATGCAGCAAGTAAAAGATGGTGTTTACATTTGTGAGGGATTTAAATATGGTTTGAGAGATGGTTAAAGCGGTGATATATATATTTTTTCTTATATAATAGCCATTTCTTTCCTCTCATTTCAGCACTTTCAGGTTTGCTCTACAAGACACTATGTCTGAGAGACAGCAACAACAAAAATGTTTTTATCCATCGAAGAAATATGGGACATACAAAAATGAAGGTAAAAAGGATTTCTATATTGTCATATTTTTAAGATAATATGCCACTTGAATCTCAAAGAATAGGGTAGTGTCTTAGCTTGTTCAGGCTGCTGTAGTAGAACACCATGGACCGGGTGGATTACAAATTACAAAAATTTATTCTTCACGGTTCTGGAGTCTGTGAAATCCAAAATCAAGGCACCAGTAGGTTCAGTGTCTGGTGAGAGCCTGCTTCCCGGTTCATAAAGGGCTGTCTTCACGCTGTATCCTCACATGGCAGAAAGGGCAAGGGAGCTCTCTGGGTCCTCTCTTGTAAAGGCACTAATCACATTCATGACGGCATCTCCCTCGTGACCTAATCACCTACCAAAGACTCTACCTGCAAATACTGTCACCTTGGAGACTAGGTTGGTACATAAACATTCAGTCTGTAGCAGGTAGTTTCCTCAAGCTATATGGGAAAGGAACATTTTTCCACAGACCACTGGAAGTACTAGTGTTCCTCAGAAAACCTGTTGGGAAAGCCTGTTCAAAGTCAATCTCTTCTGCTGCATTAATACCTTGTACCTTTGTTTACTAAGAAGAATGTATGCTTACTAATAATTATAATCTGTTCTTCTCATTAAGAAACCACTTATTGCTAACTCATGTTATCTTATGTCATTAGTCATTCTCTCTTTTGCTTAATCTTTCCAGTTTTTCACTCTTTACATATAACCTCAATTTATGTTTCTGATATCATGACGGCAAGCAATAAGTGCATATGTGCTAGTCATTAGGAAGTCTTAAAAATAAAATAAAATGCCCCACTCTTGAAGAGATGATACAACTTACCCGTAAGGATGAGTGGATGAAATAGCTCTCATTTTATACCAATTTTCCACTCTTTTTCAAAACTAGTTTGTTATTATTATTTAATCATTATAGCTGCCATTTTTGAGTTCCTGTTTTATGTCAAGCACTGTGGCAACCTTGTCATACCAGTTTTCTCGTTTAATCCCCAGAAAAATCCTGAGAGGATGTTAGTTTAATTTACAGATAAGATACAAGAATCAAGATAGGCTAGATTATGCTGTGGTAATAGACAGTCCCCGTATCTCAGGGGCTCATTCCTCACTTCGACTACATGTCCATGGCAGGTGCATGCCCCTCACAGGATGGTGGACTTTGGGGGTCTGAGCCATTCTTACTGGAATGACTTGGAGACCCAAACTGACAGAGCAGCCATCATCTAGAAAGCTGTCAGTCTCTGTGCCTGAGGGGAAGAGGACCCTGCAAGGTCTCAATCCAACAAGCATATGTTCTGGCCCAGAAATAGCACATGTCACTCACAGCCCATTAACCAGAACCAGTCACATACACAGCCCTGCCCAAACAAAGGAGGTCAAGAAGTACCAGCTCTTCCAGGTCGCCGGAACAGGGACCAATGGAAACACATGGCAAACAGCACTACCGCACGATGGAATTGAGGCTCAGAGAGGTAAACTACTCGCCTAAAATCACATACGCAGTAAGTGACAGAACTTCACTGGATTATTCTATCAAATACTTGACAAGTCGATGTCTGAGATTGCTTGTGTCTGAATCACCTTGATGAGGGAGGTCTCTAGCCCTGTTCAGGCACCCGACGTAGTTGGTCAGCCGGGGCACTGCGGTAGCTGTTATATAGCTCCCTTTTACTCTTTCCCCTCGGCAACGTTATTTCGGAAGGAAAGTGGGTTCTTGCAAATGACTCTGACTCTTCCTATACACCGTACGTAGACCACATGCCCTTACTGCTCCCTTTAAAATGTGAATTTTTCCCTTTCATTGCTGGATTTTCCTGAAAACGAGTTGGTTGCCCGGCATTCTCCAAAGGTCACCAATAAGGTTCCTCTTTGTTGTTGTTATTGTTGATGAGTGTCATTATGAACTCCTGGCCTTTGAACATGTTGGTGGGCTTCAAACCACTGTTATGTGGTGTTGAGAAGAGGAGTGAAATGATTTGACTTGCTCTCTGCTGCTGGGTTGAAAAGAGACAGGTAAGGGAGCCAGGATGAAAGCAGAGGGGCCAGCTGGACAGCAGTACAGTCCAGGAGGTAGCTGTTGGTATCTTGGCCAGGGTGGTGGTAATGAAGGTGGTGAGAAGTGGCTGGCTTCTGGACATACTTTGAGAGAGGGGCCGAGAGAATCTCCTGACCAGTTGGATGTGGAGTGTGGGAGAAAGAGAGCACGCCAGGCCCCCTCCGAGGTTTGGGGACTGAGCAAGTGGCATTTGTGGGTCAAATGCCCTATCTGTGTTTCCTTTCACTTCCAGTGCCACACACGGAAAGTCCCAAGGTTGTGAGTAGCAGGATTGCCCTGACAGCGGGCCACACAGGGAAAGCGAGGGCTCCCCAGAGGAGTTCATCTGAGGCCTGGTCGTAATCACTCCATCGTGGAGTGATCAGCAGTGGGCGGATCTTTGCTCATAAGCGTGCCCTGAGACAACATGGAATAGTTAATGTACAAAAGGCACAGCACACAAACCTAGAGAACCTTAAGTATTACAACCCAAAGGAAGCTGGTTTGTAACAGTGTAATTACCATAATCCTCCCTCCCCACAAGCCACTAGTATGATTATCTGCTGGTTCACTGTTTCAGTGGAATGCGTTAAAAATAAAATACCCTCAGTGAATCCACCCATGGGAGAGAGAATTGACGCGATCTTATTTCTGCAGGTGCGGAAAAACTTCCAAATCTTTTCCCATGGTGAATTAGATATGCTGGAGGGGAGAATTTGTGGGTGGAGGGGTGAACAGCAACACAACTACTAGGAGTGAAGACAAGGTGAGGTATACCCAGGACACTTTCTAAGCGTGCCTGTAGCTTCAGTATCCAGTACAGTAGATGTCAGAGTAAAGAAAATGAACAAGAGCCAAAGAGAGGCCTTACAGAATGGTGAAAGGATCAGTACACCAGGGAGACATAAAGATCCTAAATGTGTATGCACCAAACAATGGAGCCTCAAAGTACATGAAGCAAAAACTGATGGAGATGAAAGGAGAAAGTGCCAGATCTATAATTATAGTGGGGGCTTTCCACACCTACCTCCCCCTTAGCAAGTGACAGAATTACTAGAGAGAAAATCAGCAAGGATATAGGAGACCTGAATAACACAGTAAACTAATGAGATCTGCATGACATAAATAGAACAGTCTGCCCAACAACAGCAGAATACAGTTTTTTTCCCCGAGGGTCTCTGTAACATTCACCAAGTTAGACCATCTCCTCGACCATCAGACAAACCTCAATAAATTCAAAAAGGATTGAGGGACTTCCCTGGTGGCACAGTGGTTAAGAATCCACCTGCCACTGCAGGGAACACAGGCTCAAGCCCTGGTCAGGAAGATCCCACATGCCGCGGAGCAGCTAAGCCCGTGCGCCTCAACTATTGATCCTGCGCTCTAGAGCCCGCGTGCCACAACTACTGAAGCCCGCATGCCTAGAGCCCGTGCTCCGCAATAAGATAAGCCGCCACAACAAGAAGCCCGTGCACCTCAACGAAGAGTAGCCCCCGCTAGCCGCAAGTAGAGAAAGCCCGTGTGCAGCAACAAAGACCCAATGCGGCAATAAATAAAGAAATAAATTTATTTAAAAAAAATTAAAATTAAAAAAATGATTTCAAATCTCCCAGAGTGTGTTCCCTGGCCATGATGGAATCAAATTAGAAACCAGTAATGGAAAGCAAAAAGAAGAATCCCTAAACACTGGGAAATGGTGGTTGACACATCATTCCAGGTTATCATTCACACCCTTGTTATAGAAGGGCTGAAATTAGGAAGAGTTGCCTGCTGAGCTGAAAGGCATTTCAGGCTGGCCCGAAAGAGAGCTCACTCTGGGTCTTTCAAACAGAGTATTGTTCAGGGCAAGGCTGGAGGGAGGGAGACAGTTCAGGAGGCCGTTACATCAGTGCCACCTGACATTACAGCTCCAAGTGCACTGGCAAAGGAAGTCCAGCTAGCTTGCTGGTTGTTAGTGGAATCGGTTTGGCGGCTCCTTGGATTTGGGAAGCATGAGACAGGTATTGGTGTGGTTGCTGGAAAGTCCTGAGAGAAGGCAAGATTCGGGTGCCTTCCTGGTATATATATGACTGGTGTCCAGTCTAACCCATGGACGCATACACCTCGGTTCTTTATCAGTCCTGTTCCACTGTTTTAAAAGTTTCAATGCAGTTGTCCTCTCCTCCTTCTCCTCCCTCTTTGTCCTCCTTGTCGTCCTCTTCCTCATCCTGCTCCTCCTCGATTCTTCCCCTGATAGTGCCATCTGTCGGATAAGGCTGTCCTCTCTGGACAGGCAGAAGAGTGTCCTTTCTGAGGCTTGTGGGACTGGTCCCTTAGGCCAGGTTGGCACTTTGCCTGCCCTACCATGCTGTTAGCCTAAGACATGGTACGTGGTAAGTGGACCACAGATGTGTCTGCAAACTTGTATTTTTGTTCCTCTTTTCAGAATACAGTGATGGTGGTAGACCAGCTCAAGGAAGAAAGAAAGGTTGGAGTTCTTTCCCAGGTAATTCTGGCGAGAGGAGCCCCCATTATGAACACGATAGATGTGAGCCTCAGCCCTCACAGCTCAAGGAAGATGATGGAAAGGTCGTGAAGAAGGATGTCCAGGAGGACCCCGAAGTAAGACAGTAAGTGACCAGGCAGCAGGGTTTGTGCACAGCAGCCCCTGGGACTATGCACCTCTCTCTCGCTCCGTCGACTTGTTTTTCTTCTCTCACTGCAAATCTGAGGCATGCTAGAAGTGAAATAATGGTTGAGCAATCCTAATTGTAGTGCTGGTGTCAAAGACACGAGGGTGTACAGAAGACTTTCTTAGCACTTATGGCCACTCACCCGCCTTCTCTCCACATCCCCCCTGCAGCTCTCCCTGTACCATCCAAGGCAACAAAAGAGGAGTGAGATGGCACAGTGAAGGCCGCATGCATACTACTGTGTGGAGAAAGACAAAACCTCTGGAGAGAAAAATGGGGGAGAGCACACAAGATGGAACCCCAGGGAGCTGGTTCAGGGTCACAGTGAGTATCCTGAAAAATGTATGGAATGTGCAAGAGAGAAAAGCCCCGGGGGAGTTGTGTTGGTCTCATGTAGAGATGCTGGGTTATTTCACTGGGGACAGTTTGTAATCTGTCCCTTTTACTAGCAGCAGTTAACAGTCTTGTTCATCTAAGGGCAGATTCAGAGAAGCAATGTAAAGGGAACAGGCTGACCGTGAGGAGAACGGAGGAGCCTGTCTCAAAGCAAAGGTGGAAACTACTGCCAAGGATATGGAGCAACTCCACATTGGAGGTCTCAGCTTGGCAAGCTGAGTGTGGGAGATGGAGGGCCGAGCCTCTGGAGACCTTGTCTGAGGGGCAAGCAGTGTCTGCACCGGGTAGGATCTCCTGGAAATTTATAAAAGGAAGATCATCACTGACACCTTGATTATGTGGAAGAGAGTTTGACTGGAGAGAAAGAGTATTTAGGAAATCCGTATTATGCACACCCATAAGAAATCATGCCAGTGGTCCCTTCTTTACAAGCCCTTTCAAGCTCAGTAGAAGGCCGGAAAAGAACAGGAAAAGGTTCGTCCTCCAGCCTAAATTCCCTGTTGTCTGTCCTCTCTCCCATCGCTTCTTTTCATCCTTAGATTCCTCATGGGATAAAGTATGACAGGACATGGCTAATGAGCTCAATCCAGAGACAATGCAGTGTCCCCTTCACTCCAGTGGACGTAAGACAGGATGCCGAAGCCAGACGCGTGGGCACAGGGAAGGGGGAGAGAGAGACCTGGTTCAGCAGGGTCTGCTGGCTTCTGAAACTATTGCTGTTGCTTTCAATCCCTGTAGTTCCACTTTGTGAAAAATGAGGCTCGATTCTTTGTCCAGGAAGCTAGCACTGCCTCTGCATTGATGGATGTCAGCTACAAGATTCGTGACGAGGAGAGCCAAGAGGTGTGTGTCGAGGGCGTTACGTGTACCTCATCCTGAGGAAGGAGTACAGGCCAGGGGCTGGTTTTCTTCTTTGGAACTAGAGTTCCTGGTGCTTACCCCACCTCTTCTTGCTGTAGATACCTGTCTTTGTCAGGCCCTCCGCTGTTCCCTACTCTGTGCGGTATAAGTTGAAGCCAGAAGAAATGGAGCAGCTAAAGGTAATGCAGATGCAAGGCATGTTGTGTGCCAGTGCTCAGACCCACCTCTCCTTCCTCCAGACCCCCGTCCCCCTCGCCCCCGATTTCCCGGCCACCACCACAGCCTCAGAGCGGCTCTCTCCATCTCTCACTCTGCAGCTGACTTTGATCAAACGATTTGATGTCTCCAAGCTAGCTCTTGACCTGCAGAGGCTCTACGTTGACCCAGGTACGGCTGACAACAGTAATTCTAGGGCATGCGAGGGCAGAGGGGTCTTCCTGGAGGGAGACTTAGGGATGGTAACGTGGGGAGGGGCTGGTGCTGGCCTCACACCCCACTCAACCATCTGATTACCTCCCCTCTCCTTCCTGAAGACTTGGTGGGCTATGATATTGATATAATTCTGAATCGAAGAAGCTGCATGACTGCCACCCTGCAGGTCATCGAAAAGTATTTCCCTGAGGTGAGGCTGTAGGCCCAGTGCTGGTATTAGGGTAGGGGGTGGAAGAGATGGGGAGGAGGGCAGATTTGTCTCCAAGGTCCTAGATAGTAACCTTCACTCTACCTCTTCTTGCCCCAAAGCTGTTGTCCTTGAACTTGAGCAGCAACAAACTGTACCAGCTGGATGGCCTGTCTGATATTATACAGATGGCCCCCACGGTCAAGATCCTGAACCTCTCCAAAAATGAGGTGAGAAGAGGGAGCCAGGTCAAAGTTGGGTTGAGAGTGGGGGGGGGCATGTTAGTGGCCATCAGAGTGATGACAGGAGGCAGGTGAAGGTACCTGTGTGGGAGGGAGGGGTCTGGGGGTGCAGGGATCCGGATGTCCCTCTTTCCCTGGGATTCCTTTTCCCACTTCCGCCCCATATTTCTCAGCTGACGTCAATGCAGGAGTTGAGCAAGATGCGAGGGCTGAAGCTTGAAGAGCTGTGGCTGCAAGGGAACCCGTTGTGTGACACCTTCCCAGACCAATCCACCTATGTAAGGTCAGTGTGAACACCCTGCCACCCTTCTTGGTGACCTTCACCCATGGGAGCCTAGACTATCTGTGACAGTGCCCCTTTGCCAAAGGTGGCAGCCCTGGTCTTCTGGGAGGATCACAGGCCCCACCTTCTGCTCTCTCTGTTCCTATCACAAGTGAGGAGTTTTCTTCCCCTGACCTGCTCACCTCTGCAGGCGCTCTGGGGTCTGTTTCCAGCTCTCCGCGCCGAGATATATTCAGAGGGCTTCCTGAGGCAGGGGTGGAAGGCAGAGGGCAGAGGTGGTAGAGGAGACAGAAGGACAGGCCTCTCAGGGGCACTTCCCATCCCTCCCTGCACATGTCACATCATCCCGCCTGGGCCTTCACAGGAGCCCTGGGCAGCCTGAGACAGGTATGATTCCTCAGATAAAGAACCAACTCAGAGAGGTGCAGGGGTCATCGGGAGAGAATACGGTGATCTTCAGAGGGGGCCACGGATCCTCAGCCCCATACTGAGCTGGGACCTGACCCTTTCCTCCTTCTGGGGAAGATGTGACCCCATGGCTGCTCGGTTTCCCATGCCCAAGTCTGGCTGAGCTCACACAGGTGACAAAGTTTCAGCCAGCATCCAGTGGGCCCCCAGCCCAACATGTGCATATTTTCCATTCCCACCTGGTGTGTTTGGGCGATTCTGGAGCAGGTGAAGAGCCGCAACAAGTGTGCCGTTTCCCCTTTCTTCTCTCTTCTTCCCTGACCCCAACCACGGGAGAGCTTCTTTCCCTTCCCTTTGTTGCCTCTCTCTCCCCTGTCTCTGTGCCCCTATGTCTCTCTCATCTCTCCCTTCCTACCTTCACTCCCTTTCTGTCTTCATCCCCTCCATCTCCCTCCTTGAGCCCCACCTCACTCACCTCACTGGCCCAGCATCCTGGGCCATCCCTGGGGGGTGTCGGGGTCTTGCCAGAGTGCTGGACCCCCAGTGAGGTACCAGAGCCCCGGGCTCCCACTCCATCCCCTCTTCTCCCCACAGCCTTCAGAGGGGCCCTGGAGGACGGGACGGAGGAGAAGAAGCCCTGCAGCATGGGTTTGAAATGCTGGTCCCTGTGGCACTAAAAAAGGGAGTCCGAGTAGTCTGGGTGGGAGCTACCTAGGCGAAGGAGAGGAAGGGAGGGAGGGAAGGAATATTAAAGTGAAGGTACTGAGAGAGATGAGGAGACAGTGCCTTTCAGACAGTAAGATGACAGATGCTCAGTGCTCAACAGGCAAGTGGACCGAAAACCCTTAAAATCAGGAGCAGAGATGGGCAAAGGGTGCTGCTGGATTGGCCAGAACACACTGATCTCTGTTTATGGTATTACTGTTTTAACTCAAAGGAAGCATTGCAACCTTGAACTATCAACCACCTGTTCTCTATTTTTGGTTTTGGACAGGGCCATCAGAGAATGTTTCCCGAAGTTGTTACGCCTGGTAAGTGCCTACGAAAATCATTGTCCCTTTCGAATGTCGGTGGCCTCTGCACCTGCCCTCAAGCCCTTTGGGTCTTGCCTAGATCACATATTAGCATCAGAACCTTAACCATTTTGGGGGACATGGTCTCCTGAAAATGACATGGATATACTTGCTGGAAAAATACCCATAAATACACACACGCACACACACAAGTTGAATATAACACTAGAGACTTCCAGGACCTCATGATGAAGACATCCACTGTAAGCTTTCCCATGGAATTTCCAGGGCCCTTTCACACCTGACCTCTGACCCTCACCCTCCTGGGCCCATCATTTTCCCGGATCATCCAGGGCCACTCCCCTGGTCTCCACTCCTGACTTCCTCTTCCCTTCTCCAGGATGGCCAGGAGTTACCGTCACCAGTGACCGTTGACGTTGACACTCCCTACATAGTAAAGCTCTGCAAGGTGAGGAAAAGGATCAAACAACATTTGGGGTGTTGCAGGGAGCCTTTATCTACTGCATAGTCTCAAGTGCCGTTGATTCCAGGGAAGCTACTTTGGATCTGATGAGCTGAAGAGTCTAGTCCTGCAATTCCTGAAGAAGTAAGTATCTCTGGGAAGCTGAGCAAGGGGGGCAGGTCTAGGACAGGTGAGGCCACCTAAGCACAGGTCTGCTCAGGGGAGTTTTCAAGTCCATTTGAGGTCCAGACCACAGAGATAGACTGTTTTCATTGCTCCTCCTTAGGTACTACTTGATCCATGACTATGGAGACAGACAGGTTCTCGCGGGTGCTTATCACGAGGAGGCCTGCTTCTCCCTGACGATTCCCTTCCACCCCAAGGACCAAGCCCCGTGAGTATCATGGCACAGGCTGTGCTCCTGGGCCGTGTGGCTCCCCAGCAGACACAGGCCAGTTCCTGCAAACACCCACCACCCACTGTTGCTCTTTGTCTCCTAGAAGCAGCTTGTGCGAGTATTTCAAGGACAGCAGGAATATGAAGAAGCTCAAGGACCCCTGTGAGTGTGATGGGAAGACTGGGTGGGAAAGGGCGGTGAAGGGGTCAATCATAGGGCCCAGGGCGTGGCAGCCCCTGACCTTCGCTCGCATCCCCTCCCCTCACAGACCTGCGGGTCCAGCTGCTGAAGCACACAAAACGTGTCATTGTGCACACCCTCTGTGTGTTGCCCAAGACTCAGCATGCCTTCAGCTCCTTCGTGGTGGACACGTGGTTCCAGACGGTGAGCGCCTGCTTCCTCCCTCGGGTGGGCCCAGGAAGCCGCAGGTGGGTGGGAGGTGGAGGTGGTGACTGGGCGCCTGGGCTCTTCCCTTTCAGGAAACGATGCTCTGCTTCTCTGTCTGTGGAGTGTTCAAGGCAGGTGAGTGTGTGTAGGCCCCCAGCGCAGATGCCCCACTGCTGCCTCCCCCTGGCCAGGCTCACACCCAGAACCACCGAGCGTCCCTGACCCCTTCCCTTCACTTCACTTTCTTTCCCCTTCCCTTCCCTTCCCTCCCCTTGTATTCCCTTCTGTTCCCTCCCCTCCCCTCCCCTCCGCCCGCCTCCATTTCCCCACTGTGTTCTCCTGCCCTCAGGCTTCCCACAGACAACCCAGGTCTGAGCTGTGTCCATGCCTGTCTGCCGTGCACACCCTGGGCGTTGGTGACACAGGCTGTGGATTTTGGTGGCTCTCATCCCAGATCCTTACTCTGAGAACTTGGGCCATTACTGAACCTCTCAGTTTCCTCATTTGCAAAATGGGGTAGTAGTATCCACCTCTTGGGCGGCTGTGAAAAATGCATCCCGTGAACTTGTGTAGTGGTCGTCTGGGGCCCTGTCACTGGGTGCAGACTGCTCCTATAGATGCCCTCCCCATTCCCGACACCCTGGCCCCCGTGAACAACTGCCCTCTCAGCATGAGTGTCCAGTCACACCCTGACTGGGGACCGCCGTGTGAGCGTGTACAGCACATGCAGCTGTAAGGGGTACTGTTGTTTGTTTGCTGTTGAAGTGGAAGGAAGTTCTAAGGGCTGTGTGCGTTCCTTCACCCGGACCTTCATCGCTACCCCTGCCCGCGACTGCAGGTGAGAGCCCTGTTGTGGGCGGGAATGCCCATCCCCGCCTGGGGCTCAGGGGCGTGGGAATGTGGTGGCAAAGACCTTAGGTTTACTCAGTATTGTGGAAAGCCAGCAGGGGGATCCCAGGAGCAGTCTAGCCTAGTGGTTAAGAAGAACATGGGCCTGGAATCGGCCTATGCGCTCACTCCTTGACCCAACACTCACTCGCTGTGTGACCTTGGTCAATTCACATGACCTCTGTGTGACTCAGTGTCTTCTTCTGAGAATGGGGATCAGACTGTCCACCCCTTGCACTGTGGTAAACGGTAAATGCGAAATTGCCCCTGGTTTGGGGATGAAACTATAAATCAAGTGAAGGTGGTAGACAGTCTCTCCAAAGGTAGGCTCTGTGGGGAGGGGCAGAGGTACCAGTCAAGGAACCTGGGAGACAGACACAGGAGGGACGAGGAAGGAATCTGGTTGCTGAGTGCCAGTGGGAGCAGAGTCAGTACTGGGGGTGTGGGTGTCCATCCACCAGTTGTCTGAGGGCCCATTTTTCCTTCAGTCTGTGCATCGTGAATGACGAGCTGTTTGTGAGGGATGCCGACCCCAGTAAGATCCAGAGTGTGTTCTCCATCCCACTGCCTACACCCACCTCCAGCTCCATGCACCCTCTCTCCCAGCAGCAGCAGGACATCATGCAGGCATCCTCCACCCCATCTGAGGTGAACTGCTAGTGGTCTCAGAAGTGAGTGCTGGGGTTGCATGGGGATAGGAGGGAGCTGGGAGGAGTAGAGGGGTGATTAATGGGAATTTTCAGGTAACTATTTTAAATCTATTTTTCCTTACAAACGTTTACTTGTGAGAAATACCCTAATTTCATACTAATACATTTCCATGTATTGTAAAATACAGGTATCCTATCTTATATACTGTTTTGAAACTTCTTTTATTATTAGTGCCAGCATAGTTTCTTTCAGTATATGTGAAGCTACATTATTCTTTCTAAGATCAATATATTAAACAATTGAATTCCAGGAAGCCATAAGCTGTTATTGATAGGCATTTAGCTTTTCGCCTCTTTTTCAGCATTACATGCAGTGGCATCTGCTCATTCTGGTACATACATGTTGGTAAACTTGAAGGCTTGCTCTTGTAGCATAGATGTAGCAGTGAAGTTGTGTGGTCAAGTGTCTCCAGTTTGGTCCTAAGGGAGGTCATCTATCCTCCCCCACTAGACGTGCTTTCAGTACAATGACTAGACTGTACCAGAGCCAAAAATTTCTTTACTCATCAAAAAGTGAATTCTGAGAATTCAGAGATAAGAAGAAATAGACCTCTAGGGTTTCAGGAAGGTGAAGGTGGACAGAAGTCAGGTGCCCTGGGGTTGACACTCACGGCTGCTGGCTCTGCTGACATCCCAATTCTTTCTCTTTACTTTCTTCAGTCCAAGGGCAAAATTCCAGATGTGACCCTCATCCACTGACCTGGGATCTTGAGAACAAATCTCTGCAAATGAGCCTTTAGATGTCAGTTTCATCCTCATCATATTTGTCACCTCTCTTGTCTTAACTGAAGCCATATCCATGACTAAGCTTGCAGTCCAGCTAATCAGGAAGCCAAAGTTTACCGTGTAGGCCTGCCCATTGTTTTTTTATTTTTCCAACGCATGATCCTTGTTCATCTTTATATTAAAGAGTAACATTGCACATTGTATGCTGTGTGTCTTGGATTGCTTTTCCCCTGACCCAACCATGAGTTAGTGGGGCCAGGACCAAAAGGTCCCATCTCCCACATCATCCCTGGCAGTCTCTAGCATTTATATCCAACCTACACAGTGCTTGAAAATTATAGAGTAAGGACTCCATTCCTGGACAACCCTAAAATCCACGTTTTGCCTCCCGATAACCTTCTCCCCATCACTTCAGTACTCACAAGTTGTGACCATTCTGATGTTCACTTCTATAAACAAATATAAGGGATTTAGCAAGTAAAGTACCATATTTACTCCAATAATTATGGATTTCTTAATTATTTAACAGGTCTAAAACTGTGTTGACATATTTATTAGTTTCTTAGGTTCTGTACCTAAGACTATTTTCCCCACAACTCCTGTGTTGTTTTTTTAACTTTTTTATTTTGAAGTAATTATTGATTTACCAAAAGTTGCAAAAAAATGTGTAGAGAGGTCATGTATACCCATCACTCACCTTCTCCTAATGATAACACCTTGTATTACTTTAGTACAGTATCGAAACTAAGAAATGGACATTGGTACAATCCACTGAGCTTACCACAGTTTTGCCATTTTACATGCACTCATTTGTGTGTTAGAACACTTGTGTATAATACTTATATATTTAATAATTCCATGCACTTTTACCAGCAGTGTAGGTGTTCTAACTATCACCACAAACAAGATCAAAAACTGTTTCATCACCACACGTTTCCCTCATGTTAGCCTTTATAGCCACACCCACCTTCTTCCTGATCCCACATCCCTAAACTCTGTCAAACACTATTATAATTTCCTAAATGTCATAGAAACGGAATCATATAGTACACTACCTTTAGGAATGGATTTCTTTCACTCAGCATAATTCTCCTGAGATCCATCCAAGTTGTAAAGTGTGTCTATCGTCTGTTCCTTTTTATTGCTGAATAGGATTCCACGGTGTGAATGTACCACAGTTTGCTTACCCATTCCCCCGTTGAAAGACATCTGGGCTATTTCCACTTTTTAACTATTGTGAGTAAAACTGTGATGAACTTCATGTAAAGGTTTTTGTGTAAACATAAATTTTCATTTCTCTGGGTAAATTTCCCAGAGTGCAACTGCTGTATCTTTTGGTAATCGCACGTTTCGTTTTGAAAAACCTGCCAGATTGTTTTCCAGATGGCCTGTACCACTTTGCATTCCCTTTGGCAATGTGTGAGTGACTCAGTTTATCCAGTGTTGCCTGCATTTGGTTTTGTCACTCTTTTTTTCAGCCATTCTGATAGGTGGGTTTAACATTTCATTGTGCCTTTAATTTGCATTTGCATGATGGCTAAAGATGTTGAATAGCTTTTCCTAAGCCTATTTGCCCTCTGTTCATGTCTTACATCCATTTTATAATTGGATTAAGAGGCAAGAAGTTACCTCTAGAGAGCTGCCCTGGCTCTGGCTAACAGGCAGAGTAAGAGAATGTGAGGCCCCTCGAGACTCACCTTTCTTGACAGGGAGGGCAGAAGTGGGGCTGAAGCTATTAAATGTTCCTCAAATTAGGACTGAACTTGGATATGGAACAGGATTAAGAGGTGGGGGCATCTCTGGGTCCATCTGTGGAGATCTGGATAGGGCAGAAAAAGACGGGGGATATAGGGTAGAGGAAACACAGTGGAAGGAGGGAGATACGGGGGGATGCCTTCTAAACGATGCTAGATTCATCACTCTCAGCCTGCTCAATGGAGTGCAAGAAACTATTCTCCTAGACGTGTGGTTTTCAACTCTGGATATCCATTAGGATCCCCTCGAATGCTCAGATTCAACCAACTGAATCACAGCCTCTAGGGATAAGCCCAGTCATCAGTATCTTTAAGGTTCACCCCAGTTGACTCTCATGAGCTGTCAAAATTGAAAACCTTATCTGACGGTGTATTAGTTTGCTATGGCTGCCATAACAAGACACCACAGGCTGAGTAGCTTAAACAACAGAAATTTATTTCTCACAGTTTTAAAGGTTGGAACTCCAAGATCCAGGTGTCCACAGGTTTGGTTTCTTCTGAGGCCTCTCGCCTTGGCTTGCAAATGGCCTCCTTCTTACTCCTTCTTCACATGGTTGTCCCTCTGTGCATACACACCCTGGTATCTCTTTACGTGTCCTAAACTCCTCTTATAAGGAAACCAATCATATTGGATTAGTGTCTACCCTAACGGCCTCATTTTAATTTAATCACCTCTTTAAAGGCCCTATCATCAAACACAGTCACAATTCTGAGGTACTGGAGGTAAAGCTTCAACATATGAATTTGGGTAGGACACAGTTCAGTCCACAACAGATGGTATGAGAAACACCATGGTCTGAGACATTCATCTCCCTTTTAGCCACCTTCCTGGAACTACTATACAACACTTCTGCCATCACCTCATTAGGTAGAAGTCGGTCATGTGACCATTCTTGGCTGCAAAGGAGGCTATAAATGTGGTCTTTTACTGGAAACATTACTGGCCCAAATAAATTTGGGATTCTTTTATTAAGAAAGAAGGAGAATAGGTATAGAACATACGCTACACTTTCATACCCAAGGCAGCTAGAAGCACCACCTCAATTATCATGTCCTGTCTACCCAGTTTTCCAACCACAGTTTTCATGGGTTCAAACAAAACTGCTGCTTCAGAGACACCTGAGCTCACTCTCCCATCCTCCCAAATCCCATATCCCAGACTATGCCTGAGTCCTCACAACTTAGCATGCTAAATCTACGTCATTCACTCACTCATTCATTCATTCAACAAATATTTATTGGTTACCAGTGATATGTGAGGCACTGTGATGGGCACTGGAGATAAATCAGAGAACCTGACAGACAGGGTCATGGTTCTCATGGAGCTCACATTCTACAGGGGTTGATACACTCAAGATTTAAGAGCCATTAAGAAAATAATATGGGAAAATGTGACAGAGAATGACTAGGGTGGGGAAGGCAAGGAAGGATTTTCTGAAGACGTAACTTAGATTTAATATTCAAATAACAAGAAGTACACAGTCAGCAGTGGGAAGATATAGGAGCTGAGCCCTCGAGGCAGAGGGAAGAGCAAGACGAAAGGCCCTAAGATATGGGCAAGCCTGGCAGTTTTAGGGAACAGCTTGTATGCCAGTGTGTATTGGGAGGACAGTGTTAGAAAATGAGGTGAGAATGGTTGGAGGGGCCCAATAACAGAAGGTCCTGTGGGCCATGGTAAGGACTCTGGGTTTTGTTCTTATTATGATGGAGCCATTGGGTGCTTTCTGAAATGAAGGGAAATTATTATTAAAATCTGCTTTATTAAAGCTCATTCTAAATGTTCCTTGGAGGACAGACTGAAATAGAGCAACTGTAAGATCAAGAGACAAGATTAGGAGGCTACTACACACATGACAGTGAGAGGTTACAGTCTCGTAGACCACAGTCGTAGCAATGGAAGGGGTGAGATGGGGTTTGAGATGAGATGTATCTTGGAAGTACTGAACTTGTTGATGAAGTCCACGTTTGTGGTAAGGGATAGAGAGGAATTAAGTGTGTCTCTTGGAATGTGGATTTTTGCAGATGGGTTAGGGCGGTTTTCTTCGATGGGGAAATGAATGGAGGACCAGCTTCGGTGCAATGCCAGAAAACTGACAGTTCTGTTTTGACCATGTCGTTTGTGGAGCCTACGAATAATCTGGGTGGGGAGCATGTGGTTGGATGTATAAGTCAGGAGATCCTGAGAATATTCTTGGCTGTGGCAAAAAAAAAAAAAACCCAAAACAAAACAAAAATCAAGCATGCAAGCAAACACACGAAAAACCCAACTGTACAGTTCAATCTGAAAATACAGGTTGATTCCACATATGAGGATGACACAGCTCCAGACTCTAGAAGGGATACAAAGACATATTAAAAGCCAACTTCACTGAGCTATAATTTAGCTGCGTGGCTTGCCGGATCTTAGTTCCCCAACCGGGGATCGAACCTGGGCCCCTTGCAGTGAGAGCACTGAGGCTTAACCACTGGACTTAGCTATAAGGCTAAGGCTCTGGCCTGCCAGGGGCTACGAACTGTCAGAGAAGGAAGATATATGTGTGGAATATAGCTATCATTCATCCACTTATTCATTCATTCATGCACCTAGTGCATGTCAAGCTTAGTGCTAAGAAGGGAAGATAGGACCATGAACAAATTCAGACAATGTCTCAGTCTTCCTGAAGATTAGGAGTCAAAATAGAGAACTGCAAGTGGCTCTGGTTGCTAAATAGTAAGGGAGGTATTTGGTGAGATAATTGGGCCCCCAAAAGGTCTAACCCCAGTGCACAGACGCAACTCTTCCCCTTCTGCATGTCTCATTGACAATGCTGTGGCATGACCTAGAACATAGAGCTGTTAGAATAGAATGATCCTGAACATTCTGTGCATAAATGGCTGAGGAAACGGCTTTCCAAACCTTCCACCCAGCAATCAGCCCTGATTATGTGCAGAAGTAGGTCTCAATTTCATTTAATTCTCACAGTTGGAGTTGTATGACTAATTATTTTGTCTCCGTATCTATTTAAGAAGCTGAGGTTAAGAAGGGTCAAGTATCTTGGAAGAAAATAGCAGATCTATTGATAATAGGAAAGGGTTAGATTTTAAGCTGTGAGCTACTAACTAGTGTGGAATACTAGTTCCCATCCTTTAGGTCCAGGCTGAAGTAGCAGCAATGCAAATTTCTCAGTCAAATGCTGGGATTCATTGGCCATTCGAGAATTTCAGGACCTGGAGAAGCTATAGGAAAATGAAAGCCTAACATACCATCCTCGTGCGTGCTCCGCATCATTGTTCCTGCCTCTGCTCTCTTGTTTTCTATGATAACGTCATCTTAACATTAGGTTTTGTTATTGACTGAACTGTGTTCTCCCAAAATTCATATCCTGAAGCCCTAATTACCAGTGCCTCAGAATGTGACTGGATTTGAAGATAGGGCCTTTAAACGGTGATTAAGTAAATTTAAGGCTGTTAGGTGATATATTAATCCCATCTGACTGGTGTGCTTATAAGAAGAGGAGTATAGGACACACAGAGAGACAGCAGAAGTGTGTATACAAAGAGGGACAACCATGTGAAAAAGCAGCAAGAAGATGGCCATCTTCAAGCCAAGGAGAGAGGCCTTAGAAGAAATCACCCCTGCTCACACCTTGATCTTGTAGTTCCAGCCTCCAGCACTGTGAGAAACAAATTTCTGTTGTTAAGCCGCTTAGTCTGTGGTATTTTTGTTGTGGCAGTCTGAACAGTCTAATACAGGCATTATGAACGTGTTTCAGTAGTTCATGAAGCAGGTAGAGTAGACTGTCAGAAAGGATGAAAATAAAGTGATGGTAAAAAAATACCAATGATCAGTAAAACTGAAAGAAACGTGGTTAATTTGTATTACTATCAGGCAAAATAGACATCAAGCGATTGCAACCAAGAAGGCTACTATCAAATCACAGAAGAAAATGTATTAAGAAGATAACAAATTCTGAGCTTACATTCACCTGATAACATATCTTCAAAAACATATATTGCAGTAAGTAACAAAGTTACAAGTAATAGAAAGTAAAATCCACTTTTGTGTATACGATAAGGAAAGATACTTGCTTATATAACTGAGAGCCCAGAGGGGGAGGAGACTTTAGGTTAGTTGATCCAGGGGCTCAAAGATATAAAGACTCAGGCCCAATCTTGAACGAATGACTGTGGCTAGGGACATAGGATTATTGCGTGAGATCTAGAGTAACTCTGGTCTCACCCTTGGAACTAGCAGGCAAATTCCCCCCAAACATGTGACTGTATGAGGGAGGAAAGGCACTAATGAAAATTTGAGACCACTTAGGAAGATGAGGAATGTATATTGCATAGGTAAACAAAAATATCACCTTCAGGCACCATTTGAAAGAACAATTATCAGTATGAGTATAACACCCGCAGTACTCAAACTCAAAGTTTTCAACTACTATGTCTTTCCGGGTAACGAATACTTCTATTCAGGAAATACCTACATTGAATTAGTGAATGGGGAGCTACAAAGCACTAGAGCTCTCACCCCTGCAGTAAGTTTAGGAAGAACCACAAAGGCATCCGTGGCAACGTACTGAAATCTCTTTTTCTTTCTCAAATTTTTGGCAAAGCTTTCTCTTTACTATTGTACTTTGATATTATTGTGTCAGGATAGTTTGACCAGAAGGGAATGGATTCTTTATAGTTACAATTTTATCAAGTATTACCATTCTGTACACATACAGCTCAGAGTTCATTAAGGTATGAAAGGTGAGAAGCAAGAAAATTGTGTCAACATTTATGATCAGCAACAATTTTCTTTAAAGAGCACCATTAAATTTCAATATGGAATATCTTTAAAAGCTTCAAGCTTTTAGAAGAAATTCAGTCTCGTGAAAACGTAATAAAATTAAAGAACATCTTCTGTTAATGTACATATTTGTAAATATGCAAAAAGGAATATTCCTCTGGGAACACTAGCCCAAGAACCACCGCAGCCCTGCCGCCTGGCATACCAGGACCCAGCCCATACACCAACAGGCTGGCACCAGCTCTGGGACACATTGGGCCCCTCAACCAGCTGCTCCTGGATCTGGCCCCACTCACCAGTGGGATGATGCCATCTTTAGGACACCCCTGACCCCATACCCAGCCATGTCAGGAATTGGCCCCACACACCAGCAAACCGGCACTAGCTTCAGGAATCCAAGGCCCTGCACTCAGAGACTCAGGAACCTGGCTCTGCCCACCAGCGAGCCAGCACTAGCTCCAGGACTCCCTGGGCCACAGCCCCACCCACCAGCAGGCCAACACCAGTTCCAAGACACCCCTCAGCCAGCTGCCCTGGGATCCAGCCCCACTCAACAGTGGGCCAACACCAGCTTTTGGACACCCCCAAACCCGGCAGCCAGCCATGTGGAACTGGCCCTGCCCACCAGCAGCCTGGCACTAGATACAGGACCTCTAGCCCCACCACCACCCACTGCAGAGCCTAGCACCACCCACCAGTGGGCCAGCGCTAATCCCGGGACTTCCTGAGGCACTGCAGCCAGCAGCCTCATGGCCCAGCCTCACTCGCCAGTGGCCACCAGCCTCTGCACAAGGCAGGGCCTGGCAACCCACTGGACCAGGGGCCAGCCACACCTACCACACCACCCACAGTAGTGTGCCGGTCACAACAGAAGGACACATGCAGCCCTAACAGGGGGCACCCTTAGAGCATATAGCTCTGGTGACCAGAGGGGAGAGCTCGGCTGGGACACACAGCACGTCTCCTACAAAAAGCCACTTCTCTACGGTTGGGAAATGCAGCCAACCTAACAGACACAGAGAAATAAAATAGCAAATTGGACAAAATGAGGCAACAGAGGAATCTATTCCAAACAAAGGAACACGATAAAACCCCAGAAGAAGAACAAAGTGAAGTGGAGATAGGCGATCTACCTGATAAAGAGTTCAGGGTAATGATCATAAAGATGTTCAAAGAACTCAGGAGAAGATTGGATGAACAGAGTGAGAAGTTTTTAACAAAGATTTAGAAAATATGAAGAAGAACCACACAGAGAAGAATACAATAACGGAAATGAAAAATACACTACACGGAATCAACAGTAAATGAAATGATGCAGAGGAATGGACGAGCAAGCTGGAAGACTGAGTAGTAGAAATAACTGAAGCAGAATAGAAAAAAGAAAAAAAGAGAAAAAGAAATAGGACAGTTTAAGAGACCTCTGGGACAACAGCAAGTGTACTAACATTTGCATTATAGGGGTCTGAGAAGGAGAAGAGAAAGAGAAAGAGAAAGGGGCAGAGAACATATTTGAAGACATGACAGCTGAAAACATCCCTAACCTGGGAAAGGAAGGAGATATCCAGGTTTAGTAAGCACAGAGAGTCCCAAACAGGGTCAAGCCAAAGGAGACCACACCAAGACACACTGTAGGTAAAATGGCAAAAATTAAAGATATCAGAGCAATTGGAATGAATCCAACTGGATCACGGTGTATGACCCTTTTTAATGTAGCGTTGGATTCGGTTTGCTAATATGTGGTTGAGGATTTTTGCATCTATATTCTTCACATATATTGGCCTGTAATTATCTTTTTTTGGTAGTATCTTTGTCTGCTTTTGGTATCAGGGTGATGGTGCCTTCATAGAATGAATTTGGGACTGTTCCCTCCTCTTCAATCTTTTGGAAGAGTTTGAAAAGTATAGGTGAAATTTCTATGTATGTTTGGTAGAATTTACTGGTGAAGCTGTCTGGTGCTGGACTTTTGTTTGCAGGGAGGTTTTTTTGTTTTGTTTTAATAACAGATTCTATTTCACTTCTAGTGATTGGTCTGTTCAAATTATCTGCTTCTTCTTGACTCAAATTTGGCAGGCTGTATATTTCTAGACACTTGTCCATTTCTTCTTGGTTGTCTAATTTGTTGGCATATTACTGTTCATAGTATTCTCTTATGTGTTTTGGTTTTGGTGGCTTTTTTTTTTTTTTTTTTTGTGGTATTGGTTGTTGCTTCTGTTTCAATTCTTAGTTTATTTGGGCCCTTTCTCTTATTTTCTTGGTCAGCCTGGCTAGAAGTTTGTTGATATTCTTTGTCTTTTCAAAAATCTAGCCCTTGTTTTTATTGATCTTTTCTATTTTAATCTCTATTTTATTTCTTTCCCTCTGATCTTTCCCAAAGAACTGACTTTGGGATTTTTTTGGTTCTTTTTTTTCTAATTCTTTTTCTCTTTCTGTTTATTTGAGATTTTTCTTGTTCCTTGAGGAAGGACTGAATCGCTATGTACTTCCCTCTGAGAACTGCTTTTGCTGCATCACATAGATTTTGGACGGTTGTGTTTTCATTGTCATTTGTTTTGAGGTATTTCCTGATTTCTTCTTTGATTTCATCATTGACCCACTGGTTTTTTGGTAGCATGTTGTGCAGTCTCCATGTATTCATTGTTTTCCCATTTTTCTTTCTGTGGTTGATTTCTAGTTTCATAACACTGTGGTTATAAAAGATGCATGAAGTCATTTCTATCTTCTTAATTGTGTTGAGGTTTGTTTTTTGACCTAGTATGTGGCCTCTCCTAGAGATCGTTCCTTGAATGCTTGAAAAGAATGTGTATTCTGTTTATGGGGGTGATGTAGTGTCCTGTAGATATAAATTAAGTCCAAGTGGTCTACTGTGTCATTTAGGGCCTCTGTTGCCGTGTTGATTTTCTGTCTGGAAGATGTGTCCATTGATGTCAGTGAGGTGTTAAAGTCTCCTAGTATCATAGTATTCCTGTTAATTTCTCCCTTTATGTTTGTAACTATTTGTTTTATATATTTAGGTGCTCCTATATTGCCTGTATATATGCCAACTAGCGTAACATCCTCTTCTTTATAGATCCCTTTATCATTATATAATGTCCTTCTTTGTCTTTATGGCCTTTGTTTTAAGTCTATTTTGTCTGATATCTGTACTGCTAAGCCTGCTTTCTTGTTGTTTCCATTTGCATGAAATAGCCTTCCATCTCCTCACTTTCAATCTGTCTGTGTCTTGTGCCCTGAAGTGAGTCTCTTATAGGCAGCATATTGTAGGTTCTTGGTTTTTTTTTCTTTTTTATCCATTCAGCCACTCTGTCTTTTGATGGGAGCATTTAGTCCACTGATATTTAAAGTAATTATTGGTAAGTATGTGTTTACTGCCATTTTAAACCTTGTTTCCCAGTTGACTTTGCAGTTCTCTATATCTTTCCCTTTGGCCATTTTAATTATGCTACATCTTGGTGTCACTCTATTTGGGTTCTTCTTGTGTGGGACCCTCTGTGCTTCCTGTACCTGGATATCGCTTTTCTTCTTTAGGTTTGGGAAGTTTTCAGCCATAATTTCTTCAAATACATTTTCTATCCCCTTCGCTCTCTCTTCTTCTCTGGTAACCCTATTATGCATATGACTGCGCACATTATGCCTATGATTATGCATGTTATGCATGCTTTATGTTATCCTATATAAAGGATAATATAATCTTTCATATATTTCTTATATAATGTCTCATATGTTTTCTTCATTTTTAAAAATTTGTCTTTCTGTCTGCGGTTCTGATTTGGTGATTTCCGTTATTCTATCTTCCAGATCACTTATTTATTCTTCCGCTTTGGTTAGTCTGCTATTTATCACTTTTAGTTTGTTTTTTGTCTCGACAATTGAGTTGTCTAGTTTTGATTGATTTCTCTTTATAGTTTCTAGTTCCTTGTTGCAGGGATCTGCATTTCTATCAATAATCTTTCTTAATTTCTTTAGCCTTTCTCTTACCTCCTTTCTGAATCTGGGGACTAGTAGACTGGTGAGGTCTCTTTCATTATTTGTTCCTTCGGGGGATTTCTCTTGTTCTTTTCGTTGGGAAGAGTTCCTCTGTTTTTCATTCCACATAACTTTCTTTCTCTCTGAATTTAGGAGAAGCACGAATCTAGTGTGTTCTTGAAGGGGTGTTTTTAGGTGGGAGGATCCCTGTGTAGACGGTATGAGTCCAATATTTTTCATGCAAGGGCTGGTTTTGGTGTGGGTGCTTGCCATGTATTTCCTTAAAGTGTGCTGGCCCTTGTTCCCTTGATAGGGGGTGTGTTTGAAGTTGTGTTGACCAGAGCCTGCACTGGTTGTTGGCTGGGGCCTCCTCTTTGCTCGATGGCTGTCACGGCCCTGTTGGGGCTGGGGTCTGCTTCCCAGCTGTTGGAGTAGAAGCCCTGAGGGTCAGGTTCAGTCAGGTTCCATTGCCCCTGAGCACATGCCCAGATGCAAAGGAGGTGACCACTGAAGCTAATGAGGTCCGTGTGGTCACCACAAACCTATGTGCCTCCCGTGCAGGCATCCATGGTTCTGCCCAGAAGCAGCCCAAGGTTGCATCCCTTTCTCTGTTGTGTTCATCCCAGACCTTGTGCTGGGCTGTGGTGTGGAGTAGGCTGGTGCTGGGGGCCGGGGCCCTGTGGCTACAGGAATTGAGGTGGTTGTGCCGCTGCCTGGAACCTGGGCTGCCTCTGTGAAAGACCTCTCCCAGGACCTGTCAGCTCCAGATCTGGCTCCAAGCTATGGTGTAGAGTGAGCGGGGCCAGTGTGCTCCCACCGTGAAATGAACGGCTGCATACTCCTGCCAAGAGCCCGTCCAACCGAGATGCAGTGCCCAGCTGCTGTGCCTTTCCATGGTGCTATCTGTTGCACGTGCTGGCAAAGTCCATCATGGGCAGACCTGCCCCCACTGTGTGCACACTGACAATGGGCACTGTGGCAGGACCTGTCCCCACTATGTGTGGGCTGACAATGGGCTCCTTGGTTTGGCCCAGACCATACCCCAGGCCCTCCGGGCTGTCTCCACACATCTAGATCAAGTCCTCTCCCTGGACCTGTATACCTAAGATTCCATACTCAGCTGCTGTGTGCATCTGTGGCCCACTACCTTGTGTGTGCTTTGGATTGGGAAGTGCAGCAAGGCAGCAGCCGCCAGTACCAGTCTCTCTCTGCCCTGATTGTTAGCAAGCCAGCATCCATGCGTTCCTTGTGAGTAGATTTAGGCTTTTCCATCCCCTCCATCTATCCCAGTGGCTTTTCCGGCAGGCAAGGGGGCTCCCCGAGGCAAGGGTCTGCCTATGTGTACCTTTCCTCCTCTCTCCCAGGGGTGCCAGAACCGTCCTCATGCCTTTAAAATTTTTTCTGTCCTTCCTGGATACGTAGAGATATTCCTTGCAGCTTTGGTTGTGCAGGAGATCTTCTGCCAGTTTCCAGTTGGCTTTCTGTGAGAATTGCCTCACATGTAGGGGTATTTTTATTGTGTTTGTGGGGAGAGGTGAGCTCCACATACTCCTGCTCCACCATCTTGATCCCCCTCCCCATTTGGGAGACTTTGAATTGCATCAAAGTGTCCCATATAAAAACAGATACACTAGACTAAATTAGAATTTCAGAATCCAGTGATAGTCAACTATTGCAAGTGGCTGTCATTTTTTAGAGAGCACAGGATATGCCATGTTTTTCCAAATTTTGTGGGAAAAAAAGGTAGAGCATCATGTACATTTTAGATTATCGCTGGCCCCAAACAGGCTACATGAAGTAGATAATTAAAGAATCATCTGGTGGTGTTACGGAAATGCAAAGTTCATTGACATAATTTATTCCTCAAAGCCTGCTTTTATTCTAAAGAAAACTGGCAAAGGTCACTCATTTACATCATATGGGAACATATCCACCAGCAGTAGATGCCAGTGTGATATCGTAACAAGGAAACAATGTGGCTATTTACGTAAAAACCCATCTCACAATGCTTTCAAAGACTATAGTTAGAATTATTTGTGGGGGAGTGGCAAAAAAATAGTTACAATGAGTGGATAACAAGAGCCAACCTAGGACCACTTCAATTCTCCCTGTCTGATAATTTTTGAAGCCTTGAAACACACTTATTTAATTTTTAAATAGTCTTCACGCAGATGGGATTTTCAAACTGTATCAGAGAATCATACCATCACAAATGTCATAGTCTATGAGCAAAAACCCTGTAAGGAATCCCTGCCTTCTCGCCCCTTTCCATCCTTTGGCCTCAAAAGAAGTTTTCACGGTGGATGTAATTTTCTGTTTAGAGGCTGTGGTAGTCCCCAAGAATGGGCTCATCACCTAGAGCTGTTAAAATTTACACTGTGCTGGGGGAAGGGAGCACACTGAGTACTCTGACAGGGAGCACTATCTACAATTGTTTCTCTTCTTTCCCATTGCTTGACACTGACAGTAAAGTCATTTCTAATTAATTAACGAGCTTCTTAAAGGAACAAAGAAAAACATGTTTCGATTACCATTTCTATGAAGGCACAGCAATATCTCATAAGTTCTCTTGGATAATGTTACCAGATTAAGTCAATTTTACTTTCTGAAAGTAAATTCACATAGGATCTCTACTTGAGTTGTACATATTTGTGTTTGAACCAAAAGCATTTGAGTATTTGTGTTTAATTTAGCAGCATCACAAATGTCTGTTATTCTCCTTTCCCATTTCTCCGTGTTAAACAAAGCCACTAGCACTGACCTCCAAAAAGTCCACCCCAAAACAGAAATATAAAAGAAGTAAAAGTTGTTCCCAGTAAACCTTGCCAAACAACATTCAAGAAAAATAGCTTATCAGCCTGCCTCACCTAAACAGACACAGCACCTGATACATGCAGTGCCTAAACTGCCTAGCTCATATAAGCTGTGTTCATACAGGTGTTTACCCATAGCCTTAGCGTCCCTTCCCCAATGTATGTTAGAAAGAGCTGACGGGCAACCACTGGTGTAACTAAATATATTTTTAAATCCTAAAATAACTCCTGGTAATCATCGCAGGGAAAGAATAAATGATACGACCTTTAGTTCTGACAGGAGAATATCTGACCCTTCCCAAGTAAAGTTATAATTAGAACTCCAGGGTTTGCCTTTTGGTGAAAGAAGTTGACCTCAATCACCATTAGTGGATTTGTCCATTACAGAAGCTACAGTTGGGACAGACATCAGGTCTTGATGTCGGATTCCATCCAGTGATTGTATACAGATGCTTCCTAAATCCATCTTGAGGTTTCATAATAGGCTCTACTGTAAACACGTGGCTCCATTTTCATACCCTGCATTTACATGTGTCCCATAAATGATTTTCCAAAATTATCCAAGTAACAGCAATGTGCCCAGAGTCACTCCAAAAAATCACTACTTCCTTCAACAGGCTTAGAACTACAAACAGTCTGTTATCCTTACTAGTATATTCAAATTTAACCATGGTGCAAATTTGGTCTGTTGTATTTTCTTCAGGTTATTTATGTAGCCATGCCACGTTGCAGGGTGCTGGGAAAATAATCCCACTGCTTGTATAGCATTAAGTTTGCCTAAGCCAGCAAACACGCAATATCACATCAAATCTCTTTTGGATATACAGACAGATCTTCCGTTTTCCGCACCAATCAGCAAAAGAGGTGTTTGTAAAACTGCAATAATAAAAAAAAAAAACTAAAGTATATTGTATATTCTCCTTTCCCATTCTCTGTCCTTTCTAGGAAGATGCAAACAAAATATAAATGCAGTAATATCAAATTCAGATTCTGCTCACTTTTAACTTTTGGAATTCCGTAAAGAGCCATAAAGTCTGCAATATTTCTCTTTAGAGAAAAAGAGCCATAAAGTCTGCAATATTTCTCTTTAGAGTGTTTAAAAATAAAAGAAGGAAACGTTTTCAACTAACGTCTAGCATTTTATACCACCTTTTATATACACAAATACTTCACTTATTAAGGATAAGTTTATATTTATACCTTAAAATGAATCCGAGGGCCTTACCTGGCTTCAGCTTGGATTAGTTCTAATTACTGGTAGTACTGGAAATTATTTAAATGGCACTTTAAAGAGGTCCTCTATGATCTCAACTTTTCAGTAACTGCGGATGGCTTTCCAGTTAGTCTGAATAAGGAAGACTGAATTATTATTAATTTTCTTTGGAGACTCTTGTGGGTGATCAAAACACAAAGTCTGGAGCCAGGGTGCCTGGGAGTAAACCCTGGTTTGGCACCTATAGGTTCAGTTACCTCTTAGGCAAGTGACTTAACACATCTGTGCTTCCACCTTCTCATCTGTGAAAACTGGAATAATAATCATAGTACCTAGTTTATAGAATTGCCACTATTAAAGGAGTTGACGTTTTAAAGTGCCTGACACATAGTAATCATTATATACATTTGTTTTCAAATTAGCAGCTAAAATTCGCTTATTGAGTTTGCTTTAATTTCTCTTAGACTTGCATGAAATTACAGCAACAAAGCTTACCTGTACCCACCGCTTAGGTTTTTGAAGTGGTCCCTAAAATATGGCAATGGTTATGGATTTAGGGAGGAACTAGACCATTGCTATGTGTTAATTTATGTGTTAAATTTCACGTGTTATTAGGAAAAAGAATTAGCACACGAAAGAAGCACATTAGCACATTAAAAAGGGGTTGGGGCAGGTGAAGCCAGCTTGTGTTCTGAGGAAGATCATCCGGAGGCACCACCATCAACGGGAAGCCCAGGAATGTGGGCAATCTCAGGTCTCCAGGTCTCGTGAAGAGAACGGCCTCCTGAAACATGCAGCAGGGAGAACCCTACTGTCACTCTCCTACACTCAGGAGGCTGACCCAGCTTTTGAGCACCGTGGGCTCCTAAGGCTATGGTCACGCGGATGCGGCCATCAAGTGGCAGGCCCTGACAGTTATGTGGCAGGCCCAGACCTACTGGCCATGTCAGCACCATGAGCCCTTAAACCCTGAGCTCGTGTAGTCTCTCTGGACCTATTGCCACTATGATCATGTGGTAGATCCAGCTTTTCAAGTCTCTAGAGCATGGCAGACTCCTAAACCCTGCCCATCATGTGGATTCATCCTGTCATGTGGCCCTCACTAGCTAGTGGCATGTGGAAGCCTCAGCCCTCCAAGTCACAAAGGTGACCTGCTTCTGAGTGTCGTATGGATGCTATGGAAGGTCACATATCCCCCTTGGTCACACATCAGGCTCAGCCATCTCCATTTCGTGAAGATTGCTGGCTACCAGAATCTTCAGATCCCTGAGTCAACACGGATGTGGCCGCTACCATCACATGGCAGGCAAAGCGCCTGCCGTCACGTGAACACCGCACCTACCCTTCGGCTGTTGGCTGTGTATATTCTACGGTCATGGGACATGCTGCGGTCTCCTGAGGCTCACTTCTCTCAGTCACAGTTCACGATAGAGGGCTCCTGAACCCTGAGGTCACCTGCATCCTTCTACTCTGTGGCCTCCGCCAGCCAAGCCCCTGGAAGTCAGGTAGGGCCCCACAGCGGCGCGTTGCGTTACGTTACGTTACGTAGGACGCGCAGTCACGTGACGCCATAAGGTCGCGACCGAGGGGGGCGCCCTTTCAGCGTGTGGAGAGCCTGCCAAATGGTCGGTAGCTCGGCTTAGCCTTCTGAGGAGTCAGACCGAGGGGTGAAGAAGACCTTTAGCATTCAGGTACTTGTCCTGGCTGACGGGGAACTTTGATGAGGCTCTGGCTCCGATGCCAATCGTTCCACCGACTTTCATATTCTGCCACGGTAGGCGGTAGACTGTAGGCGGTAGTCGGGTAGGAGGGGCGCCCGCCGGTACTAGAGGTTTACTCAGAATTGGCGGGACAGCGGGCGGCAGGCGTTCGTGGGCTCCTCTCGGCAGCTAGGCTCGGGAAACTGGGTGGACCCCTCCCTTCCCCCTTCGTTCCCAACCCCCACATTAAAGCCCTACTCTTGCTTATCTCTCTTCCGTATTCGTATTCACTGCCTGCCATGTGATGGCGTCCTCTGTGCTCCTCTGACCACGTTTGTTATTAGGGACACCAGAGAACTCCTAGATGCCAGTTCGTATTGATGATTTCAAATCTGATGTGAATTTCTGTCTCTTAATTTGTTCTGTAGAGAGAGGCAAGGAGAGAGACTTTTTTTAATTTGATATTTTTTCAGTAAAAGTGTGAAAGTAGCCAGCACCTTAAGGTTCAGAATTTGTTTTCTGTATTTGCTTTGCCGATCAGTAGCTTTTCGAAGTGTGTGTGGGGTGGGATGCCATAATCTTTTACTGCTTGGACTCTCTAAACGGCTTATATTAGTCCAGCCAGACACTATTGCCTTCTGATTTTCCTCCTGACTTTCTAACCATTCCTTGTTACATTCCTTGAAAGCTCTCCCCTTTCCTTCGTGTGGGAAAAAAACAGTGAATTTATTTAAGAAAACCATATTAAGTAAAATTATAGATGATACATTTCATAAAAATCACGTAGATGGTACTTAATGAGTAAAATGCAGCAAGTAAAAGATGGTGTTTACATTTGTGAGGGATTTAAATATGGTTTGAGAGATGGTTAAAGCGGTGATATATATATTTTTTCTTATATAATAGCCATTTCTTTCCTCTCATTTCAGCACTTTCAGGTTTGCTCTACAAGACACTATGTCTGAGAGACAGCAACAACAAAAATGTTTTTATCCATCGAAGAAATATGGGACATACAAAAATGAAGGTAAAAAGGATTTCTATATTGTCATATTTTTAAGATAATATGCCACTTGAATCTCAAAGAATAGGGTAGTGTCTTAGCTTGTTCAGGCTGCTGTAGTAGAACACCATGGACCGGGTGGATTACAAATTACAAAAATTTATTCTTCACGGTTCTGGAGTCTGTGAAATCCAAAATCAAGGCACCAGTAGGTTCAGTGTCTGGTGAGAGCCTGCTTCCCGGTTCATAAAGGGCTGTCTTCACGCTGTATCCTCACATGGCAGAAAGGGCAAGGGAGCTCTCTGGGTCCTCTCTTATAAAGGCACTAATCACATTCATGACGGCATCTCCCTCGTGACCTAATCACCTACCAAAGACTCTACCTGCAAATACTGTCACCTTGGAGACTAGGTTGGTACATAAACATTCAGTCTGTAGCAGGTAGTTTCCTCAAGCTATATGGGAAAGGAACATTTTTCCACAGACCACTGGAAGTACTAGTGTTCCTCAGAAAACCTGTTGGGAAAGCCTGTTCAAAGTCAATCTCTTCTGCTGCATTAATACCTTGTACCTTTGTTTACTAAGAAGAATGTATGCTTACTAATAATTATAATCTGTTCTTCTCATTAAGAAACCACTTATTGCTAACTCATGTTATCTTATGTCATTAGTCATTCTCTCTTTTGCTTAATCTTTCCAGTTTTTCACTCTTTACATATAACCTCAATTTATGTTTCTGATATCATGACGGCAAGCAATAAGTGCATATGTGCTAGTCATTAGGAAGTCTTAAAAATAAAATAAAATGCCCCACTCTTGAAGAGATGATACAACTTACCCGTAAGGATGAGTGGATGAAATAGCTCTCATTTTATACCAATTTTCCACTCTTTTTCAAAACTAGTTTGTTATTATTATTTAATCATTATAGCTGCCATTTTTGAGTTCCTGTTTTATGTCAAGCACTGTGGCAACCTTGTCATACCAGTTTTCTCGTTTAATCCCCAGAAAAATCCTGAGAGGATGTTAGTTTAATTTACAGATAAGATACAAGAATCAAGATAGGCTAGATTATGCTGTGGTAATAGACAGTCCCCGTATCTCAGGGGCTCATTCCTCACTTCGACTACATGTCCATGGCAGGTGCATGCCCCTCACAGGATGGTGGACTTTGGGGGTCTGAGCCATTCTTACTGGAATGACTTGGAGACCCAAACTGACAGAGCAGCCATCATCTAGAAAGCTGTCAGTCTCTGTGCCTGAGGGGAAGAGGACCCTGCAAGGTCTCAATCCAACAAGCATATGTTCTGGCCCAGAAATAGCACATGTCACTCACAGCCCATTAACCAGAACCAGTCACATACACAGCCCTGCCCAAACAAAGGAGGTCAAGAAGTACCAGCTCTTCCAGGTCGCCGGAACAGGGACCAATGGAAACACATGGCAAACAGCACTACCGCACGATGGAATTGAGGCTCAGAGAGGTAAACTACTCGCCTAAAATCACATACGCAGTAAGTGACAGAACTTCACTGGATTATTCTATCAAATACTTGACAAGTCGATGTCTGAGATTGCTTGTGTCTGAATCACCTTGATGAGGGAGGTCTCTAGCCCTGTTCAGGCACCCGACGTAGTTGGTCAGCCGGGGCACTGCGGTAGCTGTTATATAGCTCCCTTTTACTCTTTCCCCTCGGCAACGTTATTTCGGAAGGAAAGTGGGTTCTTGCAAATGACTCTGACTCTTCCTATACACCGTACGTAGACCACATGCCCTTACTGCTCCCTTTAAAATGTGAATTTTTCCCTTTCATTGCTGGATTTTCCTGAAAACGAGTTGGTTGCCCGGCATTCTCCAAAGGTCACCAATAAGGTTCCTCTTTGTTGTTGTTATTGTTGATGAGTGTCATTATGAACTCCTGGCCTTTGAACATGTTGGTGGGCTTCAAACCACTGTTATGTGGTGTTGAGAAGAGGAGTGAAATGATTTGACTTGCTCTCTGCTGCTGGGTTGAAAAGAGACAGGTAAGGGAGCCAGGATGAAAGCAGAGGGGCCAGCTGGACAGCAGTACAGTCCAGGAGGTAGCTGTTGGTATCTTGGCCAGGGTGGTGGTAATGAAGGTGGTGAGAAGTGGCTGGCTTCTGGACATACTTTGAGAGAGGGGCCGAGAGAATCTCCTGACCAGTTGGATGTGGAGTGTGGGAGAAAGAGAGCACGCCAGGCCCCCTCCGAGGTTTGGGGACTGAGCAAGTGGCATTTGTGGGTCAAATGCCCTATCTGTGTTTCCTTTTACTTCCAGTGCCACACACGGAAAGTCCCAAGGTTGTGAGTAGCAGGATTGCCCTGACAGCGGGCCACACAGGGAAAGCGAGGGCTCCCCAGAGGAGTTCATCTGAGGCCTGGTCGTAATCACTCCATCGTGGAGTGATCAGCAGTGGGCGGATCTTTGCTCATAAGCGTGCCCTGAGACAACATGGAATAGTTAATGTACAAAAGGCACAGCACACAAACCTAGAGGACTTTAAGTATTACAACCCAAAGGAAGCTGGTTTGTAACAGTGTAATTACCATAATCCTCCCTCCCCACAAGCCACTAGTATGATTATCTGCTGGTTCACTGTTTCAGTGGAATGCGTTAAAAATAAAATATCCTTAGTGAATCCACCCATGGGAGAGAGAATTGACACGAATTTATTTCTGCAGGTGCCGAAAACCTTCCAAATCTTTTCCCATGGTGAATTAGATATGTTGGAGGGGAGAACTTGTGGGTGGAGGGGTGAACAGCAACACAACTCCTAGGAGTGAAGACAAGGTGAGATATAACCAGGACACTTTCTAAGCGTGGCTGTAGCTTCAGTATCCAGTGCAGTAGATGTCAGAGTAAAGAAAATGAGCAAGAGCCAAAGAGAGGCCTTACAGAATGATGAAAGGATCAGGAAACCAGGGAGACATAAAGTTCCTAAATGTGTACGCACCAAACAACAGAGCCTCAAAGTACACGAGGGAAAAACAGGTGGAGCTGAAAAGAGAAAGAGCCAGATCTATATTTATAGTGGGGGGCTTCCACACCCACCTCCCTCTTAGCAAGTGACAGAATTACTAGAGAGAAAATCAGCAAGGATATAGGAGACCTGAATAACACAGTAAACTAACGAGATGTGCATGACTTAAAGAGAACAGTCCGCCCACCAACAGCAGAGTACAGGTTTTTCCCCGAGGGTCTCTGTAACATTCACCAAGTTAGACCATCTCCTCGACCATCAGACAAGCATCAGTAAATTCAGAAAGAATTGAGGGACTTCTCTGGTGGTGTGCTGGTTAAGAATCCGCCTGCCAGTGCAGGGGACAGAGGTTCGAGTCCCGGTCAGGAAGATCCCACATGCCGCAGAGCAGCTAAGGCCGTGCGCTTCAACTACTGAACCTGCGCTCTAGAGCCCTCGAGCCACAACTACTGAGCCCACGTGCCACAACTACTGAAGCCCGTGTGCCTAGAGCCCAAGCTCCGCAACAAGAGAAGCTGCCGCAATGGGAAGCCCGTGCGCCACAACGAAGAGTAGCCCCCGCTCGCCGCAAGTAGAGAAAGCCCGTGTGCAGCAACGAAGACGCAACACAGCCATAAATAAAGAAATAAAATTATTTTAAAAAAAGAAACAACACTTAAAATCTCCCAGAGTGTGTTCCCTGGCCATGATGGAATCAAATTGGCCACCAGTAATAGAAAGCAAAAAGAAGAATCCCTAAACCCTGGGAAATGGTAGTTGACACATCATTCCAGGTTATCATTCACACCCTTGTTATAAAAGGGCTGAAGTTAGGAAGAGTTGTCTGCTGAGCTGAAAGGCATTTCAGGCTGGCCCAATAGAGAGCTCACTCTGGCTCTTCCCAACAGAGTATTGTTCAGGGCAAGGCTGGAGGGAGGGAGACAGTTCAGGAGGCCGTTACATCAGTGCCACCTGACATTAAAGCTCCAAGTGCATTGGCAAAGGAAGTCCAGCTAGCTTGCTGGTTGTTAGTGGAATCGGTTTGGTGGCTCATTGGATTTGGGAAGCACGAGACAGGTATTGGTGTGGTTGCTGGAAAGTCCTGAGAGAAGGCAAGATTCGGGTGCCTTCCTGGTATATATGACTGGTGTCCAGTCTAACCCATGGACGCATACACCTCGGTTCTTTATCAGTACTGCTCCACTGTTTTAAAAGTTTCAGCGCAGTTGTCCTCTCCTCCCTCCTCCTTCTCCTCCCTCTTTGTCCTCCTTGTCGTCCTCTTCCTCATCCTGCTCCTCCTTGATTCTTCCCCTGATTGTGCCATCTGTCGGATAAGGCTGTCCTCTCTGGACAGGCAGAAGAGTGTCCTTTCTGAGGCTTGTGGGACTGGTCCCTTAGGCCAGGTTGGCACTTTGCCTGCCCTACCATGCTGTTAGCCTAAGACATGGTACGTGGTATGTGGACCACAGATGTGTCTGCAAACTTGTATTTTTGTTCCTCTTTTCAGAATACGATGATGGTGGTAGACCAGCTCAAGGAAGAAAGAAAGGTTGGAGTTATTTCCCAGGTAATTCTGGCGAGAGGTGCCCTCATTATGAACACGATGGGTGTGAGCCTCAGCCCTCACACCTCCAAGAGGATGATGGAAACGTGGTGAAGAGGGATGTCCAGGAGGACCCTGAAGTAAGACGGTAAGTGGCCAGGCAGCAGGGTTTGTGCACAGCAGCCCCTGGGACTATGCACCTCTCTCACGCTCCGTGGACTTGTTTTTCTTCTCTCACTGCAAAAGTGAAGCATGCTAGAAGTGAAATAATGGTTGATCAATCCTAATTGTAGTGCTGGTGTCAGAGACGAGGGTGTACAGAAGACTTTCTTAGCACTTATGGCCACTCACCGTCCTTCTCTCCACATGCCCCCTGCAGCTCTCCCTGTACCATCCGAGGCAACAAGAGAGGAGTGAGATGGCACAGTGAAGGCCGCATGCATACTACTGTGTGGAGAAAGACAAAACCTCTGGAGAGAAAAATGGGGGAGAGCACACAAGATGGAACCCCAGGGAGTTGGTTCAGGGTCACAGTGAGTATCCTGAAAAATGTATGGAATGTGCAAGAGAGAAAAGCCCCGGGGGAGTTGTGTTGGTCTCATGTAGAGATGCTGGTTTCTTTCACTGGGGACAGTTTGTAATCTGTCCTTTTTATTACCAGGAGTTAACAGTCTTGTTCATCTAAGGGCAGGTTCAGAGAAGCAAAGTAAAGGGAACAGGCTGACCGTGAGGAGAACGGAGGAGCCTATCTCAAAGCAAAGGTGGAAACTACTGCCAAGGATATGGAGCAACTCCACATTGGAGGTCTCAGCTGGGCAACCTGAGTGTGGGAGACAGAGGGTCGATCCTCTCGAGACCTTGTCTGAGGGGCAAGCAGGGTGTGCGCTGGGTAGGATCTCCTGGAAATTTATAAAAGGAAGATCATCTCTGACACCTTGATTATGTGGAAGAGAGTTTGACTGGAGAGAAAGAGTATTTAGGCAATCCATATTACGCACACCCATAAGAAATCATGCCAGTGGTCCCTTCTTTACAAGCCCTTTCAAGCTCAGTAGAAGGCCGGAAAAGAACAGGAAAAGGTTCCTCCTGCAGCCTAAATTCCCTGTTGTCTGTCCTCTCTCCCATGCCTTCTTTTCATCCTTAGATTCCTTGTGGGATAAAGTATGACAAGACATGGCTAATGAAGTCAATCCAGAGCCATTGCAGTGTCCCCTTCACTCCAGTGGACGTAAGAGAGGATGCCAAAGCCAGACGCGTGGGCACAGGGAAGGGGGAGAGAGAGAGACCTGGTTCAGCAGAGTCTGTTGGCTTCTGAAACTATTGCTGTTGCATTCAATCCCTGTAGTTCCACTTTATGCAAAATGGGGCTCAGTTCTTTGTCCAGGAAGCTAGCACTGCCTCTGCATTGATGGATGTCAGCTACAAGATTCGTGACGAGGAGAGCCGAAAGGTGTGTCGAGGGCGTTACGTGTACCTCATCCTGAGGAAGGAGTACAGGCCAGGGGCTGGTTGTCTTCTTTGGAACTAGAGTTCCTGGTGCTTACCCCACCTCTTCTTCCTGCAGATACCTGTCTTTGTCAGCCCCTCCGCTGTTCCCTACTCTGTGCGGGATAAGTTGAAGCCAGAAGAAATGGAGCAGCTAAAGGTAATGCAGACTCAAGGCGTGTTGTGTGCCAGCGCTCAGACCTACCTCTCCTTCTTCCAGTCCCCCGTCCCCCTCGCCCCCGATTTCCCTGCCACCACCACAGCCTCAGAGCGGCTCTCTCCATCTCTCTCTACGCAGCTGACCTTGAGCAAACGATTTGATGTCTCCCAGCAAGCTCTTGACCTCCGGAGGCTCCGCCTTGACCCAGGTACGGCTGACAGCAGTAATTCTAGGGCTGGCGAGGGAAGAGGGGTCTTCCTGGAGGGAGACTTAGGGATGGTAACGTGGGGAGGGGCTGGTGCTGGCCCCACACCCCACTCAGCCATCCTATTCCCTCCCCTCTCCTTCCTGAAGACCTGGTGGGCTATGATATTGATATATTTGTGAATCGAAGAAGCTGCATGGCTGCCACCCTGCAGGTCATCGAAAAGTATTTCCCTGAGGTGAGGCTGTAGGCCCAGTGCTGGTATTAGGGTAGGGGGTGGAAGAGATGGGGAGGAGGGCAGATTTGCCTCCAAGGTCCTAGATAGTAACCTTCACTCTACCTCTTCTTGCCCCAAAGCTGTTGTCCTTGAACTTGAGCAGCAACAAACTGTACCAGCTGGATGGCCTGTCTGACATTATACAGATGGCCCCCACGGTCAAGATCCTGAACCTCTCCAAAAATGAGGTGAGAAGAGGGAGCCAGGTCAATGTTGGGTTGAGAGTGTGGAGGGGGGCATGTTAGTGGCCATCAGAGTGATGACAGGAGGCAGGTGAAGGTACCTGTGTGGGAGGGAGGGGTCTGTGGGTGCAGGGATCCGGATGTCCCTCTTTCCCTGGGATTCCTTTTCCCACTTCCGCCCCATATTTCTCAGCTGACGTCTGTGTGGGAGTTGAGCAAGATGCAAGGGCTGAAGCTTGAAGCTGTGGCTGCAAGGGAACCCGTTGTGTGACACCTTCCCAGACCAGTCCACCTATGTAAGGTCAGTGTGAACATCCTGCCACCCTTCTTGGTGACCTTCACCCATGGGAGCCTAGACTATCTGTGACAGTGCCCCTTTGCCAAAGGTGGCAGCCCTGGTCTTCTGGGAGGATCACAGGCCCTACCTTCTGCTTTCTCTGTGCCTATCACTGGTGAGGAGTTTCCTTCCCCTGACCTGCTCACCTCTGCAGGCGCTCTGGGGTCTGTTTCCAGCTCTCCGCGCCGAGATATATTCCAGCAAGACCTCCCAAGAGTGTGCCCCAGGAAGCAGGGCTTCTCCTCCTCACCAGGACCAGGAGCGACCAGCCTTGATCCAGATGCTGGCGGCCTGGACTGAGAAGGGTCCTCAAGTCCAGGGCCTCTTGCTGAGAGAAGCCTTCCTTCTTCGTGTTGAGATGGGGTTTGCCTCCCCTGTTCTGAGAGGGACCGTCTTCCCCTTCCTCAAAAGGGATCCCCCCTCCTCTCCCATGTTGACATGGGGGCTTTCCTGCGCCATGCTGAGAGCTGAGGCCATGGGTGGCTGCTGTCATGACATCCATTCTGCTGGCCCAGTGCCAGGAGCTGGACCCTCCTTGGGAAAAAGCAGGGCTCCCTGAGTCAAGGGGCCAGACGTGGGCCCCCGCCAGTTATCAGAGGGCTTCCTGAGGCAGGAGTGGAAGGCAGAGGGCAGAGGTGGTAGAGGAGACAGTAGGACAGGCCTCTGAGGGGCACTTCCCATCCCTCCCTGCACATGTCACATCATCCCGCCTGGTCCTTCACAGGAGCCCTGGGCAGCCTGAGACAGGTATGATTCCTCAGATAAAGAACCAACTCAGAGAGGTGCAGGGGTCATCAGGAGAGAATACGGTGATCTTCAGAGGGGGCCACGGATCCTCAGCCCCATACTGAGCTGGGACCTGACCCTTTCCTCCCTCTTGGGAAGATGTGACCCCGTGGCTGCTCGGTTTCCCATGCCCAAGTCTGGCTGAGCTCACACAGGTGACAAAGTTTCAGCCAGCATCCAGTGGGCCCCCCAGCCCAACATGTGCATATTTTCCACTCCTACCTGGTGTGTCTGGGCGATTCTGGGGCAGGGGAAGAGCCGCAACAAGTGTGCCGTTTCCCCTTCCTTCTCTCTTCTTCCCTGACCCCGACCAGGGGAGAGCTTCTTTCCCTTCCCTTTGTTGTCTTTCTCTCCCCTGTCTCTGTGCCCCTATGTCTCTCTCATCTCTCCCTTCCTACCTTCACTCCCTTTCTGTCTTCATCCCCTCCATCTCCCTCCCTGAGCCCCACCTCACTCACCTCACTGGCCCAGCATCCTGGGCCATCCCTGGGGGGTGTCGGGGTCTTGCCAGAGTGCTGGACCCCCAGTGAGGTAACAGAGCCCCGGGCTCCCACTCCATCCCCTCTTCTCCCCACAGCCTTCAGTGGGGCCCTGGAGGACGGGAGGGAGGAGAAGGAAGCCCTGCAGCACGGGATTGAAATGCTGGTCCCTGTGGCACTGGAGAAGGGAGTCCGAGTAGTCTGGGTGGGAGCTACCTAGGCGAAGGAGAAGAAGGGAGGGAGGGAAGGAATATTAAAGTGAAGGTACTGAGAGAGATGAGGAGACAGTGCCTTTCAGACAGTAAGATGACAGATGCTCAGTGCTCAACAGGCAAGTGGACCGAAAACCCTTAAAATCAGGAGCAGAGGTGGGCAAAGGGTGCTGCTGGATTGGCCAGAACACACTGATCTCTGTTTATGGTATTACTGTTTTAACTCAAGGGAAGCATTGCAACCTTGAACTATCAACCACCTGTTCTCTATTTTTGGTTTTGGACAGGGCCATCAGAGAATGTTTCCCGAAGTTGTTACACCTGGTAAGTGCCTACGAAAATCATTGTCTCTTTCGAATGTCGGTGGCCTCTGCACCTGCCCTCAAGCCCTTTGGGTCTTGCCTAGATCACATATTAGCATCAGAACCTTAACCATTTTGGGGGACATGGTCTCCTGAAAATGACATGGATATACTTGCTGGAAAAATACCCATAAGTACACACACGCACACACACAAGTTGAATATAACACTAGAGACTTCCAGGACCTCATGATGAAGACATCCACTGTAAGCTTTCCCATGGACTATCCTGGGCCCTTTCACACCTGACCTCTGACCCTCACCCTCCTGGGCCCATCCTTTTCCCGGATCATCCAGGGCCACTCCCCTGGTCTCCACTCCTGACTTCCTCTTCCCTTCTCCAGGATGGCCAGGAGTTACCGTCACCAGTGACCGTTGATGTTGACACTCCCTACATAGTAAAGCCCTGCAAGGTGAGGAAGAGGATCAAACAACATTTGGGGTGTTGCAGGGAGGCTTTATCTACTGCATAGTCTCAAGTGCCATTTGATTCCAGCGCAGCTTCCTTGGATCTGATGAGCTGAAGAGCCTAGTCCTGCAATTCCTGCAGCAGTAAGTACCTCAGGGAAGCTGAGCAAGGTGGGGAGGGCTAGGACAGGTGAGGCCACCTAAGCACAGGTCTGCTCAGGGGAGTTTTCAAGTGTCATTTGAGGTCCAGACCACAGAGATAGACTGTCTTCATTGCTCCTCCTTAGGTACTACTTGATCCATGACTATGGAGACAGACAGGTTCTCGCGGGTGCTTATCACGAGGAGGCCTGCTTCTCCCTGACGATTCCCTTCCACCCCGAGGACCCAGCCCCGTGAGTATCACAGTACAGGCTGTGCTCCTGGGCCGTGTGGCTCCCCAGCAGACACAGGCCAGCTCCTGCAATCACCCACCACCCACTGTTGCTCTTTGTCTCCTAGAAGCAGCTTGTGCGAGTATTTCAAGGACAGCAGGAATATGAAGAAGCTCAAGGACCCCTGTGAATGTGTGATGGGAGGACTGCGTGAGAAAGGGCGGTGAAGGGGTCAGTCATAGGGCCCAGCGCGTGGCAGCCCCTGACCTTCGCTCGCTTCCCTTCCCCTCACAGACCTGCAGGTCCAGCTGCTGAAGCACACAAAACGTGTCATTGTGCACACTCTCTGTGTGTTGCCCAAGACTCTGCATGACTTCAGCTCCTTCGTGGTGGACATGTGGTACCAGACGGTGAGCGCCTGCTTCCTCCCTCGGGCGGGCCCAGGAAGCCGCAGGTGGGTGGGAGGTGGAGGTGGTGACTGGGCGCCTGGGCTCTTCCCTTTCAGGAAACGATGCTCTGCTTCTCTGTCAGTGGGGTGTTCGAGGCAGGTGAGTGTGTGTAGACCCCCAGCGCAGATGCCCCACTGCTGCCTCCCCCTGGCCAGGCTCACTCCCAGAACCACCTAGCTTCCCTGACCCCTTCCCTTCCCTTCCCCTCCCCCTCCTGTCCCTTCCCTTCCCTTCTCTGCATTCCACCCCTCCCCTCCCCACCTGCCCTCCCCCACCTCCCCTCCCCTCCTCTCCCCTCCCCTTCCCCACTGTGTTCTCCTGCCCTCAAGCTTCCCACAGACAATCCAGGTCTGAGCTGTGTCCATGCCTGTCTGCCCTGCACACCCTGAGCGTTGTGGATACAGGCTGTGGGGTTTGGTGGCTCTCAACCCAGATACTTACTCTGAGAACTTGGGCCGTTACTTAAGGTTTCAGTTTCCTCATTTGCAAAATGGGGTAGTAGTATCCACCTCTTGGGCGGCTGTGAAAAATGCATCCCGTGAACTTGTGTAGTGGTCGTCAGGGGCCCTGTCACTGGGCGCAGACTGCTCCTATAGTTGCCCTCCCCATTCCCGACACCCTGGCCCCCATGAACAACTGCCTTCTCAGCATGAGTGTCCAGTCACACCCTGACTGGGGACCGCTGTGTGAGCCTGTACAGCACGGGCAGCTGTAAGGAGTACTGTAATTTGTTTGCCGTTGAAGTGGAAGGAAGTTCTCAGGGCTGTGTGCGTGCCTTCACCCAGACCTTCACCACTACCCCTGCCAGCTATTCCAGGTGAGAGCCCTATTGTGGGCGGGAATGTCCATCCCAGCCTGGGCTCAGGTGCGTGGGAATGTGGTGGTGCAGATCTTAGGTTTACTCAGTATTGTGGAAAGCCAGCAGGGAGGTCCCAATAGCAGTCTAGCCTAGTGGTTAAGAAGAGCATGGGCTCTGGAATCGGCCTATGCATTATCTCCTTGACCTAACACTCACTCGCTCTGTGACCTTGGTCAAGTCACATGACCTCTCTGTGACTCAGTGTCTCCTTCCAAGAATGGGGATCAAACTGTCCACCCCTTGGGGTGTGGTAAAGTGTAAATGCAAAATTGCCCGTGGGTTGGGGATAAACCTATAAATCGAGTGAAGGTGAAAGACAGTCTCTCCAAAGGTGGGCTCTGTGGGGAGGGGCAGAGGTACCAGTCAAGGAACCTGGGAGACACACATAGGAGGGACGTGGAAGGAATCTGGTTGCTGAGTGCCAGTGGGAGCAAGATTGTTGTTAGGGGTGTGGTGGTGTTCACCTGTCCAGTTCTCTGAGTGACCGTTTTTCCTCCAGTCTTTTCATCATGAATGACGAGCTGTTTGTATGGGATGTCAGCCCTAAAAAGACCAAGAGCACATTCTCCATCCCAGTACCCACACCCTCCACCAGCTCCATGCCCAGTTTCTACTGGGAGCAGCAGCAAATGGTACAAGCTTTCTCCACTCAGTCTAGGATGAACCTCCAGTGGTCTCAGAAGTGAGTATTTTGTGTGCATGAGGATAAGAGAGAGCTGGGAGAATGAGGGAATTAAAAAGGGAACACACAGACAATTTGGGAAAATAAGTATTTGGGTATTTTGCTTCCAGAAAAAAAGGAAGCTCATGAAAAACGTATCCTAATTTTATGATGATATATGTGAAGCATTTTAAAAATAATATGCTCAGATGACATGATCTTTTATATGGAAAATCCTAAGAAATTTGCTAAGGTACTGTAAGAATACATAAACAAGTTCAGCAGAATCTCAGGATATAAGATCAATACACAAAAATCATTTGTATTTCTATGCACTTACAATGAAAAATCCTAAATTGAAATTAAGAAAACAATTTGGTTTATCGTAGAACCAAAAAGAATAAATACTTAGAAAGAAATGTAACTAAAGAAGTGAGAAACTTATACTTTAAAATCTTCAAAACATTGTTGGAATAACTTAAACAAAACCTCAAAAAAATGGAAGGACATTCTGTGTTTGTAGACTGGAAGACTTAATATTGTTAAGATGGTAATACTATTCAAAGTGGTCTATAGAGTCTACACCATATCTATCAAAGTCACTGTTGGCTCCTTTCCAGAAATTGATAAGGTGATTCTACAATTCACATGGAAATGCAATAGACTCAGAATAGTCAAAGCAATATTGAAAGGGAATAAAGTTGAGGACTCACAAGTCCTGATCTTCACAATTTCAAAACTTACTACAAAGGTACTATAATCAAGACTGCATGACACTGACATTTGATAGGTGAATGCAATAGAACTGAGAGTCGAGAATGAAACCCTGACACTTGTAGCCAATTAATTTTCAGTAGGTGCCAAAATAATTAATGGAGAAAAAAATAGTCTTTTAAACAGGTGGTTCTAGGACACATGGGTATTAACATGCAAAAAAAAAGAATTTTGACCCCTATCACACACCGTATACAAATATTAACTCAAAATGGATCAAAGGCCTAATGTAGAGTCTACAACTGTAAAAACTCTTACTGATTTTTTTTCACTTAGTATGATAACCTCTAGGTCCATCCATGTTGCTGCAGCTGGCATTATTTCATTCTTTTTAATGGCTGAGTAACATTCCATTGTGTATATGTACCACACCTTCTTTATCCATTCCTCTGTCGATGGACATTTAGGTTGCTTCCATGTCTTGGCTATTGTAAATAGTGCTAAAATGAACATTGGGCTGCATATATATTTTCGAATTATGGTTTTCTCTGGATATATGCTCAGGAGTGGGATTGCTGGATCATACAGTAGCTCCAGTTTTAGTTTTTTTAAGGAACCTTCATACTGTTCTCCATAGTGGCTGTATCAATTTACATTCCCACCAACAGTGTAGGAGGGTTCCCTTTTCTCCACACCCTCTCCAGCATTTATTGTTTGTAGATTTTTTGATGATGGCCATTCTGACCCGTGTGTGGTGACACCTCATTGTAGTTTTGATTTGCATTTCTCTAATAATTAGTTATGTTGAGCATCTTTTCATGTGCTTTTTGGCCATCTGTATGTCTTCTTTGGAGAAATGTCTATTTAGATCTTCTGCCCAATTTTTGATTGGGTAAGTGAAGTAAGACAGAGAAAGACAAATATCATATATCACTTATATGTGGAATATAATAAAAACAATACCAATGAACTTATTTACAAATCAGAAACAGACTCACAGTTCTCAAAATGAAACCTTATGGTTACCAAAGGGGAAATGTGGGGGAGGAAGTGATAAATTAGGAGATTGGGATTAACATATACACAGTAATGTATATAAAATAGATAACTAATAAGGACCTACTGTATAGCACAAGGAACTCTACTCAATATTCTGTAATAACCTATATGGGAAAAGATCTGAAAAAGAATGGAGTTATATATAACTGATTCACTTTGTTGTATACCTGAAACTAACACAACATTGTAAGTAAATTAACTCCAATAAAATATAAAAAAACACTTAGATGAAAACAGAGGTGTATATCTTCATGACCTTGAATTAGGCAACGGTTTCTTGTATATGACACCAAAAGCACAAGCAACCAAAAAACAAATAAATTGCTCTTCATCAAAAGTAAAAACTTCTGGGCTTCCCTGGTGGCGCAGCGGTTAAGAGTCCGCCTGCCGATGCAGGGGACACAGGTTCGTGCCCCGGTCCAGGAAGATCCCACATGCCGCAGAGTGGCTGGGCCCATGAGCCATGGCTGCTGCGCCTGTGCGTCCAGAGCCTGTGCTCTGCAACGGGAGAGGCCACAACAGTGAGAGGCCCATGTACCGCAAAAAAAAAAAAAAAAAAAGTAAAAAACTTCTGTACATCAAAGGACACTATCAAGAAAGTGAAAATACAACCCACAAAATGGGAGAAAATATTTGCAAATCTCGTATCTGATAAGATCTACTATCTAGAATATTGAAGGATTTCACAACTCAACAATCAAAAGATAAATATCCCATTTAAAAATGGGGAAAGGATTTGAATAGATATTTCTCTAAAGATTGTATACAAGTGACCAACAAGCACATGAAAACGTGCTCAACATCATTAATCATTAGGAAAATACAAATCAAAACAACCACTTCACATACGCTAAGATGGCTTTAATCAATGAAACAAAAGATAAACATAGGTGAGGATGTGGAGAAATTAGAACTCTCATATATTACAGGTATCAAGGTTCAGTGGAGCACTCACTTTGGGAAAAAAATTTGGCAGTTCCTCAAAATGTTAAACACGGATTTACCAAATGACCCAGTAATCCTACTCCCAAGTATCTACCAGGAGAAATGAGAACATACGTTCACTCTAAAACTTGTTCAGGAACGTTCATAGCAGCATTATTGATAATAGCCGAAAAGTGGAAACAACCCAAATGTCCTTTAGCTGATGCATGGATGAATAAATCTGGTACATCCATATAGTAGAATATTATTCACTCATAAAAATGTACAGTTCTGATATATGTCATAACATGATCAACCTTGAAAACATTATGCTAAATGAAAAGCCAGTCACAAAAGTTGAATATAGTGTGAAATGTCCAGAATCGGCAAATCCACAGGGACCAAAAGCAGATTAGTGGTTGCCAGGTTCTGGGGGAAGGGGAGGAATAGGGAGTGATCACTAATGGTTAAGGAGTTTCTTTTCAAGGTGATAAAACTATTTTGGAATTAGATAGTTGTACAATCTTGTGGATATCCTAAAAAGCACTGACTTGTATTCTTTAAAATAGTGTGTACATTATATCTCAAAAAAAGATGGCTGGAAATTTGTACTTAAAAATGTTTCACTTAATGGCTATCATCAAAAAATCTACAGACAGGGGCTTCCCTGGTGGCGCAGTGGTTGAGAATCCGCCTGCCAATGCAGGGGACACGGGTTCGTGCCCTGGACCGGGAAGATCCCACGTGCCCCGGAGCAGCTGGGCCCGTGAGCCATGCCCGCTGGGCCTGAGCGTCCTAATCCTGTGCTCCTTAACGGAAGAGGCCACAGCAGTGAGAGGCCCGTGTACCACAAAAAAAAAAAAAAAAAAAAAAAAAAAAAATCTACAGACAATAAATGCTGGAGAGGGTGTGGAGAAAAGGGAACCCTCTTGCATTCTTCGTGGGAATGTAAGTTGATACAGTCACTATGGAGAACAATATGGAGGTTCCTTAAAAAACTACAAATAGAACTACCATATGACCCAGCAATCCCAGTACTGGGCATATACCCTGAGAAAACCATAATTCAAAAAGAGTCATGTACCACAATGTTCATTGCAGCTCTATTTACAATAGCCCGGAGATGGAAACAACCTAAGTGCCCATCATCGGATGCATGGATAAAGAAGATGTGGCACTTATACACAATGGAATATTACTCAGCCATAAAAAGAAACAAAATTGAGTTATTCGTAGTGAGGTGGATGGACCTAGAGTCTGTCATACAGAGTGAAGTAAGTCAGAAAGAGAAAAATAAATACCGTATGCTAACACATATATATGGAATCTAAAAAAAAATAGGTCATGAAGAACCTAGGGACAAGATGGAAATAAAGATGAAGACCTACTAGAGAATGGACTTGAGGACACGGGGAGGGGGAAGGGTAAGCTGGGACAAAGTGAGAGAGTGGCATGGACATATATACACTACCAAATGTAAAATAGATAGCTAGTGGGAAGCAGCCGCATAGCACAGGGAGATCAGCTCGGTGCTTTGTGACCACCTAGAGGGGTGGGATAGGGAGGGTGGGAGGGAGGGAGACGCAAGAGGGAAGAGATATGGGGATATATGTATACGTATAACTGATTCACTTTGTTAGAAAGCAGAAACTAACACACCATTGTAAACAATTATATTCCAATAAAGATGTTAAAAAAAAAGACTAGTATGGAATCTAAAAGAAAAAAAAAGTTTCTGACGAACCTAAGGGTAGGACAGGAATAAAGATGCAGACATAGAATGGACTTGAGGACACGGGGAGGGGGAAGGGAAAACAAAACAAAAACAAAAGCAAAAAAATTTTTCACTTGTTATTTTCTTGAACATCTTCCTTGATCAGTGTATATTAAGTTCCCTTGTTCTTTTGCACAGCTCTACTTTTGTGTTTTGAATTCTAGTGGGCATGAATGCTAGTGATAGATGGTTTGCTTTTCACTGGGTCTTTCTTCGTCATTACACATAGTGTTCATACTGGTACATGTGTCTCAGCAAGAAAGTGGCATAGATTTAGCGGTGTCGTTGCATGGTCAGCGTGACTCTACTGTGGTACTACTGGAGATCACCTGTTTTTCTCCCACTGCAGGTACCTTCAGGACAACAAATGGAACTACACCAGAGCTGGTCAGGTCTTCAGTATGCTTAAGGTGAGGTCTGGGAATCAAGTGGGTTAAAGATGAATGTTTCTGGGCCTTCAGGGAGGCCAAGAAGGTGGAGGCCGGTGGCCTAAGAATGGAACCTGGGGAGCTGGCTCTTCTGACATCGCGACTCCTTCTCTCCAGACCAAGTGCAAGATCCCAGAAGAGGCCTTCAAAGAAATCCCCTAAAAGGAGTGCTTGGATGCCGTCTTTGTCTTCATCCATCTCATCATTGTTTCTCTTTTCTCCAGCCTCAGGCCATGCCCATGAACAGGGTTGGAGGCCTGGCCGACAAAGAAGCCAGAGTTACCTTGTAGGCCAGGTAACATAGCCAACTGAAGGGTCAGTTTTTTCTGTATTTTCCACACTCACAATTGCTGTTTGTTTTCATAATAAAGAGTGATGTTGCATGTTGTATGTTGTGTGTTCTGCATTGCTGTTCCCTGCCCCAATCATTAGCCAGTGAGTCCAGGCCTGAAAGGCCTTGGTTGCCTTACTGCCCGACCCCCATTGACCCTGGCAATCCCTAGCAGATATATCAGGCTTGACTCCACAGGTAGTTTGTCAATAAATTCTGATGAGAGGGGACGTGATATGCTTCCAGGGATTGGTTTTTGGAGGCAGTGTGACTCAGTCAAACGCTCTACCTAGACACTCTCAGAAACAGGCATATGACCCGGAACAACAGAGGCTTTGCAAGGGATGCTGACTGGCTAGTGGAGGGCTTTGTAAGGAAGGAGGAAGATGAGGATGAACATGTTTTACTTCTTGTCCATAATCATTTCCAAAGACCATACCGTGAACAATTTCAAGATTTGCATACAGGTGAATAAGAAACAGGCCTTTTCACACCTCTCACCATGCTTCCATAAGGATTCTCATCCATCCACTGTACTGCCCCCTCTCCCTTTCTGAAGGTGCACTGTGGGAGGGATCTCACTTCTGTACCTTAGAGTAGGGGAGAGTCAGCCTGTCTGCCCATGCATTTCTCATGTGCTTGAGGGGGTTGAGCCATTTAATTTCACTTCCAAACAAACAACAATAACATGGAATCTCACATTATGGTCAGGTCTGTGTGACCTTTCTCATCAATGCAATTAGCAGTAGAGAATTGCAGGCAAGAGTTGAAAGGGACACTTGCACAACTTATTTTCTGTACTTCTGTAATTTTTGCACTTTAGACAACAAGCGGGCATAATTTTTGAAATTAAAATAATAGCAGTACCAAATTTCAAGTTACAATCATATAATTGAAGACACAGGTGAGGTACCACCAGTTTACAAATTATGCCTCCATTTTTGGGTCTTGCATAAGTTATTTCCTACCACTTGCCACTTTTCAGTTCTTTATGTCATTTACATGAAGGATCCATATATTGGCATGTGAATGTCTTTAAAAATATGAACTAAGGAGATGATTGCCATTACATAAGGAATAATTCCATGTTATTCCATGTAGTGCCTCAATGATCAGAGACAATCTTGGCATTCTCACCTAAAGATCTGAACAGAGATCACAGTGTATACTTCTCAGCTGCACTGTGAAGAATAGAGGTAGACTCAGATGTAAACCAACAATTGCATTGTCTGGCTCAATTCAAGCTCTCCAAGCTGTTTGAGTTCCCTCGTGAGCAGGGAAAATGGAACTCATCACATGGCCCCTCTACTTCCTCTCTCTACATCATCAGGCTTCCACATCCTTCACCTCCTTCCCTAGCCAGCTCAGATGCTGCCTTTGTCTTCCATTCACTTGTTCTCCTGCCAATTCCTTGCTTTCAATTCCCTTGCTCTCATGATCCTAGGCAAATGGTAACCCTGCAGCCTGACTCTCTCTGTCTCTGTCTCTCTTTTTAATCTCCAACTAACTTGTTTGCCTTCCCTCAGAATTGCTCTGGCTCCTGTGTGGTACTTTTCACTCCCAACACTTTGTCCCAGAACTTTTGTCTGAACTGATGCCCTTACCCCTGGGATCCCTGCTTGTACCCCCCACCCCCAGCCATACTACTGCTTATATTCCAAAATATGTATTCCATTTATCCTATTTACCTGATCATAAAGTTTTAATGATATCATTCCCTGAATGATCACAGGATTTCCCTCCAGGCACTACTCCTTATGATCCTACCACCCTGTAACCCCTGTGCTGGAGAAAGCCAGTGTTTGGATGTGAACACTTCATTGCCTCAGTGGCCATATCGAAGGGAAGAAACCTCAGACCCATATCATGCAAGATTAGACATTGTACCTCACCCACACCAAAATAATATAAAGAAGGAAGAATTGGTGTTCAGCTGTTCTTAGCACCCTAACATGCATCAAAGAAAGGTGGTGAAGTACTGGTAGGAAGGCGCACTTCCTAGGGGTTGAGGATGGTGAGTGTCTGTGGCAGGGCCTGAAATTCTGCAGCTGTAACAGGATCCCAGGTGTGATGGTTAATTTTATGTGTCAAATTGTCTAGACTGTGGTACCCAGATATTTGGTCAAACACTATTATGGATATTTCTGTGAAGGCATTTTGGGGATGAGATTAATATTTAAATCAGTAGACTCTGAGTAAAGTAAATGACTCTGTATAATATAGGTGGGTCTCATCCAATTGGTTGAAGGCTTGAACAGAAAAATGACTGACCTCCCCAGAGAGAGAGGGAATTTTGCCAGCAGACTGCCTTTAGACTCTTAACTGCAGCTCTTCCCTAGGTCTCCAGCCTGCCAGCCTACCCTGCAGATTTTGGACTGGCCAGGTTCCACAGTTGCATGAGCCAATTCCTTTTTAAAAAATGAACAACTAGATGCCAACAAATTGAACAACCTACAAGAAATGGGAAAATTCTTAGAAACAACCTACCAAGATTGAATCAAGAAAAAATAGAAAATCTGAACAGACTAATTACAAGTAAGGAGATTGAATTAGTAATAAAAAAATCTCCCAGGGCTTCCCTGGTGGCACAGTGGTTGAGAGTCCACCTGCCGATGCAGGGGACGCAGGTTCATGCCCCGGTCCGGGAGGACCCCACGTACCGTGGAGTGGCTGGGCCCGTGAGCCATGGCCGCTGAGCCTGCGCGTCCAGAGCCTGTGCTCCGCAACGGGAGAGGCCACAACAGTGAGGCCCGCATACGACAAAAAAAAAAAAAAATCTCCCAATGAAGAAAAGCCCAGGACTAGATGGCTTCACTGGTACATTTCACCAAACATTTAAAGAATTAATGCCAATCCTTCTCAAACTCTTCCAAACAACTGAAGAGGAGGGAACATTCCAAGACCATTTTATGAAGCCAGCATTATTACCCGATACCCAAACCAGAAAAGGACACTACAAGAAAAGAAAACTACAGGCCAATATCTCTGATGAATATAGATGCAAAAACTCTCAACAAAACACTAACAAACTGAATTCAGCAACATATTTAAAGGATCATTCTTGTCTTTTTGACAATAGTCATTCTGACTATTCTGTGACATATCTCACTGTGGTTTGGATTTGCATTTCCCTGATGACTAGTAATGTTGAGCATCTTTTCACATGCCTGTTGGTGAAGATGTGGAGAAAAGAGAGCCCTCATTCACTGTTAGTGGGGATGCAAATTAGTGCAGCCACTATGGGAAAAAGTATGGAGGTACCTAAAAATATTAAAAATAGAACTTCCACATGATCCAGCAATTCCACTACTGGGCATTTATCCAAAGAAAATGAAAACACACTAATTCAAAAAGATATATGCACCTCAATGTTCATAGCAGCATTATTTTACAATAGCCAAGATATGGGAGCAACCTAAGTGCCCATCGACAGACAAATGGATAAAAACAATGTGGTGTGTGTGTGTGTGTGTGTGTGTGTGTGTGTGTGTGTATACACTATAGAGTATTACTCAGCAATAAAAAAGAATGAAATATTGCCATCTGTGACAACATGGATGAATGTAGAGGGTATTATGTGTAGTGAAATAAGTCAGAAGGAGAAAGACAAATACTGTATGTTTTCACTTATATGTGGAATCTAAAAAATAGAACAAATGAATAAATATAAAACAGAAGCAGACTCACAGATATGAAGAACATACAGGTGGTTGCCAGAGGGGAGAGGGGTGGGGGAGGGGCAAAGTGGGTGAAGGGGTTTAAAAGGTACAAGCTACCAATTATAAAATAAATAAGTTACAGGGATGTAATGTACAGCACAGAGAATATAGTCAATATTTTATAATAATTTTGTATGGTGTGTAATCTATAAAAATATTGAATATGTTTTACACCTGAAAGTAATATAATATTGTAAGTCAACTATACATCAATGAAACATTCAAATAAAAATAAAGGATCAGGGGACTTCCCCGGTGGCGCAGTGGTTGAGAATCTGCCTGCTAATGCAGGGGACACGGGTTCGAGCCCTGGTCTGGGAGGATCCCACGTGCTGCGGAGCAACTAGATCCGTGAGCCACAACTACTGAGCCTGCGCGTCTGGAGCCTGTGCTCCACAATAAGAGAGGCTGCGATAGTGAGAGGCCCGCGCACCACGATGAAGAGTGGCCCCCGCTTGCAGCAACTAGAGAAAGCCCTCACACAGAAACGAAGACCCAACACAGCAAAAATAAATTAATTAATTAATAAACTCCTACCCCCAACATCTTCAAAAAAAAAAAAAAAAAAAAAGAAATAGCAGAAAATTTCGAATTAGGCATGAGCATGAATTAAAAATAAAAAAAAAAAAAAAAAAAAAGGATCAGGGGCTTCCCTGGTGGCACAGTGGTTAAGAATCTGCCTGCCAATGCAGGGGACATGTTTGAGTCCTGGTCCGGGAAGATCCCACATGCTGCAGAGCAACTAAGCCCATGAGCCACAACTACTGAAGCCCACGTGCCTAGAGCCTGTGCTCCACAACAAGAGAAGCCACAACAATGAGAAGCCCGCGCACCACAATGAAGACACAATGCAACCCAAAATAAATAAATTTATTAAAAAAATAAATAAATAAAATTAAAAAATAAAGGATCAGTCACCATGATCAAGTGTGATTTATCCCTGAGATACAAGCATGATTCAATATATACAAATCAATAAATGTGATTCATCACATTAATAGAATGAAAGAAAAAAATCATACGATAATCTCAATGGACACAGAAAAATCATTTGACAAAATTCAACATCCATTCATTATTAAAAATTCTTAACAAATTAGGTATAGAAGGAATTACCTCAACATAATAAAGGCCATATATGACAAGACCACAGGTAACATCATACTCAATGATGAAAGGCTGAGAGCTTTTTCTCAAAAGTCAGGAATAATACAAGGGTGCCCACTCTCACCACTCCTATTCAACATAGTACTGGAAGTCCTAGCCAGATAAATTAGGTGTTAAAAAGAAATAAAATGCATCAGAATTAGAACGGAAAAAGTAAAATTGTCTCTATTTGCAGATGACAGGATTTTATACAGAGAAAATCCTAAAGACTGCCAAAAAAAACTGTTAGATCTAATCAATGAATTTAGTAAAGTAGCAGGGTACAAAATTAACATACAAAAGTCATTAGCATTTCTAATGCAAATCAAACCAACAATGAGATCACCTCACACCGGTCAGAATGGCCGTCATCAAAAAATCCAGAAACAATAAATGCTGGAGAAGTTGTGGAGAAAAGGGAACCCTCCTGCACTGTAGGTGGGAAGGTAAAATGATACAGCCACTATGGAGAACAGTATGGAGGTTCCTTAAAAAACGAAATATAGAACCACAATATGACCCAGGAATCCCACTACTGGTCATATACCCTGAGAAAACCATAATGCAAAAAGGGTCATGTACCACAGTGTTCATTGCAGCAGTAATTACAATAGCCAGGGCATGCAAGCCACCTAAATGTCCATCAACCAATGAATGGATAAAGAAGATGTGGCACAGATGTACAATGGAATATTACTCAGCCATATAAAGGAGCGAAACTGAGTTATTTGTAGTGAGGTGGATGGACCTAGAGTCTGTCATACAGAGTGAAGTAAGTCAGAAAGAGAAAAACGAATACCGTATGCTAATGCATATATATGGGATCTAAAATAATGGTACTGATGAACTTAGTGGCAGGGCAAGAATAAAGACACAGACATAGAGAACGGACTTGAGGACACAGGGAGGGAAGGGGAAGCTGGGACAAAGTGAGAGAGTAGCATTGACATATATACACTACTAAATATGAAATGGATGGCTAGTGGGAAGCTGCTGCATAGCACAGGGAGATCAACTTGGTGCTTTGTGACTACCTAGAGAGGTGGAATAGGGAGGGTGGGAGGGAGGCTCAAGAGGGAGGGGATATGGGGATATATGTATACATATAGCTGATTCACTTTGTTTTACAGCAGGAACTAACACAACATTGTAAAGCAATTATACTCCAATAAAGATGTGAAAAAAATCTTTAGCATTTCTATACACAACAACAAATTATCTGAAAAAGAAAATAATCCATTTACATTAGCACCAAAAACAATAAAGTGCTTAGGAATAAATTTAATCAAGGAGGTGAAATATATCCCTACACTGAAAACTACAAAACATTGATGAAAGAAATCGAAGAAGACACAAATAATTGGAAAAGTCTCTCATGTTCATGGATTGGAAGAATTAATATTGTTAAAATGTCCACACTACATGAAACTTTCTATAGATTCAATGCACCTATCAAACTTCTAATGGCATTTTTTACAGAAGTACAAAAAATAATCCTAAAACTTATATGGAAACACAAAAGAACCAGAATAACCAAAACAATCCTGAGAGAGAAGAATAAAGCAGGGGTATCACACTTCCTGATTTTAAGCTATATTATAAAGCTATAATAATCAAAACTGTATGGTACTGGCATAAAAACAAACACAAGACTAATGGAACAAAATGGAGAGGCCAGAAATAAAACCAAGCATATATGGTTAACTAATATTTGACAGGGGAACCAGGAATACGCAATGAAAAATAGTCTCTTCAATAAATGGTGCTGGATTGGATATACACATGTAAAAGAATAAAACTAGATCCTTATCTTACGCCACTAACAAAAATTAGCTTGAAATGCATTAAAGGCTTAAATGTAAGACCTAAACCACAAAATTCCTAGAAGAAAACTTAGGAAAAAATCTCCTTGACATGAGTCTTGGGAATGATATTTTGGATATGACAACTAAAGAACAAGCAACAATATAAAAAATAAACAAGTCAGACTACACCAAACTAAAAAGCTTCTTCACAGCAAAAGAAATTATCAACAAAATGAAAAGACAACCTATGGAATGGGAGAAATTTTTGCAAATCATATATGTAATAAGGGGTTAATATCCAAAATATATAAAGAACTCATACAACTCAACAACAGAAACAATCCAATTAAAAAATGGGCAAAGGACCTGATTAGACATTTTTCCAAAGAGGTCATACAGATGGCCAAGAGGTATGTGAAAATGTATTCAACATCACTAATCATTGGGGAAATGCAAATCAAAACCTCAATGAGATATCACCTCATGCCTGTTAGAATGGCTATCATCAGAAAGACGAGATAATAAATGCTGGTGAAGATGTGGAAAAAAGGGAACCCTTGTGCACTGTTAGTGGGGTGTAAATTGACACAGCTACTGTGGAAAATAGTATGGAGGTTCCTCAAGAAATTAAAAATGATACTACTATGTGACCTAGTAATTCCAATTCTGGGAATATATCCATAGGAACAAAAATCACTATGTCAAAGAGATATCTGCATCTCCATATTCATTGCAGCATTATTTATAATAGCAAGTAGTAGAAACAACTTAAGTGTCCATCAACAGATGAATGAGAAAAGAAAATGTGTATATATACATATACAGTCGAATACTATTCAGCCTTAAAAAAAAGAAGGAAACTCTGCCATTTGCTATAACATGGATAGACATTGAGGGCATTATACTAAGTGAAATAAGTCAGACAGAGAAAGAAAAATAAGTATGATCTCATTTACATGTGTAATCTAAGAAAACTCATAGGAAAAGAGACCAGATTTGTGGTTACCAGGCATGAGGTTTGAGGGTGGGGAGATTGGATGAAGGTGGTCAAAAGGTACAAACTTCCAGTTATAAGATTAATAAATACTGGGGATATCACGTAAAACATGATTACTATATTTAAAACTGCTGTATAGTATATTGGGAAGTTGCGAAGAGAGTAGATTCTAAAAGTTCTCATCACAAGGAAAACAACCCTTTTTTCTGTTTTTAATATCTGTAGGAGAGGATGGATTCTAAAGGAACTTACTGTGGTGATCATTTCACAATATATGTAAGTGGAATCATTATGCTGTACACCTTAAATTTATACAGTGCTGTATGTCACATGTCTCAATAAAACTGAAAGATAAGGAAATACACACACAGACACACACACACACACATGCTATTGGCTCTGTTTCTCTGGAGAACCCTGACTAATACAACACACAGTGCTGAAGCTGCTATTCCATGGGTCATACTTTGAGTAGCAAGGAACTAGAGAATATCTGGCATGTGGGCAGACAGCCTCATCTATAATAATGCTAATTTCAGCACTGATTGTGAGAGCAAAACTGTAGGAAAGAACAAAATGTCCATCAACAGTGGTCCAAAAAAATACATTGTGATTCATTCTTACAGTGAAATATTATATAATAGTAAAAATGAATGCCCTGGACATATAGGATTTAGGCCATATATACATCTGAAACCTGTATGTTAAAATCAAGTTATCAAATGGAATATAAGGACACTTACAGTATGAAATACATATATATATATGTACATATATATATATGTGTACATCTGAGGGGGAAGGAAGGATGGTGCAATAAGGAGATGGACTCAAAGCATTTGTCAGGTTTATTGCTTATAACCTGCATAGTACGTTACGCGTGTCCTTTTTATAGCTCTCTATACAGTTTTGTAATTTGATATATTTGATAAGTAACAAATCTTTAGGGGCTGAAAGTTTTTTTCATCGTAAATGTAATGGACATTCATTTTACCAAATGATTGAAATACAGTTCACTACAGAGATGAAAACATCAATAATCAGCAAACCCACCATCACTGGAAAAAAGAAACATTTTACTGAGTTCTGTTCCCTTATTTTTAATTTGCTTGCATATATGCAATTATATTGTATATACATTACATTGACATTTCATAGAACTGTGATGCTATATATACAGGTTTTATGTTATTACTGTCTTGTTGATTTTGTAATTACTATTAAATCACTTGGTATGGGGAAACAATTTAACTTTGCTTTTTTAAAAAAGACTTTATTATTTTAGAGCAGTTTCAGGTTCATGGCAAAATTGAGGGGAAGGTGCAGAGATTTCCCTGCTCCCACACATGCATAGCCTCCCCTATTATCAATATCCCACACCAGAGTTGTACATTTGTTACCGTTAATGAAACTACACTGACACATCATAATCACCCAAAGTCCATAGTTTACTTTAGGGTTCACTCTTGGTGTTGTACATTCTATGAGTTTGGAAAAATGTATAATGGCATGCATCCATCATTTTAACTTTGATTTTTATTGAACATTTATAGTTGTACATATCCAATTTCTTGAGCCACGCATCTTAATCCACACCCTTGGAAATGACACACCCATTTCATATTAAATAACGTATATATCTGGTCCTGCTCATGAGCCATGAGCTTTCGAGCCATAAGCTTTCTACAGTTGTTTTTATTAAGATTTTATTTATTTATTTTATTTTTTATTTTTGACTGAGTTGGGTTTTAGATGCGGCACGCGGGATCTTCGTTGAGGCATGTGGGATCTTTTCCTTGCGACGCGCGGGCTTCTCTCTAGTTGTGCTGTGCGGGTTTTCTCTTCTCTAGTACGTGGGTTTCACGGGGCATGAGCTCTGTAGTTTGCAACACGCAGGTGCTCTCATTGAGGTGCATAAGCTCAGTAGTTGTGGCGCACAGGCTTAGTTGCCCTGGGGAATATGGGATATTAGTTCCCTGACAAAGGATTGAACCCATGTCCCCTGTATTTTAAGGCAGATTCTTTACCACTGGACCACCAGGGAAGTCCCTTTACAGTTTTTCTCCCAACAGTGATGAAATTAACAGCACCACAGAACAATTACTTTTCCTGGCCATGCAAATCTCCCCCTGCAGGACTCTCCTTTTCGATGGCTGTAGGAGTAATGGTAATTACAATGAATACTGCAAACATGTATTCAGCCCTGCAGGTGCTGCTCATTGCTCTGAGTGCTTTCAATGTAGTGCTTCATTTAATCTTCACCATAACCTTAAGGAGCAAATACCACCTCAATTCCCACCTAAGAGAAAAAGTGAGACTCAGAGAAAGGAAACTAACTGCTTACAAAAGATCATGCATTCTGCAACTAAAGGCACCTAGGGTCAAACCCACGCCTTGAACCACAGTTTCTGTATTGATCATTCTTCTGTGTTAAAACTGAGGTCAACACAAGGTAAGGGACTCACCCAAGGTCCTGTGTTTTGGCATAGGCACAGGCTGCTGAACCCAGTCTTCTGTCCAGCAGACATTTTATTGATTTGTGCCCATATACACTCTCTTCATCTGAGGCTCAGTTGGAAACTGCTGCTCCAATACCAAACCAGAAGGTAAAAGAAGAGGACAGAAAATCACCTGGAGTAAAAGCAAATTATTTTCTTTTCTTTCTCAAACTTCTCACGTAATTCATCCCACAACACAGAAATGACACCAGAAGTTCATGCATCAGGTAAATATCTGTAGTTTCTCTTCCTTAGCTACATTTCCAGGTGCTCTCTATGACAGATATGCTCTTTGGTTTATTTAAAAGTAGCCTCTTTCATGGGAGGGAGGAGCAGGTTGGGCAGTACTGTTTGTCCTAGTCGTACAATGTGCCAAACAGTTCTGTAGGTTTTCTCCTTTCGTCACACCAGGGCTCTGTGAGGAAGGATTCATTATTCCCATTTTATGAACATTCAAGGATAGGTCCACAGAGAATGGTACTCTTCCAGGGTCACGCATCGAGTCAGGAGTAGAAACGGGACTCTCTTTTCCCCCCAATATATCCATTAGCTTCCCTTTTCAAGGATGGGCTTCCGAAGCTTAAGGACTGACTGTTTCAAACTCCTGGAATTGTGTCCATGGATACTTAACCTGATACTGATTATGGGATGAAACCTTTTACCAGGATGGTTGAGCTGGTCCCTGAAGAGTTAAGCAAGGCTGACTTGAAAGCAGAGCCATTGCTCTCTCTGGACGGTGACCTGAGAAAGGGTTACTGACATTTACACAAGGACTTTAATCAATAGGTACTTTATACTTTATCTAATTTAATCCTTACAGCTATTCAAGTTGCTGTTCATTGTTGACATAATTCAGATCAGGGTACAGGACTTATGAGAAGTTAGGCAACTTTCCCCAGGGGAAAGAACTTTGTAAATTAATGTTCAGAAACTCAAAATCTGGAATTACACAAAGTGCGAATGTTTTACTGTTCTGTTATGTGGGCAGGCAGTCCAGAGGAAGCCTAAGTGTATAGTTAAGGGTTTCTCTTTAACATGAGTTTTACTGCTTTTATGTCTGAAGATATATATATATATATGTGTGTGTGTGTGTGTGTGTGTGTGTGTGTGTGGTGTTGTGTGGTATATATCTGTATATATGCTATATATACACACTGTATATACATAAAAACACATAAAAGTACAATGTATATAAAAGGGTGGAAGAAAATATTTGCAACCTGTATTGCAGATATGGAGTTAATATCTTTGATCTCTTAACCAACAGAGAAATGAGCCAAAGATTACAACAGAGAATGTGCATTAAAAGCAATATAAATACCCAATGAAACACTTGAAAACATGCCTGAACCTATACTGATGAAATGCCAAAAGAGCTCTCATTCTAAGTAAAACAGGTAAATATCAACATAGTATGCAGATAGTGATCACAAGTTTGTAAAAGAATATGCTTTTATACTTGGATAAATATCTATACATTTTATTAAGATATATACAGGAAAAATCAACAGAATATGTATCAAATGATTAATAATGACTATCTTCTGGTTAGGGTGGGAGTTTGGACTAGAGTATTAATATCCTGATGTATTAATTTGGCAAAATGAATAAAATACCCAAAATGCTATTTTCAAATACTGGTGATGGAACAATCTTTTCAATAAAATAATGATTATCCCTATTCTTTTTTTTAAAGAAATTTTGCCTTTTTAAAAATTTAATTAATTAATGTATTTATTTATGGCTGTGTTGGCTCTTCATTTCTCTGCGAGGGCTCTCTCCTTGCTGCAAGTGGGGGCCACTCCTCAACGCAGTGCGCGGGCCTCTCACTATCGCGGCCTCTCTTATTGCGGAGCACAGGCTCCAGAGGCGCAGGCTCAGTAATTGTGGCTCACGGGGGTAGTTGCTCCGTGGCATGCGGGATCCTCCCAGACCAGGGCTCGAACCCGTGTCCCCTGCATTGGTAGGCAGATTCTGAACCACTGCGCCACCAGGGAAGCCCGATTATCCCTATTCTGAAGTGACTATTTTTCCTTCCTCTTTCTTATTTTAAAATACATAATTCAATTTAAGAGCTACCATATTTAAATGGCTACAACCCTGTGCTGAGAGAGCCAGACAGAACTGCCTAGGGTCACAGCAAAGAAGCTACAGTGTGCACAGATGTAATGCCCCTAGAGCAGTGGCCAGGATACCAGAAGTAAGTGATGGGTGCCAGTATATGTCACCTCCCTGAAGGCAGAAGGTACCAGTTACAGCTCAGTAGTAGTCCAGAGTGGATAGCAGAGAATATCCTTCTCAGGAGAATATCAATAAAGTGTCTGTGCAAGGGGGAAGTAGGCATATATAGGATCAGTGTTATGGGGGAGTGTCTACACCGGACACAACACATTTACAAACATAATTAATATGCCTGATGTATGAGGAAATATGACTAGTTGAAAGAGTTTTGTTCACACATACCAACAGGTAATTCAAAGAAGAAAAATGAATGGCAATCAAACATAAGTAAAATTGCTCAACCACACCAAAAATGAAAGAAATGTAATAATGAGATACAGAACATAATGTAAAACATGATCTAAATTTTGAAGAACATACATTTTCATAAGAATGTACATATGTTATTTTCAAATAAACAATCTCACACAAACATATCTGGAGAATATTAAGAAATATATCAAATGGTTATCTTGAGGTGGAACATAGAAGTTGAAGAGGGGAGATACAAGATAATTCCTTTTATAGATGTATATTTCGGCAGTCTTTCCAGGGACTGGGGGGAACATGTACACTAATTTTTAGTAAGCAAAATAACTAAGATAAAACTATGACAGCATGAGATAAACCTGGTTGTGTTTTTATTTACAAAAGTAATGCTCAGCAGACCACAGAGACGGGCATGAGACATTAAGGCTGCTGCTGCCGCCACCAGGAAGCCTGTGTATGAGCACAGGTCACTATACCCACCTCCCCTCCTGGGAGCCTGTGCAGCGCACCACTGCTAGGGTGATCCAGGGACAACTTCCCCGGGAGAATGCACAGCGGGCCTCAGGCTGGTGCAACATCCCACCGGCCTCTGCCGCCGCAGGCTTGCCCCCCATCATGCCCCTCCCTCCCCTGGGCCTGAGTGAGCCAGAGCCTCCGAATCAGCTGCACCTCTAACTCCGTCATGTCTGAGCGAAGAACAGACGCCCTCTGGCGACCTACACGCAGAGACGGGGCCAAATCCAAAGCTGAACCCCGGGAGCTCTGTGAACAAAGAAGAGAAAGGGAAATCTCTCCCAGCAGCCTCAGGAGCAGCAGATTAAAGCTCCACAATCAACTTGATGTACCCTGCATCTGTGGAATGCCTGAATAGACAACGGATCATCCCAAATTGAGGAGGTGGACTTTGAGAGCAAGACATTATTTTTTCCCCTTTGCCTCTTTTTGTGAGTGTGTATGTGTATGCTTCTGTGTGAGATTTTGTCTGTATAGCTTAGCTTTCACCATTTGTCCTAGGGTTCTAATTGTCCGTTTTGTTGTTTTTTTCTTTTTACTTAAAAATTTTTTTTTCTTAGTAATTATTTCTTATTTTAATAACTTTATTTTATCTTACTTTATTTACTTTTATCCTCTTCCTTTCTTTCTTTCTTTTCTTTCTACTTTCTCTCCCTTTTATCCTCAGCCGTGTGGATGAAAGGTTCTTGGTGCTGCAGCCAGCAGTCAGTGCTGTGCCTCTGAGGTGGGAGAGCCAACTTCAGGACACTGGTCCACAAGAGACCTCCCAGCTCCACGTAATATCAAATGGCGAAAATCTCCCAGATATCTCCATCTCAACACCAACACCCAGCTTTACTCCATGACCAGCAAGCTAAAGTGCTGGACACCTTATGCCAAACAACTAGCAAGACAGGAACACAACAACACCCATTAGCAGAGAGGCTGCCTAAAATCACAATAAGTCCACAGACACCCCAAAACACAACAACAAACGTGGACCTGCCCACCAGAAAGACAAGATCCAGCCTCATCCACCAGAACACAGGCACTAGTCCCCTCCACCAGGAAGGCTACACAACCAACTGAACCAACTTTAGCCACTGGGGACAGACACCAAAAACAACGGGAACTACGAACCTGCAGCCTACAAAAAGGAGACCCCAAACACAGTAAGATAAGCAAAATGAGAAGACAGAAGAACACACAGAAGATGAGGGAGCAAGATAAAAACCTACCAGACCTAACAAATGAAGAGGAGATAGGCAGTCTACCTGAAAAACAATTCAGAATAATGATAGTAAAGATGATGCAAAATCTTGGAAATACAATAAACAAAATGTAAGAAACATTTAACAAGGACCTAGGAGAACTAAAGATGAAACAAACAATGATGAACAGCACAATAAATGAAATTAAAAATACTCTGTAAGGGATCAATAGCAGAATAACTGAGGCAGAAGCACGGATAAGTGACCTGGAAGATAAAATAGTGGAAATAGCTACTGCAGAGCAGAATAAAGAAAAAATAATGAAAAGAACTGAGGACACTCTCAAGACCTCTGGGACAACATTAAACGCACCAACATTCGAATTATAGGGGTTCCAGAAGAAGAAGAGAAAAAGAAAGGGACTGAGAAAATATTTGAAGAGATTATAGTTGAAAAATTCTCTAATATGGGAAAGGAAATAGTTAATCAAGTCCAGGAAGAAAAGAGAGTCCCATACAGGATAAATCCAAGGAGAAACACGCCAAGACACATATTAATCAAACTGTCAAAAATTAAATACAAAGAAAACATTAAAAGCAACAAGGGAAAAATAACACACAAGGGAATCCCCATAAGGTTAACAGTTGATCTTTCAGCAGAAACTGTGCAAGCCAGATGGGACTGGCAGGACATATTTAACTGATGAAGGAGAAAATAATACAGCCAAGATTATTCTACCCAGCTAGGATCTCGTTCAGATTGGATGGAGAAATTAAAACCTTTACAGACAAGGAAAAGCTGAGAGAGTTCAGCACCACCAAACCAGCTTTACAATAAATGCTAAAGGATCTTCTCTAGGGAAGAAACACAAGAGGAGGAAAAGACCTACAATAACAAACCCAAAACACTTAAGAAACTGGGAATAGGAACATATATATCGATAATAACCTTAAATGTAATTGGATTAAATGCTCCCACCAAAACACACAGATTGGCTGAATGGATACAAAAACAAGACCCATATATATGCTGTCTACAAGAGACCCACTTCAGACCTAGAGAAACATACAGACTGAAAGTAAGGGGATGGAAAAAGATATTCCATGCAAATGGAAACCAAAAGAAAGATGGAGTAGCAATTCTCATATCAGACAAAATAGACTTTAAAATAAGGACTATTAAAAGAGACAAAGAAGGACACTACATAATGATCAAGGGATCGATCCAAGAAGAAGATATAACAATTGTAAATATTTACGCACCCAACATAAGAGCACCTCAATACATAAGGCAAATACTAACAGCCATAACAGGAGAAATTGACAGTAACACATTCATAGTAGGGGATTTTAACACCCCACTTTCACCAACGGACAGATCATCCAAAATGGAAATAAATAAGGAAACACAAGCTTTAAATGATACATTAAACAAGATGGACTTAATTGATATTTATAGGACATGCCATCCAAAAACAACAGAATACACATTTTTCTCAAGTGCTCATGGAACATTCTCCAGGATAGATCATATCTTGGGTCATAAACCTAACCTTGGTAAATTTAAGAAAATTGAAATCGTATCAAGTATCTTTTCTGACCACAACGCTATGAGACTAGATATCAATTACAGGAAAAGGTCTGTAAAAAATACAAACACGTGGCGCCTAACAATACACTACTTAACAATGAAGTGATCACTGAAGAAATCAAAGAGGAAATCAAAAAATACCTGGAAACAAATGACAATGGAGACACGACGACCCAAAACCTATGGGATGCAGCAAAATCAGTTCCAAGAGGGAAGTTTATAGCAATATAATCCTACCCTAAAAAACAGGAAACATCTCGAATAAACAATCTAACCTTGCACCTAAAGCAATTACAGAAAGAAGAACAAAAAAAAAAACCCCCAAAGTTAGCAGAAGGAAAGAAATCATAAAAATCAGATCAGAAATAAATGAATAAGAAATAGAGGAAATGATAGCAAAGATCAATAAAGCTAAAAGCTGGTTCTTTGAGAAGATAAACAAAATTGATAAACCATTAGCCAGACTCATGAAGAAAAAAAGGGAGAAGACTCAAATCAATAGAATTAGAAATGAAAAAGGAGAAGTAACAACTGACACTGCAGAAATACAAAAGATCATGAGAGATAACTACAAGCAACTCTATGCCAATGAAATAGAGAACCTGGACGAAATGGACAAATTCTTCGAAATGCACAACCTGCCAAGACTGAATCAGGAAGAAATAAAAAATATGAACAGACCAATCACAAGCACCGAAATTGAAACTGTGATTAAAAATCTTCCAACAAATAAAAATGCAGGACCAGATGGCTTCACAGGAGAATTCTATCAAACATTTAGAGAAGAGTAACACCTATCCTTCTCAAACTCTTCCAACATATAGCAGAGGTAGGAACACTCCCAAACTCATTCTACGAGGCCACCATCACCCTGATACCACAACCAGACAAGGATGTCATAAAGAAAGAAAACTTCAGGCCAATATCACTGATACACATAGATGCAAAAGTCCTCAACAAAATACTAGCTAACAGAATCCAACAGCATATTAAAAGAATCAAACACCATGATCAAGTGGGGTTTATTCCAGGAATGGAAGGATTCTTCAATATATGCAAATCAATCAATGTGATACACCAAATTAACAAACTGAAGGAGAAAAACTATATGGTCATCTCAACAGATACAGAGAAAGCTTTCGACAAACTTCAACACCCATTTATGATAAAAACCCTCCAGAAAGTAGGCATAGAGGGAACTTTCCTCAACATAATAAAGGCCATATGACAAACCCACAGCCAACATCGTCTTCAATGGTGAAAAACTGAGAGCATTTCCACTAAGATCAGGAACAAGACAAGGTTGCACACTCTCACCACTCTTACTCAACATAGTTTTGGAAGTTTTAGCCACAGCAATCAGAGAAGAAAAGGAAATAAAAGGAATCCAAATCAGAAAAGAAGAAGTAAAGCTGTCACTGTTTGCAGATGACATGATACTATACATAGAGAATCCTAAAGATGCTACCAGAAAACTACTAGAGCTAATCAATGAATTTGGTAAAGTAGCAGGATACAAAATTAATTCACAGAAATCTCTGGCATTCCTATACACCAATGATGAAAAATATGAAAGTGAAATCAAGAAAACACTCCCATTTACCATTGCAACAAAAAGAATAAAATATCTAGGAATAAACCTACCAAAGGAGACAAAAGACCTGTATGCAGAAAATTATAAGGCACTGATGAAAGAAATTAAAGATGATACAAATAGATGGAGAGATATACCATGTTCTTGGATGGGAAGAATCAACATTGTGAAAATGAATTTACTACCCAAAGCAATCTACAGATTCAATGCAATCCCTATCAAACAACCACTGGCATTTTTCACAGAACTAGAACAAAAAAATTCACAATTTGTATGGAAACACAAAAGAACCCGAATAGCCAAAGCAATCTTGAGAATGAAAAGCGGAGCTGGAGGAATCAGGCTCCCTGTCTTCAGACTATACTACAAAGCTACAGTAATCAAGACAGTATGGTACTGGCACAAAAACAGAAATATAGATCAATGGAACAGGATAGAAAGCCCAGAGATAAACCCATGCACATATGGTGACCTTAACTTTGATAAAGGAGGCAGGAATATACAGTGCAGAAAGGACAGCGTCTTCAATAAGTGGTGCTGGAAAAACTGGACAGGTATATGTAAAAGTATGAGATTAGAACACTCCCTAACACCATACACACAAATAAGCTCAAAATGGATTAAATACCTAAATATAAGGCCAGAGACTATCAAACTCTTAGAAAACATAGGCAGAACACTCTATGACATAAATCACAGCAAGATCCTTTTTGACCCACCTCCTAGAGAAATGGAAATAAAAACAAAAATAAACAAATGGGACCTAATGAAACTTCAAAGCTTTTGCACAGCAAAGGAAACCATAAACGAGACCAAAAGACAACCCTCAGATTGAGAGAAAATATTTGCAAATGAAGCAGCTGACAAAGGATTAACCTCCAAAATTTACAAGCAGCTCATGCAGCTCAATAACAAAAAAACAAACAACCCAATCCAAAAATGGGCAGAAGACGTAAATAGACATTTCTCCAAAGAAGATATACAGACTGCCAACAAACACAGGAAAGAATGCTCAACATCATTAATCATTAGAGAAATGCAAATCAAAGCTACAATGAGATATTATCTCACACCCGTCAGAATGGCCATCATCAAAAAATCTAGGAACGATAAATGCTGGAGAGGGTGTGGAGAAAAGGGAACACTCTTGCACTGCTGGTGGGAATGTGAATTGTTACAGCCACTATGGAGAACAGTCTGGAGGTTCCTTAAAAACTACAAATAGAGCTACCATGTGACCCAGCAATCCCAGTACTGGGCATACGCCCTGAGAAAACCATAATACAAAAGTGTCATGAAGGGGGACCTTGAAGATGGTGGAAGAGTAAGATGCGGAGATCGCCTTCCTCCCCACGGATACACCAGAAATACATCTACACGTGGAACAACTCCTACAGAACACCTACTGAAGGCTGGCAGAGGACCTCCGACCTCCCAAAAGGCAAGAAACTCCCCACGTACCTGAGTAGGGCAAAAGAAAAAACAGAGACGAAAGAATAAGGATGGCACCTGCACCAGTGAGAGGGAGCTGTGAAGGAGGAAAAGTTTCCACACACTAGGAAGCCCCTCCGCGGACGGAGACTGCGGGAGGCGGAGGGGGGAGCTTCAGGACCGCGGAGTAGTGCACAGCGACGGGTGCGGAGGGCAAAGCGGGGAGATTCCCGCACAGAGGATCGGTGCCGACCGGCACTCACCAGCCCAGAGGCTTGTCTGCTCACCCGCTGGGGCGGGCGGGGCTGGGAGCTGAGGCTCGGGCTTCGGTCAGAGCGCAGGGAGAGGACTGGGGTTGGCGGCTTGAACATAGCCTGAAGGGGTTAGTGCACCACGACTAGCCGGGAGGGAGCTCGGGGAAAAGCCTGCACCTGCCGAAGAGGCAAGAGACTTTTTCTTCCCTCTTTGTCTCCTGGTGCGCGAGGAGAGGGGTTTAAGAGCGCTGCTTAAAGGAACTCCAGGGGACCTTGAAGATGGCGGAAGAGTAAGACACGGAAATCGCCTTCCTCCCCACGGATACACCAGAAATACATCCACACGTGGAACAACTCCTACAGAACACCTACTGAAGGCTGGCAGAAGACCTCAGACCTCCCAAAAGGCAAGAAACTCCCCACGTACCTGGGTAGGGCAAAAGAAAAAACAGAGACAAAAGAATAAGGACGGCACCTGCACCAGTGGGAGGGAGCTGTGAAGAAGGAAAAGTTTCCACACACTAGGAAGCCCCTACGCGGGCGGAGACTGCGGGAGGCGGAGGGGGGAGCTTCGGGACAGCGGACTAGTGCACAGCGACGGGTGCGGAGGGCAAAGCGGGGAGATTCCTGCACAGAGGATCGGTGCTGACCGGCACTCACCAACCTGAGAGGCTTGTCTGCTCACCCGCCGGGGCGGGCGGGGCTGCGAGCTGAGGCTCGGGTTTCGGTTTTGGACAGAGCTCAGGGAGAGGACTGGGGTTGGTGGCTTGAACATAGCCTGAAGGGGTTAGTGCACCACGGCTAGCCGGGAGGGAGTTCGGGGAAAAGCCTGCACCTGCCGAAGAGGCAAGAGACTTTTTCTTCCCTCTTTGTTTCCTGGTGCGCGAGGAGAGGGGTTTAAGAGTGCTGCTTAAAGGATCTCCAGAGACGGGCGCGAGCCGCGGCTAAAAGCGCGAACCCCAGAGGCGGGCGTGAGCCGCGGCTGAAAGCACAAACCCCAGAGACGGGTGCGAGCCGCGGCTGAGACCGCGGACCCCAGAGACGGGCGGGAGACGCTGGGGCTGCTGCTGCCGCCACCAAGGGGCTTGTGTGCGAGCACAGGTCACTCTCCACACCTCTCCTCCGCGGAGCCTGTGCAGCCCGCCACTGCCAGGTTCCCGGGATCCAGGGACAACTTCCCCGGGACAACGCACGGTGGGCCTCAGGCTGGTGCAACGTCACGCCGGCCTCTGCCGCAACGTTACGCCGCCTCTGCCGCCGCAGGCCCGCCCCGCACGCGTTGCTCCTCCTTCCCCCATCCCCCAACCCCCGGCCTGAGTGAGCCGGAGACCCCGAATCAGCGGCTCCCTTAACCCCGTCCTGTCGGAGCAAAAAACAGACGCCCTCCAGCGACCTACACACAGAGGCAGGGCCAAATCCAAAGCTGAGCTCCTGTGAGCTGTGAGAACAAAGAAGAGAAAGGGAAATCTCTCCCAGCAGCCACAGAAGCAGCGGATTAAAGCTCCATAACCAACTTGATGTACCCTGCATCTGTGGAATACCTGAATAGACAAGGAATGAATCCAAATTGAAGAGGGGGAATTTAGGAGCAAGTTCTATGATTTTTTTCCCTTTTCCTCTTTTTGTGAATGTGTACGTGTATGCTTCTGTGTGAGATCTTCTCTGTATACTCTTGCTTCCACCATTTGTCCTAGGGCTCTATCCGGGCATGGTTTTTTTTTTTTTTTAATTTTTTTTCTTAATAATTAATTTTAATTGTAATAAATTTATTATACTTTACCTTCGTTCTTTCTTTCTTTCTTTCCTTCCTTCCTTCCCTCCTTTAGACAACGAATCACCCCAAATTAAGGAGGTGGTCTCTGAGAGCAAGATTTATGATTTTTCCCCCTTTACCTCTTTTTGTGAAGGTGTATGTGTATGCTTCTGTGTAAGATTTTCTCTGTATAGCTTTGCTCCCAACATTTGTCCTAAGGTTCTATCCGTCCCTTTTTTTTTTTTCTAAATATTTTTTAATTCAATAACTATATTATACTTTATTTTATTTTTACTGTATCTTTCTTTCTGTCATTTTTCCTTCTTTCCCTCCTTCCTTCCTTCCTCCCTCCCTCCCTCCCTCCCTCCTTTCTTTCCTTCTTTGCTTCTTTCTTCCTTCCTTCCTTTCCTCCTTTCCCTCTTTCTTTCCTCATACTTCTACCAATTCTCTCTACTTTTTTTCCCTTTTATTCTGAGCCGTGTGGTTGAAAGGCTCTTGGTGCTCCAGCCCAGGAGTCAGGGCTCTGCCTCTGCGGTAGGAGAGCCAACTTCAGGACACTGGTCAACAAGAGACCTCCCAGCTCCACATAATATTAAACGGTGGAAATCTCCCAGAGACCTCCATCTTAACACCAGCACCCAGCTTCACTCAACGACCAGCAAGCCACAGTGCTGGACAACCTATGCCAAACAACTAGCAAAACAGGAACACAACCCCACCCATTAGCAGAGAGGCTGCCTAAAATCATAATAAGGCCACAGACACCCCAAAACACACCACCAGACGTGAACCTGCCCACTAGAGAGACAAGATCCAGCCGCATCCAGCACAACACAGGCACTAGTCCCCTCCACCAGGAAGCCTACACAACCCACTGAAACAACCTTAGCCACTGGAGACAGACATCAAAAACAACGGGAACTACGAACGTGCAGCCTGCAAAAAGGAGACCCCAAACACAGTAAGATAAGCAAAATGAGAAGACAGAAAAACACACAGCAGATGAAGGAGCAAGATAAAAACCCACCAGACCTAACAAATGAAGAGGAAATAGGCAATCTACCTGAAAAAGAATTCAGAATAATGATAGTAAGGATGATCCGAAATCTTGGAAGTAGAATGGACAAAATGCAAGAAACAGTTAACAAGGACCTACAAGAACTAAAGATGAAACAAGCAATGATGAACAACGCAATAAATGAAATTAAAAGTACTCTAGATAGGATCAATAGCAGAATAACTGAGGCAGAAGAACGGATAAGTGACCTGGAAGATAAAGTAGTGGAAATAACTACTGCAGAGCAGAATAAGGATAAAAGAATGAAAAGAACTGAGGACAGTCTCAGAGACCTCTGGGACAACATGAAACGCACCAACATTCGAATTATACGGGTTCCAGAAGAAGAAGAAAGAAAGAAAGGGACTGAGAAAATATTTGAAGAGATTATAGTTGAAAACTTCCCTAATATGGGAAAGGAAATAGTTAATCAAGTCCAGGAAGCACAGAGAGTCCCATACAGGATAAATACAAGGAGAAATACGCCAAGACACATATTAATCACACTGTCAAAAATTAAATACAAAGAAAGCATATTAAAAGCAGCAAGGGAAAAACAACAAATAACACACAAGGGAATCCCCATAAGGTTAACAGCTGATCTCTCAGCAGAAACCCTACAAGCCAGAAGGGAGTGGCGGGACATACTGAAAGTGATGAAGGAGAAAAACCTGCAGCCAAGACTACTCTACCCAGCAAGGATCTCATTCAGATTTGATGGAGAAATTAAAACCTTTACAGACAAGCAAAAGCTGAGAGAGTTCAGCACCACCAAACCAGCTTTACAACAAATGCTAAAGGAACTTATCTAGACAAGAAACACAAGAGAAGGAAATGACCTATAGTAACGAACCCAAAACAATATCGAAAATGGCAATAGGAACATACATATCGATAATTACTTTAAATGTAAATGGACTAAATGCTCCCACCAAAAGACACAGATTGGCTGAATGGATACAAAAACAAGACCCTTATATATGCTGTCTACAAGAGACCCACTTCAGACCTAGAGACACATACAGACTGAAAGTAAGGGGATGGAAAAAGATATTCCATGCAAATGGAAACCAAAAGAAAGCTGGAGTAGCAATTCTCATATCAGACAAAATAGACTTTAAAATAAGGACTATTAAAAGGGACAAAGAAGGACACTACATAATGATCAAGGGATCGATCCAAGAAGAAGATATAACAATTGTAAATATTTATGCACCGAACATAGGAGCACCTCAATACATAAGGCAAATATTAACAGCCATAAAAGGGGAGATCGACAGTAACACATTCATAGTAGGGGACTTTAACACCCCACTTTCACCCATGGACAGATCATCCAAAATGAAAATAAATAAGGAAACACAAGCTTTAAATGATACATTAAACAAGATGGACTTAATTGATATCTATAGGACACTCCATCCAAAAACAACAGAATACACATTTTTCTCAAGTGCTCATGGAACATTCTCCAGGATAGATCATATCTTGGGTCACAAATCAAGCCTTGGTAAATTTAAGAAAACTGAAATTGTATCAAGTATCTTTTCCGACCACAACGCCATGAGACTAGATATCAATTACAGGAAAAGATCTGTAAAAAATACAAACACATGGAGGCTAAACAATACACTACTTAATAATGAAGTGATCACTGAAGAAATCAAAGAGGAAATAAAAAAATACCTAGAAACAAATGACAATGGAGACACAACGACCCAAAACCTATGGGATGCAGCAAAAGCAGTTCTAAGGGGGAAGTTTATAGCAACACAAGCCCACCTTAAGAAGCAGGAAACATCTCGAATAAACAACCTAACCTTGCACCTCAAGCAATTAGAGAAAGAAGAACAAAAAACCCCCAAAGATAGCAGAAGGAAAGAAATCATAAAAATCAGATCAGAAATAAATGAAAAAGAAATGAAGGAAACGATAGCAAAGATCAATAAAACTAAAAGCTGGTTCTTTGAGAAGATAAACAAAATAGATAAACCACTAGCCAGACTCATCAAGAAAAAAAGGGAGAAGACTCAAATCAATAGAATTAGAAATGAAAAAGGAGAAGTCACAACTGACACGGCAGAAATAAAAAAAATCATGAGAGATTACTACAAGCAACTCTATGCCAATAAAATGGACAATCTGGAAGAAATGGACAAATTCTTAGAAATGCATAACCTGCCAAGACTGAATCAGGAAGAAATAGAAAATATGAACAGACCAATCACAAGCACTGAAATTGAAACTGTGATTAAAAGTCTTCCAACAAACAAAAGCCCAGGACCAGATGGCTTCACAGGTGAATTCTATCAAACGTTTAGAGAAGAGCTAACACCTATCCTTCTCGAACTCTTCCAAAATATAGCAGAGGGAGGAACACTCCCAAATTCCTTCTACGAGGCCACCATCACCATGATACCAAAACCAGACAAGGATGTCACAAAGAAAGAAAACTACAGGCCAATATCACTGATGAACATAGATGCAAAAATCCTCAACAAAATACTAGCAAACAGAATCCAACAGCACATTAAAAGGATCATACACCATGATCAAGTGGGGTTTATTCCAGGAATGCAAGGATTCTTCAATATACGCAAATCTATCAATGTGATAAACCATATTAACAAATTGAAGGAGAAAAACCATATGATCATCTCAATAGATGCAGAGAAAGCTTTCGACAAAATTCAACACCCATTTATGATAAAAACCCTGCAGAAAGTAGGCATAGAGGGAACTTTCCTCAACATAATAAGGGCCATATATGAGAAGCCCACAGCAAACATCATCCTCAATGGTGAAAAACTGAAAGCATTTCCACTAAGATCAGGAACAAGACAAGGTTGCCCACTCTCACCACTCTTATTCAACATAGTTTTGGAAGTTTTAGCCACAGCAATCAGAGAAGAAAAGGAAATAAAAGGAATCCAAATCGGAAAAGAAGAAGTAAAGCTGTCACTGTTTGCAGATGACATGATACTATACACAGAGAATCCTAAAGATGCTACCAGAAAACTACTAGAGCTAATCAATGAATTTGGTAAAGTAGCAGGATACAAAATGAATGCACAGAAATCTCTGGCATTCCTGTATACTAATGATGAAAAATCTGAAAGTGAAATCAAGAAAGCACTCGCATTTACCATTGCAACAAAAAGAATAAAATATCTAGGAATAAACCTACCAAAGGATACGAAAGACCTGTATGCAGAAAATTATAAGACACTGATGAAAGAAATTAAAGATGATACAAATAGATGGAGAGATATACCATGTTCTTGGATGGGAAGAATCAACATTGTGAAAATGACTCTACTACCCAAAGTAATCTACAGATTCAATGCAATCCCTATCAAATTACCACTGGCATTTTTCACAGAACTATTTCGCAATTTGTATGGAAACACAAAAGACCCCGAATAGCCAAAGCAATCTTGAGAACGAAAAAAGGAACTGGAGGAATCAGGCTCCCTGTCTTCAGACTATACTACAAAGCTACAGTAATCAAGACAGTATGGTACTGGCACAAAAACAGAAAGATAGATCAATGGAACAGGATAGAAAACCCAGAGATAAACCCACGCACATATGGACACCTTATCTTTGATAAAGGTGGCAGGAATGTACAGTGGAGAAAGGACAGCCTCTTCAATAAATGGTGCTGGGAAAACTGGACAGGTACATGTAAAAGTATGAGATTAGATCACTCCCTAACACCATACACAAAAATAAGCTCAAAATGGATTAAAGACCTAAATGTAAGGCCAGAAACTATCAAACTCTTAGAGGAAAACGTAGGCAGAACACTCTATGACATAAATCACAGCAAGATCCTTTTTGACCCACCTCCTAGAGTAATGGAAATAAAAACAAAAATAAACAAATGGGACCTAATGAAACTTGAAAGGTTTTGCACAGCAAAGGAAACCATAATCAAGACCAAAAGACAACCCTCAGAATGGGAGAAAATATTTGCAAATGAAGCAGCTGACAAAGGATTTATCTCCAAAATTTACAAGCAGCTCATGCCGCTCAATAACAAAAAAACAAGCAACCCAATCCAAAAATAGGCAGAAGACCTAAATAGACATTTCTCCAAAGAAGATATACAGAATGCCAACAAACACATGAAAGAATGCTCAACGTCATTAATCATTAGAGAAATGCAAATCAAAACTACAATGAGATATCATCTCACACCAATCAGAATGGCCATCATCAAAAAATCTAGAAACAATAAATGCTGGAGAGGGTGTGGAGAAAAGGGAACACTCTTGCACTGCTGGTGGGAATGTGAATTGGTTCAGCCACTATGGAGAACAGTATGGAGGTTCCTTAGAAAACTACAAATAGAATTACCATATGACCCAGCAATCCCACTACTGGGCATATGCCCTGAGAAAACCAAAATTCAAAAAGAGTCATGTACCAAAATGTTCATTGCAGCTCTATTTACAATAGCCCGGAGATGGAAACAACCTAAGCGCCCGTCATCGGATGAATGGATAAAGAAGATGTGGCACATGGATACAATGGAATATTACTCAGCCTTAAAAAGAAATGAAATTGAGCTATTTGTAATGAGATGGATAGACCTAGAGTCTGTCATACAGAGTTAAGTAAGTCAGAAAGAAAAAGACAAATACCGTATGCTAACACATATATATGGAATTTAAGGGGAAAAAATGTCATGAAGAACCTAGGGGTAAGACACAAATAAAGACGCAGACCTACTGGAGAACGGACTTGAGGATATGGGGAGGGGGAAGGGTGAGCTTTGACAGGGCGAGAGAGAGTCATGGACATATACACCCTAACAAACGTAGTAAGGTAGATAGCTAGGGGGAAGCAGCCGCAAGGCACAGGGATATTAGCTCTGTGACAGCCTGGAGGGGCGGGATAGGGAGAGTGGGAGGGAGGGAGACGCAAGAGGGAAGACATATGGGAACATATGTATATGTATAACTGATTCACTTTGTTATAAAGCAGAAACTAACACACCATTGTAAAGCAATTATACCCCAATAAAGATGTTTAAAAAAAAAAAGTGTCATGTACCAAAATGCTCATTGCAGCTGTATTTACAATAGCCAGGAGATTGAAACTACCTAAGTGTCCATCATCAGATGAATGGATAAAGAAGATGTGGCACATATATACAATGGAATGTTAGCCATAAAAAGAAACGAAATTGAGTTGTTTGTAGTGAGGTGGATGGACCTAGAGTCTGTCATACAGAGTGAAGTAAGTCAGAAAGAGAAAGAAAAATACCATATGCTACCACATGTATATGGAATCTAAGAAAAAAATGTCATGAAGAATCTAGGGGTAAGACAGGAATAAAGACACAGACCTACTAGAGAATGGACTTGAGGATATGGGAAGGGGGAAGGGTAAGCTGTGACAAAGTGAGAGAGTGGCATGAACATATATACAGTACAAAACGTAGAATAGAATGCTAGTGGGAAACAGCTGCATAGCACAGGGAGATTAGCTCGGTGCTTTGTGACCACCTAGAAGGGTGGGATAGAGCGTGTGGGAGGAAGGGAGATGCAAGAGGGAAGAGATATGGGAACATATGTATATGTATTACTGATTCACTTTGTTATAAAGCAGTAACTGACACACCATTGTAAAGCAATTATACTCCAATAAAGATTTTTGAAAAAGTAATGCTCAGAGGAGTGGATAAAGAAGATGTACATATATACAGTGGAATATTGCTCAGCCATAAAAAAGAACAGAATAATGCCATTTGCAGCAACATGGATGGGCCTAGAGATTGTCATACTGAGTGAAGTCAGACAGAGAAAGACAAATATCGTATGATATTTCTTATATGTGGAATATAAGAAACATGGTACAAATGAAATTATTTACAAAACAGAAATAGAGGCACAGTTGTAGAAAACAAACTTATGGTTACCAGGCGGAAGGGGGTGGTGGAGGGATAAACTGGGAGATTGGGATTGGCATATACACACTATTATATATAAAATAGATAGCTAATAATGACCTACTCTACAGCACAGAGAACTCAGTACTCTGTAATGACCTATATGGGAAAAGAATCTTAAAAAGAGTGGATATATGTATATGTATAACCGATTCACTTTGCTGTATACCTGAAACTAACACAACATTGTAAATCAATTATACTCCAATAAAAATTTTAAAAAGTGATGCTGAAAAATATATATTTAGGACATTAAAAGATGTTAAATATATTGTAAAGTTAAAAAGTTACACAGATTTATAACTACACACATACATGCACTTTTTTAATTTGAGAGAAGGGCCAAAGAAAACTTCCTGTCAAAGAAGTTAATATCCATGGGTTCTGTCTGCATCACCATTTAACATTTCCTTTGCCATATAAATCCCAGAAAGTTTCCTCCAGTGGGCTTTCACAGAGAAAGACCTGGGACTTGCCTGTTGGCGCAGTGGTTAGGAACCCGCCTGCCAATGCAGGGGACATGAGTTCGAGCCCTGGTCCTGGAAGATTCTGCATGCCGTGGAGCAACTAAGCCCGTGTGGCACAACTACTGAGCTTGTGTGCCAACACTACTGAAGGCCACACGCCTAGAGCCTGTGCTCCACAAGAAGAGAAGCCACTGCAATGAGAAGCCCGTGCACCGCAACTAAAAGTAGCCCCTGCTTACTGCAACTAGAGAAAGCCCGTGCACAATGAAGACCCGACACAACCAAAAATAAATAAATAAATAAATTTATTTAAAAGAAAAAGAAGAAAGAAAGAAAAAGTCCTCTTTCCCTGTCTCTCTTGTAGGCCTATTGCTAAAAAATGATGCCAAGCTGCAATTTTGGATTTGGTCACCAGATGGCACTGACCTCCAATTTTACTTTTATTTTCCAATGGAAAAAATAATCATTTGGCAAAATGAGCAAATTCTACTTTGAATGGAGGTTATGAAACTATGTAAAACAAAATCATGATTAATTCCTTAATTCAGCAATAAAAACATTTCAAAACACTCCTTCAAAACATTAACAATGAACTGTACTGATTTCTTCATTATAAAAATCAATGAGATTGAAAGATTAAAAGATGTATGAAAGGGCTTCCCTGGTGGCGCAGTGGTTGAGAGTCCGCCTGCCAATGCAGGGGATACGGGTTCGTGCCCCGGTCTGGGAAGATCCCTCATGCCGCGGAGCCCCTGGGCCTGTGAGCCATGGCCGCTGAGTCTGCGCGTCCGGAGCCTGTGCTCCGCAGCGGGAGAAGCCACAACAGTGAGAGGCCCGCGTACCGCAAAAAGAAAAAAAAAAATGTATGAAAAATTGGAAAGGAAATTATCCACATACACCTCAGAAAACACTTTATATGCCAGGAACTCTCTTGAACTAGGATACAGATAAGTAAATGAAAGCTATAGGATTGTGATTAAACTTATGAAAAGATACCAACAATAAATATACAAATTAAAGTTTTGGTAATTTTATCCTTAGCTGAAAAAAGGTAAATTGCATGATAATGTTTGCTGTAATCCCATTCCCACACACAAAAAATACGTGTACATCTGCTCATACATCTTGTACATCTGCATGTATTGTATACATATATATTTGAGAAAAGCATCTGCAGAATGTGTTCCACACTACTGACAAAGTGTATCTCAGCAGAGGGAAATGAGGTAGATACAGGATTATTTCATTTTCTACATATACATATCTTTATCTTTTGATTTCTACCAATTACAAACATACATTAGTTTTATAATTGAGTAAAATGAACGAGATACACTTTTGAAAACAGGAAAAAGACTTGTTATAATCCAATCTCAGAAACATTTCATATAAATCTACTGGTCTGAAAAGGAATTCACAGTTAATTGTTGAATTAAAAAAAAGGATTACATGATGTATGAACAATATAATCCCAATTGTTGTTGATAATACACCTATGTGTATGTGTAAATACATATATAAAGCATTGTGTCTAAAAGGATATAACCAAAAATAGCCACGGACACACAGATATACATTCCCCCAGAGACCCTCACTCTGGCTGCTTTCTCTACATGAGGTAGGGGTGGAACTTCCTGTGCAGAGCTCAAGAGAACCAGGCAGCATCTGATACTGTAAGGCCTGTCTGTGCCATTCAAGCTTCCAGCAAGCCCTGGTTGGTGGGTCAGACCAGAGACCCCTCCCTCCCAGAATCTTTACCTAGCCGCCTCCCAGACATATTGAGAGATGTCGTTCTGATTCTGACCAGCAGGTGGAGATCATCTCAATAGGTTACCTTTACTACAAAGAAAATGTATCAATTTTTGCAAAGAGAAACAAAGACGATGTGAAATTAATAGTCCTAAATATACTTGAAAATTTCATACATATATGAATTTTTCATATATATATGAAACTGAAAGTGTATGTACAGTTTCACTTGTTGGTAATGATTCACAAAACTGAGTCTTTCACAACAATTAACTTATTCAGCACACCTATGTAGGGCACTGTTAGCTTGAGTCCTTTTGTCCATCCCACTCCTCTCTCTGACCCCCGGATTCTCATTTCCAACTACCTACAGGACGGGTTCACTTGGAGAAAGATGACTACAATTCCTTTCTACGTGAGTGGAGTCAGTGTGTGTGTGTTTCTGGTGTTAAACTGAAGAGTAAAGAATCAGATAGGATAACTCATTAAATAATAAAAAGACATGGCACAAATATCCTATCCTCTTCCAAACTCCATCAGGAAACATATACAACAACAAAAACAACAAAATAGCACCACAGCCCTTAAATGTGTGTACATTTCATGTCTTGTGGATAAATATACATATGCCCTTTATTATAGTTATGCTATTTATTTTACATCAGAATCTCCTCATTTATGGAAGGGAGGACTCTGGGACTAACATTTCTTAAAGGCCTAGTATGTGCCAGATACTTTCTATAGTTCATCTGATCTTCATAAAAATTCTGTTAGCAGGATTTTTGCTGCTAAGCAATATCTATTTCTTTTGTTATTACTTTCCATTCATATGTACATATGATAAAATATTACATATGTGCATGTAGTAATAAAGATGTAATTAACTATCTATGAAAACACTGCATTGATGCAAAGGGTGGAGACAAAGAAAAAGGTCACAGCCAACATCTATCACACTTCAGCAGTCACCAGTGCAGAGAGCAACCTGGTGCCACAGGGTCAAGTAAGCCACCACTGCCCCTGGCCTACAAACACTACCCTACAAACACCCATATAACAAAAACCTCATGAAGGAGAATAGTTGGATTGAGGGAAATGCCACCCTGAGATACTGTATAGTCTCAAGGGGACAGATGGAGGGTGCTGGACTAAGCAAAGCCAGGTGCAGTGGGAGCCAATGAGGACAACCACACAAGTTATACAGAGATAAAATCCCTATGTAGTTTTGCTCCTCTGAGTGCAGAGTGAGCAACTTTGGGCACTACTGTGCTAGAAGGTAATCAAATTGGAATTCTCTGTTTAGTGCTCAATGTATAAGTTCATATTTCAAGTAAAAAGTCTATTGCCTTTTCATTGTGGATATTTACCTCTTCACTATGAAGTAACACCCTGGGGGGAGACCTTCAAGATGGAAGAGGAGTAAGATGTGGAGATCACCTTACTTCCCACAAATACATCAAAAATACATCTACACGTGGAAGAACTCCTACAGAACATCTACTGAACGCTGGCAGAAGACCTCAGACGTCCAAAAAGGCAAGAAAATCCCCATATACCTGGGTAGGGCAAAAAAAAAAACAAACAGAGACAAAAGAATAGGGATGAGACCTGCACCTCTGGGAGGGAGCTGTGAAGGAGGAAAGTTTTCCACACACTAGAAGCACCTTCACTGGTGAGGATAGGGAGTGCGGGGGTGAAGCTTCAGAGCCATGGGGGAGAGCGCAGCAACAGGAGTGCAGAGGGAAAGGTGGAGAGATTCCCGCACAGAGGATTGGTGCCAACCAGCACTCATGAACCTGAGATGCTGATCTGCTTACCCAGTGGGGCAGGTGAGGGCTGGGAGCTGAGGCTCGGGCTTCGGAGGTCAGACCTCAGGGAGAGGACTACGGCTGGCTGTGAGAAGACTGCCTGAAAGGGGCTAGTGCACCACACCTAGCCCAGAGGGAGCCCAGGAAAAAGTCTGGACCTGCCAGAGAGGCAAGAGACCATTGTTTCCAGGTACGCAAGGAGAGGGGATTCCTGCTCTGTGTGCCCACAGATGGCAAAGCACTGACTAAGTGAGGTCCAGAGACGGGCCTGAGCCACAGCTATCAGCTTGGATCCCAGATGGGCATGGACTGCTAATGCTGCCACCATTGCCAGCAAGAATCCTGTGTGCAAGTGCAGGTCACTACCCACACCCCCCTGGGAGCCTGTACAGCATGCCACTGCCAGGGTCCTGTTATCCAGGGACAACTTCCCCGGGAAACAACATGGCACACTTCAGGCTGTTGCAATGTCATGTTGGCCTCTGCTGCTGCAGGCTCACCCTGTATTCCAATTATGACTACCATACCCCTCCCTCTCCCCGGCCTGAGTGAGCAAGAAAGACCTAATGAGCCACTGCTTTAACCCCCTCCTGTCTGGGCAGGGAACAGACGCCTGAGCATGGCCTACACTCAGAGGTGGAACCAAAATCCAAGCTGAACCCCAGGAGATGTGTGAACAAAGAAAAGAAAGGGAAATTTTTCCATGCAACCTCAGGAGCAGTGGATTAAATACCCACAGTCAACTTGATAAACCCTGCATCTGTGGAATACCTGAATAGGCAAAGAATGTTCCCAAAATTGAGGCAGCGGACTTTGGGAGCAAATGTAGACTTGGGGTTTGCTTTCTGTGTCTGAATTGTTTTTAGTTTTAAGTTTATCTTAGTTTAGTTTTTAGTGCTTGCTATCACTGGTGGGTTTGTTTATTGGTCTCATTGCTATCGTCCTCTTCTTTTATTAATATTTTTTTAACTTTTAAAATTTTGTTTTATTTTTTAATTTTTCAAATTTTTAATTTTTAATTTCTTTACCTTTTTCTCTTTTTGTGAGTGTGTATGTTTCTTTGTGTGATTTTGTCTGTTTAGTTTTGCTTTTACCATTTGGTTTGGGGTTCTATCTGTTCAGTTTTCTTTTTCTTTTCTTCCTTTTCTTCCAAGACGTGCAGCTGGCAGGGTTTTGGTGCTCTGGCTGGTGTTGGGCCTGAGCCTCCAAGATGGGAGGGCCGAGTCTAGGATACTGGGCCACAAGAAAACAGCCGGCCCCATGTAATATCAATCAGTGACAGCTCTCCCATATATATCCATCTCAACACTAAGACCCAGCACCACCCAATGGCCAGTAAGCTCCAGTGCTGGACGTCCATGCCAAGCAACTAGCAAGACAGGAACACAACCACACCCATTAACAGACAGGCTGCCTAAAGTCAAACTAAGTTCACGGACACCCCCCAAAAAACCCCTGGACATGGCCCTGCCCAGCAGAAGGAAAAGAACAATCCTCAACCACCAGAACATAGGCACCAGTCCCCTCCATCAGGAAGCCCACACAAACAACTGAACCAACCTCACCCACTGGGGGCATACACCAAGAATAACAGGAACTATGAACATGCAGCATGCGAAAGGAGACCCCCAACACAGTAAGTTAAACAAAATGAGAAGACAGAGAAATGCACAGCAGATGAAGTAGCAAGGTAAACACCCACCAGACCAAACAAATGAAGAGGAAGTAGGCAGTCTACCTGAAAAAGAATTCAGAGTAATGATAGTAAAGATGATCCAAAATCTCGGAAATAGAATGGAGAAAACACAAGAAACGTTTAACAAGGACCTAGAAGAACTAAAGAGCAAACAAACAAAGATGAACAACACAATAAATGAATTAAAAATATTCTAGAAGGAATCAATAGCAGAATAACTGAGGCAGAAGAACGGATAAGTGACCTGGAAGAAAGAATAGTGGAAATAACTGCAGCAGAGCAGAATAAAGAAAAAAGAATGAAAATAATCGAGGACAGTGTCAGAGACTTCTGGGACAACATTAAATGCACCAACATTCGAATCATAGGGGTCCCAGAAGAAGAAGATGAAAAGAAAGGGACTGAGAAAATATTTGAAGAGATTATAGTTGAAAACTTCTTTAATATGGGAAAGGAAATAGTCAATCAAGTCCAGGAAGCACAGAGAGCCTGATACAGGATAAATCCAAGGAGAAACACACCAAGACACATATTAATCAAACTATCAAAAATTAAATACAAAGAAAAAAATATTAAAACCAGCAGGGAAAAGAAACAAATAAAATACAAGGAAACCCCCATAAGGTTAACAGCTGATGTTTCAGCAGAAACTCTGCAAGCCAGAAGAGAGTGGCAGGACATATTTAAAGTGATGAAAGGGAAAAGCCTACAACCAAGGTTACCCTACCCAGCAAGGATCTCATTCAGATTCGAAAGAAAAATTAAAAACTTTACAGACAAGCAAAAGTTAAGAGACTTCAGTACCACCAAACCAGCTTTACAACAAATGCTAAAGGAACTTCTTTAGGCAGGAAACACAAGAGAAGGAAAAGACCTACAATAACAAACCCAAAACAATTAAAAAGTGGTAATAGGAACATACATATCGATAGCTACCTTAAATGTAAATGGATTAAATGCTCCAACCAAAAGACACAGGCTCACTGAATGGATACAAAAACAAGACCATATGTATGCTGTCTGCAAGAGACTCACTTAAGACATAGGGACACAGAAAGTGAGGGGATGGAAAAAGATATTCCAGGCAAATGGAAATCAAAAGAAAGCTGGAGTAACAATTCTTATATCAGACAAAATAGACTTTAAAATAAAGACAAGAGACAAAGAAGAATACTAAATAATGATCAACAGGTCATCCAAGAAGAAGATATAACAACTGTAAATATTTATGCAACCAACATAGGAGCACCTAAGTACATAAGGCAAATGCTAACAGCCATAAAAGGGGAAATTGACAGTAACACAATCATAGTAGGGGACTTTAAGACCTCACTTTCACCAATGGACAGGTCATCCAAAATGAAAATATATAAGGAAACACAAGCTTTAAATGACACATTAGACCAGATGTACTTAATTGATATTTATAGGACATTCCATCCAAAAACAACAGAACACACTTTCTTCTCAAGTGCACATGGAACATTCTCCAGGATAGATCATATCTTGGGTCACAAATCAAGCCTCAGTAAATTTAAGAAAATTGAAATCCTATCACGTATCTTTTCTGAACACAATGTTATGAGACTAGATATCAATTACAGTAAAAACACTGTAAAAATACAAACACATGAAGGCTAAACAATACATTACTAAATAACCAAGACATCACTGAAGAAATCAAAGAGGAAATCAAAACATACCTAGAGACAAATGGCAATGAAAACGCTATGGCCCACAACCGATGGGATGCAGAAAAAGCAGTTCTAAGAGGGAAGATTATAGCAATACAATCCTACCTCAAGAAACAAGAAACATCTTAAATAAACAATTTAACGTTACACCTAAAGCAATCAGAGACAAAAGAACAACAACAAAAAAAAAACCCCAAAGTTCACAGAAGGAAAGAAATCATAAAGATCAGGTTAGAAATAAATGAAAATAAAAGAAGGAAACAATAGCAAAGATCAATAAAACTAAAAGCTGGTTCTTTGAGAAGATAAAATTGATAAACCATTAGCAGACTCATCAAGAAAAAAAGAGAGATGACTCAAACGAGCAGAATTCAAAAAGAAAAGAAGTAACAACTGACGCTGCAGAAATACAAAGGATCATGAGAGATAACTATAAGCAACTATATGCCAATAAAACAGACAACCTGGAAGAAATGGACAAATTATTAGAACAGTACAATCTTCCAAGACTGAACCAGGAAGAAATAGAAAATATGAACAGACCAATCACAAGCACTGAAATGGAAACTGTGATTAAAAATCTTCCAACAAACAAAAGCCCAGGACCAGATGGCTTCACAGGTGAATTCCATCAAACATTTTGAGAAGACCTAACAGCTATCATTCTCAAACTCTTCCAAAATACAACAGAGGGAGGAACATTCCCAAATACATTCTATGAGGCCACCATCTCCATGATACCAAAAGTAAACTACAGGCCAATATCACTGATGAACATAGATGCAAAAATCCTCAACAAAATACTAGCAAACAGAATTCAATAGCACATTAAAAGGATCATACACCATGATCAAGTGAGGTTTATCCCAGGAATGCAAGGATTCTTCAATATACACAAATCAATCAACATAATACACTATATTAGCAAATTGAAGGATAAAAACCTTATGATCATCTCAATAGATGCAGAAAAAGTTTTTGACAAAATTCAATACTCATTTATGATAAAAACTCTCCAGAAAGTTGGCATAGAGGGAACTTATCTCAACATAATAAAGTCCATATATGACAAACCCACAGCCAACATCGTTCTCAATGGTGAAAAATTGAAACCATTTCCACTAAGATCTGGAATAAGACCAGGTTGTGCACTCTCACCACTATTATTCAACATAGTTTTGGAAGTTTTAGCCACAACAATCAGAGAAGAAAAAGAAATAAAAGGAATCCAAGTCAGAAAAGAAGGAGTAAAACTGTCACTGTTTGCAGATGACATGATACTATACATAGAGAGTCCTAAAGATGCTACCAGAAAATTACTAGAACTAATCAATGAATTTGGTAAAGTAGCAGGATACAAAATTAATGCACAGATATCTCTTGCATTCCTATACACTAGCAACGAAAGTTCAGAAAGAGAAGTTAAGGAAACACTCCCATTTACCATTGCAACAAAAAGAATAAAATACCTAGGAATGAACCTACCTAGGGAGAAAAAAGATCTGTATGCAGAAAAGTATAAGACACTGATGAAAGAAATTAAAGATGATACATACAGATGGAGAGATATACCATGTCCTTGGATTGGAAGAATCAACATTGTGAAAATGACTACACTACACAAAACAATCTACAGATTTAAAGCAATCCCTATCAAACTACCAACGGCATTTTCACAGAACTAGAAGAAAAAGTTTCACAATTTGTATGGAAACACAAAAGACCCCAAAGAGCCAAAGCATTCTTGAGAAAGCAAAATGGAGCTGAAGGATCAAGCTCCCTGACTTCAGACTATACTACAAAGCTACAGTAATCAAGACAGTATGGTACTGGCACAAAAACAGAAATATAGATTAATGGAACAGGATAGAAAGCCCAGAGATAAACCGATGCACATATGGTCACCTTATCTTTGGTAAAGGAGGCAAGAGTACACAATGGAGAAAAGGCAGTCTCTTCAATAAGTGGTGCTAGGAAAACTGGACAGCTACCTGTAAAAGAATGAAATTAGAATACTCCCTAACACCATACACACCAATAAACTCAAAATGCATTAAATACCTAAATGTAAGGCCAAACACTATAAAACTCTTAGAGGAAAACATAGGAAGAACACTTTATGACATACCTCACAGCAAGATGATTTTTGACCCACCTCCTAGAGAAATGGAACTAAAACCAAAAATAAACAAATAGGACCTAATGAAACTTAAGAGCTTTTTCACAGCAAAGAAAATCATAAACAAGATGAAAAAACAACCCTCAGAATGGGAGAAAATATTTGCAAAACGAAGCAACTGACAAAGGATTAATCTCCACAATATACAAGCAGCTCATGCAGCTCAATATAAGAAAAGCAAACAACCCTATCCAAAAATGGGCAGAAGACCTAAATCGACATTTCTCCAAAGAAGATATACAGATTACCAACAAACACATGAAAGGATGCTGAACATCACTAATCATTAGAGAAATGCAAATCAAAACCACAATGAGTTATCACCTCACACTGGCCATAATGGCCATTATCAAAAACTCTAGAAACAACAAATGCTGGAGAGGGTGTGGAGAAAACGGAACCCTCCCGCACTGTTGGTGGGAAATGATTCAGCCCCTATGGATAACAGTATGGAGGTTCCTTAAAAAACTAAAAATAGGGCTTCCCTGGCGGCGCAGTGGTTGAGAGTCCGCCTGCCGATACAGGGGATGCAGGTTCGTGCCCCAGTCTGGGAAGATCCCACGTGCCGCAGAGTGGCTGGGCCCATGAGCCATGGCCGCTGAGCCTGCGCGTCCGGAGCCTGTACTTTGCAACGGGAGAGGCCACAACAGTGAGAGGCCCATGTACCGCAAAAAAAAAAAAAAAAAAAAAAAACAACTAAAAATAGAATTACCATATGACCCATCAATCCCAGTATTGGGCATATACCCTGAGTAAACCATAATTCAAAAAGAGTCATGTACCACAATGTTCCTTGCAGCACTATTTACAATATCCAGAACGTGGAAGCAACCTAAGTGTCCATCGACAGATGAATGGATAAAGAAGTTTTGGCACATATATACATTGGAATATTACTCTGCCATAAGAAGAAGTCAAATTGAGTTATTTCTTCTGAGGTGAATGGACCTAGAGTCTGTCATATAGAGTGAAGTAAGACAGAAACAAATACTGTATGCTAACACGTGTATATGGAATCTAAAATAAATGGTCTGAGGAACCTAGGGGCAGGACAGGAATAGAGACGCAGACATAGCGAATGGACTTGAGGGCATGGGGAGGGGGAAGGGTAATCTGAGACGAAGTGAGAGAGTGGCATGGACATATATACACTACCAAATGTAAAATAGATAGCTAGTGGGAAGCAGCCGCATAGCACAGGGAGATCAGCTCGGTGCTTTGTGACCACCCAGAGGGGTGGGATAGGGAGGGTGGGAGGGAGGGAGACGCAAGAGGGAAGAGATATGGGGATATATGTATGGTATAACTGATTCACTTTGTTAGAAAGCAGAAACTAACACACCATTGTAAAGCAATTATACTCCAATAAAGATGTTAAAAGTGAAAAAAAAATAAGGTAACACCCTGCCCTCATGCCTTCTGCCAAATCATTTCTGTTCCCAGTGCATGAAAATGTACTGTCTCAATGGGAGAGCAAGGATGCTTTGTATTCAGTCATATTTATTTTGAGAATTTAATAGAGAGTATTCAGAGTGAGACTATGTTTTTGTCAGACAGCCCTTAAATAAGAATGAAGGCAATCTAATTTTGTTCTCAGTTGGTGTGGTCTGAATTTATATTACCCACAAGCAAATATATTGTCATTCAATCTCATATTGGTGATTGCATTAAAATTAAAATATTTAATTCCAAGAAAAATCCTGTAGTAGGAAATTATGTTTTTCTATGCTTGCTGTGTAATTTTGACAATGAGATTTTTGAACTGGTGAATTTTTTTTTCAGAGTCGAATGAAAAATAGGTTTCTTTTCTCTTGTAAACACTGTTCATGTATTAGCAGATAAAACTTTATAAATTAAGGTAAAAGGTGTCCTGAGTCTTTTGTATTAATAGGATTTAAAAAAATAGTATTCAAAGCTCAGCAAAGACTAATGCTGACTTTCTGTAATCTAGACATCCGGTTGACATTTCTGGCTTCACTATGTGAACTTGTAACTGAGATTTGCATGAATAAAAGGTTACTTATTTCTAGTCTTTTTTCTGTAACATCGTTTATGTTCTTGATTTCCTGATCTATGAAATGTGGATCATCACTCCTTGACAAAAGGGAGACTGTGGTCATTATACAAGAGCTTATAAAAGGAATCCTTGTACAACAAAAGAAAGTAATATTTACACCACTCATGGCATGTAAAATCTGAGAGCCATTCTTATTTTAGGAAGGCTCTTGGAGGTCAACCATAGTGTCCCCATTTTTCTCATTGAATAATATATTTACCCTTGATAGTTCTGAATTTTTGGTAAATGTTTTCATTAACCTCCATAATAACTCAAGCAATAAACTCTTCTCATCTCCTATTGTCTGGAAGAAGTATGTAATGTCAGCTTCTTTGTCTTTCTTTTCTTAATTTCATTCCTTCTTTTTCTACTTCTGATTCCTTAATTAACTTTTTAATCTAAAAATAATTGTGAAATACTAATCAAATACATCTTTAGTCTTGATTTTAGCTTATCTCGTTTTAGATATCATATTCCTTCAATTAATATTAGTTTACAACAGAGAATAAAAATTGGTGGTTCAAGGAATACAATTTTTTCCATATAATGTTTAATTTTTAAAATAGTTTCCAACATCTAAAAACTGGAAGATTTCATATATAAATGCAGTTCCTGGGCTTATCTTGAAAAATGAAGTTTGACCTCCTGGGGCCTACATTTTTACACTCCCTCAAGGAAACAAATGGCTGGACCTGATAGTTTCCTCATCCCGTTCACCACAGTTCTTACCGCTCTCTATTGTATAACCTCCTCCCTCCACTGACACAGAATATTAGTTTCTATTTTACTGTTATTGCTATTGCTTTTCTGAAAAGAAAAATTGAAACATTTCTTGCATCCACTTAGTCAAAAATGGGGGACAAAAAGACCAAGAGCATTGTTCATTTTAAGAAAACTGGAGAGAGAATTTACCTGTGGAATCAAAGGCTTGTCCCAAGATTTATATATATATCTGTCTCTATTATTTACATTACCAATGTGGCCCCCATAGGCCTTTGAGTTTAGCCTTCCTGGAACTAAAAGTTTTCCATGTCACACCACTAATGTGCCACACAGCCTTTCTGAGGAGAGTATGATGCATATGCACATTGTAAAATCTTTAAATAAGTAAAGGATAAGTCTATTTGAAGCAACATTTTAAATGACAGACTAGAGGAATGTTTGATAGGATATAATGAACCATCATTTGCCATATTTAGTGCTGTCATATTTTCTTATCAGAAAAAGGATTATATTCTTCCTGCTCGCAGGTCACAAAGGGATTTTTGAGGATAATACATCATCTGAATTTATTAGATAAATTCAGTTCTGTGCCAAGTTACCTCTGGCCATGATATTTTCCTCTGACCCAATGAGTTAAGTTATGTGGGAATAACATTTCAATTGTGCCAACTCAGTTTTAGAGGCAGATACTGGTCTGCATTAGAAACCTGTAAGACAAACTTTGTCGGTTTTAAGAATGGTTTGCTTTATGCCTTTATGAGAATTGCATTGCAAATATTCAACATAACTATAAGCACCTAAAAGCTTACAGAAATGAATTTAATGGACTTGGATTGTAGGTAACAGAAGTAATTCCTTCTGCCTTCTACTTTTGTAACTTTTATTTGCGGACCATGAGAAAGCATTAACTTAACTGCTAAATGCCCTCCCTTAAAATTTCAGGTATTTTATTTGTTCATATTCCCTGATGGTCCTTGCTCATATCCAGCTGTTTGGTAATACCATGTTTATTTCTTTGCCTATTGGTTTAATCAATTATGCACAGTTATTATCTGCCTTGGTTTAAAAATGAGCACATGATATGCAATTCCACTTCAGGGTGTATACACAAGAGAATTTAAAACAGGTGTTCAAATAAAAATGTATACATGAATGTTTAAAGCAACATTATTTATAATAGCCAAAAGGTGTAAAAACTCAAATGTCCATCAGTGGATGAATGGACAAATGAAATGTGGTATATCCATATAATGGAATATTATTCAGCCTTAAGAAGTACTGTTACATGCCACAACATGGATGAAAGTTGAAAACATTACGCTAAATGAAAGAAACCAGGGGCAAAAGGTCACATATTGTATGATTCCATTTATATGACATGTTCCTAATAAGAAGGGTCATTGAGACAGAAATAGATTAGTGGCTGCTTAAGGCTGGTGGGAGAACAAGGGGCTAGAAGAGTGATAGCTAAATGTACAGGGTTTCTCTCTATGGTGATGAAAATGTTCTAAGATTGACTCTGATGATGGCTGCTTATATCTGTAAATATACTAAAAACCGTTGAATTGTACACTTTAAATGGGAAAATTTTATGGTATGTGAATGATATCTCAATAAACTGCCACAAAAATGTAAATTTTAAAAATGAACACATGAGCCCACTGGTTTTGATCACTGAACTTTCAATTCAAGTAGTACTTGGGTACACCATATTCAAGTTTTCAGATTGACTCCTTGTACAAATACAGGAGGGCAGAGATTTTTGTTTATTTTGTTTAACACTGTATCTTCTATGTCTAGCACAGTGCCAATGAATTCCCTTTCGAACACTGTGGGTAATTCTCTAACATTTAAAATCATTACCTGCTAAAATATAAGCTTCGGGCTGGCAAGGATTTATGTCTCTTTTCTTCACTGCTGATTCTCCTGACCTTGAAGAATGCCTGGTACAAAGATGGCACTCAACAAATATTTGTAAAATGAATGTACTGCTTTTTCTGTCCCCTGCTCAACGGAAAACAGTATCAAACACCCAGACAGGTAGTAAAATGGTGGGAGAGGACAGTAAATGAAAGAAAAGGAATTGGCAATGAATAAAAACAGATCATTCTAAGAAGAAATGGCAATCAAATGTGTAAAAAATGTTCACAGCTCCTAACAACCGAAAGAATTAAAGGAATGCAAAGTGCAGGCTGACTGCTCTGAGCACTTGCTGAAACTAAAGCTCAGGTCAGCACTACACCAAAATATTCAGTTCATGTCTCCCCTACAGACACACACAAGCACAGCTGGAGAGACAAAAGACTTCATGCTTGGTGAAGATGGAAGTGCATTAACAGTGGTCCAGAGAGCTGACTCTCCTGATAGGGGACTTGGTTGTCAAACATGTCATACATCTGCATCCTCTCCTCTATTCCTTACACTTGGAGTGTGTGTGTGTGTGTGTGTGTATGTGTGTGTGTGTGTGTGTGTGTGTGTGTGTATTTATACATCTGCTGTGGAGTGAATCAGATCCAGGTCTTGGAAACCCCCTTCAACCAGAACCTCTCACCTTACATCTGTTCATCAGGTAAGATTTAGTGTAAGAAAGGTTCACACCTGAGGTTTTCAAGAGAGTGCCTGCACATCGTTACCTTCAATGCCCAAAGGAGGAGACAGTGAAACATAAAGCTGATGCAAAAAAGTCAAAGAAAACTTGAAGATCCATCCCAAATCCAGGGCTTTTACATATAATTCAACTAGGGAATGAAAGGTGCAATGAACTAAGATGACGCAGTTAATTAATCAGAGAGAGAAGTCTGGGACTTGATTCTCAGAAATAAATCGTATCCATTACCCTGCATGGTAAGTCAGGACGTTTATATCACCTAATTTATAACTGTGGGATTTACTGTTGAGGCTCCATGGCATTCAGAAAGGAATGTAGGACTGTCAGGCAGAAAGGTTTTAGTCTCAAATGTTTAACATTCAGTGGCTGTGTGATCCCAGACAAGATGATTCATTGATTTGTGTCTCAGTCCTTTTACCTAGGAAATGGAGGTGTTAATTCCCCACATCACAAGAACATAGAGGAAAAAACTGACAGCACTGATAAGGCAGAAGTCAGTGTCTGGCACACAATAAGCACTTGGAGTTCCCTCAGCTCCCAAGCAGGCAGAAACCATGTGCCCTATTTCTCGACTCCTCTTCGTCTTCCCTACACCTCAGACTTCTGTGGTCCTAACGGCCTTCCCCAGCACAGTGACTAAACACGGAAAGGGCAATGATGTTCCTCCAAGAGGGAAACTCCCAAAGGAACCTAATGCCAGTGTGAATTTGGCTCCTCATTCTATTGCCAATGTTCTTGCTGACCTTAACATTAACCTCCAGATGAGGTGCCTCCCTTTGTTCAACCCCTGTGACCCCACTGAATATCAGACCCTCCCCCTCCACTAGGCAGCCTCAATGCCATTGCTTCAACAACCTACAGAATGGGAGAAAATATTTGCAAACTATGAAACCAACAAAGAATTAATTTTCAAAATATACCAACAGCCCATACAGCTCAATATCAAACAAACTACCCACCCAATAAAAATCTGGCAGAAGATCTAAATACACATTTCTTCAAAAAAGACATACAGATGGCCAAGGGGCACATGAAAAGCTGCTCAACATCACTAATTATTAGAGAAATGCAAATCAAAACTACAGTGTGGTATTACTTCAAACTGGTTAGAATGGGCATCTTCAGAAAATCTACAAACAACAAATGCTGAAGAGGGTGTGGAGAAAAGGGAACTAAAAAAAGAACTACCGTATGACCCAGCAATCCCACTACTCGGCGTATACCCAGAGAAAACCATAATTCAAAAAGACACATGCACCCCAATGTTCATTGCAGCACTATTTACAATAGCCAGGTCATGGAAACAACCTAAATGCCCATCGACAGACAAATGGATCAAGAAGATGTGGTACATATATACAATGTAAAATTACTCAGCCATAAAAAGGAATGAAATTGGGTCATTTGTAGATGGACCTAGAGACTGTCATACAGAGTGAAGTAAGTCAGAAAGAGAAAAACAAATATCATATTAACGCATATATGTGGAATCTAGAAAAATGGTACAGATGAACTTGTTTGCAAGGCAGAAATAGACACAGATGTAGAGCACATACATATGAAGACCAAGGGAGGAAAGTGGGGGTGGGTGGGATGAATTGGAGATTGGGATTGACATATATACACTAATATGTATAAAATAGATAACTAATAAGAAAAATAAAGTAAGCCTAACTTACTTTTGCGCTGAGAGCTTTTGCTCACGCAAGCATAATCAAGCCACATGTCGGCGGCTTCATGGGGTAGGAGACATAACACAAAACCCAGGGCCTGCCTAGTAATAGCAAATATAAATAATATTTTAAAAAATAAGTAAATAAACATTGTCTACAGGAAATGCAATTTAAATATAAAGGTCAAATAGGCTGGAAGTAAAAGGAGAGAAAAGGATGTACCATTCAAACAGTAAGCATATGAAAACTGTAGTGGCTATACTAATATCAGATTTTTTTTTTTTTGCGGTACGTGGACCTCTCACTGTTGTGGCCTCTCCTGTTGTGGAGCACAGACTCTGGACGCGCAGGCTCAGCGGCCATGTCTCACGGGCCTAGCCACTCCGCGGCATGTGGGATCTTCCCGGACCAGGGCACGAACCCGTGTCCCCTGCATCGGCAGGCGGACTCTCAACCACTGCGCCACCAGGGAAGCCCTAATATCAGATTTTTGACTTGGTAGCTACAGGATTCTCTGTGTCTCTGCCTCAGAATATAATCATTAACAGAGTCCTTGCCTTTACGGAGCTTATGATATAATGGAGTGGGTAATAGACAGTAAACAAGAAGTAAAATATAGAGTATGTAAGATGGCATAGGTGCTTTGGAGAGGAGCAACAGGATAACGATTAAGATCAGGGAATTAGGAGCCAAGATGATGAGTTTCAGTGACAGTTCTGCCCCCATTACAGCTGTGTGACCTTAGGGAAGGTACTAAAAACTCTCAGGGCCTTCCTTTCCTCATCACATAGATGTAGGTAATAATAACAACAACAATAATATTGGTTATAATAATAGTACCTCCCTTGATGTGAGAAATAAATGTGTTAGTACATACAAACCACTTAAAACAGTGTATGTCTAAGACCGAGCATTACCTAAGTTTTTGCTATCATTTTTATTTTGGAAAAACTAATGAAGGGAGAGGGGATAGGGAGTGCCTGGGAGAGGGGGAGATGAATTTTTTAAGTAGTGTAGTCATAAAAGTCCTCACCGAAGAAGGCAACACATGAGCAAATACGTATTTCTATATGGAGGATTATTGTGTGTTAGAGTAGAAACCAGCATAGGGCAAATGAGTCACTTAAAGTCTTTTATTTATTTATTTATTTATATATATATTTTCCACTTTAGGGGTAATTTATTTGTAGAGATTTAGTTTTTCCAAACATTAGTATTAATTGATCTTTTATATTTAAAACGTACTTCATCATTTTTTATAACTTATTTCTCATCTAAGACATATGGACCACCCAAAAAAAGCAACTGAAAAAAAACCCGCTCCCCTTATTTTAGGTTTTATCTGTGCCAGTTCTGCAAATAATTTTGTAAAGCTAACAAGGCTCCTATAATTCTATTAGGCATATAATATTTGTATTAAACCTCTCCACATTTAATAATGTCAAAATTCCATTGAAATGTTTAACTCTTACTTATTCTCATGGTGCCAATCCAAGGCAAAACATGCAAACTTAAATAAATGGAGAGGAATTAAACTAACCTTTTAAAATACCATTTATATGCCAGGCATTCTTCTTGCCTGCAAATACTGTATTTCCTTCTTCCAACAACTCTGCAAGGTAAGGATTGTAACCCTAATTTGTAAGTGAGAAAATAAAAGTTCAGAGTATTTGGTAAAACTAAAACTGTCTGACTTCAATGGGTGGTCTTTCTTATTACTTCAATATACTGTATTCCCAACAGCAGTAAAACACACTCCAAATTCCTTCACTAGCTAGGAACATCAAACAAAATGACCCTGAAATATGTGTCTGAAACGTTTTGTGTTCACTAATCAGTGGTAGTGTCGAGCAATGGGTGAAATATGGTCTTTCAACCAAGGTAAACACTGGTTAAGAAACAGGATCTGCCTCTTACAAGATGTATGTATGACCTTATTTCCTCTTCTACAAAATGCAGGTAGTAATAACTACCTTGCAGTGTTTTTATGAAAATTGCCAACAATTTATTTTAATCATGTAACACTTTTCTTGAAACACTATGGTTTCAATAAATGCTATCTTTTAATATATTAGAAGAAATTATACCAGTTTCAACTGTACAAATTTTTATTTGTCCTATACTACTAATCTAATTTGTCTGGCTGCTAAAATGCAAAGGTGTTGTACAAATATGAAAGTAGTTAGATTTTAGTAATTCTAACTTTTTCAAAGAAGTAATGCAAGGGGTCATTTTTTTCCCCAAGAACAGTTCTTCTTCCATTTTCTTTTTTTTCCCCTGCGTCTTTGTTTGAAGTCAAAAGGATGGAGAACCGGAGAACTAATAACTCTGCTCTGTGTCCCTCTTCTTTAATTTATTAATTTCTCTTTTAGCTATTTTATAAAATCGGATTTCATGATATTTTTTTTAAATAAAGAGCTCCTTAGCCAACAGACAAACAACAAACATATTCTTTTAAAAACCTTCCAGGCTTATGGATACATAAAATAAGGCCCAGGGAAAATGGCATACAAATGTAGAAACTACGGACCCAAGGTCATAACAGAATCGGGTCTAAGATGTACTTATGTCTAGGGAATTTCAGTGGTATTTTAGTCCAAATTTATCTATTTATTTTTTTAATTTGATTTTATTTATTTTTTTAATACAGCACGTCCTTATTAGACATCAATTTTATACATGTAAAATTTATACATGTCAATCCCAATCGCCCAATTCATCACATCACTACACGCCCACCGCTTTCCCCCCTTGGTATCCAAACGTTTGTTCTCTACATCTGTGTCTCAATTTCTGCCCTGCAAACCAGTTCATCAATACCATTTTTCTAGGTTCCACATATATGCATTAATACACGATATTTGTTTTTCTCTTTCTGACTTACTTCACTCTGTATGACAATATCTAGATCCATCCACGTCTCTACAAATGACCCAATTTCGTTCCTTTTTATCATTGAGTAATATTCTATCTATATATGTACCACATCTTCTTTAACCATTAGTCTGTCGATGGGCATTTAGGTTGCTTCCATGACCTGGCTATGGTAAATAGTGCCACAATGAACATTGGGGTGCATGTGTCTTTTTGAATTACGGTTTTCTCTGGGTATATGCCCAGAAGTGGGATTGCTGGATCATATGGTAATTCTATTTTTCGCTTTTTAAGGGACCTCCATAGTGTTCTCCATAGTGGCTGTATCAATTTACATTGCCACCAACAGTGCAAGAGGGTTCCCTTTTCTCCACGCCCTCTCCAGCATTTGTTGTTTGTAGATTTTCGGATGATGCCATTCTAACTGGTATGAGATGATACCACATTGTAGTTTCGATTTGCATTTCTCTAATAATAAGTGATGTTGAGCAGGTTTTCATGTGCTTCTTGGCCATCTGTATGTCTTCTTTGGAAACATGTCTATTTAGGTCTTCTGCCCATTTTTAGATTGGGTTGTTTGCCTTTTAAATATTGAGCTGCATGAGTTGTTTATATATTTTGGAGATTAATCCTTTTTCTGTTGATTCATTGGCAAATATTTTCTCCCATTCAGAGGGTTGTCTTTTAGTCTTGTTTATGGTTTCCTTTGCTGTGCAAAAGCTTTTAAGTTTCATTAGGTCCCATTTGTTTATTTTTGTTTTTATTCCCATTACTCTAGGAGGTGGATCAAAAAAGATCTTGCTGTGATTTATGTCAAAGAGTGATCTTCCTATGTTTTCCTCTAAGAGTTTTATAGTGTCCGGTCTTACATTTAGGTCTCTAATCCATTTTGAGTTTATTGGTGTGTATGGTGTTAGGGAGTGTTCTAATTACATTCTTTTACATGTAGCTGTCCAGTTTTCCCAGCACCACTTATTGAAGAGACTGTCTTTTCTCTATTGAATATTCTTACTTCCTTTGTCATAGATTAGTTGACCATAGGTGCGTGGGTTTATCTTTGGGCTTTCTATCTTGTTTCGTTGACCTATGTTTCTGTTTTTGTTCCAGTACCATATTGTCTTGATTACTGTAGCTTTGTAGTACAGTCTGAAGTCAGGGAGTCTGATTCCTCCAGCTCTGGTTTTTTCCCTCAAGAATGCTTTGGCTATTCAGGGTCTTTTGTGTCTCCATACAAATTTTAATATTTTTTGTTCTAGTTCCATAAAAAATGCCATTGGTAATTTGATAGGGATTGCACTGAACCTGTAGATTGCTTTGGGTAGTATAGTCATTCTCACAATATTGATTCTTCCAATCCAAGAACCTGGTATATCTCTCCATCTGTTGGTATCATCTTTAATTTCTTTCATCAGTGTCTTATGGTTTTCTGCATACAGGTCTTTTGTTTCCCTAGGTAGGTTTATTCTTAGTTATTTTATTCTTTTTCTTGCAGTGGTAAATGGGAGTGTTTCCTTAATTTCTCTTTCATATTTTTCATCATTAGTGTATAGGAATGCAACAGATTTCTGTGCATTAATTTTGTATTCTGCAACTTTACCAAATTCATTGATTAGCTCTAGTAGTTTTCTGGTGGCATCATTAGGATTCTCCATGTATAGTATCATGGCATCTGCAAACACTGAGAGTTTTATATCTTCTTTTCTAATTTGTATTCCTTTTATTTCTTTTTCTTCTCTGATTTCCATGGCTAGGGCTTCCAAAATATGTTGAATAAGAGTTTTGAGAGTGGACATCCTTGTCTTGTTCCTGATTTTAGAGGAAATGCTTTCAGTTTTTCACCATTGAGAATGATGTTTGCTGTGGGTGTGTCATATATGGCCTTTATTATTGATGTAGATTCCATCTCTGCCCACTTCCTGGAGAGTTTTTATCATAAGTGGGTGTTGAATTTTGTCAAAAGCTTTTTCTGCATCTATTGAGATGATCATATGGTTTTTATTCTTCAATTTGTTAATATGGTTTATCACATTGATTGATTTACATACATTGTAGAATCATTGCATCCCTGGGATAAATCCCACTTGATCATGGTGTATGATCCTTTTAATACGTTGTTGGATTCTGTTTGCTAGTATTTTCTTGAGGATTTTTCCATCTATATTCATCAGTGATATTGGTCTGTAATTTCCTTTTCTTGTAGTATCTGTCTGATTTTGGTATCATGGTGATGGTGGCCTCATAGAATGAGATTGGCAGTGTTCCTTCCTCTGCAAATTTTTGGAAGAGTTTGAGAAAGATGGGTGGTAGCTCTTCTGTAAATGTTTGATAGAATTCACCTGTGAAGCCATCTGGTCCTGGAGTTTTGTTTGTTGGAAGATTTTTAATCACAGGTTCAATTTCATTACTTGTGATTGGTCTGTTCTTATTTTCTATTTCTTCCTGGTTCACTCTTGGAAGGTTATACCTTTCTAAGAATTTGTCCGTTTCTTCCAGGTTGCCCATTTTATTAGCATAGAGTTGCTTGTAGTAGTCTCTTAGGATGCTTTGTATTTCTGCAGTTTCTGTTGTAACTTCTTATTTTTCATTTCTAATTTTGTTGATTTGAGTCCTCTCCTTCTTTTTCTTGATGAGTCTGGCTAATGGTTTATCAATTTTGTTTATCTTCTCAAAGAACCAGCTTTTAGTTTTACTGATCTTTGCTATTGTTTTCTTTGTTTCTATTTCATTGATTTCTGCTCTGATCTTTATGATTTCTTTTCTTCTGCTACCTTTGAGTTTTGTTTGTTCTTCTTTCTCTAGCTCCTTTAGGTGTAATGTTAGATTGTTTATTTGAGACTTTTCTTCTTTCTTGAGGTAGGCTTGTATAGCTATAAACTTCCCTCTTAGAACCGCTTTTGCTGCATCCCATAGATTTTGGATTGTCGTGTTTTCATTGTCATTTGTCTCTTGGTATTTTCTGATTTCCTCTTTGATTTCTTTAGTTACCTCTTGGTTATTTAGTAACGTATTGTTTAGCCTCCATATGTTTGTGGTTTTTGCCCTGTAAATCATATCTAATCTCATAGCACTGCGGTCAGAAAAGATGCTTGATATGATTTCAATTTTCTTAAATGTAGTGAGGCTTGATTTGTCACCCAAGATGTGATCTACCCTGGAGAATGTTCCGTGTGCACTTGAGAAGTGTAATCTGCTGTTTTTGGATGGCATATCCTATAAATATCAATTAAATGTATCTGGTCTATTGTGTCATTTAAAGCTTCTGTTTCCTTATTTATTTTCATTTTGGATCATCTGTCCATTGGTGTAAGTAAGGTGTTAAAGTCCCCTACTATTATTGTGTTACTGTCGATTTCCTCTTTTATAGCTCTTAGCAGTTGCCTTATGTATTGAGGTGCTCCTCTGTTGGGTGCATATATATTTATAATTGTTATATCTTCTTCTTGGAATGATCCCTTGATCATTATGTTGTGTCCTTCCTTGTTTCTTATGACATTCTTTATTTTAAAGTCTATTTTATCTGATATGAGTATTGCTACTCCATCTTTCTTTTGATTTCCGTTTGCCTGGAATATCTTTTTCCATCCCCTCAGTTTCAGTTGGTATGTGTCCCTAGGTCCGAAGTGGGTCTCTTGTAGACAGCATATAAATGGGTCTCGTTTTGTATCCATTCAGCAAGCCTGTGTCTTTTGGTTGGAGCATTTAATCCATTTACGTTTAAGGTAATTATTGATATGTATGTTCCTATGACCATTTTCTGAATTGTTTTGGGTTTGCTTTATAGGTCCTTTTCTTCTCTTGTGTTTCCCACTTAGAGAAGTTCCTTTAGCATCTGTTGTAGAGCAGGTTTGGTGGTGCTGAATTCGCTTAGCTTTTGCTTGTCTGTAAAGCTTTTGATTTCTGCCTTGAATCTGAATGAGGTCTTTCACGGGTAGAGTAATCTGAGTTGTAGGTTCTTCCCTTTCATCATTTTAAGTGTATCATGCCACTTCCTTCTGGCTTGTAGAGTTTCTGCTGAGAAATCAGCTGTTAACCTTATGGGAGTTCCCTTGTATGTTATTTGTCATTTTTCCCTTGCTGCTTTCAATAATTTTTCTCTGTCTTTAATTTTTGCCAATTTGATCCCTATGTGTCTCGGCATGTTTCTCCTTGGGTTTATCCTGTATGGGACTCTCTGCGCTTCCTGGACTTGGGTGGCTATTTCCTTTGCCATGTTTCAGAAGTTTTTGACTATAATCTCTTCAAATATTTTCTTGGGCCCTTTCTCTCTCTCTTCTCCTTCTGGGACCCCTATAATGCAAATGTTGTTGCATTTAATGTTGTCCCAGAGGTCTCTTAAGCTGTCTTCTTTTCTTTTCATTCTTTTTTCTTTATTCTGTTCTGCAGCAGTGAATTGCGCCATTCTGTCTTCCAGGTCACTTATCCGTTCTTTTGCCTCAGTTATTCTGCTATTGATTCCTTCTAGTGTAGTTTTCATTTCAGTTATTGTATTGTTCATCTCTGTTTATTTGTTCTTTAATTCTTCTAGTTCTTTGTTAAACTTTTCTTGCATCTTCTCAATCTTTGCCTCCATTCTTTTTCTGAGGTCCTGGATCATCTTCACTATCATAATTCTGAATTCTTTTTCTGGAAGATTGCTTATCTCCACTTCATTTAGTTGTTTTTCTGGGGTTTTATATTTTTCATTCATCTGGTACTTAGCCCTCTGCCTTTTCATCTTGTCTATCTTTCTGTGAATGTGGCTTTTGTTCCACAGGCTGCAGGATTGTAGTTCTTCTTGCTTCTGCTCTCTGCCCTCTGGTGGATGAGGCTATCTAAGAGGCTTGTTCAAGTTTCCTGATGGGAGAGACTGGTGGCGGGTAGAGCTGACTGTTGCTCTTCTGGGCAGAGATCAGTAAAACTTTAATCCGCTTGACTGCTGATGGGTGGGGCTGGCTTCCCTCTCTGTTGGTTGCTTGGCCTGCAGCAACTCAACAGTGGAGCCTACCTGGGCTCTTTGGTGGGGCTAATGGTGGAGTCTGGGAGGGCTCACACCAAGGAGTACTTCTAAGAACTTCTGCTGCCAGTGTCCTTGCCCGACGGTGATCCACAGCCACTGCCTGCCTTTGCAGGAGACCCTCCAACACTAGCAGGTAGGCCTGGTTAAGTCTCCCCTGGGGTCACTGATCCTTCCCCTGGGTCCTGATGTGCACACTATTTTGTGTGTGCCCTCCAAGAGTGGAGTCTCTGTTTCCCCCAGTCCTGTCAACATCCTGCAATCATATCCCACTAGGCTTCAAAGTCTGCTTCTCTAGGAATTCCACCTCCCGTTGCCCAACCCCCAGGTTGGGAACCTGACGTGGGCCTCAGAACCTTCACTCCAGTGGGTGGACTTCTGTGGTATAAGTGTTCTCCAGTCTGTGAGTCACCCACCCATCAGTTATGGGATTTGATTTTACTGTGGTTGTGCCCCTCCTACCATCTCATTGTGGCTTCCCCTTTGTCTTTGGATGTGGGGTATCTTTTTGGGTGTTTTCCAATGTCTTCTTGTCAATGATTGTCCAGCAGCTAGTTGTGATTCTGGTGTTCTTGCAAGAGGGAGTGAGAGCACGTCCTTCTACTCCAACATCTTGGTTCCTAATCTCTATTTATTTATTTTTTAATTGAAGTATAGTTGCTGTACAATATTATGTGTTACATGTGTACAGTATAGTGATTCACAATTTTTAAAGGTTATACTGCATTTATAGTTATTATATAATATTGGCTATATTCCCTATGTTGTACAATATATTCTTGTAGCTTAATTATTTTACACCTAATTGTTTGTACTTCTTAATCTCTTACCACTTTATTGTCCGTCTCTCCTTCCCTCTTCTCACTGGTAACTACCAGTTTGTTCTCTATATCTGTGAGTCTGTTTCTTTTTTGTTATATTCACTAGCTTCTTGTATTTTTTAGATTCCGTATATAAGTGATATCATACAGTGTTTTTCTCTGTCTGACTTATTTCATTTAGCATAACGCCCTCCAAATCCATCCATGTTGCTGCAAATGGCAACATTTCATTTTTTTTGTATGGCTGGGTGGTATTCCATCGTATATATATACCATGTCTTCTTTATCCATTCATCTGTTGATGAACATTTAGGTTGCTTCCCTATCTTGACAATTATAAATAATTCTGGTATGAATATTGAGGTGCATGTATCTTTTCAAATTAGTGTTTTTTGCTTTTTTCAGATATATACCCAGGAATAGAATTGCTGGGTTATTTGGTAGTTCTAGTTTTTAGTGTTTTTGAGAAACCTCCATACTGTTATCTACAGTGGCTGCACCAATTTACATTCCCACCAACAGTGTAGGAGGGTTCCCTTTTCTCCACATCCACACCAACATTTGTTACTTGTGTTCTTTTTGATGATAGTCATTCTGAAAGGTGTGAGGTGATATCTCATTGTGGTTTGATTTGCATTTCCCTAATGATTAGTGATGTTGAGCATCTTTTCATGTGCCTGTTTACCATCAGCATTTCCTCTTTGGAAAAATGTCTATTCAGTTCTTCTGCCCATTTTTAATTGGGTTCTTTGTTTCTTTGATATTGAGTTGTATGAGCTGTTTATATATGTTAGATAGTAACCCCTTATCAGTCATACCATTTGCAAATATTTTCTCCCATTCAGTAGGTTGTCTTTTCATTTTGTCGATGGTTTCCTTCGCTGGTCAAAAGCTTTTAAGTTTAACTAGGTCCCATTTGTTTATTTTTGCTTTTATTTCCCTGGCTTTAGGAAATGAATCCAAAAAATCATATTGCTGCAATTTTTTTTTATATTGCTGCAATTTATATCAAGGAGTATTCTGTCTATGTTTTCCTCTAGGAGTTTTATAGTATCCGGTCTTGCATTTAGGTCTTTAATCCATTTTGATTTTATGTTTGTATATGGTATCAGAAAATGTTCTAATCACACTCTTTTGCATGTAGCTGTCCAGTTTTCCCAGCACCACTCATTGAAAAGACTGTCTTTTCTCCATTGTATATTCGTCTCCTTTGTCATAGATTAATTGTCATGAAAAAATATATATATACATACATTTAATATGCATGCATAGATACACACACGTATATATATAGAATTTAAAAACAGAGGTTACAGAAAGTTTTACAAAATATATACCTGTATGCAGGCATTTATGTATGTGTCTTCTATATATATATACATTTTTAAACATTACTCCCCTATCTCTTTTTCTCTCTATCACACACACACACACACACACAAAGGCAGATTTTTATATCCTGGAGGATGATGAAGAAGACTTCCTGTCATATCATTTAATGTCCTTGGGCTCTGTCTGAATTACTTTATCTTCTTAATAAACTTCTAGAAAGTTCCTTCTGACATGGCTACTCCTTCCCTACTAAATTATGTCCAATCCACCATTCTGGATCTTATCACTAGATGATACTAATCTCCAATTTCTGATTTTCTCCAATAGAAAATATTATTTGAAAAAATGAAACAAACACCTATTAACAATCATCTACTTTGCATTGTGAGTGGTGTCAGTGTGTGTAAAACAAAATCATGATCAAATTCCTTTATTCAACAGTTTTCTTCTCTATGGTTCCATGACGTTAAACATAGTAATATTATCACACTCTGCTGTAAGGACTGGTGGATATTACAGGCCTGGGGTAAGAGTAAAGAGGGCAGAAGAGGTTCGGATAATTCTACAATTGTGCCATTAAGTTTCACATAGTTTTTTGGACATGTCCAACTGTGGGTTGTGTATTTCCACACAGGATTTTCTCAAGAGTGAACCAAGTCATAGAGTATTTCCTGACTCTTATAACTAGTTATGGTCTCAGATAAGCTGTGTGCTCCCCTCATCCCCTGGCTAATGTCTCTTTACCCCTCAGGTCTCAGTTTAAGCATCACTTGCTGTGGGAAGCCTTCTCAGACACACCAGCATAGTTTGATTATTGTTAGTCATCTAGGAACTCTGTCAGCTCACCATTTTCAGATACATTGCTTTTTCATTTGAAAGGGGTCCAATGGGAGTGAGTTCAAAATTCCTCATGGGTTGTGGCTTCACACAATGGACTGAAGACTCTAGAACTTTCAAATGTCTTATATAAAGCTTTGTCCCAGGATTCGGCTCTTCCACTTTTGAGGGGGATGCTGGGAACACAGATCAGATCAGCAGTGGAAGCCCAGAGTTGTTCTGCAGACAACTGTGGCATGCACTTCAGAGAAGCTGTGGAAGTTGTTGATTGATGCTTCCTCCTCTGAAAGATCCCATGAGAGTTCTGAAGTGACAGTCTGTGACTTTTAGCAGATACATTTTCACCTGACAAAGTACATATGAGGTAGAATTACAGGTTTGAAAGTTTTAAAACTATTGACGTTGTGGAATATTTTTTTATTTAAATAAATTTGGAAAAGAGGAAAAACTAAAGAAGAAAGCCAAATTCTCTATTAAGCTCTTTTTAGATATGATCATTCTTTATATTCTTACTAACTGTGTGCCTAATATGGCAGTGACTTATCTTTTAATCTACAAGATCCACATGGTGTTTTTCTCTTTAAAGATGAGGAAGTTGAGCCTCACATCCCAGGCCTGACCAAGGCCAAAACACCTGCATGACTTTCATTGCCTTGTGATTTCATCAAATGCCAACAAGAACCCTCTGAGGGAGGGTCCTCTCCTCAACCACTGGCTGGAGAACCTGAGGCTCAGGGAGCTCAGTGCCCTCCACAATGGAGCTGATGGCTTTCTGACTCCAAAGCCCTTACTCTTCCCATTGAGAATACTGTTATGTGTTTTGTTTCTGACCATAGCAAGAGTTCACACTCAGTTTAGACAATGTGTAAAGTATGTCCAAGGATGGAGGGGTAAATATAAATAATCAGCAAACCCTACAACCCACTGACAGTTAACTTTTGGTGTTCCCTTCTTGACGCTTAAATACTATTTAAAATATAATTTCAATTTATTGTGATGATTTGTGGCAACTCTATGTTTTCATTGCTATAGTACTAAATCATATTACATGGATATTGATTTTAATACATAAGGAAAACAATATATCATTTATCTTTGAAAATGAACTAACTATTGCAAGAATATCACTGGCAAAACCTGGAAGACACATTCAAGGAACATAGTTCCTTGTTTCTTAAAGAGCTTCATTTTAAAGCAAATTATAATTAAATTCTGTATAACAGCATGTTTGCTTATAGGCAATGCAAACTCCAGAGTATATAAATTGAAGCCAAAATTAAGTCACCTTCATACATGTTCATAGGACTCTTGAGAGAAGTACTTAGATGGGCCTAAATTGTTGAGTTACCAAGACCCAGTTTATTTATTTATTTATTTTTATATCTTTATTGGAGTATAATTGCTTTACAATGTTGTGTTAGTTTCTGCTGTACAACAAAGTGAACCAGCTATATGTATACATATATCCCCATATTCCCTCCCTCTTGACCCTCCCTTCCACATTCCCTATCCCACCCCTCTAGATCATCACAAAGCATCAAGCTGATCTCCTTGTGCTCTGGAACAGCTTCCCACTAGCCATCCATTTTACATTTGCCAAGACCCAATTTAAATAACATTCATTACTTTCTCAAAACAAATGTGGCCGGATACAGAGCAATCCCTGTCCTCCCATCAAGACAATCCATTTTCAGGAGATATGAAAAGTACAGACGTGAATGTGCACAATGGAGAGGAAATTGACTTTCTACTGGCAAATGTATGATATACTCATACTTTAATATATTGAGTACTATCCTGAACATGAGAAGAAAATAGCTGAAAACTTGATTCATGACAATCTACACCTGTAGAAACCCCAGGTGTGTGTGATAGGGCACTGTGTGAGAATAAATAGCCACACCTCACTTCCTCCACACCGATCCTCGGCCTTAACTGGTTACAGCAGTCTAGGATCCTCCTCATGTCTCACATCCTTACACAAAAAACCACACTCCTCACCCCTGGGTGAGTTGTGTCCCTTCCCCTGTGCTGGCCTTATCTGTAAAAGAGGTTAGCGCCAAATCTCAGTGGTTAAGAGCCTGAACAAGGGAGTGAGGATGGAATCATGCATAGTGGTGAAGCATGAATGGACTATAACTACAGGTATGAGCACACAGAGCATCTCAAAAACATAAGGTGAGGTGCGAATAGCAAGAGAGATAAGGACACCTACATTATCAGATCCATTCTGCTTAGCGATGTAGCCACTGCTAATGAAAGTATAAAGTAAAGCATGGGAATCATAGAAACCAATTTCAACCTCTGGGAAATGGGAAAGTACAATAAGAGAAAAGTATACAGTGGGCTTCCAAAGTAATTACAGCTATAAATTTCCCTCTTAAAGTATTTCGGCTGCATTGCATACTTTTTGGTATGTTGTGGTTTTGTTGTCATTCATCTCAGAGTGCACATGGAATACTCTCCAGAATAGACCATATGTTAGGCCACAGTACAAGCCTCAATAGCTTTAAAAAGAGCAAAAGCTAAGAAAGCATCTTATCTGACACAATGGCATGAAACAAAAAAATCAATAACATAGTGAAAATTCAAAAAATCACAAATATGGAAATTAAACAATGTACACTTAAACCACTAATGGTCAAAGAAGAAATCACAAGAGAAATTACAAAATACTTTGAAATAAAAATAAAAACAGCATACCAAAACTTATGGATGAAGTTAAAACAGTGGCCAGAGGGAAATTTATAGCTATAAATGCTTACATTAAAAAAGAAAAAGATTTCAAATCAGTAACTTATATTTATACCTTAAAGAAATAGAAAAAGAAGTACAAACTAAACCCAAATCTAGCAGAAGAAAGAAATAGTAAATATTGGAGCAGAGATAAGTGAATAGAGAATAGAAAAACAATATAGAGAATTGACAAAACCAAAAGTTGGTTCTTTGAAAAGATCAACAAAATTGATAAATCCTTAATTATAATGACAAAAGAGAGAAGGTTCGAATAACTGAAGTCACTAATGATAGGGCATTCCTACTGACCTTACAGAAATAGAAAAGTATAATAGAATACTATGAACAATGATATGCCAACAAATTGTATAATCTAAGTGAAATGGACAAATTCCTAGAAAAACACAAATGATCACAACTTAAAAAGAAAAGAAAATCTCAACAAAGCTATAATAAGTAAAGAAATTGAATCAATAATCTAAAATCTCTGAACAAAGAAAAGCCCAGGACCTTCATTAATGATTTTTACCAAACATTTAAAAAGGAATCAACACCAATCCTTCTAAAACTCTTCCAAAAAATAGAAGAGGAGAGAATACTCCCTAACTCATTCTCTGAAGCCAATATTCCTCTTATACCACAAGAAAAATATAAACTAGTCTCCCTTTTGAATATAGATGCAAAAATCCTGAATGAAACACTAGTAAACTGAATCCAAGAGCATGGTAAAAAGATTTTACACTATGACCAAGTGAGATCTATCCCATGAATGCAAGGGTGATTTAACATAAGAAAATCAATAAATGTACTGTATCACATTTATAGAAAAAAAGGGGGAAAATACATGATCATTTCAATTGATGCAGAAAAAGCATCTGACAAAATGGTACACCCTTTCAAGATAAAAGCACTCAGAAAACTAGGAATAGAAGGGCACTTTCCAAACATGATAAAGGGCATTTCTAAGATCAGTAAGAAGACAAGGATGCTCGCTTTCACTATTGCTATTCAACATAGTACTGAAAGTTCTAGTCAGAGAAATCAGGAAAGAAAAGAAATAAAAGACATGCAAACTGGAAAGGAAGAGTTAAAACTATTTCTACTAACAGGTGATGTGGTCCTATATGCAGAAAATCCCAAA